>NC_134043.1:25574125-26774125 GCF_965140245.1 Athene noctua | reverse complement strand
GTAAAGAGGAATATCTGTAAAAATGAAGATTGGCTACTGTAACTTTGCAACCTCTATCAGAAAGGATTAAAACTTGTTTGGAGAAAGGCACACAAGGATAGCAACTAAGCATGTGAAATTTGAGGGTAGTGTGATCTAGGCACACAATCTGTGCCAAAATAAAATGTCAGGATTTAGACAGTTCTTGTACAGTTTTTTAATGCAGTTGTAATGTTGGTAATTACTTAACTCCGAAACAACTTGAACTTCTAATTTTTGCATGTAGGAGTTATAACAAGTTCAAAGTAGTTCTCTCTGTGACAGGCTCAAGGTCTATGTGAGTGAAATTATTTTGTGAAAAGTGTGCTGGGAGCTACCATCTGAGAGAATGCCATAAGGGTGAAGGTTGTAGAAGTGTTTTCTTAGCTACAGGACTGCACCAGTAGCTTTCTAGCAATGTGGTGTTAAAAAACACACTTCTTGTGTTAAGTGTCATAGTTTGGGGATTCTGATGCCAAAGTTTTATAGCAATAGAAAGTATTAGGTCTCTAAAAGATTTTACTGTAACAAAAAGCTTTACTCTGAGGCCTGTGTTATGCTTAAGAGTTGATTAGTTGCTGATAAGAAGGGAATTATATATATATACATATATATATATATATATATATAAAATGAAGGAAATGTGTATGTGCCTGTAAGCAGTTGAAAACGTAATGTTAATCACTTCTGGTATTCTTAACCAGTCTGTAATGCTCTCTGTGCTTAATAATTTGACTAAATTAACTCTATTCTGTATTTTGCTAGTGGGTGTTTTTCTGCTTCAGTCATATCTGTACAATACTGCGAGGGTGTAAACTTCTATATTAATACAGAGAATTTTTATTTTTTAGTATTGAAGTGGAATTTGCATAAATTCAGACACATTGATGAACAAAGCATTGAGTTTTTAAAACTCTTGTCTTCCTTGCTTATTTGTACTGACCAAATTATTTCTCATTTAGGTTTCCCATTGCTTTTCTATCTGAGCTTGCTTTCAGTGTGCTTAATGACTTTATCACTTGTGGCATAGTCTGTCTGTCACACTTGGTTCTGTCCTGCCTGTGTTTCTAACCGAAGCTCCTAGCCTTGCCTTCACATTAATAACTGGGATGAACGAGTGACCATTTTCCTGCAGCTCTGTTCATGACTGAATCTCAGTGAGCTCAAATGCAGAATTTTTACCTTCTTCATATTTAAGCATGGTTTTGGAAGAGAGTACCTGATCTATGTTGACTGCTGTGAATGTCTCTGTTTTGCAGTTATTATGTTATGTTGCATATTTACCTTTCAATTCTTGGTATCTTACTTTAAATTGGAATTCCTTGAAGTAACGGAAGAAGGTTCTGATGTTACGGAAATGCATCTAATGCTGTTAGTAATAAGTAATGTAGTCTTGGTGATTTTTAATCTTAAACAAACAAGAACAAAAAAACCCCAACACCCACACACTACAAGTTTTGTTCTGATGACCACTGAGCCTTGAGAGTATGCCTTCATCCAGTACTTTGTGAGAATACTGCAAATAGAGAGAGACTAATTAAATGTGTATTTAAGAGCTGCTGCATTTGGAAAACAAGATTTCAGAAAGTTACTTCTTCATCCTTTCTGTCCACATCTAGTTTTACTTTAATCTGGGATTTTAGCACTAGTTTATTTCATAGTAAAACTTCACTTAGTTTGCCATGAAATGACTCTTGCTTCCAATTGGAAGTTTTTTTATATTGTCTGAATGTCTGTATAATGTGATTTCTGTATAGGTAGAATCTTTGCAAGCAGAATTAAAAGAGAAGATGGATGATTACAATAAGCTGTTATTAGAAAAGGAGCAAAACCAGCAAGAGATTATAGCTCGCGATAAAGAGATAGAAAAGCTGGTGGCACAGATACGAGAGCTGGAACACAGCAGTACTGAAGTCTCAAGGACTGTTCGCTGCTTGGAACAACAACTGCAAAAAATGAAGAAAGTGGAAACCGAATTAAAACAAGTAATTTAAAAATACTTATTTAAATGGGTGTGGCATGATGTAGACAGTGTCTTCATGGGGGATATCAATAAGTGTATTACAGTGTTGTTTGAGACTATCCCTGGCACCCTGGTGAGTTGTTGTATTAATGGTAGGTATCACAGCCACAGTTTTAAACAAATTCTGGTTTTACAAACTATAAGCCTACTTACTACAGACACTGCTTTTTGACAGTTGTCATGTTTGCATCGATCAGAGCCACCCTTTTGCTCCTCTGAAACTTCCTGAGAAGATACTGTTACATAATATTAAACATCATGGCTCTTCGATAAGTAACTATGGTCAAAATCATATTATCTTAATTGATAGCTCTTCTTGCTATGTGTCTTTGGAGTCAGACCTGTTTGCCATACTTTTAAATTTTTCGTGCTTTGTTACTACTGCAGATTTAATCACAGCTTAGAATTAAAAATTACATTCCATTTAGCAAAAGTATTTGTCTTTTATCAAACATATGAGTAACCTTTTCTATCTTAAACTAAATGTTTTAGTTTCTTCCCAGCAATTTTCCACAGTTCAGTATTGTCAGTGTGTCTGGCAAATTTGAAGGCTTGAGATTGGCATGATCTAAATTAAATTTATTAGTTTAATTGCTAATTCTGTAAATCATTGCTTCTACTATTTTTCATTTTTAAAATATTGAACTAAATATGTTTTTGTTTTAGCTTCAGTTAATGTGATGTAGACTAGCCAATCATAGTTTAATTAGGTACTACTGTTCCCAATTATTTGGCACTTGTGAGATTGCATCTGGAGAGAACTGCTTGGTTTTAGATTACCATGTACAAGAAAAACATTGGTGTACTGGAGCAAGGCTATCAAAGGACCATCAGGATGGTCAGGGGGCTGGAGCAAATGATTTTTCAGGGGAGGCAGAGAGAAAAGAGTTTGATTAGCTTTGCAGAGATCTTGTTGCTGCTTTCAACCACGTAATATGAGGTTATAGAGAAGATGGGGTCAGACTTTGAGGTGCACGATGAAAAAGGACGAGAAGATACAAGCATAAACCACAACAAGGGAAATTCCAATTAAATGGTAGGGGGAAATGGTCGTACTGGGGACAGCCAAATGTTGAAAAAAGGGCTTGGAGTGACAGTGGTGTCTCTGTGATCTGGATACGTTCAGAATTCAAGCTGGCCAAGGCCCTGAGCTGGTCAAGCTGGTTCTCCTTTGAGTCACAGGTTGGACGGCAGAGCTCTGTAGACCATTCCCACCTTAAGCTATTCTGTGATTTTATCCAAACATACAAAAGCTGTGCACATTAGCTTTCTGTCTGGCTTGTCCTGGAGTGGATGGAAACTCTGATACTGCTGTTAGCAAGTTGCTCTTGTCTCTGAAATCTTAGCTAAACAAGTTTTGCTTAGTTAAACAAGCTTTCTTTATCCATGGGAAAGCAAAGTGTTCTTTTAGCTGTCTTAATGTCCTGGTTAAATGGTCTGTCTTAAAAATCCTAAATAAGCCAAATTCAGACTCCTTTTTTGGTTTGTTTTTTCTTTCTTCCAAGAAACTAATTCATCAGCTTTAAGCAAGATCATACTATTCAATTTGCCTACTGTAGGCATTGTAATAGTGTGTCTTAAAACAACTTTGTGCAGTAAATAAGTGCCAAAGGAGCTCTAAGAATGATTGCAAGTCATGGATCTTTTTCTTTAAAAATACACTTGATGTGAATGGCAGTTAGAGATTTTTATTGTCCCCCCAATTCCAACATGAAAAATATAGGTATTGCAGATAGTGGAGACTAGTGCTAATAAGAAACAGGTCTGGAAAGAATAATTTTGAATATGAAAGTGGATCTTTTAGTGAAGAATACTGTCATATGCATGGAGAAGGTGTTAGTATTTTCCTGTTCCAGTTCCTTTCAGTTGTTCTGGTGGTTGTGCTGTAATGTTGACACTTCTGGTTCGGATTGTGCTGGGATGATTGTTTAGCCTTTTGCTTGTGATCTTGCAAGTGGGACTCATCTCGGGAGTCTGTCTCATGGATTTTGGTATTGGTGAAAGAAGATACCGTGCTAGCCTGCATCTGTGCGGGTATCCAGGAGAAGGTTTTACAGTGAAGGTGCATTACATAAAGCTCTGATTTTTCCCTGGGTCGCCACTTGTTTTTGCTGGGTCACTGTAGCAACCTCAGAGCATAGCAACTGGAGAAAGCTAGGAGAAACTTAACTCTTGTGTGCAGAGCTGTACTGACAGTGTGACCTACAGGATGCTTGCAGCTCTGCTCTCCAGTAAATGCAGGAACAGCAGAGGTAAGGCAGCCTAATTCTGCAGGAATCTGAATTTGCACATTGTTACTAGACATTTTTTCAGTGATCAAGATGGTATGGATAACATCTTATTTTTAGTTGATATACAACAAAAAAAGGCTCTGTTGTTGCTTGGGTTTTGTTGTTACATATGTCCTTTCATGTACAGCAGCATGATGCCGATGGGGCTGGTTAATATCATAGGTTTCATGTGAGGGCAAGAAGAGTTTTCATTTTTCCCTTCAGGACAAACAAAAATTTTTGTGATAGGTACTTTCCTACCCAAAAAAGTGCAGGTGATATTTTCATAATTATTACATTTGGGGTTTCTCCTGCCAGTGATACTAAGCGTGAATGACACAACTTTGTACCCTAACTGGCTGTTTCCCCTGTGATTTCAGCTTTCCTCTTACGTGCTGTGTGTGCCTGGGCTTCCCCAGAGCTGGCCAGAAAGCCAGCAGGGACTGCCTGGGGGCTAATGGGTGGAAATCAGATGGCTTATTCAGTATGGATGTGAGCTGTTTTTTCAATACCTATTCTTGGGCATGTTGCTTTGATGCTGCGATACAGCGTTAACTTTCTAATATATTTTTTATGTTTTAATTAATGCTTCAATCTTTTTAAGATCAGAAGATGCTATCCATGTACTCTGGGCTTTAGTTCATTTTGATTATAGAGAAATTTTACATATTTTCTTGGCAAATCATATGATTAGTGTAAAATAACCCTTCTGTTAGAGGTATGTGTATTGATCTATGGGTGGAATAAGCGTTGAACAGCAGGCAGTTACTGCCTTAGGTTTCTTGCCCAGCTTTCTTTTATTGTATTAAGTATAGATATGTATGCCTGCTGTTTGGACAATTTCCCAAGTGAAGCTTTCTTCCTTGAACTGATCCAGCTCCTGAGAAGGACTGTGAGAGCAAGTGGACCAAAAGAGAAGTCTTTAAAATAAACAATACTGTGGTAGCTTGATGGTCCACAGATCTGACAAAAACTTAATGCTCCACATTCTGGCTTAACATGATGTATTTGTAGTAGGTTTTTGATCTATCCAGACCCTCCCCATCTGTTAAATTAAGTCTCCACCTTTAAACTTCACTTCGCAAATATGTGGTATCATAATAAATTCGAAAAAGGCTACAAGAGCAAGATGTTTAGGCTATTAAATATAGAATGTAATTGAGAAAGTATAATATATCACTGAATGCTAAGTTTTCAGAAGTTGTTAGAAGTGGCTTGAAAAAATAAAGGGGTAGAAATTTAAGTGAGCTAAAAACATTCAGTTGGTTTGAATTCTTATTTCTTTATAGGCCATCGGGATTATGTACTTGCACTGGGGTTTGTCAGGGATCAAGAAGTATTTTGGCAGGTATGTATGTTGATAACAATTAATTCTAATGTTAAAAAAATGTATATATATTTTGCAGGATAAAGAGGCATTGCAACAGCAACAGTACAATAACCTGATTCAGATCTCTGCCCTACAGTCTAAATTGGATGAAGCGAGGCACAGAGTCCCAGCAGACAGCAGTTCTGCCCCAGTGCTGAAGGAGCAGTTACAGGCAGAGCAGGAAGCACTTCAGACAAAAGAGAGAGAGGTAAGAGTTTTGGCAGGGTCCTGTAGACTTCCTAGTCACTCATGTAATTGCAGAAACACTTTGTGCAAACTCGTAACTGGGAATTTAAGCCATTCGAAACTCCTAATGTGACTAATGTTGTGGTAAATGTGCCTTCTTACCCAGCATTCTCCATGCTTTGGTGCTAACTAACCTTCCTTTCTCTTGTTTTGTTCTGTTTTGTCATCCCCCATCTGTCTGTCTTCCCACTGGAAATATCTCATGATGATTCACATCAACTTTGAGACTGATTGGTTAATATCTGCTGTAAATTGATTTTTCCTTTCCTTCCAAAGTTGAAGTGGAGCAGAAGGTAGATATATTTTTGCCTGACTTTGAGCGATAATTTCTTTAAGAACAGAAAGGACAGTTATCCTTAATGGTGTCACTGACTATCTCTGTTTGGTGAGCCAGAGTATGTTAGTGATGAGTTCTTGCACCAAGCTAAGATGAAACGCAGTGTAATTGGTCCCATTATTTAGAACTTTTATTGGATTTACATGCATAGATACATACACACCTACCCACCGACCCCCTGCTCTGTTTATGTAATCTGACAGAATTATTATAGTATCTGCAATATACAAACATACAGTCCAGTTTATGATGTGAAAAGACCAAAGTGGGTGATCCTCCAGTTAATTGTAAACCAGTTTCAAGAGCAGTAAGATAATAAAACCCAATTTTTTACAGGTGGAAGTTCCATGTCTCCTATGAAGTCTGGTTTCAGGAGGCACCAAGCCTTTTTCATTCTCAGAGCCTCTATAGCTTCCTACCCGTTAAGGCGAGCAATGATAAAAGCTGTGGGTAGCAAGATCACAGAGCTTCCAGATAGCTCTTTACCCTCAAGCTTTCAGACAGCTGCAAGCAAAGAAATGTGTAATTATTGACTCTTTTACAGGTTGAGAGAGTCAATGCTCAGGCTTTTTTTGATTGCTCTGTTACTGGGATTAGCACTGCAGTGCTAATTTCTGTTTTTTAGGAGGGGGATAATGGTGATTATGTGTTAACTGCTTGTGATTCCATTAAACATCAGATACTAACATGTCTCCTATTGTTATGTCAAATTACATCAGTGGTCAAGCCTTGATTGTTCAGAACATAGATTAAAATATTGTTTATGACCAGTTAGATTATTTTTTTTTTTTTAAGAAAATGGGAAGCTATCTTTGCAATACTTTGGTTTTGCAGTTGGAACACTAGCTTACTCTTTTTTTTTTTTTTTTTTTTATAAATGTCTCAAGTATTTTATTAATGCAAATTGATTGGAGAGAATTTAAATCATAGAACTTGCTGAAGTTACTTGCTCTCAGGAGACAAGGCAACGAATGACGTTTTATCTTGTCTGCTTAAATAAGAGGATTTAACCAAAACAACTATGTATTTTCTTCTTTTTTAGATTGCAAGCTTGTTGGACCAACTAGAACAATGTAAAGATAATTTGATCAGTAAAAACGAGGAGATATTGCAGTTGAACTTGCAGTTAGAGATGCAAAAAAACCTTAGCACTTCTAGCATCAGCCAGCTGCAGTTAGAGAATGCACAGCTGAAGGTAGGTTTCCTTAGCTTTGTGCACCACCTAAAACTTCAGAGACCTCCTTTCTTGAGTGTTGTAGTCTTCATCTCGTATTGTTATAAACAGATATTTAGGTTGTTTCTCTTGTCAAACGAATATTGCGTTACTGTTAAAAGGCTAATACTGTTACCATAGAACAAAAAACCCCAATACTCTGGATTCATGCTTATGGCATTTTCTTCTACAGTCATTTGATTTAAATAAAAAGCTTAGCTTTTTTCTAGCCCTGTCTGATTATGAACTGCAATGTTGTCATACAGTAAACACTATACAGTTCTGTGTGCATTTCTGACATCTACAGCCATAGTACATGTTACAAATTAGAAGGCTGATTGGCTGTCAGTCTGGCAACTAGAGTGTTCATCTCTTACCTTGAAAGATGAGAAATGTTGTGGCAATCTAATCCAGTGGTACAGAGCTAAATAAAGTAGCTGTGTTCTTGAGCTCTTTAACATTCTAGTAAGGAGGAGAATGTCCTTGGTTCTGTTCTGTCATTAGGTTGGGAGAGAAAGTAAGTCCTTTCTGATGAGATTTTTTTTTTTTTTTCTGATCAGGAGGATCTAACAAAATTTCATGTGAAGCAAGATCAGGACCAGGGTATTGGCGATTCCTCATCTTTGTCATTCCCACAAGCACTACTTAAAGAAAAGAATCAGGAAATTGATCACTTGAATGAGCAGATGAAGAGGCTCCAGCACGAGCTAGAGGACACTCAGGAAAATAAAGTAAGATAAATAGTATGTGTTCATTACTTGATTTTGAGGGAAGAAAGGTGTATAGAGTATTATTGTAAATGAAATGTATTTAATAATTCTCTTAAGGTACAGAGTATTCAGAGTAGCTACCAGCTGAAGTGTGCAGTTACTCCTGCTGTTAAATGTGTGAATTAATGCCTGTGTGATTCAGAATAAAAACTTGATCTAAACTCTATGTGCAATAGTAATTCTGCCTACATACAGCAATATTCAGACCTTATCTTTTTGCTCAGGTTGTGGAATACCAAAAATCTGAAATTAAAGAACTCAGATCACTTGTTGAGCGCCTTCGTGGTGACCAGGAAAGGCTGCATAAGGACAAAGATGAAGAAGTAGAGCAACTCCATGGAGTAATTGAGAAGCTTCAGAAAGAGCTGGCACGATTTGGACCAGTATGTCATGAAGTTGGTGACAATCAATATGATTTCTATCAACTTGCATTGGGAAAGCCAGTGGAAAACCTTCAGAATGAGTTGAGGAAGGGTCTCATAGATTGTCAGGGTGATTTTGATCCAAACAGAAGAAATGTGTTGCTACTTTCCAAAGTGAGAGAGCTTCAGGAGGAACTAAAGCTTGTCTCAACTGCTGAAGAAGCTCTGCAACACCAACTGGAAGAGAAGGAATCACAGTTCAAAATGGAAGTGGAAATTTTGGAGAAAAAATGCCAAAAACTGCGAGAGTCATCAGAGCAGCACGCTGCAGAACTGACGTCTCTGAGAATACGGTATGATGCACTTCAGGAAGAGTACAGCCTTTTTCAAACACGTTTTTCTCAGAGAGAGGTTGAAGCAAGGATGATGACTTCTCGCATTCAAGAACTTGAAGATACTGTGAGAGAAAGGGAAGCAAATACTCTAGAGAGAGATATGCAAATGAAGACAATGGCAGATCAAAGAGAAGCTGATACAACTGAGTTGCAGTACTTAAGAAAAAAGGCAGCAGAGCTTCAAACTGAGTTGGAAAAGAGAGGTGTAAGCCAGGCTCAAGATGTTTATAGCCTTCCGTTAGAAGATTCTAGACTTGATTTCCATGTGCAAGCGCTGAATCAGAAAGAAGTAGCTTATCAGAGAGAAATCACTGAACTGCAAGGTAGCACTGCAAAACTGAAAGATCAAATTGAGGTATATGTGAAAGAGCTTGAAGCCTTACGGTTGGAAAGAGGTGAACTTATTTCACAGCTGGAGTTGTATAAGCCAAAGGAGCAACATGATCATGAAGAGACTAACCTTTTCAAGTCATTCTGCCAGAGAAAAAGAAAAGGCGAAGCCCTTGAAAAAGGAATGGGGGAATTGGAAGAACTGGAAGCAAATGTTGATCAGTCGTTTGCAGTATTGGCTTCCCCTACTGATAAATTGGTATGTGATTTGTTCTTTAATAGTATTAGTTGTGTTTTAAAATAATACAATTTTATGTGTCATATAAAGCCCTATAGTTTATCCTTTTCACTGCTGTAAGAAAGGATGAAGATGAATACTGTGGCAGAAAAATGCCAGTGGTAAGTCAGTCGAAGGGTCTGTCAGTCTGTTTATTTTCTCCAGCAGTGGCTAGAGGTAGATGCCTGGAAGGTCTAAGAACACAGCAAGGATGTGTAGAAACCTAACCCAGTCAGTTTTTCTGAGCTGGATGTGGTTTTGGGCAGGGATCCTAAGGTATGTATTGGGTAAAGGTGACAAGGTGTTGGCAGTGGAAGAGCTGCAGGGGCACCTCTGTGAGAAAAGTCTGGGGCTGCTCCGTGTTGGGCACAGATGGTTCCACCACAGGACACAGCTGAGCCTGTCAGCCATGTGCATGGCACTGCTGCAACAGCATATTTAAGGAAGGGCAAAACACTGCACAGATGGTGAGGAGTGAGGAGAAAGAAGTGTGAGAAACAGCCCCTGGAAGAGACTATGCTAGAGCAGATATCCACACTGCAGGGGAGGACGTAGAGGACGTTTGGAATGAAGGAGCAAAACTGAGCCTGGGGACAAAAAGTAAGGCAGGGTGGGGGGAAGCTGTTTCAGTGCTTGTTTCTTGCCATCCAACTCTTATTTTAAATTTAATATATTTAAATAAAACCTATTATTAAGTAAATTTTCCACGAATCAAGTCTGTTTTGCCTATGAGAGTAATTAGTAGGTGTCTTTTATCACCCGTGAGCTCTTTCCATCTTATTTTCTCCCACTGATGTGTCGAGGATGGAGAGTGAGGATGGGTATCTGGCAGCCAGCCAAGGTCAACCCACCATGAGCTACTAGGGCTATGGTTGCCATGTTTGATGACTGTCTTGGAGAACTACTTGAAAATACTTTGTCATGTATCATATTTTTTTTAGAAATATTTATTTACTGTGACGTTCTCATATGTACTCTCAATCTCTTCTAGAACCATCTGCTGCAGATAACCTAATATGAAATTTTGGAAAGCAGTAGGACCCAGAGACCTGTTTTTCAGAACTGTAGTTGTCTCATATACCAACTTACTGTCTTTAAGGCTGGCTTACAGAGCTGATGTGTTAGTAAGTTAGAGTTAGTAAGAGTGCTTATATGAAAAAAAAATTTTTGAGTGCATAGGAAAGGAAAAAAATTAGATGTCAGGCTTATGTGAATTCTGGGGGTCCTGATTGGCAGTACGATATGGGTATGAAAATCCAAGGTGGTTGACTTAGACCATACAACTTGCCCCTTCATAGTGGGAAGGGAAGATGGCTTTTCACCACCACGTAGAAATGATGGTTTATAGCTAGAATTAGATTTCCAAGTTAACCAAAATAACTGTGCTTTAATATTGGTATCATTAATGGTAAAAAAAACTACTTGCAGAGTTACTGTAATGTTACAGAATGTTTCATATTACTTTGCTATTTCACTTCATAGCCCAGCAATCCCAACAGGATGCAGTTCTTCCTTTTAAAACCTACTCAGCAATAACAGTGGGTTTTCAGTAGACTTTCGTCTGTTATCTTTAAGTTACACTGATGTATTTAGGATGTATCTTATTTAAATTGTACATGAATGCCATCTCTCCTTTTTTGAAGAAATGATAATTACTTTGTAAAATGACTTGTGTTTATTTTTTAAGCAGAAGTGAAGTGTAGCTATGCAGAATGTATGACCATTACTGGTGTGTTTTTATCTTTATTTGCTTAGAAGTTCTAGTTTGGATCAGTGCCATTTGCCTAGGTGATACTGTACGTTCAGGGTCTGTCTCAGAAATTCCTCAGAAGAAGGGATCGGGTAGGGAATAGCACTGAATGACCGATGCAGAATGATGTACATCGAACCGTTGAATGTTTGTATACGAGGCAGCATCAGAACTCAGCCTTCCAGTGTAGTAGTCTACTGGACCACGTTGCTTATATAGTGATTATTAGATCCCTGTTTAAAGAACATAAACAACTGCTATAACTGTATGCACTAAGTACCAAATTCACTGGCTATGTTTTTTTATCTGTGTCTATAAATCTGTTTCAAGCTGTAACAGACAATTAGTAAAAGCAGTAACTCATGAATGTCAGTTATCAGCTTTCTGGTGGAAATCACGTGCAGCAACACTATCTTTCTCTTGTCCAGAATAAGAGTACAGCTTCTTGATCTCACCTTAGTAATGATTATTTTTTACAAGGTATTGTCGTTTAACCCCAGCCAGCAACGAAGCACCATGCAGCTGCTTGCTTGCTCCTGCCCAGTGGGATGAGAATGGGGGCAAAAAAAGTAAAACTCATGGGTTGAGATAAAGTCATTTTAATAGGATAGAAAAGGAAGAAAATAATATTAATGCTAATAATAACAATAAAATAATTAGAATATGCAAAACAAGTGATGCACAATGCTCACCACCTGCTGACCAATGCCTAGCCAGCCCCCAAGCAGTGATCCACACCTCCCGACCAACTCTGCCCAGTTTATAGACTGAGCATGGTGTTCTGTGGTGTAGAATATCCCTTTGGCTAGTTCAGGTCAGGTGTCCTGGTCGTGTTCCCTCCCAGCTTCTTGTGCACCTGCTCACTGGCAGCATGGGAAACTTAAAAGTCCATAGCTTAGGATAAGCACTACTTAGCAACAACTGCAAACATCGGTGTGTTATCAACGTTTTTACCATACTAAATCCGAAACACAGCCCTGTACCAGCTACTAGGGAGAAAATTATCCCTGGGGAAACCAGGACACAAGTTTACCAGAATATGCTGTGTGAGTTCCAGCGAACTTACTTATTTGTGCTGTTTGTCACATGAAATACATACACAGTGTGAGGTGCATTCACAACTTTAAAATTGTAGGTACTGTAGATACAATTTGAGAATGTATGAAAAATATACAGTCTATATGAGTATGGAAATGGCTCATGTAAAAAATAGTTTTCCTTTGAACACAATGCAGGGAGAGTTAAAGGCTACGAACACTTCACAGAACGAAAAGAATTTAATTGTAAAGATGGGATCTCATAAAGAAGAACTTAACTCTGAATTAGGTTCAGTAAAAAAGGAGTTAGGGTTCAATGAAGAGAGAACTGGTAAAATTTTGAAGGACATAAAGGTATGCTGGAATTCTGGGGGCAGTTAAATGAATTAAAAATCACTTTTTGAGTAGAAACAGATCCCTAAATGTTTAAGTTCATGTATGTATGTCAGTATATGTATTTCCATGTTTAAATGCTGTAAGTTTTAAAGTAGGCTGAGGAGGGATGATCATCTAACTTGGAGAATTGGGTCAAATTAAGTAAACTACTGTGTCTTCAAGCATTCATTACACTAGACCTTTTCCTATGGATCAAGCTCATCCCAGTACAAGAAAAAGTACAATATTTGCTTTAGAGTATCAACTATCTGAGCAAGATGGTGACCATGAACCTGAGAGCTGGAGAAATAACACTATCTGTGTACTTCTGTTCCAGTATGGATTAGCTAAATGGCATTATACAGAACATCTTCAGAAAAAAAAAATGACTGCTTGGAGTACCAAGACAGAAAACCCATATGAGATTAAAGCAGCTCTTTACTTAACCTTGAATAATGAATGGTTAAAACTGTTAACATCAAAAAGCTTTTGTGTGATAGTGAGCATAACACAAATCTGGCAATCTTAGAGGAGCAAAGAAACCCCCTGCAGTTATTCTTGGGTTCAAAAGTGGGAACAATGTGGGAAATCTATTGCAATGAAAGCTGGAGGAGGAGCTAAAAGTACTTGCGGCTAGCCCTAGGTGTAAAACAGGCTAGGACTCATCAGCTAAGGTGGATGATTAACACGAAAGAATTAAGCTGATTGTCTGAAATGAGAGAGAGAAGAATTATTCACTGTATCTTACAATGTAAGAGGTATGGAGGATGAAATGAAATTTGCGTGATGGCAGGTTTAAAATAAACTAAAAGAAATCTCTTTTCAGACAGTGCATCATTTAGACTCTTAGCAACAGTAGCTAAGAGGTCAAAAGATTTATCTTAAAATGAATCAGATGAAGCAATTGAAGGAAAAATCAATCAAGAACTGTCAAATAGAAAGATGTTGACTGTATGTGGCCTGGGATGTGTAGATTGCAGGAAGCTGGGCAGGCATGCTCGGGCAGATACCACTTTGCAAGAACAGGACAAAGCTCTGCTGTCTGGCAAGGTTCCTTTGCAGAAAGATTGTTCTAGTCCTGTTAAAACTTCCTCGGAATGATGACAGTAAAAAGTGCAGGAAGGAGGGAAAACAGACCCCTATTAAAGCAGTGGGTGGGCCAGCTTGGGAGCGGGCTTTGAGAGGATTTGGTGCCTGGAGGAATGAATATGAAAAACTGGGAGGGAGCCAAGGCAGCCAGACCTTCTGTGGAAGTTGTGGAGGCATTAGACAGAAGCTGTGGCTTGCCATGCTCAGTATATGTTCTAGAGTCTCCCTTCTGCCACAGAAGAGGCACAGCCTTTGCCATAAGTATACCAGTACCTCCTTTCCTGTAGGAGTTTCTATATTAATGAGATCGGTAAGACCTGGAATTACAGCGAGTCAGGCACTAGCCTTAGGGTTCCTTAATCACTTGGTGATGGCAAGTCTAACACTCCGAGGTGATAAGGATGAAGGTAAAGGTATTTTCATGATGTGGTTCAGAGATATTCCTTGGATGTCAGCCTCCAGGTGAAGTGAATAAGCGGTTTAGAGGCTGAAAGACAGGAAGAAGTATTGACGACTTGACTTCTGGAGCAAGCAGTGGGACTTGGAGTAGTGGCTGTGCAACAGCAGCCTTCCCATGGTGTCTGTGACACACCTGCTTGTTGGAAAGAGCATTAAGATCATAGAAAATGAAAAATATCCTCAAGAGACCTTGGGAGTGGAAGAAAGTTCTTTATATAGAAATGCTGACTAAATGAGAGCCCTTGTAGCAAGGTAGGCAGGGACATATCTGCATACTCCATGGCACAGTATTGACATTCTTCAGGTGTCTCTGCAGTTTGAAGGTGGGAGTCTAACCTTGACCTGATCAGTGACCATAGCCTCATGGCATGGGAACAGTGCTGTGGCCATTCAGATATCCAGGCCCTCAGGCTGGAAAACAGTTATGTGCAAGGATCACAAAAACCTGTTGTGTCCATGCTAGATGTGTTTCCCTGTTGGCCTCTGTCAGAGATGGTGGTTGGGTAGAAAGACTTCCATCCGACCTAGTTGTAGCTATTTTTACAGTCACAGTTTGAGAAATGTCTTCAGCGTTCCTGATCAGCAGAGACCTAAGTCTGTTCTTTGGTTCTTGGAAAAATTAAAAAATGAGTAGAGTACTCCTGTGGGAACAGGATGCCAGAAGGTACAATTATGGCAGTACCAAAATTTAGGATAACACATGTTGGTATGTATGACCGCTGTGTGTCTCACATGATGCAACATGTGAATCCATGTTGCTCTTCCCTCCAGTGAGCAGAAGTAGACAGTCCATGATTTCTCCTGCATTGAAATGGCAGGCATAGGAACCATATGTAGTTGTCTTAACCATTTTTTCCTGGTGCCATGGGTCAGGAATTAAGCCTTAAGATAGTTCAGGAGATGTGTCCAGTTAGGCAAGCCACAGGTTTTGATTTGTACTTATTTGAAAGTAGCAAGATTTATCTAAACAGCTATAAGGATTACCCTTTTTCCTGATTGATATAAAAATCAGGTCTGCAGAAATACACTTGCTTATTGTACAGATTGTTTTATTTCTCCAGTTGATGATATGCTTGTTAAAAGGCCTGGTTAGCTGGCATATAAAACATACTGAAGTGCTAGATCATTTTTACATAAAACCTGGGAATAATAATAGATATGACTATTAAATTTAAGAAGATCTGTTTTAATGCATGGTTTTCAGTTTATAAAATCATATTTGAAGTCCATTAAACAACATGTGTTATTTCATTGTAGGAAAAAGATGAAGCTACGTTTGACTTGACCACTCACAATATAAATCCAAAACCTCAGATTAAGCAATCACAAGAAAATAATTTGTCTCAGGAATTGGATGTGATCAAGAACTCAGAAGAGGAGCAAGATTTGAAAAAGCATTGCCAGCAAATGTTGGAAATTCATCAAACTCCTGATTCTCCAAAACATGACTTGAACCTAGGCAAAGACACTTCAAAAGACTTCCAGAATTTCATTGCAGAAGTGGCTTCATGGAGCTCACCGGAGATTGTGAGAAAGCAAGATATAAGTATGGAACTTCAACCAGTGCTTCATATGACGCCCTTTTCGGAAGTTGAAAGCACAGATTTTGAAATGATGCCCAGCAGGTCATCCATGCAAGAAGATAATTCTGTACTGCTGGGATATTCTAACTTGTATGAGAATGGCAGTGAGGAAGCAGCAGTGGGAGTAGGTAGAAAATCTCCAGCTTTCTCTGAAAGCACCTACTCTGTTGATGATGGCCAAGATATGGAGAAGAGTTTGGTAAGTGATATTTCATGTCTGATTTCATTCTAATTAAACAAGAACAATCAGCTCTGTCCTTCTCGGATCATTGTTGGGCCATTGGCTCCAAGTAGTAGAAACATGCACACCAAGAGGGGTAGGTGCAATAATGTCCTAGACATATGACTCAGTTCCTCTAACACTGTCAGATAGTGGAGCAAATTCTGGCCTGTATTAAAATGCTATTTACCACTGCTTCTAACTGAAAACAGTCTTCCAAAACCTAAAATTGAGCAATAAGCTGCTTACAGCGGTCCTGCATGTCTATACGCTGCTGATGTGATGTCAGTGAAAAAATGGGTATTATTGTTGTGCTCTCAGAAGAGTTGTTGAGAGAACTCTTCAAATCCTGGTACTTTTGCAGTGATGCTACATGGAAGTAACTGATAAACTTGTGGTAATACTTAATGTGTAAGTAATTGAGCTAAAATCTGTAAAACATTTTTGGTACCACGATACTCAATTTTCTATAACAGTTCACTTACGAATATCTGTCACTGAGTGTTAGAAGAGACTGTTTCAAAAGCAGAGAATAGAGGGTTTTCTTTTTAATTGAAATATTTTATATATTTGTGTCTGTATCATTTCACAGGAAGATAAAGTTTGTAATTCAGAAAACTATTCTTTGGTTGTATATTTTTGTGCCTTGCTCTTGAAGGGCAATTAATAAACAGACATGTATTTATAATTAAGACTATTGAAAGGGAGAAAAAAACGAGATGGAGCAGGTTCCAAAGAGCACCAATGTTGTGTTCATCATGGTATTTGCCATCTCTAATACTATGATCAAGTAGTCATTTGTGAAAACCTGCACTAGTAGCAAAGTTGTTATAAATGCAGAAAACTACAGCTGGATTCAGAAAATTAATGTGAAAAATTTATTTCCACGCAGATGAGAGAAGTTGATAATCTAACTTTAACCCCTTCTGATTTCCAAGATGATGTAAGATCAAGAGCATCTGCCATAGATGCAATGAGCGATGCATATGACAGCAGTAAGTTTAACTTTGTAGATTCCTTTCACCTTTTCTTAACTTTAGTATAAAAATACTACATTTCATCTTTATCCCATTTTCTTTTACTGTAGATCTTTTATTTGAAAGCTATGCCTTTCTCGGGTAGTTCTTTATTTTAAAAGACTTTTGTACTTGTGCTAGTGGAAGTCTGTTTTTACATTTTTATCTTTATATACTGAAAAGGAGAAATGGGGTTTTGATGAGTCCTGACTTAACTACAACACTTTCTCTGGTGCTAAAGGCACCTTACAACCTTTTTACTTGTTTAAGGTAGTTGAGATCTCAACCAACTAAATTTTCAGGTGACCTTGCATTCATACTAGCAGAGAAATTGTGGTCATTTTGCAAGTGGCTACGCTGCAAGTTCTTTTCATCTTTGTAATACTTGAGGGGGTGGGGGGCTGTCTCTTTCTTCAGGTACCAGCTCAAATTTGGCAGCTAAGCTGAAGCAGGAACTACAAACATCAGACCAACTAGATGCTAGTTTCATGGCTTATCTGCAATACCGTGGAATGTTTCCAGAGATTATGGAATCAATAAGAGAAAAGGAAATACTTTCACCACAGCTGAAGGTAATGTATGATTAATATATAAGCATACCAGCAAATTAAACCTGAAACAGTGAAAATGAAACGGTAATATAATTAACTGCTATCTTTACACTGTAAACTGTTCTATAATGGTTTAAACTTTGATTATGATTTTTGAGTCATTTTTGCATCTCATGTGACAGGTTTACTGATATTTGTCTTGCTTGTACTTGCTAGAATTGAAAATGTTTTGCTAGGACAGCACTAGTGATGTTCCAGGATGTGGCAGTATAAGGATTAATTGACCTGATTTATGGGTTTGTCTTGGAGACTTTACAGAAAGCTGTTCTGTAAGTAAGCACAGAGAGCTGACATCATGCTCCCCTGCCTATTCTTGTCATTCTGATATGATGGAGAGCTATGGAAACACCACTGCAAGCTGTGGAGGGATCTTTCAGAGTCAGTTCAAGGACCATGAAGAATATACAGAAGACTGAGCACTGATTGCTTACTCTAAGTCAGTAAGGCAAGTTTAAGAAATTATATGCCTGTGACTCTTTGGTTTGGTGCTGCAGCTGGACAGGCTCTCAGCCATTCCAGGAATTCCAGCTGTTGAAAGGGAGAAATTCAGTGCTGCAAATCATCTATGTATAAGGCTGGTGAGAAGTATGTGGATAAGTGCAGTGGGCTGGGCTACAGGGAGTTTGAATACTTCAGGAAACTTGAGTAATAAGAAACTGGGAGAAATATACTTCCTAGAAAGTGAATGCTGCCTTAAAATGTTTAACAGATTCTTTCAGCTTGCTCAGCAAAAATCGGGAAGGTCTGTGCAGTGAATGAAGGCTGTGCAAGGGCAGGGTAAGCCTGAATTCAAACTCAAGCTGACTGACATGAGTAACTCACAAGATGGAGACTGGATCTTCATCTCTGCTCAAGGCAGAAGGAACCCTCCCTCATCCTCTGAAGTGCCCCTTCATACCACACATGATGCTCTGGGGTTGGAGAACAAGGAGCACACTGAGTAACTGACACGATTCAGGAAAAGCCAACCATGTGAAGTTGAAGCAACTACCCACTCACATTAGAACCAGTGCCACCAGAAAAGCATGTGAAGTATCAGTAATTAGAGATTCCTTACCGAGAGGCACTGAATCACCCATTTGCTGTCCAGACACTTTCTGTAGAGAAGTTTGCTGCCAGGAGCTTGTATTTGTGATATCAACGAAAAGCTGCCAAACCTGGTGAACTCTACAGATTATCATCTGCTCCTGCTGTTCCACCTAGGGTCTAACGATACTGTAACAAGGCAACTTGGAACCATCAGAAGAGACTGTATGTCAGATCAGTGTTAAAAGGAGTGGGAGCACAGATGGTATTCTCCTCTATCCTCCCAGTCAGAGGAATGGATCCAGGATGGAGGACACAGAGGTGAATGCCAGGCTGTGTAGCTGGTGCTATACTCAAGGTTTTAATTTCTGTGATCATGGATGTACCTTTGAGAAGCTGTGTGTCGTGGGAGTTGATGAGATTCACCTGACCAAGTGGGTCAAGAGCGTCTTCACCAATAAATTGGCCAAACCTATAAGGAGAGCTTTAAATAAGATGTAGTGTGGGAGAAAGGGATGGAACTTTGAGCAACAGAGAAGAGCCAAGAGCTGCTGGTGTATTAGAAACCAACAAGGAAACACCTATGAAATGCCTCAAAGAAACTGGGCTTGTTCCTACACAAAGGTGACACAGCTGACAGCCCAAGTGAAGTGCCTTTATAGCAGTGCACACAGCACGGCTAACAAACAGGAGGGGTTGGAAGTCACTGTGCAGCTAGAAAGCTATGATCTAATTGCTGTCACTGAAACTTGGTGGGGCAAATCACATAACTGGAGCAATGCAATTGATGGCTATAAACTGTTTGGAAGAGACAGGCAAGGAAGGAGAGTCACTTGGGTTTCTCACTATGTTAAAAAACCCAATCAAAACAACCACCAAAAAACCCCACCGCAACAAACAAACAAAAAGCCCCAAACAAAACACCCAAAAAACCCCCAACAAAAAAACCTGAAAAAAACAACCCCAAACTAGATTGAGTACAGAGCTGTCTTTGAAAAACAGAGTAGAGTCAGGATGTTGAATTTTGGGAGACAAGCAAGGAATTTGTTGATGGGACTCCCTGGGAAACTGTCCTCAGGGGTAAAGGAGCCGAACAGAGCTGGCAGCTATTTAAGGACATGTTTCTTAGAGCACCAGAGCTTTTGGTTCCCATATGTAAGAAATCAGTAAGGGGGTGGGTGTGAGGCACGCATGGCTGAGTAAGGACCCCTTGGTTGAACTAAAGTCTTAAGAATGAAGTGGACAGGCAGGGGAAGGAGTAATATGTAACCTGGGAAAATTATATGGATGCTGTCTGGATGTGTAGGGATGGAATCAGGAAAGCTAAGGCACAGCTGGAGGTGAATTTGACAAGGAATGTGAGGGAGAATAATAGTAACAAGGGCTTCTACAAGTACATTGGACAGAAAAGGAAGATTAAAGAACACACACATGATAAACAAGACAAGAGAACTAGTGACAACCGACAGGGTTGAGGTACTCAACTTTTTTGCCAAGTTTTCACTGCAGTCACTCTTCTCATATCTTAAGTCCCTGAACCTTAAGGCAGGGATTGGGGGAATGAAGTCTCTCCCATCATAAGGGAAGATCAGGTTCAAGATCACCTGATGAACCTGGAGGACACACACAAGTCTATGGGATCCGAAGAGGTGAATCCCAAGGTCCTGAGGGAATTGGCAGATGTGGCTGCTAAGCCATTCTCTATTATTCTTGAAGAGTCACGGCAGTCAGATGAAGTCTCCAGTGACTGGAGAAAAGTGAAATGTCACAATGACTTTTAATAAAGAGGCCCCTAGGAACTACTGACCTCACAGACTTCAGTGGCCAGTAAGATCATGAAACAGATCCTCCTGGAACTTATACTGAAGCATAATGACAGGAAGGTGATTAGATACAGCCAACATGGCCTCACCAAGGGCAAATTTTGCCTGACTAATCTGATGGCCCTCTGTGATGGAGCAACTGTATTGGTGGACAAGGGATGAGCAAGTAATGTCATCTACCTGGGCTTCTGTAAGGCCTTTGATATGGTGCCCTACAACATTCTTGCCTTTAAATTGGAGAGATAGGATTTGATGGATGGGCTGTTAGATGAGGAGTTGGCTGGATGGCAGCATCCAAAGAGTTACAGTCAACAGCTCGATGTCCAAGTGGTAATTAGTAACAAGTGGTGTTCCTCAGGGGTCTGTGCTGGGACCAATGCTATTTAATATTTTCATTAATGACATAGCCAGTGGGACTGAGTGCACCCTCAGCAGGTTTGTGGATGGCACCAAGCTGAGCGGCGCTGCTGGTTCACTTGTGGGAAGGGATGTGCCATCCAGAGGGACCTGGACAGGCCGGAGGAGTGGGCCCATGGGAACCCCATAAAGTTTAGCAAGGCCAACTGCAAGGTTCTGCACAAGGGTTGGGGCAGCCCCTGGTATCAGTACAGGCTCAGGGATGAAGGGATTGAGAGCTGCCCTGCAGAGAAGGATGAAAAACTAGACATGAGCCAACAATGGGCGCTTACAGTCCAGAAAACCAACTGTATGCTGGGCTGCATCAAAAGTAGCATGGTCAGCAGGTCAAGGGAGGTGATTCTCCCCTCTGCTCTGCTTTTATTAGACCCAGCCTGGAGTACTGTTTGCAGCTCTGTGGTCTCCAGCACAAGATGGACATGGACCTGTTGGAGTGGGTCCAAAAGAGGACCATGGAAGTGGTCAGAGGGCTGGAACAGCTCTGCTATGAAGAAAGACGGAGAGTTGGGGCTGTTCAGCTGGGAGAAGAGAAGGCTCTGAGGAGACATTATAGTGGCCTTTCAAAATATAAAAGAAGCTTGTAAGAAAGATGGAGAGAGACTTTTTACCAGCACCAGTAGTGACAGGAGAAGGAGCAACAGTGTAAAATAAAAGAGGGTAGATTGGACATAAGTAAGAATTTCTTTAAATGGAGGTGGTGAGACACTGGCCCATGTTGTCCGGAGAAGCTGTGGATGTCCCCTCCCTGGAAGGGTTCAAAACTAGGATATATGAGGCTTTGAGCAACCCATTATAATGAAAGATGTCCCCATGCCTGTGGCAGGGGGGTTGGACTAGATGACCTTTAAGGTCCATTCCAACTCAAACCATCCTGTGATTCTGTATCTAAAAAATAATCTGAGAGCATAATTTCGTAGACTTCATGGAAAAGGTGAATTTTATCTTAAAACCCAGAATTTTTTGGTTTCTTTTGTGAATCATCAGTCTAGAGTTTACTGGCTGTAAGGTCTGAGTGCCTATTCCAGTACTGAATGTTTAGTTTGAACACTTCAGCGTGCTTCTGTTGTTAATACTTAGTAAAGGTTTTCATCCTATAGCATTAACTCTTGAAATAATTACTGTTTTGATTCTGGTGACAGAAAGGCTACTCAGATTGGTTCAAAAGTTAAGTAATTCAAAAAGTGCAAAGAAAGAATATCAAGAGTTAAAGAGAAGTACTCTGTTGTTGATGTTAAAGTGAGTAGCCATGAGGAACAGCTCCACATCGAGGCTGGGATATTTCCATAAGCTGTATGTAGAAAAGGAGTTAAATCTCCAGTGACCTTCCTTGAAAAGAGACCAGGAAACATCTGTGCCTGATGTAATAGTCTGCGAACATGGAATTTATTTAAAAGAGATTATTTTGCCTGACAATGTCAGAGGAAACAATTTCCACTGTGTAAATGATTAAGACTGATTATTTTGGGAGGTGTTATTTGTACATAATCTGCTAAATTAAGACAAGGTTGTCTAAATATATAATTCAGTTTTCTGGCATGACTGGGATTTAGTAATGTGGCTTCAGACTTGATAGAATTCAGTCTGTTCCCAGGGGAGTCAGCTAAATGGTTCAGAAACAACAAAGATAAAATACAGTCCTTTGGCTTAATTGCATGTTAGCATGTTGATGTACACAGCAATAAAATGTGCTGGCTGAGGCTGCCATTTGTACTTTCACATTGACCACTGTTTTTTTAAATATTGACCTCAGTTGTTAAGAGATAAAAAATCTCTGGTAACTGTTGGCTCACTCTGTGTGTGTGTATATGCGTGTATTTTAGTTTATTAAGCATACCAAATAACAGGGCAAACCTGTGTGCCTTTATCACAGCCTCGGACAGCTGCATTATTTTTGTTATCTAGTGCTATCCTGTCCTGCTCTTACACTGTCAGGGTGCTGATGCCTGTTTCCTAATATTATGCTTTTTTTTTTTCTTCTCAGACTGTGCTGAAGATGGTGTATGAGGAGAGCCGCAAAATATTGGCTTTGTCAGAACATCCCTTTGGTTTTAAGGAGCTGAAAAATGTTCATCAGACGAGAGAAGCAATGGAGGGCTGGCAGAAGGAGGGTTTAGCCTTGCTGGATGCTATACAGTCACTGAAGGATTACCTTAGCAAGGTGGCAGATAGAGGAGACAAGGTATGAGAATAAAAATATCCTTTATAGCAAGTTAACCAGTTTTTAATATATATAGAAATGTATGTTGTTATGTTGTTTGTGTGTGTGTATATAGATATGTGCAAGGAGCAAGAGGCTCCTTTCTGAGATTTGAACAGACCTCTTTAAATGCCTTTAGTCTGCTTAAATTAACGTGTAGGTATGCTTTTACACAATGATATGAAAGACAGTGGATTACAGATTGAGAGAGATGCCATTTAAAAAAAAAAAAATTTTTAACAGGAATTTTCCAGTATTGCTGCTGACTGGAGAGGAGAACTTCTGCAAGCAGTGCAGAGTGTGTTTGAGAAGGAGAGAGATATGTTGCAAGTTGACTTGACGTCTCACTTCTCCAATCCTGGGTCTGGTGATGAAGGTTTATTAGTGGAAAAACTGGAGTATATCATGAAACAACAAGTAAGAAAACCTCTTAAAGTGTTATGCTCAGAGATCACTTCCTTTATTGTCTCTTTTAAATTTTTTTTTTAGGTTCTTACAGTTTTGTTACTTTCGTTGTTAAATTTTATCTTGTGCATTGATCCAGATAGTGAGATCAGCAGGCTTTTATAGTCTATGTTTCAGTACCATTTTTCTCAAACTTTATATATTGTGTTACAAAGCCTATTATTTTAGCTGACATCCAGAAAGATTGTGATAGTAAAAAGGAGGTATTTGATAGAATTCTTCCCCTCCTTCCCTTTTTATCTAGAGTTTCACAAACCTCTCTTGCGAAGGGTATACTGATCTAACTGAATCTGGGATTTTTTTGCTGATAACACTTAGTTTCTGAAGTTTCTTAGTTACTTAGGTTCTGACCTGACTGTCGTAACTACTATGTATAAACTATATTAATTAACTATTACTCTATTTGGAAGCTAGTGAATTGGGGGTGGGGTTTTCTTTGTTACATTTTGCATTAATATGAAGCATGAACTTAGTAATTTGAGTGACTTCTTATAAAATCTGTACTGCAAGGGTTTCTCTAGGGTTTATCTGTAGAAAATATGGAAATAACCTTGTAGATTTAATAGGACTTGGTTTGTTTTCAGGAGGAACAGAGGCAGATGGTTGTAGAGCACCTTTTCTCCTCAGACCGGAATAGCTTGTTGTCTGAAATACAGGACCTCCGTGCTCAGCTACGCATGACGCATCTTCAGAACCAGGAGAAGCTACAGCAGTTACAGGAAACCCTTACCAATGCGGAAGATCATGGGAGCAAACAAGAACACCAGCTTCGGAGGAAAGGTAGTAATCGCCAAGTTCTTGTTATCTGGCCTTCTGTGTCAGTTCTTTTCCTTTTTTGCTTAGCAGATAAAAGGCAAAAAAAGATTGTTTTCCGAAGAAGCAGATGCTGTATAATTCTTCAGTTTTACTAATGCACTCAGGTTTCCTACTATTTCAGCAGAGGAAGGAATTTTTATTCTTTTAATATTAATAGTTAAGAAAAATCTGTGAAAAGCAACAAGAAACTTTAAAATAACCCAAAGCAATAGAACTGAAGGGTGGCTCTGGTAAATTGTGTATAAGTATAGAAAATCCATCAAGGATAGCAAAATATCTTTCTTGATTTTCAGGAAATTCTTTATATGTATGTTTGCTAGTAAATGGATGGGCTTGCTTAATGAAGTTTCAAATCCGTTAGTAACTGGTTGCTTACAGTATATTGCAGTACCTCTCATCGTCTCACCCAGCTTTCATATTCTCACTTTGCCTGGTCCACAAGCAGCAGAGCTCTAGTGTGTATGTGGGTCTCTCTGCTGATTCATTTCATGTTTGAAAAGAAATTCATTCTCCAGACAAGAACACTTTAATACAGATGAATTTTTTTTTCCCCCCAGTTTGAACCAGCATAACTGATAACATGTTGTCAAGTTCTCTGTAATACAAATAACTGTTAACACTTTCTTATCCTAGTTGAATTATTAGAATATCAGCTTCAGCAGGAAAAATCTGTCTTAAGTGACTTGCACAGCACCCTTTCTGAGGAGCAGAAGAGAGCCTCTGAAACATGTAATCTCTTGAATCAAGAAAAAGCAGTGCTGAAATCAGAGCTTTATGAAAGTAAGCAAGAGAATGAAAGGCTGCAGAAATCCCTAGAAGAGCTTCAGAAAGAAATAAACCAGTTACGGTGAGAAGTAGATTTATTCATTTATTTTATTTATAAACAAGTCTGAAAGATTTATCCTCATTGGATCCACACATGGCTTAGCACTTGGAAACACAAGGAGGAAAACTAACCTCTCACTTCTCACGGATAATGTTCAGTTTTCTTTACTAACTGCTTAAATTTATTTATTCTTCAGTGCAAATTTGCATATTTAACTTTCCTTTAGCCTTGACTGAGAAGGCTGTGGAAACAAGTGCATGTTATATGGGTGTATTAAAAGTGTGAACAGAGTAGATCCCGGTATCCCTGATGTGCATCTCATTCCTTCAGTTTCTGTCTAGTCTTTTGCTTGGTACTTTGGTTTGCTTATCATCTTGTGTAGATGATAGGCCCCTCCATTCCTATGGGGTTTTTTCCTCTCACAGGACAACAGTTTTGCTCTGCCAGAATAGCTAGCTTCTCCCTATCTCTTGTTTCTAAACAGAGCAATTCCAGTTTTACTTGCAGTGAGGTAAATGTTTTCAGATGCTAGATCTGTGACTTGAAAACTGACCCTCTTTAGAAGGAGCAGAGGCCATCTTAAAGAAACAAGTCAATAGACCAACTCACAAAAAGTAACTGAAAATGTCTTGGTTGCATTGCTGGTGAAGGATGTTCTGTTCTGAACATAGATGGAAGTGTCGTTTTGAACTTTGCAGCTTTGAATTGGAAAAAAAAGAAAAGGATTTGACAGCTGCACTTGAAGACTTGCAGACTGCACATTTGAAGGAAACAGAGCTACAAGGTTTGTTTGAGGAACAGCAGCTTCAGCATAAGAAAGCAGAAGAGGAAAAGACAAAGGCCTTGGAGGTAATGCCCTACGTCTCAGTGCTTCGGTTCACCTTCCTTGGTGCATGAAGTTAACTAAGAGGTTACTTTTGCAGTCTTTTTCAAGTCTAATGTTTTTTGTTTAATAATTGTTTAAAAAAAGCCCCAAACTTCTGCTGAATTTGTATATTTTCTTTTCGTAGACTTAAAGCTTTTAGTTACTCTCCTTAATTGCATATGCAGAAATAAGCAAAAGTAGTTAGTCTTTTTTTTCCATATCTTCTTAGTTTTTTCAGAGCCTTATGCTTTCATATTTCACATTTTCACTAGTTTTGTACTACCCCTTACTGTGTAGGGAGAGTCAGATTCTACAGTTGTGTAACTGCACCCTTTATTCCAGAGCAAATGTGCTATAAGGACGTGATGTGTATGATCAATGGAGATGATAAAGAAAACCACACAATGATGCATATGCTTGGCAGAGAATGACTGGAGCCTTTCCAATATAACATGTATTTTTGGAGGTTAACCAAAGTATTTTTGTTTCCTTTCTTCTAAACTGAACAGAAAAATAAATTAACAACTTTCTCTCTGATAACATGATAGCAATGACCCAGTTCTTGTAAAAGGCCTACAGTGACTGGAAAAGGAAGATTTAACCTAAAGCTTTTTTTTAAACTTTAAAACTAAACCCAAGCTCTATCAGATATCTTCAAAACAATTCTAGTTAAATGTCCTAAGTAAGGAAGCACAATTCTGACTATTTCCTTGTAGTCTGGCATCTCACATCACCTTTCTGGTAGGTGTTTAGGTTTATGGGTGGTTTTTGTTTGTTGGGATTTTTGTTACTACTTGCATTGATAGGACATGGTGCTGCCATTCTCCATCTTGTAAAAAGACTGTTCATGCAGGGAAGGCAAGGACCATCTCAGCCAAGGCAAAGAGAAAAGTGCACTCCCCAGGTGTAATTGTGCAACAGATTAAACCATCCGTGGTTCCCATTGCTGCAGTCTGGCATTCCCAAATGGTCCCTTGAAGCCCTTCTATGGAAAATTGATGAGTTTAGCATCTGACCTGACTTCCTGCCAGATCAGAGGACCGGTGGTGCTGGTTGGGGGTTAGGGCAGGCCCCCCTGCTAGGAGGACAGCAATGCTGGCTCTGTCTCCAAGTGCCCTGGGACTGCCCCTTTTCTTCTGTAGAAAGGCTGACTCCCAAAATGGACCCGGAGATGGATTATTTTTATCAATCGACATAGCACTGAGGGATATGGTGGAGTTGGGAACTGTCAGTGTTAGGTTAATGGTTGGACTAGATGTTCTTCAAGGTCCTTTCCAACCTAGTTGATTCTGTGATTCTGTATCAGTGTGTACTGTGTGCTTTAAACTGATGGGCTGTAAAATCCAGAGGTTTTATATTTACTCTTACTGCTTAGATTTTTGCTTCTTTTTAAATCAACATGGTTTATTTCTGCTGCAGATATCACTTACTAAGGTGATTGAGTGACATAAAGAATAGTGATTTCCTAATGAGGATCTTACTAATTGGAGAAAAAAATAATGTACAGGAATATATTTTAACATTACAGTCTCTGGTTTTGTAACTTCATGTCATGCTGCTAACAAACATGCTTCTAGTACTTGTAATTAGAAAATTAAATTTGTAATTTTAAATTAAATTTTTTAATACCTGAACTGCTCTAGTTCAGTCTTGAATTTCTTCTTGGATAAAACAGGTTGAAAACTGCCAAATGTCAGCCTGCCCCACAAATGAGTGTTTGTGCTGGACTATTGATATGTATTTCTCCATTTTGAACAGGAGCTGCAGGCTGCCTCGGAGCTGCAGTCAGTGCAGAATAGCCAACTGAGCGTGTCCTTGGAGCACGAGCAGACGGTAAATGATAATCTCCGCAAGGAACTTCAGATTGAGCACTCCCGCTGTGAAGCGCTTCTGTCCCAGGAACAGACCAAATTGTTGGAGCTACAGAGAGATTTGGATGCTGAGAAAAATCGTTCGTTGGAGCTTCTGAATTCCCTGAATCATGAACGTGCTTTGACAGAGCAGTTGAGCATGAGAGTGAAAGAAGGTGCTTCTTGTCAGCACAGGGAGTCGCTGCTGGAACAAGCCTTTGTTCGAGAACTCCAGGCCCAGCTGGAAGAAGAGAGGTCCCGAACTATGGAGCTAGCTGCTGTTATTGAGAGAATGCACCAGAAGGCCATTCATTCCAAAAGGCAGCTAGAGGCCGAAGTACAGATATGCTGCGAAGAAACCCAGAAGGAGAGAGAGGTCAGCGACAAATTGCGAGCTACGCTGGAATCTCTCCAGGGTCAAAAGCAAGAGGTAATCCGTTCCTTAGAGGCCCAGAAGGAAAAAGAAGCAAAGCTAAAAGCTGACTGGGAACAACTGCAGCTGCTCTATAAGACGATGAAAGAGCAAGATAGAAACAAAGAGGAGAGAGAGCGAAGACAGCAACAACAAACAGAGCTAGAGAAACAGAAAGACTGGCAGAGAGATCAAGAGAGACTGGTGAGATTGCCTCTGCAAGCCTTGCCTTACACTGAAATAGCCTTAAACTGAGATTTAACCCTGTGGATGGTGTTCTTTAATTGAAACATTTCCTTCCCTTAAAGCATTCTGAAAAACACATTAAATGAGCTCTTTTCCTGCGTTTCTCAAACGCAGCTGTTTTCAGGGGTTTGTGCCTGGGTTTGTTGTTGTCAGAAGCTGATATTTACATCTTGGCTTAGGTTGGGAATTGCTGGTAGTTGGAGAAGAATATGGCTTAAACGTGAAACGGAACTGAACTAGCTTTCATGTCATTGCTCTTACTTTGATCTAGGCTCCTAATTATGGTTTGCAACAGTATCGGTTTCACCCTTCCTGATTCTCAGCTCCTTCATTAGAGGAGGAGGGAGGCTTTGCAGGCTCTCTGGAAACTTGTCAGTCACCATGTCTGGAAATGAATGGATAAAATGACCACTCCAGAGTCATTAAATGGCTTCTTGGTGGCCCTGGAAGGCAGTACTGTAAG
Organism: Athene noctua; assembly: GCF_965140245.1. Taxonomy (NCBI): domain Eukaryota; kingdom Metazoa; phylum Chordata; class Aves; order Strigiformes; family Strigidae; genus Athene; species Athene noctua. The sequence goes on along the minus strand of NC_134043.1, from coordinate 26,744,969 downwards.
CTTTCTCCTAAAAGTGCCCTGTGAGTTAAGGAACACCAAGATGCATATGCTAGTTAGGTGTGATGCTTTTATTTGCAGCCTCTGTGTGTGTATAAAAAAACCCAAACCAAACCCCACTTATATGTGAGTATGTGTGTGTGTATATATATATATATATATATATAATGTTGTGTGTGTATGTATAAGACGCAATTAACTACTACTTATTCTATTTAAATAGCAAAAGTTGGAATGGCAACACCAGAGGGATCAACAAAGAATTAAAGAGCTGCAGGAAATACTGGCAGTCTTAAAAGAAAGAGAAAGAAACCTCCAATCTCCAAACCTTCAACAAGAACTATTGGATACCTTAAACAAAGATCGAAATGCCAAACAGGCCATGGCAAAAGAAACTGAAAAACCGCATTTGCAACAGCAGCAACAACAGCTAGAGAAGATAAGACAACAGTTGCTCTTCGTAGCTGTACACCTGAATGAGTTCATATATAAAACTGTAGATAAGTGAGTAGTTGTTCATAAAATAGTTTTCTTTCCATCCTGCCTCTGAGCTTGTGTGGGTCATGACTGAGAGCCCTGTGCTGAAGGGAGCGAGCGATGTACCTGCTTACAAGACTCAACCTTGTGTGAAACCATGGTTTTGTGGTGGCAGCAGACTCTGGTTATTGTCATCCCACTGCAGCCATTCCCATTAGAAGCTTTTGAGCCTGTGTTTGAACTAGATCTGTGAAATGATCCTACTTAAAAAGAACTCCAGAAAACACCCAACCCTACTGGAAAGAGTCATTTGGTAGTTTGGCAGCTGCAACAGCCTAAGTAGGGAGTAATCAAAAAACCAAGTTAATCAACACGTGTTTAGAATGGGAAACTTCATTAAGCACGGCAGGGAAAAGCTAGGGGTCAGAAATGAGTGGCCAAGTAGCAGCAATTTCTTATTTCTTTGGCAGCAGAGTAAAATACTAGTGACGTTTTGCTGCAGCCTGAATTTGTATCATAGAATTTTAAACTGGTATAAAATACGGACTTCTGAATAAATCCTATGCAGTACTACTTAGAAGTTCTACTCTTAAAATTAACAAAACTTGCTAATTTCTGTGCGTGTTTGTAGTATTTTGAGTGATGAATAGCGCATAAGTACAGCGTCAAAACTTAAAGGGCATCCAGTGAGGAGAGGGAATCAAATGTACATTAATAACCTGATACTGAAAAAGTATTTCTGTTTAACAGAACAGTTAATGATTGGTCTGCATCAAATGATGAAGCTGTAACCTCTTTACTGCAGACATTAAAGGAACTAAAATCAGATTTATTGTTTCCTCCCGCATCTCAGGTAAGGAAAACAGCTTAAGTTTGTTTGTTACCAGTAAGTTATTCTGCATTCTTTGGGTTGCAGTATACATGTAAGTTGATTGATTTTTATTTGTTTTTCTCCCCTCTCCTTCCTTTTTTGGTAAAACATTCTGAGGAAAATGGTGTTTTGCCTTGGGGATGAAACAAAGATGTACTCTTGTACTCACACTGTCATTAGTTTAATGTATTTTAGTATCAGACTCCTGCTTTTTTGTTGTATTGCAGAGTGCTTCTGATGGCATTTCTTTTCCTAGGTATGTAATATGTCCAAGGATAGCAAATCCTGGGATATGTTTGTGCTGCTTCTGTATGCATCCAGAGACAGTTGTTTTTCATCAAATTGTAAAGTAATTTTCAAAAAGCACAATAATGGCTTGTCAACTCAGGAGGGGTGTTTTGACAGATGTTTGCAGTATTGCAAATACTTTTTACAGGCCTAGGGATTATCACAGACTGAGCTCAGGTCTATTGATACAAAACATAGCTTTTTAAATCCCATCTTATTCACCAGATAACTTTGACCTGTTGTTTCAGTCTTTCTCTTGTAATAAAGAGGTTTTCAACCACATTTCAGCCAAACTTTCAGGATTTAGGGCTAACTTAAGTCTTGGCTCTTGTCCGATTCAGCTTCTCTCTTCCTTCACCTGCTCGATAGCAGGCCCTCAGAAACACACCTTTGAGAAGGAGTTCTGACTGTGGTACGTGAAGAGGCTTCTGTACCTTCTGTTGTTCTCATATGCTCTATAATACAAATCTGATGTATGACAAACTGCCTTGGCATGGTGCAAGTTCTCCCTGTGTCTGACTGCTTACAAAATACAATAAATATTTTTCCCTCTGTTGCCTGTGCAACCACTTGGGTGGTTGCCAAATGGATCATCTCCAGCCTTGAGGAGGGGGATATAACATCTTCCCAAGTAGGTGTTCATGGAGTTATTGTGGTTAAGCCTCCCTCTCCCAATGCTTTAGAGCCCTCTGATCTGGACAGAGTGCTTGGAGAGCCTGGGGATGGAACCAGACAGCCTTATGGCTCTATTTGAATGTGACTTAGCAGATTTAACTCCCACCAGAGCTGTGCTGTTTTTCTGGCTTGGCTCCCTCCAAGTTATTACTCTACTGCAAAAGAAAAAATAGTTTGGATGGGTTGTTTTTCCTCTGATTCCATTAGATCTTATGCGTTAGAAACTGTTGTGAATGCTTTTTCACAACTTCAACAGTTTTGAGGTTCTTGGCACCATTGATTAGCAGACCTCTTAACATTAAGCCAATGAATGCCATGTAGAATAGCAGTCCCTTCTCTTTTGGGACCAGACTTTTCAATTGCCTCCTCCAGGGACTATGGCCACACCAAAACAAAGGGACTCAAGTTTTTGGACTTAAGTTTTTCTTAACAAAAAAAGTCTAGTGGAGCACACTAAAGACGTATGCCTTTCTATCACTTAGAGAACAAAAACTACTTTGATATCCTTTCTTCTATGGGCACACATGGTCCTCTTTCCTCTTTACAGGCTTTGATTTTTATTTTTTTTTTCTAGAATCACCTTCTGTTTCAGTCTCCTCCTTGAATTTCTCTTTCCTTTAAGGTACTGAACCACATGCTCTGGAGACTTAAAGGAATTTACTGCTGTTAGCTCTTTGAGTTGTGATAAATTTGGGGACTATTAGACAGGGAAACTGTCAAAATGCCAGACTGAGAAATCTGTGGCAAAATTAATATGGAATCAACTGGTCAATCAAATACCACCTGGTGGAGCAGAAATCCAGTGTGTAGCTGGATTGTGTAGCACTTCACATATTACAAGTATCTGTTACTGCCTTCAAACTGAACTTTTTCAGGTCTGTAAAATGCCTGGGTTGGTGGGCCTGTAGTCCTTACTGGGATGCTTGCTGAGGAGGAATATAAAGCATCTCCCCTCCACTTCAGCATGATAAAAGTGGGTTTTGTTTTCCATGCTTGAACTACTTTTAATAATACTTATCTGAAGTATGTTTTGTATCTGAAGTCCTCACCTCTGCTCTTGTTCTCAAAATGTTCTTCTGTCCCATTTCCATGTGTGATATGGCAAACCACCATGCCAGTGAAAGCCATATATAGGGAAACGTGTGCTTTAGTCTAACTTCAGTATAAAACCTGAAATCGTATAGTACATCTATGAATTAGATAATAAGTACAGGACAGCAGTTTAACTTGGACAGAAATAAATGCCTAATTTCAAAACAATACTGAAGGTAACATTAGATTCTTGAAGCATTTTTTTCACTCTGAGAATTGTTAGGAAGAAGCTGAGAAGTGGAGAACCTTTTCCTTCAGAAACTTTAAATATGTTGCAAAGTCAAAAGGGAAGGAGGTGGATTCTGCACCGTTAAGGTACAGATAGCATTGGAATCCCCATTTCTTGCTGTCTATATTGCAGGCACTAAAAAGACTTAGATGGTTGTGGTTTGTTAAACTTTATTACTTGACAAAGTTATGCTCTTCACTGAAGTCAAATGTAAATGGCATGTATTAGTGTATTAAGGTATTCATAAGAAATTACTTCTGAAAATGTTCAAACTCCTAAGGTTGTACTAAAATAATTTGCTAGGGTCAGTTGTGGGTACTGGCTCCTCTAATGTACAGATTTTATTTCAGTGGATATAACATTAACCACCTCAAATATGTTTTGCTTCTCTGTGGTCTGCTGCATCATGCACAGATGTAACTGTTGATAATTAAATTGATAGTCAATATGAAGAGGGTTATGAAGGCAAAACTTCCACAGATGAACTGGACCTGGAGTTGTGGGTATCATTCCTAGAAGAGATGACTTACCACAAAACTGAATTTCTCAGAATTGAATGTGAATTTTCAGAATTTACTTCTGTAGATGCTTTACAACATGTTTTTGTGCATGCGTATACACAGACATCTTTCTTCACAGTTTCTGTGCTGCCTGTGGATGTGGAAGAAAGACAGATTTTGTTTCCATTTCTGAGTGTATGGGAGACTCTGTTATTAAAGGGAATAGGATTCCTGTAAAGCTGATCAGACAGATCTGTAGAGAAGGGGCAGCGTGATTAACTATGAATGTGATACTTCTGAAGTAGGGCTGCTTGTGTGTTTGTTTCCCATCCTACTGTTTAATACCTGAATGCTATTGCTGATTTTCATGCTTGTTATTTTTATGTTTTAGCTTGTCCATAAATTTAGGTGGTTATTCAGTTTGATGTTTGGCTGTGGAAGTAATGTGCAAAAACTATCATGGGTCACTTCCTTTGGGTTTCTTTTTTAGATCAGATCTCCAGATGATACCGTCTCTGTTCAAGAACTGGAAAGAGATGCTTGGCAGCGAGAGAGAAACATTTTGCAGAATGCATTGAAACAGGCGGAATCTGAACTGGCTAAAGCGACTGTTGAAATTGAAAACAAACCAGTGGTAGAAACTTCCAGTCCTAAGGTAAAATTATCATGATGGCCAGCAAATGGGCTGTCTGGAGCTTGACGAGCGAGCGGTACCATAGTTAAACCTCTGGCACTTGGTTTGCTTTCACTATTCTCCTGTTTTACGGATTTGCTCTGTGAGAACTGTTGCCAGCTATAAGAACCTCTGGAGAGTTCAGTTCTTGATAGTTGTGTTCCTGGGCACTGCCTAAGTGATTAATGTCACATGTAGAACAGGTAATTTATCCTATTTATTTAAAAAAACAGAATTACTAACACTTGCTGTTGCAGGAGAGTCAGGAAGTATACAGCTCGGATTTCTGGGGATATAAGTATCTGTCAGATTATGGCATTTAAATTACACTTATGACTGTAGTCTTTTTTTCAGTTGGTATTTTAAAAGGTGATTTTATAAGTGAACATTTTATAAACTGCATATTAAATTAGGAACACTTTCCTCATATGTATCTCATCAGAAAATCTCCTTTGTAATTTTCTCAGCATTGAACAGGAACTTGCACCAAAAGTAACCTAGATCTTTGGAACCCCTTTCTACTCTTAAATGAGAGGGGGATTCAGATTTCTTGTCCAAGCATGAGAATATCAAACACCTATTACTTATATTTTTCTCCCTAATCTTAAATACTTTTTATTTCTGACACATTTGATTGTAATCAAGTCAGATGGACACATCCCAACATGTTTTCTAGTTAGTATTTATTTAAAGCAGATGTAATGGTTTTTGTTAAAGACAATATTTTTTAGAGTTTTGGGTATGACAGTTTTGCTTTGAAACACTGAGGAGATTTCAGGCAGTCTGACACTCCAAACTTGAGTGCTTTTTAGCTGTGTACAGCTGTTAGCTCCATCCGCCCTTGCATCTTCAGCGTGGATGTTTGACATGAAGACAGCTTGTTTGTGGCTGGTTTTTTGCACAGCAGCTAGTAACCATGCCAGAATTTTCAAGCCTAGCCAAGACTTCATAGAAATACAGAAATTCAGTAGGTTTGGTACAAGCCTCCGTGGGTGGTGTCTGAACTGCTGGAGCATAATACTGCTACTTTGCACCAAAACTGGGCAAGTCACAGAGTCTGTTATACAAATACTTGCTCAGAATTTAATTTTAGTGATAAATGTACACTGCTTCCATACTTCATAATTATTAAATAACTTTCTACAATTTTGTAAAGCAAAGTAGGTTTTAGATATCCATGCCCAACCAGGTTGCGGGAGGTACTGCTGGAAAAAGCGACCAAATTGTCTGAGCTTTCTGTAGCCAAAACTTAACAGATTGGATTTTTTTTTTTTTTTTTTCTTTCTCCAGTTGCAGAGGCTATATAGGAAGTATCTTAGAGCAGAGAGCTTTAGAAAGGCTCTAGTTTATCAGAAGAAATACCTTTTGCTGCTGCTTGGTGGATTTCAGGACTGTGAACAAGCAACTCTCTCCCTAATAGCACGCATGGGAATCTACCCCTCACCTGCAGACCTGCAGCTTTCTGGATCCCGTTCCCGTCCTTTTACCAAATTCAGATGTACAGTCAGGGCGATCATCGCAGTGTCAAGGTAAAGCCAAAATCTTCACTGTCTCTCATATGTGGTGTTTTCTTGTAAATTAAAAAAATTGATAGTTCCTATGGTTTATCCTACATTAATATTAAGCAAAAGCTATCTCCAAAAGTAGTTCGTACATGACTTGTTAGCTAGAACTTCGGCCAAACTGCTATTTCAGAGTCAGTACTAGGTTGGATGCATACTAAGCTAAAGATTTATAAAAAGATGCTTCTGTCTTGAGAGATACCCAGCTGCAGTGTATTTGAGAACCAGTGCAAAACCGTTACAAATTGATGTCCTTTTAGGTCTGACCCTTACCTGTTTGTCTGCCTTGGTCACCTCATCAGCGATGGTTTCCCTCTCTTGAATCCAGAACCCAGTGTTTCACTGGGCATGATTCTGTCATACTCTGTCACTTTACTATCAAATGGATTTTGCTGGCTGTAATTGGGACAATCTGTCATCTCATAATGGCATTTGAGTCCATTTAATTAAAAAAAAAATTTTTTAAATGTAGTAGGTGGTTACTTCTGAGCAATTTCCTTGACTAGTAAAAAATATTACTAGCAAGTTTAAGACTTTCAGGAGATGGCACAGGATGTCTTTAGGCTGTTGTCTTTGTGGATGCTATAGCAATAGCAATATCAAAGAATGCAGGAACAGTGACCTCTGAAGTACTCCTCTAAGACAGGAAGAGCTGCCCCAGAACTCCTGGGGGATTAGGGACAGAGTGGAGGAGCAGTGCCAAAACAAGCAAATTCTTCTAACCATTAGAGGATCATTAAGGCTTTGTTTTAAAGATTGAAGTTGAAGAATTCCTCCTCCATTCCTGCCAGGATTGTTACTTATGTTGTTTAAATACGTTTCATGCCAACAAAGAGTTTATTATTAAAATTCAGTATATTTTTTGCTTATTTTTAATGATTGTGTGAATTTATTTTATTACTAAGGTTAAAGTTTTTGGTGAAAAAGTGGAACAAGGTTAGCAGGAAGAGCACACAGGGTGAAACAGTTTCTCACAGTATAAGAGGTAATACAGGTAAGTGTTTTGGACAAGCACATTATCTTAATCATAATCTCTCTTTAGTGATGTATGTATCATTTAAAAACAAAACCAAAAAAATACCCAGAGAAGTGGCAAAATCTCTTCACATGTTAACACAAATGTGTTTATCCATTTTCTGAACACAGTGATTATGAGTTTACAAGGACATTGTAAGAAATTATAATTAAAAACTTTCAAAATTTATAGTTTACAGCAGTGGCAAGCTCATCCTCTTCTCCCTCTATTGCAACTGTTCAAGCTGCGAAACAGAGTCCTGTATTCTTAAAACTCAGAGAATTATGTTTGGTACAGTTTGAAGCTACCTGTACTGGGAATTAATGCCTCAAGTTATTAATAAGGCAAGGACAAAGATTGCTGTAATAGTATTAAAATGGGTATATGTGGTATCAAGATAAGTCTTTAGAAGTGGTGTACTTGCTAGTGTTACTGGAGGTGAAAAGGGGGCTTTAAGTGGTTCCAGAGGTTCAGAAGAGACTTAATACCATGGTAGATATCCTGCAACTGTTTCTGCTGGAGTTTATTAAGTGCTATCAAAGATGACAAACTGAAGCAGATGGATAGATGCTCTGATGCATTTGGTAAGGACTGTGTTCCTCTGAGTTACTTATGGATGTGTGTGTGTTTGTAAGAATTCAAACAAACATCTTGATGCAGTACCCAGTATTGTAAGGAACTGTCCCATTTTATGTAATATTCCATTGCTTGTAGCTTTTCAATGCTAAAAAAAAATTAGATGAAATAACGCATTTTTCATTACCTGGTACTATGTAATTTTTACTGTTTCTAAATTACTGGTAATACTTATTTTTAAAAAGCCCATTTCCTACATAAAACCACCTGAATCTTGAAACTTCCTACATAAAACCACTTGGATCCTAAAATGCATGCTGAACTTTCTACCTCAAGACAAAATAGCATTTTGGCAGCCTCATTAAAAATCTCTTTTTGTGATTTAAAGTACTTATCTGAAGGGATTTGTCTTTTTTAATGAAAACAACCACACCACCACTACACCCTGCTCCAAACCTTCACCAAACAAAAAAATCTCTTTCTTTCTCACTATCTCTAAAGTCAGAGAGTATAAGTCAACAGTAACATATAGTTAGAGCAAACAACAAGTATTAAAATTTCTCGAAAAAATATTTAGTTCATGTTAGAATGTCCCCTGTGCAGTTACAGCAACAGCTACTGAAAAAGCAAGTCTGGAGAAAGAGAACAGTGCAAGTTCTTCATTTGCAGGAGGCAGTTGCTCAACATTAAAATTTCAAATTTTTGTTAAGCCTGGTTAAAACAAACAAACAAAATGAAAAAGTAATTAGCTGTGGAAAGTGTATTTTATTTGCCTTTAAAACACAATTGAACTCTGCTGTAATTCTTGTGGGTTTTATTGGTTATGTTTATGATAGCCTGTTTTGAATGGTTCCCAGTGCATATTTAATTGTTTCATATTTAACACAGCTTCTGGTGCTAAAACAGAAATTCTGAAAGAGCAGCAGCCCCCACCTGTTCATGTCAGCTCTCCCCCCACCCGGGACACAGGGTTGTGCCACAGAACCAGCTCTGCCAGATTTGTGAGCCGCTCCCCCAGATCTTCTTACTGCTTACACAACAGGTCAGTCTGCAGTATCTGCCTGTGTTAGTCACCCTGATGGACAACAGCCTTTCATAAAAATGTAACCCCTTCTTGGAGGAGGTACTTGAACGAGAAGAGGAATTTATTTTTTTTCTTAGATCTGGTAAATGTTTTCTTTCAAGATGCTACAGGAGAAGAAATGTGTTTGTTTCAGGCAGCATGTCTAATGTTCTTGGGCTGAGAGCATTCCTAGTGGTGTTCCCCAGTTTAATTTGGACAGGCGACAGGATTTACAAGGGCTATGTCTGTAAGCCTTCTCTGAGGGGTAATTCTTGTTGCCTTTGCCGTCCAAGTTGGAGATTAATTTCTGAGCATCCTGTGGAAGCAGCTGCCCTACCATATGATAGCAATGTGTTAGCATTAGTTGCCTTCAGGCTCTGTGCACGCACACAAATAGGAGATGAGGAGCTTGCAGGGTGCATGCTGTTGCAGTTTTTCATTCGTTATAGCCAGTTCCACACAGAAATACAACCTCAGTGACTTGTTGCTGGGTTGGATGCCACAGGTGACATTCTGCACAGTACTGTGAAGACAGTGCTGAGCTGCAGGCTCTGTGCTCGAGTTGGAGGAAGGTGGCCTTCAGCCGTTACTGACCTTCCTGCTCCCAGGCTCTCCCAGGACCCAGAGGAGCCTCGGGCATTGCACAGTCCATTACTGGGTGTAGTGTCTCCTCTCCCAAGCCACAAGGTGTGGCTTCCTTCTTAAAGTAAGGATTTGCAGGAGTTGATGGTTAGCTGTTCAGTCCCATCAGCCTGGGAAATGTTGTTCTTAACCTCCTTGCTAAATTAAAAACTTCAATCAACAGGGAAACAGTAAAAAAGAGTATTGAGGAAATAGCTGTGTTGATCACAAAGCTAATGCTCCAAATTATTTTAGATTTTTTAACATTGCTGACTCTTTGTGGGGACAGGACGCTGCTTATCACAAAGGACAGGTGGTGTTCTGGTTTGCATAGAATTTAGCAAAACATTTTGGAGAATTAAACACCTGCAAGCTTTTCCCAAAAAGACTTAATTCTACCCCACCCTGTTCCTCTGTTATGGCACTGACATGCCATGGGTCTGACAGCCAGAAGGAGTAGTGGGCAGCTTGCTTATCAAGAAAAGTAATCTGTGTTATATGGAACAAGGGTATTAATAATCTTAGGCCCTGACTGATCACTCTGTGTGACTGGGTTAGTGGTAGCTCAAGTCTAACACAGATCCAAGGTACATTAAGTGATGCCTATTGCTGGTTTTGTTTCCTGGCAAAGCTATACAGAAGGCAGGGATGGATAGGAACTGCCCTCTGCTAATCAGAAGATGCAGGGGGAAGGAACAAATCCTAACTCCAAACAGCAGTATGTTTGCACAGTGTCCCTTCAATGTGTACTTCTGCTAATATTTGAAATGTGTTGTTAATGTCCAGAAAGGAAATCCATTATACCTTCTAAAGGGTCCCCTTTTTCAACCTTGTCCTTCAAGATAGCATTTTACCTGCTGAACAGGAGAGTGCGTGCCAGGGTGTACCATGTGCCTCTTCAGTCCTGCTCCGCAGAAGTGGGTCTTTTCTCACTTGGCCATTTGGACTTGACTCTTACTGCAGCTTTCTTACCTGGGGGACTTTTGTGTTGTGTATCAGTAGATTCTATCTATTCAGAGATATTTCAGCTTTTATCAAAAAATCCTTTCTTTTGAATCCCTTATATACAAAGCTGCCTGGTCTATATTATTTTATATGTAATTTTTTGGTAGTGGTGGGTTTTACTGTTCTAGTTTGCTTTGCACTGAATTACTGCCCATAACTTTCTTATATCTATTTGAGACTATAGCATGAGAAAAAGAAAATAATTTGTTTTCTCTTTAAGATTGCATCTATCCACAAGTTCGGCTTCAGAAAAGTCACTTTTGCCTACTCAGGATCCTGAACGATCGCTAACAGAATACATCCATCGCTTAGAGGCTATCCAGCAAAGACTAGGGGGTGTGCAACCAGGTAAGAACTACCTCACAGCTGCCAACGGTCCGGGCTGATATCTTGCAAGGTTCTTCCTATGTATTGCCTATAACACTTAAAGCATGCAAAGAGTAGAATTCTAATGAATAGTTATAAAAGTCTCTGAAACTAAACGTTTTTGTGAATCCTATCAACCACTAGTCCAAGTGTGGCATTTCTCAATAAGTCCTAAGTGAAATTCTTCAGAGATAAGGCTGAATAATTTCATGTGATTTCTGGCCCCCTCTTGACTAAATAAGCAAGTGTTGCTTATTTGTATGTGTGTATGGTATGTATGTAAATATAGGTGTGTATAGAGTTAATTTGCTTAAAATTAGAGAACCATTGTAATCGCTGAACATGGCTTCCTCTGCAGCACAAACTGTAATATTCCCCTCATTTATCACTTCCTTATATTCCATAGCAGATGAACAAAAAATCTGGAGGCTGGTAAAAACAGCCATCTAGTTCTAAGATTGATCAAAGAGCACACAAAGGATTGTAGTGGCACTTATCTTTGCTGTTTAAAACACTTCCACCTAATTTCTAGACTGAATTTAGTTTAATCTTTTAGTTACTTGCTCTTGTTATATATCTTAGTCATATCACAGAGATTCCTTGTCCCAAGGAAGAATTTATAAACTGTCATCACATCATCCACAAATCACCTCCTGTCAAGATATGATTAGATGTCTTTTCCAATGTTTTGTTATTTTTGAGACTTATGTCTAAACCTTTTCCAGTGTATTAGTATCTCTGAATTGTGAAAACAGAGCTGGACCTCCAGCTGCAGTGTTGTTTGTGCTAGACCAAATACAATGATAACTTGTTCCTTGTTTATACGTGTAACCATTGTGTTGTGGAGGCAGCCTCCTGCTCCCTGCCTTCCCCACCACACGGTAGCAACATAAATTGAACAGCAACATAATATTTACAGTATCAGTGCACCTGCAGACAGCCTGTGCCATGGCTGTGCTGGGGCAGTCGTGCTCCTGCATGCTGATGCTGGGAGGTGATGGGAGGAGGCACTTGTGCTAGCTCAGGTCCCTGATAGGGATGGACCATCATGACCATGGTCCCCAGCACAGAGCTTCATCACAGGCCCGGGGAGGAGCACAAAGCTCCAGTGCTGCCTCTGCTGTGGAGGCTCCCAAGGAGCCTACTGACAGCTGTTCCTCCAAGGTCTTAGGAGCATCTTTCCCAAAGCTTCCTCCACCCACCCGGGTTTGTGTTGCTAGTTCTCTGGTCTGGTCTGACCTGGTCTGGGTCTCTAGGTCAGATAACGCCATCAATGTTTTCATCCAACCTTCATCTCTTCCATCTGCTGTGGCTGGTTCCTCCCCACTGTTTCTTCTGGCTACTCATCCCCACAATCAGTTTACGTTGTCATGCTCCTTTTGGGTGTTGTGGTCCTTGATCTCCAGGCAAGCACTAGTTACTTCCTTCCACCACCTTTGGCTTCTCATAATTTCAGCCAGAAGCTGGAAAGGTGCCCAGGCTCTAGTACGGTGGGCTGTGCCATGTGGATTCCTTCACACATCGCACATACACATCTTACATGTTTCTTTCACTAAGCGTAACGGTTGTCAGCTGCTGTTTCCCAGGCAGACTTGCCTCCTGTAATTGTCCTTCAGCCTTTGCCCAGAGATGCGTGGCTTATATCAGTTGTCCAGAGATGAGAAAAATATTTGACTGTATCCACAAAATCTCTGCCAGTCACCAGTGCTCTTACCACTTGTCACTCCTCTGGTCTTTATTGACAGCAGATCATCTGTGTGGTGATTTTTGTGGGATGAGTGGGGATTCAGTCACTAATCACAGCATTAAATGAGTGACTCTTGGCCCTGCAGTCATTGCAGATGCTCATTCGAATGGCACCCACCACCCTGGCTGCCCAGCAGTACTAGATTTGAACACTCGGTCTGCGTTGTAGAGGTGCTGTATTGTTCTCATTCAGTTTCCCCACAATTTGTAAAAGGCATTATTGTGACTACTGACTTTACTGCTTTTGGAAGAATAATGATTCTTAAGTTCTGAGGCAATTTTTTTATGATTACATGTTGCATTGCTAACACATTTTTAGTATTAACTTTGAAAAATTATACTTTAAGATTACATGTTTCTCTAGAAAGGGAGGCATCCTGGCTTTGTCAACATTCACAGGAGTCTGGTATAGCTGGGCAACAGCTCTGGTGGAAGTCTAAAATATTACCTGTTTTTCTGATGCTCTGAGTTGATCTAATTTTTAAAAAAAGCTAAAAAAAAACCAACCCAAGGCTAGCTTTGCTTACAAATCCTAGTCTTGCTTCTATCATTAAAGGCAGCAGCTACAGTGACACTTCTGTATGGGAACTTTGACATTATTCTTAGGAGAATTTTACCTAGAAACCTTAATACTGTGACTTTGGTTTTGGTGGTCCCCCTGTCCCCTCACCCCCCCAAATACTGAAATTGTTTGTGGCAGATATAGATACATGAACAAATTTTAGATCTGAAACCTGACAGCATTTATAGAAATAAGGTATTTTGCTTTACACTACACGTGGAATCAGTATTCCACAACTGGGACACCATGAATAGCAATTTTGTGGGACGTGTATGTCATTTCTGTCATTTTCATGTTACCAGAATGATGTCAGAAATTACAGAATGATGTTGCAACCTTTAGAACTGTGTTGTGAGCAAAATGATTTCCCAGGTTCTAATGAACTTTACAACATCCCATCAGTGACAAGACCTCGTCCAGCCACAGAATGCAGATGGAGTCAGTGCAGGAGCGGTGGGGTGGAGCCGAGCAGCGCTGCTGCTGGGTGTAAGGTAGCCCGTGATGGAGCCCTGAGCTTGGTGTGCGAAGGTTCGCTTCGGCAGACACTTGAGCTTTCAAATCTTGTATTGTATTGCTCCTGGGTGCCTCATGAAAACAGGAATTGCTTTCAGCATAGCTCATATGAAGCACATTGAGGAAATTACATGCTGCTAACTGCACCCTGTCGCTTTGTAACACAAGCAGTTTCCTAATACTCACTTGTTTTATTTAAATTTAGGAAAAGTTCCAGGCTCACCTCGCCAGGGAAACACGAAAAAGTGATGAGACCACTTGGGATCTGTGCTGTGAACCCCCCTGAGTTACTGCTTTCTTCTGAGTTGGTCCATACTGAATGGAGGCACTTGTGATCTCTTGTGCAACTGAATGAAGGGCAGTGCTTTTGCATCAGATTTTTATATGATTCTTTTTATTATATTTTAGTACTTCAAGAGGAAATTACTTTTCACTAAGAACAATGTTTTACATTCTCATGTGAAATTATTACTAAGTTAACAGCTGAAGTGTGCCTGCATCACTGTGTTGTAAGTTGCAAAGAGTCTCTTTGGTGTTTATTTTTCTATAGCTTATAGCTGGATTCCTTGTAAAAAAAGAAAAGTTATTAAAATGGCTTTTTATTAGTGAATTCTTACATTGTATGGTTATTTGTTTCCACCTTACCTATTTACTTTTCCTGCTGTTCCTAAAATTTTAGGAATGTTTAGGTTTTAATATTTATGTAGGATCATTCTGACTAACAGAACAGCTAAAATACTCTCCCAGCTATCAGAGATATGTGTAGTCTTCTGTGAATTTAGGGTTTGCTCTTCTGGTTTGACAATAAATAAGTTATCCTTCCCTTGGTCTCTCTCATCACATTCCAATTCAGTGTCAAGCCACCACTCCTTGAGTTCTTCTATGACTGAGCTATGCATGCATGATATATTTGGTCTGACTTAATTCATGCAATATAATTAATCTGTGCCTGCTCAGGAAGTCAAGTGAACGTTAGGTTTTCCTACAGAGTGACCATCACCCATCGGACTGATCTTTCCAGCCATGAACTTGACTCCCTGTCAGAGCTGTCCTTCCAGTTTCCTCTCATGTTCCCTCTGGTGCAGTGCAGTGTGGGAGTACCTGGTTCTTCCCCCTGCCACCACCACGGCAGCTGAGCAGAGCTTTGGGGGGAGCTTGCCTCTGTGTTCAAGGTCTGGTATTTCCACACAGTACAGGGTGTCTGCCCTTACTGCACTGCAAGTGTGTCCCCTCCTCCCTGCTCCAGGTGACATCTTGGGCAGGTATCTTCTCTCACTGCCCTGTCACAACCAGCCACTAGTGTGCTGGGCTGTATCTGCTGATAATTTGAATAAAGGAAATGGGTGCTAAGCCACATATGAGCAAACCCATGCTGGAGCTTGAGAGATAAGACAGGCCCGTCTTCTGGAAGGCTCTGTTACAAGGAGTTTGGAAACAGCTGAACTCAGCTGGCTGCACCCTCACCAGAGACTCTGAGTAGTCTGAAAAAGAGCTGCTTGTGACACTCAGCAAACTGGAGCATCTGTGCTATAGAAATTCTTCCATGTTCAGGAACTTTAAGAAAAATGTTTCCAAAGTAGATTTGGATTAGATGAGTGTTTATAAATGTGAAAATAAACAGAGTCAATGCAGAGAAGTAGAAATTAAGTTTAGTCTAAACTGCAAATAGATGGGATAGAAAAATAAGTACAAGCACTATACAATACAAGCAATGAATTAGAAGTTTTTAACACAACTGGACTGCTGGTACTGATTTATTTAGTCTGGATCCTTTTTGCTTCATTTTCCTATTCAAAAGGCTCATAACTTTTGTTTAGCTGTATACATTTTTGGTAAAAAAACCCAAAACCCCTAAACTCTATCTACCTCTCATGTAGGTGAAACTCCTGAGTGCAAATCCTAGCTCTGCCCTTGTGCTGTAGGTACCTTTTGGGGGGCTCTGTATGAAGTTGCTGGTCAGAGAAGGGAAAAGAGGTGGTGAAAGAAAAGGGAAGGGGGAAGGAGAAGAGGAGGTTCTGGTGGTACACCCATTTCCATCCGTCATGTGCAGTGCAGTAGCATTCCAAATATCATGTTGAATAAAGACTTCCTTCTGTGATATTTCACAGAAGCCATGTGGTTCTTGGGATAACCTAAGATTCATTCTTCTCTTTGTTTTTCTTTAGAAAAAGTATAAGCAGAATTGTAACACCTGTGCATTTATTTAGTTCCCTGGCGTGCCCTGGTGTTCATGCATTGGCATATCATAAGGATCAGTTCTGTTTCAAGTGAACTTGACTTTTACACATTTTTAAGTCAATCTACAGGATAAGTAATTTAATGTCCCAAAGATTCACTGTTTCAGGATGAAAACCATTCAAGTATTCCCTTAGTGTGTACACAAAAACCCTAGGAACAAACACTATTTTCCCTTTGCACTTTGTGGATAATTTAAGCTTTTCTATGCACAGCCTACTTCATCTTCAGAAATGAGGACTATGAAGGAAATAAGGCTGGCTTGTTAGCAAGTCACCTCTCAGCCCTGTGAGCTGTTATTAACTCAATTCATTGGCTGCTGAGGTTTCCCCAGCCAGGGTCCCACACCACCTGTGGAAGCCAAGCAGTTGGCACCCACTGAATGGCCGGGCTTGTCCCCTGCTTCTGCACATGCCTCTGCAGGGCTTGTATTCTGCTGTGTGTTCACGTGGAACCTTCCTGTAACAGCCTGTGAGATGTTAGTCCCCTGCCTCTACTCCTCCCTCCATAGAGACCTACCCCACAGGCACTGCACTTGCCCCTCTAAGATGGTCTCCTTGGACATTTGCTGTTCCCAGAAACATGGGGGAGATGTGGGGGGTAAGAAGCAGATGCTACAGCCCCCTATTCAGAAAAGAAACCACGGAATCATCTCAGTTGGAAAAGACCTTGAAGATCTTGCAGTCCAACTATGAACCTCACACTGACCGTTCTCAACTCCACCAGATCCCTCAGTGCTGTTTCAACCCAAAGTCTGCAGAGGAGAAATCAAGCCTGTGAGTCCTTCAGGATCTGTGAGCTTTAGTTAATGTGTTGCCTGTGGCTACGCTCCCATCAGCTCCCTGGATCCCAAAGAGACAGTTTCTGAAAGACAGGGAAGAAGTGTGGTAGAAATGCTTCTCCTCAGTGCGAGGTGGTGAAGTTTTGAACAGCATGGCTTTCCAAGTACTGCTGTGTTGAAGGGCAGCTATATGGGATCCATTCTTGTGATGTGTTGACCTCGGTAGTGTGAGCAAAGAAATCAGAGGCTGAAGCATTTTGGGGCTGGGTAGGGAAAGAAGAAGAGATGGCAGGAGCAGAAGGAAAGGGAAGGAAGGACCGGTTGTAGGTAACAGGAACAGAAAGTGGCTCATCCTCAAAGACATTTTTTGGTAATCTGGCTTGAATGGAGCATGAGTAGCGATTCTCCTACTGCTGCAGTGACCTGGAGTATCTGTTAATGCAAATGTCTGCCTGTCTCCCACTGAGCTATGCTACAGCATGCCAGTGATCCACGTTCCACAGAATGCAAACACGGTGCTGTCCAACATGAATGGGGTCCTATCTCTTGCTGCTTGGTGGTGTGCAGCCCCAAGCTGCTCCCTTGTTGGAAGGCTCTACTGTACCGTTGGTGCTGGGCTGCTCTGTGACGTGAACCTACGCTAACTCACGTGAAACCTGTGTCATTTTTTTTATACCTGTCATGTATGTGCATGAGAACAGCTTTCAGGTGATGACTTCCTCAGCAGCAAGAAATAGTTGTTAGTAGAAAACTTTGCCCTGGATTTCCTCCCTACTTTCTGGCTTCAGGAAAGATACTGCTAGTGACTGAGCAGTCCTTGTGGTCAGGACCACTGGCAAGGTCCCGGATTTCCCTTTGCAGGAGTCTCTGGGGGGCTGAGGAATGCCAGAGGGAGATCAGGCCTTGCTGTCCTGCCCTTTGTCCACCCTGGCACGGGTGGTTAAACTGGGATGAGCCTCTGCATCAATACAGGCTGCACATTTCCTGCTGGTCCCTGCAGTGACCTTCAAAGGTGGTTGTCTTTAGAATATTTTTTTTTTTTAAAACTTTATGCAGGCCCAAGCAGCACTTCCCATCCAAGTTCTCCTACTTCCGAGGACTCACAGTGTGACTGCTCCATGAAAACCTGTGCCCCCTCCCGGAAGACGCTGTGAGCAGGATGGGCCCTGGGGCCCCGGCCTCGGCCACGTTCCCTATTTCCTGCCGGGAGGAAGAAGTGGGGAGGGAGAGAAGGTAGGGTGTCGGTATTGCCGAAGGGGGGCACAGCACCGGGAAGGCAAGGGAAGGGGAAGGACAGGAACCGGATGAGGGAGAAGGCAGGTCGCGCCGGGACACACCGGGGGCCGGGGCCTTCCGCAGCCCCGGGGCTGCCCGCCCTCAGCCCCGGAAGGCGCACGGTGCTAGGGGAGCTCTGGCCGGTAGCCCCGAGCTGCGTCCGGCGGCGGAGGGGCGGGCGCTCCCCCGCCCCCAGCGGCGCCGCCCCGTCGCTTCCCGCCGCCAGGGGGGTCCCGCGCGCGCGAGGCGGCCTGGGAGCGCCCCGCCCCCCCGCCGGCCCCGCCCCGCCCCGCCCCTGCGCGGGGCACGCGGCCCTGGCTGCGGCAGCGGCTGCGCGGGGCCGCAGGGTCGTTGCGGCGCCTCCTCCCGGCCCGGTCCGGCCCGGGGCCGCCGCCGCCGCTTCCCCCCGCCTCCGGCCCCACCTGCGGCAGCGCTGGGCGGCGGCTCTGGCGGGGCCCGCTCGCTCCTCGGCCGCGCCATGGCGGCGGAGCGCGGCGGCTGCTCCCTGGAGGCGGTGCCGCTACCGCCCGAGGTGCGCGAGAGCCTGGCGGAGCTGGAGCTGGAGCTGTCGGAGGGTGAGCGGGGCCGGGGAGCCGGTGACCGGGGCGAGGGTGGGGGGGGTCGGCCCGGCCCGGCCCGGCCCGGCCCGGCCCGGCCCGGCCCGGCCCGGCCCGCGCCGCGGCAGGAAGCCTGCGGGTCGCTTCCGCCGTCCGCCCAGGACGGGGTGGGGGCCTGGCCCCTTCGAGGTGCCTGGGCGGCGGCGAGAGCCTCGTCCCCCGGGGCTCCGGTGCAGCGGTGGGGCCTGCGGCCCCGGGGCTCCTCGGATTGGGGACGGGGGCGACACCCGCAATAGGGAGCCGGGCTCGGGGCTGCGAGGGCCCGCGCTCTTCTCGCCGGGCCCCCTGCGGCCGGTGGCGGTGCGGGGTCACCCGGCGGCGGCGGATGGGCTGCGCCGGGGGGGTGGCTCCGGCCGCCCGGCCTCTGCCGCTGGGTGGAAGCGGTAGTAGGGGCCTTTCAGAGGGTTTTGAAATAACCGTGAGATGTTTTTCCGTTCAATCTCAGCTGGCACTGAAACGGTCAGTTAGTATGTAGCTGGATATTCTGAAAACACCTTTTAAAAAAAAAATCTATTCCTAATTACAGCTAAAATCTTAAATATCTCGCTTCAGATCTCTCTAAAATTCCTAACGTTTTCATGTTTTCCTGTATATTAAGTTTCCAGGCAGAAATACGGTGACATTCCCTTCACATCTCTAGTTAACAAGTCCTTGCTCGGAGGTAGCAAACATGCGGTGCCAGGATAAGTTCACTTTGACAACGTACTTAAAGCCCATCGATTGATTTGCTGCCCCCAAGAGGTTCGGTTCCTTTCCTTCCACCTCTAGGCTTGTGGTTTGGTGGTAAAAGTCCTCCTGTGGTGCCCATTATTATGCGAATTATACTTGTTTTCCTGGTAGAACTGGGGCGGGGTTTCTTGCATACTGGTTCCCTGGCGTGGCCCACCCTGTGGACAGGCAGGGGTAGACACCTGACACGGAAGAGCATGCGAGGGACAGAGGAGACAGAGGCACCGTTTTCCGGGAGCAGTTACAGAATCACAGAATCATCTCGGTTGGAAAGGACCTTGAAGCTCCTCCAGTCCAACCATGAACCTCACACTGACCGTTCCCAACTCCACCAGATCCCTCAGCGCTGGGTCAACCCGACTCTTCAACCCTTCCAGGGATGGGAACTCCCCCCCTGCCCTGGGCAGCCCATTCCAACACCCAACAACCCCTTCTGGGAAGAAATGCTTCCTAAGAGCCAGTCTGAGATAGTCATGGCATTTTCCTTAGCGATGTTGTCAAGCTGCACCTTAGAGTAGAATTGCTAAAAAGCTGTTAATGCCATGGTCTTTCGGGTAGGAGCATTCAGTCTGTTCCTCAGATGTGGTAGTTTTCAGGTCAGTATGTTCAGGTGGGCAAGACTGGGGTTATTTCACCTTAATATGCTTTCTGACATGTGTTGTGGTTTAGGAAATGATTCACAGATCGACTGTTCTCGCCTCCAGTGTGGAACCTTTGGTGGAGAGGCAGGGGAAAAGTATAGGATTAATAACTTTGTTGTCCAAGTTTAACCTGTTGCTGCATGTCTGCCAGAAGAGTAGGAAGCAGTGCCCGACACGTACTGTTCCTTGTGCAAGAGGAGTTCCTGTGACTTGTGAGCCATGTGGCGCTGGTACCCGCGTGCTCTCACACCGCCGCCACGCATGGGACAGCGGCTCCTGTGTGTGTGCCTGCGGGCGCCTGCTGTCAGCCAGGATATCCTGGGGTTGCCTCCTCTTTTGCCTGGGTCCTGATTCTGTCTGTGTTTAACCACTGGAATCTTTTTTTTTTTTTTAATATCGGTCTGCAGTATGTTAAATCTGTGAAATGCTTAAAGTGATTGTGAACTCTCTAAGTGCAGTTCATCTGATAATGAAATTTGTATTGCTGTATAGCTGCTGGATTAATTAATTGATTGGATAAAGTCATAATGTTAACTCAAAGTTCTTGACCCCTCTGAAGACTTAGTTTATGATCTTAGATGCAATTCCTTTTGTGCCTTGCCTGAATGACTTGAAAGTGTTTGTGGGCAGTTCTTCAGCATCCAGTAATATGTTCCATGTTCATGTTCTGCGATCACTTGATGTTTTATATGCTGTTTTTAATGGATTCCTCTGTCATTAATATTCAAAACTTGCTTAATTGGAGGGGAAGGAATAGTGATCTAGGATTAGATACCTGCATTTTAATCTATGTAAAGTGGAAGTAAATTAATACCTGTAGAGATTGTCAGTTATTTCCCTCTTTGAGTAGAATCCAGCCCATAGTGGTAGGCCACTCCTTAAGTTTTCAGCAGCCTTTTTACTGGATGTACAGTGAGGGCTCTTCTGCACTTTGTGTATGGATGTTGTAGCTGACCTCTGCCTTAATGAAGGCTTGCGTGTGTGTGTAAATAGGCATATTGCAGGGAGATTTAACGGGGAATTGCTTATGCTGAATATGCTGTAAATTAGAGAAGGTTGTACTTGGGAAGATGTTACCATAATCTGTGGGAACAGGAGGAAAATAAAAGAAGAAACTTTATCTAGAAACTTTAGAAGTTCCTTTCTACTTTTTATGTATACTTTGTTAATTGAAATGTCTTGTATGTTATGTAGGGGCAGGAATGACATATGTTCTCTTCGATTACATTATTTTTCACCTATAAATAAATTGGGAAGAGGATTAAAAATGTCCCTTGGTTTTGCCTCAGGTTGTCATAGTGAAAGTTGAGAAAAGTGTTTGCGTTTAGATGTAGAGAAAAATGAAGACAGTCAGAGTACATCGCTACTTTCTAAAGACACCTCAAAATCCCAAATGCAGTGTTCATCTTTAGAAGAGTTTTGAATGGGGAGGGAACTCTTGCTATGATTCTGGTCATGTGTGCTGTTAGGGATCCTTCCACTTTTACAAGATCCTAATCTCTTGCTTGACAATTGTTTATATTCTTCATGTCTTAGAAAAAAAATAGCTGGGGCTAAAAAAGAAACCCTAGAACAATGCTGTTATGTTGCTTTGTTATATCAACAATGTAATTTCTTTCTTGCCAAAAAAACCAACAAATCTTTCAGTGAAAACTAAGAGGTCTGCCACAGCCTTTTTGAGAGATACGGACAGTTTTGAGGCTGTGATTGGCAGCTAAGCCCAATTGTAGCTCATTGATCTGTAGACTTTCTTACCTTAAGACTGTAAGATGCTGCAACTTCCTAATGTAATGTAAAGATGTGGAGTTCCCTAATCAGCCTGGCAGGATCTTCTGTAAAAGCATAAAAGTGATGCAGTGGGAGTCCAGTACTTCAGTTTTTTATTAGTCACTATAAAATACTACTTTCCTCTGTCCAGGAAAGAGAACTAAGGCTATAACACCCCCCTTCCCCCCTTTTTTTTTTAAAAAAAAATCTAATCTGCAGTAGAGATTTTTTAGGAATGACATCAGTGTGCTTATTTTAAAGCCTGTACCTGTTTTATGATAGCATATCGTATATTTGTGTGTATTTTTTGTGTATGTTTTCATATATCTAAATGTACTTGTTACTTTGGATTTCTTCAAGGAATGGTAATTTTGAAGAGCGTGTCTCATTTAGACACAAATGTTACTTGTAGAATTTGTACATTCGTGAAAGCTACATTCTGTATGAAAGCTGTGCCTCAAAACAACGTTGACTGTTCTCTCCTGCAAAATGCTCCCAATTTTTATCCTTTTCCTCTTCAGAGCTTTCCCAGTTTTTCTGCTACATTTTTTTCCATGGCTATAATTTGCTGGCTTATGCAACGAGATGCATGTTTTGGGTAAGAGAAAAGCTTGAGAGGTCATGAAACCCTTACTCTGGCAGAAATACATCTTGATGTTTATAGACCTCTTTCTGAAGAGTGTACTCCCACCATTTGAGCAGCTTCGCTTTTACTCTCTGAAGCCTAGAGTGTGTGGAATTGAGTCACTTTTTTGCTTCTTTCAGGTCATCTGTGCAGGAATATGCCTTGCTTTTTCCTTTCTAATCCAAGGACAATATATGAAGGAATAGAAGTAGTCAAAGATAAACTGTATTGTATGTCTGCGTAGCAATGAGGACCATCCCACTGGTGTTGGCTTGTGTGGCTTCGTCTTCTAGAGTTGTTCATGGTGGTAGTCCTCTTAGCTAGCAGTTCTGAGTCTTACAAGAACATATGACTAGCTTGTTTCTTTTCTTGGAGATTTTCTGTACTTGTTGCTGTGTGGTTCTGGTGAGACTGGGTCATTTGGATACATAACATGATTTA
The DNA here is from genome assembly GCF_965140245.1 of Athene noctua. NCBI lineage: Eukaryota > Metazoa > Chordata > Aves > Strigiformes > Strigidae > Athene > Athene noctua. The sequence continues at coordinate 26,722,027 of NC_134043.1, read as the reverse complement.
CATTCAGTAAATGTTACATAAAAGCTGAGGGAAGAAAAATGTGGGTTTACAGACTTTCAGGTGGCTGTATGACCAGCGTGTGAATGTTAAACACTTTTTTTTTTTTTTGGTCTGAATTTCTGATCAGCTTTAAGGAATTTGTAGATCATTCTTATTTTGGAACTGAGCTGTAACTCTTAACAGAGTTTACCTACTGGAAAGAGGCTGAAGATATTTTTTTTCTAGTTCAAATCTATTCCATTAGCCACTGTTTGCCAGATGGGAAAAGCTGCTCTTGACTTCTATCAAATGGGCTACAGAATTAGTCCTGAGATAGAAGTGTATTGTCATACAGTTTATTGTCTTAACTATGATTTGATTTTGCTGTTTGTTTGGGGTGTTGTGTTTTCCATCTCTGAACACATCACTCCAGTTTCTTCTGAGCCTGGCTAAGTTTGAGTGGAAAGCATGGCAGTTTAGATGGAGTGTTCTATGAGCGGATTGTTTGGTTCCCAATGAGACATTTGCGTCTGCCTGGACAGAAAGCTGACTCTCATGTAGTTTTGATCCCAGTTATTTATTTCCCATTTAAGAAAGGAAGATTTGATGCATGTGACAAGGAAGCTTTGTCTGATTTTTGGTTTTGGACTTTTTTGTTGTGTTTAGAGGTACTGCAGTTAGTGTAATGCATACAGCTGTGTGAAAGAAGGTGTCAGCTTAGAAAGGTTTCCTGAAAAAAATTAAACATATTTAGTGTCTGACATTTTTGGCTACTGCAAATACTCCAGCAATACTCCAACAAATACTTTTTGTAATAACCGCTAGCTAGTATTAGCCCGTACTAACAGTCTGGTTGGGTTTTTTAAAAAATATGTCGATAACAGAATAGTTATTTTGGGCAGAGCACCTTTCATATAAAAACCGAAGGTAGTGGTCAGAGCTGAAAAGTTTAACTTCGTTGCTTTTGTTACGCTATCAGTATTGATGAGGTATTAAAATACTGTATGTGCAGTCAGGTGAGGCAGAGGCATGCATGCACACACACTTCAACTATTCTTATGATAAAGCATGGTATTTGGGTGTTAAGTTTTTTGGGCCTTAAAGTGCTAGTTTTCTGTTATGGACGTGTTCAAAAAGTATATCTGCAAATTGCAGTTGTTTACTACTTTTCTGTCATTTTAGTACTTGGAAATAAATATAATCTGAGGCTATCAGTGAGAAGAACTGTTGAAACTGGGCAGACAAATGATAAGTGGATGGCAGTCTGTGAAACCTGACCTGCAGCATCTTTGTTGCTTAATTTTTGGGCCTCTCCAACAGAAACTGTTAATTGTGTGATAGTACGTGGGGCTTGCCAAATACCTATGGGGACTGAGTAAGTCTACAAAGCTTGTTCTCACATTCTACCTGGCACAGGTCTCGGCAACTGTCTGACATCCTTCAGGCTAGCTCGTATCCTTAGGTCTGGTTTGTGACAGTCGCTCAATGTTTAAAGGAAAGCAGGTTTCTGATTTATTTATTTATTATAAAACAATCTTGTGGCAATGAGTGGTTGCCATTGCAGTTTTCATGGCTACCACACACAAGGGATCCTTTAATTCTGGTCATGTGAGATATCTGAAGGGTGTGAGAGTTAGTTGTTGGTGGCTATCGATTGATGGAACAAGGCTAGCTCTTTCTGCCAGCCCTGTCTGGAAGGTAGGTACTATTGTAGTCTCTGGATACTTGCTGCTTTAATGCTATACTGTATATCAGCCAACAAGTGGTAGCAAACTCAGATGTGCCTTATGTAGGTTGCATATTTGAATCCTTTTATCAAAATGTGCCTGTATCTAAACTAGTTTTGCTGTGACAGATTTTGCCTGTAAAACTAGACAGTGATGTAGCTAACATTACCGTCCTGAAAGGTTCAGAATCTAATATAATGGCTTGACCTTGTGGGAGTCCAGTGTTTCATTGGTGGGACTTTAAGCACACCCTCAATTTGTGTCATTCTTATGTTTATGTTGTTTAATGCATGTATTATGAGACTATTATTAGGGAGAGATTTGGTTATTTCAAAGCAAAGAGGGGCTTTTCATAGCCAGTAACAGGTGGAGGATTTCATTTGCTGCTATTTGAACACAGTGAATGGATATATGGAATTCCAGTTGTAGCCATCTTTGAGGATGTCTTCTGGGAGACCAAAGTTGCTGCCTTCATGGTGGTAGGCCTTTGCTCCAAAACCTTCTTTTTTTTTTCTGTCCAAGAAGATTTCTTGCCTGCTGTGAAAAGCTGGTGGTTTCATGGACAAAAGCTGCTACTGCTGGATGTAGTTGCTGATGCCATTGCTATTAAACTGTAAAAAAGAAATGGCATCCTTACTTGGTATGGTCAGGAACAGTGTTTTCTTTCAAAAAGTGGGTTCAGAATCTTCCTACTCTGCTTCAGGATAGGTCTGAAGTTCATTTGAAGGCCACATGTCTGTTGAGATAAAGACATTCCAACTAGCTGGCTGGTAGGTGGACAGCTGGTCTGTGGGGTGCCCTACCCATGAACTGGTTTGCTGGTAGAGCGAGGGAAGAAAGGAGAGGTGGAGGAGAGAGGCATTGTTACTGGGCTAAGTAGGAGCACATCTGTTGAGCCAGACACTAAGATGATATCAGCTCTTTTTCCTAAACGTTTGCGTCTTCCTCCATTCTGTACATCAGCCACGTGACATTGTAAAGCTTGTGCTGGTCTGTGAAGGTGCGGTTGGGTATGTTTCTGGCAGTGGCTGCTGAGGTTGAGCTGTCCTGTCTAGAATTTGCGGGAGGTATTTTTCTAAACCGAGTTAGATGTTGTGAATGGAACCATATGTTTCAGAGTTATCCCATTGCATTGATATAATTGTAATGGTGACAACTGAGACTCTTGTAGCTACGTTTGTTGGATTACTACAGTGAAGAAGTTTCACACCTTTTTACTGCTGTCTTTATTTACACCCCACACCCTTTATTTTTTTTTTTTTTTCAAATGAAAAGCCTATTCCTCAAAAAGGGGGTAGACTGTCACTTCTCATTCACCTGTGGCAATGCGCTATAGTTGAGTATTATCCAAACCTTGCTATGTCCTCAGTAGAATTAATTTATAAACTAGGAATTTGAGAGAGACATGGCAGTTAACATAGATGGTGTGAACAGGTCAAAGTCCTATGTACCCTTCTACCTTGTGAGAGAGAAAACAAATTGGCCTGTTTTCTTTTTCTTACCATGTCTGACGTGCTGGATGATCAGAATAGAATCTTTTTTTTTTTCTCCCCTCTGTTTTGGAAGGTAATGAGAAGCTGTTTTAGGGATTCTTGTTGGGTTAGCTTTGAAGATTAACAACCATGCTGGAAAGTTCTGTTGTGGCGAGGAATTAATAGGATTGACCATGGCTTTCATCTGTAATGCACCCTCCCTTTCACTGTGATTCCTATTCCCCCATTCATTTTCCATGAGTGCTCTTCTGCCTCCCTCCTCCCCCTTTTTTTTTTTTTTTACTTTCTTCTACCTTCTGGAACATGGGAGGATGAGCAATGTGTCTTGTCTTAGCTGAGAGCTTCCTTACACATTTATCTCTAACTGCTTCTAATGAAAACAATTCTGTGAGCAGTGAGAATCTGCAGAAGACATAAGGACATAAAGTCTTATTTTGACGTCTGTGGCTTCCACCTTAGAAGAGATAGCGATGCACTTAAAGGCTAACAAAAAAAAGGACTAAATCTATTGTGTTGTTGTTTTTATCACTTTTTGGAAACAGAAAATGCACAACCAGGAGAACTGGGAGGGTTGGGTCATCAACTTTCTTTCCAATCAAAGCAGAATTTCAGACTCTACCAGTTAGGTGGTTGGGGCTGCCTTTTTTTTTTTTTTTTTTTTTGTCTTTTGAGTTTCTGCTGTAGTTAACCAGTGTTTAATTACTCTCACCTGTGTTTGAATAGAAGAATGTAAAATACTCTCTTTCAGAACCAATTCTGCATTGAATGGTGGACTGTAGTTGGAAATTGATGTTGAAGACTTAAGTGGTAGCTTCCTGTGTTCCTGGGAGATACCTTAATTCATTGCTGGTCTGAATGGCAACAGTAATGGTAACTGTAAAACACTGGGTTTTATCTAGCTAAGACGTGGGTAATGTTTGTCAGAAATTCCTCTAGGATTTCTTTAGATGTGATCCCAGGCAGCCTGCTTTAGCTGACCCTGAAGGAGCAGGGGTTGGACTAGGTTGAACTTGAGGCATTCTTTCTGACATTGGCTGTTCTGTGGCAGAGGGCTGGTCTTTAAACCTTGATACTCTAAGGACAGAAGTATGATGGCAACCTGTACTTCAAGAGAATTAAAAGAAATACTTTCTCTTCCAGGTGTTCTTATGCAAAATTGTAAGCTTCTCTTAAATTCATAAATGCACATATTTATGAAGTGAATCGACCTTTATAAAATTAACATTGAACACTGTCTTGTGTTCCATCCCCCTCTCCTTCCCCCCAAACCTAAATCAAGCTCTGCCAGTCTTGAGAATGTAAAGTGATTTTTTTTATTTTATTTGCCAGTTAAAATGCTGTTGGGTTGTGGGGTGGTTGTTTTTTTGTTTTTTGTTTGTTTGGTGGTGTGGTTTTATTTTTTTTCTTTAAAGGAATAAACTGTTCTTCTGAAATGTGATTTCATTGACAAAGGGCTGTGGACATTTTTTGGACTGAAGAACAGTATGACGCAGATTCAGGATGCCCAAGATGCCAGCCTGATGACATTTAATACTGCTGAGTTACAGATGCATCACCCAGTTCTGTTACTGGAAGAAAGATCTTTTTATTATACCTGTATGCAAATACAGAGGCAAAATATTTCAGACTCTCTGATTACATGACAGTCATTTGGTTATAAAGAACCTGTGTATTTACCTTGGAATAAATATCGAAGTATTTGACAGTTTCTTGGCACGAGGTTTGTAGCTTTCAAGGAAGCATAAACTTGCTCCATTGTCCTGCGTTTTCTCAGTGATGATTGCAAACCCAAATCTGAAGATGGGCAGCAAATGTGGGTGTCTAGTTTTTCTGCGCTGAGGTTGAAGAAAGCAGTTCTTCAGTGCAGAATTCAGGAGACCAAGCTGAAATGTATGGCTGAATCATTAAAGCCTCCAAATCGTCATCATATACTTCTACCTTCTTACCGTTTCGTTACCACCTTTGTCTGTTCTCAGCTGTTCGTTCCCCAGCAGTGCTCAGCAGGACACAAAGATGGGTCCTTCCCTTAAGTCTTGTTGAAAAAATGCAGCATTGTTTGGCTTGCTCCTAACAAGTGCATTTTATTCACTCCTTTTTAATAAACTGCTTTCTTTTAAACCTCCTTGGATTTTTTTGTGTTTTGTTTTCCCATGTGGAAGCTTGTCTTTTAACAGGTGTCTGTGACAAGCTTATTGACAAGACAGTGAAGAAAGAAGCAGCTCTTTAATATTCCATATCAGGTTGTTACCTTTTAAAGGTCAAGATGTGTCTATCTTATCTCTGTGTATGTCCCTTAAGAATTTGGGTCGACCTCTTATAGCTGATGAATATAGTTGGACCTCATCCCTTCACTAGCAGGAACTTCTTCAGTGTTTCTTATGGATACCAGCAAGAAAAGTCTGACAACAGTCTGCTGCTTCTAGTATTTACTATTTATGGACACTGAAAATATACTAATAGCTGATGTCATAACATTATGAAGATAGATGCAAATCATCTATTATTCTGGCTTTTTATTATAATTCATCATGACTCAAATTTTGGAGGGGTTTTTTGTTCCTTCCTCCCAGTTTTCTTGTATCTTTCATTTCTGGTTATCTTTTTTTCCTAGAGTGCCTTTCAAAGTAAACAGCTACTTCAGGAGAAAGTTATGAGGGTAACATTTCCTTATCCTTAAAACAATATTCCATGCTTCTGCAGAAAATGCCAATTACACTTAATAGGTTGATGATGAAGTTTGAAGAGTGTGCGTGTGCTTATGTACTTATGGGCCTATCTGTTCAGCTAGCTACTTCCTTCCTGCTGGAAAAGATTATAACACTGGGATTTTGCCTCTTCCCTTTTTGCCCTATTATGCTTTGCACAGCGGTTTTCTGATGAAGTTTGGGGGCACCCTTCTGCTGCTGCAGGAGTTCCTTCTTCCCATTTTCCATCTTGCACAGAAGAGAGTTTCAGTTTTTACAGTGGGTATGGTGTGCTTGCCTTGCTTCTCTGCTCTCTGGCTGCTGTTGTGGAGGGAGCTGGAAGGGGCCCCTCCCTGTTGGGCTCTGGGTAGGGTGCCTCTTCACCAGGTGCCTGAACTAGAGAAGCAGCTCTTGCCCAAAAGAGGAATTCATGTCCCAAGCATTTATCTTGAGCTACATCTGGTGTCCATCAGATGCTGGGGCACATTGGTAGCAAGTTAACATGAGACAAATACATTTTTTTTAAAGCAATTTAGTGAGTTGAATATGCTTAGTGTTATAGCCAGATGGGCTCAGAGCTGGATTGGGTTGAGGGGAGGAGGATGAAGGAGTGTGCCAGTACTTCAGCTTAGCTGCAACATGAATCCACACCTATGTGAGCCGACATAGGCAGGAATAACCTGAAATGCAAAGAATAAATTTATTCTTGTTACCTCACAACCCGGGGGATCCCCACAGCAGCACCCAGGCAGAGGCACACAGGCACTGCAGAGCATGGTCCCTGCTAGCCAGAAAGAGAAAAGAGCTTGAACCTGCTGCTTTTGCCTGTATATATCAGGGATTTTTGCAGACATAGTTTTCCACTGTGCTTTGATCTTTCCCATAGCAGGGCAGGAATCTCAAGGTTGTTCGATAAGGTGCCTCTGAGTCCATCACAGGCCTATGTTATCTAAGAGCAGACATTCTACTTGTCAAGCACGCACAGCTAAACAACAATTGATATATGTGTTTTTTGACACCCCAGCTGCAGGTCATTTGAAGATGTTTACAGTCCTTGCCAGTCTTCTGTTGTATTCCCACAATACCCAAAATTTTTTTATTGCAGCATTTTGTCCTTCTAGAACTTGAAATATAAAAACTCCCATGAATCATGGTGCAAGATCAATATTTGAGTGTCCCACAGATCTGTGACTCATCAGATAGAAAGAACATACAAACCACTCAGTGTTTTATCAGATAAGGTTTGAAAAAGCTATTTGTGTATGGAGAACTGAAAATGTGGAATGGTAGGTGGTTTGAATGTAACTAGAGGGCCTTCAGCTCTGTTCTTCTACAAAGAGGTTTCTGTAGGGCGGTCTGGGAACTCCAGCTTTTGTGGAGGCCTGGAGATTTTGATTCTGGTTTTTCCCCTTGCAACAAGGCACATAAGGAGGACGTGGCCAATGAAAGGGGGTGTATGTACTATGGAGCATGGCAGTACAACTGTGAGGCTGAAAAAAGATTATGTATAAGCAATTTGTTCTGTGCAGAGCAGACTCAGGTCACAGGTGCTGGTGAGCACCAGATGCTACGCAGAGTCCATGGTGGGAATGCGTAATCTGGAGGAATGGTGGAATGGCAGGGGGAGTAGCGGTGAGTTTCCCCCTTCACCAGGCTTTAGGTTCTTGGCTGTCTTGCGAGTTCCTGCTGACATGTTACCCTCCAGCAGCCCTCCCTGCTGCGGACGTGCTGGTGGGTCCGTCCCGTGGCTCTAGTGGTGTGTGCTATGCATGAGCCACACCGCACTGCACCGTGCTGCAGGTCACCCTCCTCTGTGCTGGGGTGGTCTCTGCCATGCTGGAGCTTTGTAATTATGATCCCAGGATAACAAAGCAAGGAAGATTTCCAGCTGACACTGTCACGCTGTGTCCTGTGACACCTGTAGGGTTTTTACCTTTGGTCTTTGATCCAAGCTCTTTTTGGCAGAAACAATCTGTATGCCGTAATAAAGTAGGGAGAAGCTGAGGGGTAAAAGAATATGCTGCTCAGTTTTGTTATCCTCAAGATCATTTTGCTTCCTGATATGAAGCCTGAGTTCTGTGAAAGTCCCACAATATGAATTCTCTGTCTTTACGTTATAAGGAATAAGAAATGCTAAGAAAATGCGGGAATGTGTTGTTGCACAGAAAACATGTCAAACATATCATGTCATTAAAGCACACTGGGAGGCGGGTTAGGAAAAGACATTCAGGGTCTCTTGGGAAAAATGTTAGTTTATGATTACATGCTGTTTAACAAAAATATTTACATTTCTTATTTCAGACGTTTGTGTATAATTTGTACTTGGTAGGATTTACTTCAGTTTGCAGAATATTTACTATTTCCAGAGATAGGTGTTCAGTAAAGATTTTTCCCTTCTTTTTTTTTTTTCCAGAAACAGTATTGCAAGTATTTGGCTTTGAGCATCTTTTTCTAATTTTTTGGTCTAAGTATTCATTTACTAAGTCACAATCACTATAAACCAGCTAGTTGAGGTTGTAGTACGTGTGGGAATTACAGTGGCTGTACTTGGGACTGCTCATTCTTGCTCTCTGCCTTGTTTCTACTGCCCTTGGGTTATACATGTGCATAGTAAAATTCATAACCTTGATACTTCTTAGCAGTCAAACTGATGAACCTAGGGTCACTCCTTAAGCAGGAGCTAGAGGTTTTTTTTTTTTTTCCTTGCTCTAGTGCAAGCACATCACTGCTTGATGAGCTTGCCGTGGAGAGCTTTCACGCTGATGTCCTTTCCACTTTGACTCCACATAATCTCAGTTGACTTCTGGGCTGCAGTTAACCATTTACCCAGAAGACAACAGTGAGTTAAGAATCAGTTTGGCTGTTTTGGGTTTATGTGTTTCATTTTTGCTGGTTGTGAGTTTCTTTTCCTCGAGCAGTTTGGTAAATTAAGAAGCAGTGTATTTTGTGGTGGTCAAATCTGAAACCGTAGCTGGGACGTGCCAGTTTGAGCAGTGGCACAGGAGCAGAGGCAGGGTGTGCCTTGGTCCCTGTGCTCCCTTTACAGCTATGCCTGTCTTGTTTGTGAGGGTTTGGGTTACTTTTCTTGAATAATGCAGTAAACTGGTCTGTTTAAAAGCATCACTATAGTAATTGACCAATGTGATTGTGTGACAGATGAAGGAATGTGTTAGGAAATGGGTATTTTTAAACAGGAAACATTCTTCTGATTAACTTAGTGGTTTGAACAAATTATATCTATATTTCTAGGCTTTTCAAATTTGTGATGCTAGGATTAGATGTATCAGCAACTATTGCCTAAATCAGTGCAAAGTCATAGTTTTGTTCAAATTTGGGTTTTAGCAGATACTGACACTGTTCTGATTTGGTTTGTTTTTGTTTCCATAGGACATTAGTTCATAAATTTATCAGTGCCTGAGACTGACCATTAGCAAACGAGAATCTTCCCTTCCTTAAAAAGGGATTTTTCAGATGTCCTTCAGAATATTTATATTCTGCTAATTGAAAGAACAATTTTGAGTGCTGGAAATACTTGTAATGGAGCTGTTTGTGGGTGGCAGAGGCTGTAAGATCTACAATAGGTGGCAGTGTGGTTATCGCCCTTTCTTTTTTCAGTGAAAGTGAATTTTTCTTTTACCTTATTGTTAATAATAGAAGCTTGCGGCACAGCACACTGTAAACTAGAAAAACCTTGCATAGTTTTCCATTAGGAAGAGAACCAGAACCACATGGAATAACTTCTAACCCTGTCAGTGATGTGCCTCTCAGACACACTTAGTGAACAGGCCATGGATCTTACCAGGTACTGAACGACACAGAGGGAGATTCACTTCTACTTTTCCAGGACAGGCGATTAAAAAAAATTACTTATAGACTATCTATGAATTTTTACTTGGAAAATGGAATATTCAGCCACACTCTGACAACATTGCAGTTGAGGCATCAGCATGATTCCTAGTTCTTGAGAGTTTAGGTCCATCTTAAGCTGTTACCTTCTGTTTGTAGAGGTCCCTCATATTCTGTATTTGCTTGTAGCTTTAGCTCAATATTCTAATCTTATCCTGCTGTTAAGACTGTAAATAGTATTTTAAATAATAAAATGGCTATGTCTGTGTGTAAATCCTGGTATATATTACTTTTGTCCCAGCAAGTTGTATGGGTCTTAAACTTCGAGATAAGGTGGTGTGTTGCAAAATCATAGCATGATAATTGTGGTGATGAAGGTAGCTTACAGGCTGGTTTGAGACGACAGAGGAAGAACAACAGAATGCCTAGTGAAAACCAGTAAATAGTAGACAGTAATAAGAAATAAATGAAGTCTTGTACTTTTAAAGTGGAAGCGTAAATAATAAGATTTGACAAATTCAGTCGCAGTAGGTACTTACACAACTGCTTTATTGCTGATCCTTCTCTTCTGGCAGTGTTGTCTGGTGTGCATCTAGAGGAGAAAAAATAAGAAAAAAATAATTCTAAATACACAAAACTTGTGCGTAGCTAGTATCTGACAACATGCTCTGTGATCATTATGTGTCTTCTGTGCCCTAATGCACTTAATTGCATCTTCCACTTGGCAAGCTCTTGCATCTGGGTTGTTTTTACTACTTATTTGGGTTGTTTCCTTTTGTGGTTAGGCTGTTTTGGTCACTGTTGTACTAGAAACAGGTAGATATTTTTCTGACTGTGGAAAGAGGTTATTCTTGGTTTTATTCAACTCTGTCCCAAGCCTTCAGCACAAGTGACAAGCCATGATTTTTTGGCATCTTTATCTTTCTTTAATGGATATTTGTAAGTAGTGAAGTGAATCAATAGATACTTCATGCTTGACTTTGAGCTGTACTCTGCAGTGCCTCAATTGTGTTTGCTGTGTTGATGCAGTTTGAGAAGCTAAATAAACTGAATCACAAGCATTGATACATATGTTTGTATGTCCACATGGATCTTTTTTGAGTAATAAAGATCAAAGACTGTAAAAGAAGTAAGTAGTATTTCTTGTAGCATGATTCAATGCATGAAGCTCAATAGCCATTTCTGTGTCATGACTGCAATATGGTTATGTGCTGCAGTGAAAAGTGTGATAGCAGGATAAGCGTTTCTGGATGAGGGGGGGATTTAACAGCAGTCTTGTAACTTTGGACAGACACTTGCCTTAAGAGGAGGCATACCTGCAGGTATTCTGTGAGTCATTTGTTCTTTCTTTGCTGTCCCCCAATGTTTTTTTCATTACTGGCTGTTGTTCACTGAGCCTGTAATGAGTGATCGTGATAAAATAAAAATGACATTGGCTAAATCATAACAAGAGGTAGCCTTGCTGTGTTAAAACAAGCAATGTTTTGACAGTGCAAAATAAAGAGAGATTATGAATCGACATGAGATAATTCCCTGTGGTGACTGAAGGGTACTGTTGGATAGATTTGATGACTCATGCAGTACTGATGTTATCAAAATTGTGTTCATCGCATTAAGTAGGTTCTCAGTGCCCTTTTATAAGGGAAATTCTGAATTTCAAAACTTGAGAACTTCTTTTGCAGTCATCAATGGATATTGCATTTGGTAGAATGACTGCGGTAAAATTCTTAACTGATGCTCTATAAAGACCATTGCCTAATTTTGTGCTAGGAAGACATTACGACTGTTCACTGGAAAGTAATGTTGTGCATAATTGGTAGAAGTATCTTCAGCAAAATGTTGTTCAGATTATTTTAAATAGAGATATTTCTTTAAGTACAACACTTCTACATTATGACCAGAAGTGGGGAAGAAAAGCCCAAAAAACTGATCATTTTGACATACTACCTTCAGATGATAAACCAGGTGATAAAATAGTAACACTTGCAGGTTTATAGATTTGTAGACAATTGCAGTGAAGTAATAAACATTTCATGGAATATAGTGATTGGGTGTTTAATGGTAAATGCCAGTGCATTGTGTTTTAAGACTAAGGAAACTTACGTTTAAAAGAAGTCTAATTATCAACATCATAGGAATTGGTATTCTTTGAGACTCATCTTCAGGTTTTGGACTTGTTTTTCTGTATAAGTTGATTTGTGTGATTCCAAGCATATCCAAGTATTTTTAAACTGTTTATTGAATTGCTGGTCTGTGCAGTCTACACCTACCTGGCATGAACATTTAAAAAAAAATAATTCTATCGGTATGTTTACTAGAGAAACTGTTTGAAGAAATTGAAGTGGTTTTCTTGACAAAACCAGGAGGTACTGTTATTCCAGTTATTTCTTGAATCATACAGTAGAATCACAAAATGGTTTTGGTTGGAAGGGGCTTTCAAAGGTCTGCTAGTCCAATCCTCCTACAATGAGCAGGAGTTTACCTTCCAAAGAGTAATTTGCTTTTTTTCAGTGCTCAAGTGGGTCCAGAGGAGGCCATGAAGATGCTCAGGGAGCTGGAGCACCTCCCCTGTGAGGACAGGCTGAGAGAGTTGGGGGTGTTCAGCCCAGAGAAGAGAAGGCTCCGGGGAGACCTGAGAGCAGCGTCCCAATACTGAAAGGGGCTACAGGAAAGGTGGGGAGGGACTCTGCATCAGAGCGTGTAGGATAGCGTAAGAGTTAATGGTTTTAGGAGGGTATATTTCGATTAGATGCAAGTAAGAAATTCTTCCCTGTGAGGGTGGTGAGGCCCTGGCACAGGTTGCCCAGAGAAGCTGTGGCTGCCCCCTCCTTGGCAGTGTTCAAGGCCAGGTTGGACGGGGCTTTGGGCAACCTGGGCTAGTGGAAGGTGTCCCTGCCCATGGCAGGGGGTTGGAACTAGATGATTTTTAAGGTCCCTTCCAACCCAAACCATTCTATGATTCAATACTTGCTTAGCGTAAATTCTGTTTGCCTGGTATCTGGCACTTGCTCTATCTCTCCTCTACAACTTTCTATGCTGCATGGAGGAAAACCTAACAGCAAACTATTCCTTTTTGACTTGAGATAACAGGACAGCTGGACATCTTCTTAAAACAGATGACAAGTGGAGAATAAGGTTTTTTTTCTTTGCTAGTGCTAGCTAAGAAGTTTTTATTCTACCTCTTTCTCCTCCCAGGATCAGTTCCAAATACACTTTCTTTTTTCTTTGTGAAAAATGCTTCTCTTACACTAAATGCTTGCAAAATCTTGGGCAGGAAAGGACTTCAGGAGTGTGCAGGTCTATGTTCAACCTCAGTGATGCTTTTTGTGCTGTAGAAAGTTGCAGCTTTTTGACAGATGTAGTGTTCTGCTACCCAAGGGAAATGGGAGCTCAGGACACAGGGAAGCCTTTTGCACTGGATGGTTACTGCTTTACAAACAGCCAGGAAAACAGTGTGTGAGGACCTTGGGGACATTGCTGTTTACACATTCACGTGGAGAACCAGTGGTGCTTCTACTAGGAGAACATCTATCTATCCTTTTAGTTCCTAACCTTTCTTAGGTGCTAATTAACAAATGTTGGCTCACCTCAGTTCTCTTAGGCTTTTCAAGGAATTTTATGATGTCAGGGCTTTCATGTGACATTTCTTGGAGAATCATAAATACACATGAATTTATTAGATGAGTTTCTGAGCAGCACATCCTTTAACAACTGAAGGCTGTTGAAATTGAGGCCTAAAAATAGAAATAAACATAAAATCCGTCACTGTGCAGAAGAATGTCACATTGATGTCTTTAAGCATTTTTTGGTGTTTCCACTAGATTTTAGTGCATCTTGATGCCATGTTAATAACATAATTGATTTCCAGCTTCTGCAGGAATGGACTTTACTGGTAGCTTTTGTAATTAATTTTATTCTTGCTTATGCTTACAACAAAGAAAGTAACAACAGGACCTTAAGGAAAATCTGCATCATCCAGATTATTGACTTTGAAATGAACTTTTTTTTTTTTTTTCCCCTTTCTTTCTTTCCTAGCTTCAGTGACTTGAGCTTTTCAGGGCTGTTGCTGATGGCTGGCATGAGAAATCAGGATTTGTTGATTTCAGTCTCTGCTGTTCTGGGAAGAAGGTTAAAATGTTGCTTTCTAAAATATTGGAAGGAGGGAACCTTAGCAACTGTAAAATCTTTTGAATTTTAAACTTGATTGTTCATAATTTGGGAACTAAAATTGCCTTCTAAATTTGTGAGTAAATCAGTCTAGCTGTTGAAAGAACACTTGAGTATCTAATAGAAATATGTGAGGATTTGAAATTATTATCCACTTGTGTCAGTTTTTGAGTGTTTTAAACCCATGGTTTATGGGTTAAGTCATGTACACTGAAAAAGTTGACAAGTGAGATAATTATGGAAAACTACGATTCCTTTGTTCCTGAGAGGAGCTATAAAGGGAACATCTAATTTCTGAAGCACAGGAGGATTTAGCCACAAAACCGTAGATAATATAGGATTACTGGGATTCAGTTATTTTCATACAGACCCAGCACATACCAGGAAAACACATGCAAAAATCAGAAAAGCTGCAGTTTGGGGATATTGGAAGTTTAAAATTGCAGAATTTCAGCTGAAAAAATGGAGCTGTTAATCGTGGCATACCAAGACAATTTTCTTGGGAAAGGACTTGCATTTCCAAAAGAGAAATCTTGTACATATATATATATATATATAGTAGTATAAAGATCGCGTTAAACATATTTTTCAAGAGTAAAAAATTCAAGTGAAAGAAATAAAGCTGGTGTCTAAGCGAGCTAGTTGCAGCTTAGGCTGGGAGGCTGGAGCTCTAATGGAAGAGCTGGGTTCCTGCAGTCTTGGCTGTATTACTTGCAGTAATGTCAGTGTATGCAAAGATGGCATATTAGCCATTTATTATTTGTTACCTTTCTGTCACTTAGAAATTTAAGGAGAATGCTATTAGATAGCTTGGGAGGTTATTCCCCTAGAAAATGAGGTGTAGGTTTTTTGAGGATGGAAGAGCTACCTGTCACTTTCTAAGAGAAGCTTATTACCTTAAGATTTCCAGATCCTGTCTTAGAGAGTACAGTAACAGTTACATAGAAACTAGGTGAAATAATGATTAAGATTAAAACAGTCTGTGGCAATACTGCCTGACCTTCTCTACAAGAAAACTGTGGTGGACTACTTTCCAGTTTTATTTAAATTTGTCAGACTCATGGATAATGGGAAATTTGATGAGAACTCAGGGCACAGATTTTTACAACTCTCTTACCAGACCTCTGAAGGGACTAATTTTTCCAGGAGTAAAAAGGAAAATGCTCTCATGAATTAATAAAAGTCATGGTAGATAAATGGATAGTAGCTCTGGTGGATTTTTTTCCCCTCATCTTAGTCAAGACTGGAGAGAGAATACTGGGGAACTTGAGAAACCTAATCAAGTTAGATGAATGGGCAAGGCAAGTGAAGCTTAGCATTTGTACAGGTCATGTCAGCAGCTTCTACATATTAGATTAACAGTAATTTAATTGATTTAAAATTCCACAGCTGTTTATAAATGCAGTAAGGCCATTAAAATGTCTTCTGATCATCAGTCAAAATGAAGGGGCTAATTATAGCTATTTGAAATCCTTAAGTCTAGAGTATCTGTATTTTTTATATTAGCAATGTGAGGACTTCTTTATTCCAGTCTAAAATAATGTAAAGCCCTGAAGCATTTGTCTGTTATAAACAGGAATGGCTTTGTCTCATGAATGTTTAAACCAATTATTCAGGCAATTTAAACATGATTTGGGGTGTCAGTTTAAAAATGCTTGTGCATTTCATTTATCTCAAAAATCTTTAAAGTCTTGGTGGTAATTCTCACCATCATAAGAAGTGATGTTGAATCATAACTGTGTATTATGTAGTGACTGTTATATTGGGCAAAAATAACTACAGATTCATAACTTTTAGTCAGAACAGTTCGTTCTTGGCATTTATATGAATACATGGCTGTGCCCTAGTCCTTTCTGATCACAATAAAAAGTAAATCTTGATTGCATAGCATTGTAGTGCTTTCCTGAAAATGCAATATTCAGACTTCACTGGTAATAACTTAAGAAATAGAAAACCAAAATCCTTTTGGTAAGCATTTCTGCAAAACATTGTTTTTAAAGTAAGTGAACTTCGGAAATGGGCTTCATATAGCCTGCTGAATAAGCTTAAATAGAGCAAGTGTTGCAATACGAAATGGAGTGGATGTCATCTATGTTGCGTTGCCCTCTCCCTTGTGCTGCTGTTCATCCACTCCATGTTCTGTGATCCCCATCCATGAGCTCTTACATTGCCTGGAAGTTCATTTGCTTTAACTTTGAGGGAAGAACCAAGCAGCCCTTTAGCATGATCCCGTGATGTTTTCGGTTTTGTTCTGAAACTTAAAAGATTTGCTAAAGTGGGTCTAAACATTAAGTAGTTTAATGTGCTGCTGTTAAACATAACCTTGTAATCAGCTAAAAAATGCTTCTATACCACAGTGTTTGGAAGGGTAATGTTAGCGTGCTTTAAGTTTGCCAAGAGTTTTGGTGGCAACTGTCAAAATCTATTACTTTGAACTAGGACAGTTTCATTGCTAATGAGTTTCCCATGTAGAAACTTTTATGTCCCAATCTCTTAAGTGCAAGAGTTAAAAAGAACCTAACAGTAGAGAGCTTTATTCCACACATATCTGGAAACTATTTTAATTAGGTTATACAAGATGAAACCAGATCCAGGTGTTATCTTTGAAGATACCAACTTCTATGTGGTCGTGCTTTCTGTGCTGCATCCAGTCCCAAGCATTCAACAGGTTGTTGCTGCTTCATCAGGTTCTGAACACTGAGAGGTGCTGCTGGGGATCATGGTGGGACTTTTGAAATAAATCCATGCTCAGACTGAATCTGAATTTAGGATCAGATGGCTTTTCATACTATTTGAAAAAGTTTGAACACATGGTGCCAGCCTAGTGTAACTTCTTCACAAGTACCCCCAATCTGTACCCTCAACCATGACCTTCCTGTTCCTGTGCTCTTGCATTCTGAAGCCTGTTCTATCTTGGCATCAGAATTAAAACAAAACCGACAAACCTATTCAATATTCTGTTCATTGAACAATGTCTCTTCAGTGCACTGGGTGAGTCAGAGGCCTTGAAAAATAAATGTGGTCATGTCGATTTTCCCAGTACTTTGCACGCAAGGGACTGCACTGGATTGAATGGACAAGCTTAAGTCTGATAAACTCCCATATATGTATTTAATGTTTGTCCTTTTTGCAGTCAGGCTTTGTATGTTAGTACTGGGTAGCATTGCATATGGTGGTTTTTTGTACTAAGCTTCACTGTTAGAGCATCTCATACATGAACTTCCTAAAATTCATAGATGAGTACGGTTTTAAATGAGTTTCTTGCAATCTGTTTAATAAAGAGATTCCAAGTGATTAGTGATTACTCAATAGTAATCACTGTTAAGGAGCTGTGAGAGCAAGCTGGTAGTAATGGAGGAACTTCAGGAAAACATAACTGTTTACTATTAAGCTGAAGAACTTTGGTATTTCACCAGTGGCTGAGGACAGCATAGTCCCTTGCTGCTTGGTATTTCCTCTTGTGCTCTGGGCCACAAGACACTCTCCTGTATGCTGACTATGGGACTCAGCAGGCCTTTCTGAGCCAGTTCAGATCATTCACTTAAAACTAATTCTGCCCACCCATCCCATTTTGTTGCCTCAAAATTTTGTTGCCTCAGTTAATCTCAGGTTTTAGAGGGATCTGAGTGTTGGAGCTGTGTGGAGTTGTGGCAGAAGCATTTTTTTGCAGCACGCTGAAGGGGAGCAGGTCTGTCTCTCCCAGCTGCAATCCTGCCTTGTGCAGCCGCACCCTTTGCCTACTTGCCAAGGTGAAGAATAGTTCCGCTGCCGCACCCCTCCTCAGCCACCCTCGTAATAAACTGAAACAATTTTCAGCACATTTAAATGTCCTTTCAACAGTACTTGCATTACCAACAGCACCAAACATAAACAGCAAATTTGACAAAAGCTCTAGCTAAACCTGTATGATATGGGCATGGGCAAGATGCAAAAGAAGATGGAGAGAAGAAAAAGGAAAACCTTTTGAATGAGTTGCCTGGATTTGACACTCATGGCTCTTCTAGGAAAGATACATTTTCTG
Source organism: Athene noctua (assembly GCF_965140245.1). NCBI lineage: Eukaryota > Metazoa > Chordata > Aves > Strigiformes > Strigidae > Athene > Athene noctua. The sequence continues at coordinate 26,704,110 of NC_134043.1, read as the reverse complement.
TGGACGTTATTGATATTTCCTTGTACAGAGATATCAAAATTGAAAATGAGGACCTGGTTACCGTGTAGGAGCTAAGAAAATCTAACAGCTTGCTGGTGCCAAAAAAAGAGGACTATTTCAGTTTGTTGACTGAACAGAAGACTTACCTGGCACCAAGTGAATGTCTGTCTGTTTGTTAACTTTCCAGGTTAGTGATTTGATTGAGCATACTTTGTGATCACGTGAGCTCCGTGGCTGGCATACAGGAGGATGCAATGTTTGGAAGCTATAAGCAGAGCTACATCTTTCAGCAGCAGTAACCTATGAAATTAGTCTAGGTGTGTTGCATGACCAGACTTGGAGAAATGAATCTGTTTTCTTTAATCCTATTTTCCTTAGTGTCCTTTGGCCTTGGCTTGGGAACTTATGTACCTACTACACCTGTCCTCTTCTGTTATGTACCTGCTGACTTTGAGGACCTTTACCTGCCTGTTGCTGCTGTGGAAAATGCAAGTGTATCTTGAGAGAAGGTCTACGATCTTTTGAGACACGATTTTGTAATGCAAACGTTGCACTGGTTTCTTGCTGCTGATCAACAGCAGTTGAATGCTTTCCTCTTTCTGACTTGACACCATACTTCCTCTGTATGAGGTTTGTATTGGTGGCTTAGCAAGAAGAAAATGTTGTGTTTTGGAAAAACAAGATCTGACAATACAGAAAATTGTCGACGTAGTCATCTTTCTCTCCAACCTGATTTGCAAAGAAATGTTTCCCAGACTCAAAAAATTAAGAAACTGTCCACCAAGAAACCAGAAGTTTAATTTGGAAGGTTGTATTAGCCAGAGCAATTTTATTTTGTGTATCTGGAGGCAGGTAAGGTAATAATGCTACAAACACTAGAAGAATGGTTGAGAAGATATTCTATAGTTAATATTCCCAGGTTCAGAGTACAGAAACATCAAAAAGTCATCAAAATGTGACTCACTGAGACTGAAAGAAGAATAACTGTATCAAGGAAAAAGGAATCCCAAGAGATATTGGAGCATAATCATATCAAAATCTGGTATTTCTCAAATAATTTTGGAAAGGCAGAAGTACTTAAAGGTATTCGCTTTTGGGTATAGGGAAGGGATAGAAGATGCTGTATGCCTTTTTTTCAGCTGTAATTGAGTGTTAAGCATTGCCCACTGGAGTGAGAAAACTTTAAATTGGCAACTGAGGTCAGTTTTCATGCCAGAGTCCTTGAAAAGGAGGTGGAAGAGGCTAGAGGAGAAGGTCATTGAACTGTTGATGTCCCTTATCTCCAAAAATTATCCAAATGATGGAGCCAGGCTCTTCAGAGTGGTGCATGTAGGGAGAATGAGAAACAACGGATTTAAAGTGAAACCGGAGAGATCTGGTTGGATATAAGGAGAAGGATTTGGGTTAGCCTTTTCACCATGAGGGTGATCAGAATTCCCAGAGGCTGTGCAGTCTCTGTTCTGGTTTTCAAGATTCAACTGGGTAAACACCTGAGCAGCCCAATCTTACCTCTTAATTTTCCTGCTTTTATCGAGAGGTTGGACTAGAGACCTCCTGAGGTCCCTTCCAGCCTCAATTACTCTCCAATTCTATGTTAATAGGAGTGGGAAGAGCGGAATTATTTCATGAAGACTTAGTTGAGAGACAGAGGATAAAGTTTTATGAAGATCCACAGGTTTGAGAGAACCATTAAATGGATGATTTGAAAGGAATTAGGATCTACTGGGTAACACAGACATCCAGCAGATAATGACTGAGCATATCCTAGGACAGGATGAGGCCTATGTGAATAGGGAAGGCTTGAGAATCTGGCGTGTTTATATGGACTAAATAGTGAATAGCTCCCATGGGGGAATCTCTGAAAAAAATAGAGATATTGGAGTTAGTAAGAAGCTAGGAAGATTAGAAGTCACTATGAATGATTTAAAAAGCAGCTTAATGATACAATTTCAGAAATGGAATGTTAAATACTACCACTCCCTGAATCCCAGCATTTTTAGTAGTCTTCTCAGTTGGCGGTTGAATGCTTTTTAGATTCCAGTGGGAGAAGGTAAATAGTGAATTATCTTGGTGAGGAGATTTAGACACAATTCCATCAAATATATGGACACAGGAACAAAGGGTGTAGGGTAGAATCCATATGCTGTATTCCGGGAAGCAGCAATCGCAAAGAATAGGAAGAAGTGGATAATCAGTTGACGCAGGTTTTCTATGCAGTCTCATGGCATGTAACAGCAGTTCTCCAATTTGAGGCATGCCAGAGCATGAGGCAAGCACAAGCTTGGCCAGACTGGTTCTGTACAGGTTAAGTTTAGGTACTGCCAAACTCTGCTCTCAAGACTTGGAGCTTTGAACAAGGTAGATGTCCAGGTGGCTTCAGACAGAATTGAAGGGGTCCTGCTTAGTATCTGTAGTTCGATGTCAGTGACAGTGCTATTGTCATTTGCACAAGAGGAGAGATTGTGAGAGAGCAAGGATGGGAGATGCAAAGAGCTGAATGTCCTGCAGGAAAGCTTTGTCAGTTTTCTCAGTGTACAGCTGCACAAAATTTGGGACCCATTGGCCAAGACAGGTCATGTTCATGCTGCATGTGTTGGTGGAGCTATGGAATAGATTATAGCAGCTTTCTGAAATAACATTGTGTTCATCTGCTACTGGAAATATCTTTGCTTCTGCTGCCTGCAAACTGGGAAAGATAGAGGGGACTGAAAAAAATGGGAGAATAGGTTAAGGAATTGGGCTTGGTAGTTCTGCATTGACTGATTTTATTCAGGAGACTAGTTAGTATGTGAAAAACAAAGGTGTTGAGGGCTCTCAGAGCTATCACAGAAGGAAACGGTAAGAAGCAGTGGCTGTAAATCTAACCTTAAATGGAAAGTAAGTGCACATTTTTTTAGTGGTAGGAAATACTGGAACAACATTTCTGCTATTAGAGTATTTGAAATCAGTGTGAGGTGTAACGATGCTGTTCAAGTACAACCGTTGAACTTGCAATTGAAACCCAGTGCAACTTAAAGATCTGCATCAGGGGAGAGTATGTAACTAGATAAACCTCTGTGGTGTTGACCAGCACTGGGAACCTATCTAAGGACCTGTGTCAATAATTGTTATATTTTTGCTTACGGATGGGTGGAAGGTCTTGTAAGTTTAGGAATGTGTTATTGTCTTAATGATCTTCATTTTGGGGTAGTTTTTATTAAACTCAAGTTCAGTACAATTTGGTTTTGTTAACCTTTGAAATTCCAAGGTATAAAAGCATGTCACCAGTCATAAATCCAGCACTTAAATATGCTGTGTTTGTATGAGTTGGTAACTCTTGAATAGCAAACACAAGATTATAGCAGAATAAAATTTTTGATAGATGAACCTGAACTTTGTTTTTTTAATTTCTAGATTAGTCTTTTAGCTGCCATTCACGTTCCAACCAAGTGAACACTGAGTCTGATCTGTTAATTTGAGCATATATATAAAATGTGTGAAATACTTAGAGAAAAGTAATTATTTGCCAGATTCCCTGTGAAGTGAATAACTTCTTCCTAGGAGCAACACTTTCAAAGCTTGCACTGAGCAGAGTTTTCAAGGTGATACTGCTGGTGTAGTTCTTATGACAGTCACTTTTATATATATGTATCTATATCTATCTATCTATATCTATCTATCTCTCAGGGTTTTAGTGAAGTGTGGGAGCAACAGGAAGGATAGAAGAAACTGTTACATGGGCTTAAGTAGACTGTCATTGGTAAACAAAGATAACCACACCAGTTTATTATGGGTTTTTTTTCCTCTTGGTTTTGATTTCATGGCTAATTGAGTTGTCAGTCCATTCCTTACTCTTCCTGTGTTATTTTTGCACATTAATGCACTCATCTGCAGCTTCTAAGGGGCTATTAGAGTCCACTAACACGTTTCTCTAATAAAGAAATAGCTTGGATCAAAGGAAAAACACAGAATAGTTCGCTTGAATCAAACTTTGCACACCATATGAGCAGTAAATGTGTTTTTGGGCATAGTCGGGTAGTTGGTCAGGTTGATGGGGTAAATTGCCCGAAGTCTTGGTGTTCTTTGCCTAGTCATGTTGAAGTCTGTGCTTTAGTTGATTTGAGTTATAACTTTAAAAAAAACTTTTCAATTTTATTAATGCAAAGGCTGGGCTATACACGTTGAATTAAATAACAATGTTACCAGAGTTGTTAAAATAAAAAACACTTATGTGCTGGAATAAAAACCAGATGAAATTGTCTGACCTGCTCTTATTATACATTTATAAAATTACCACTTAAGTGTTATGCTTCAGTCAGCCCTTAATAAAGGGAGTAGGTCTTCACTCAATAACTAAGATGGAATTTAGCAGCTAGCCCATGGCAGTGCTTCAGAATATCTTGGGATACAATGGTGGCTATAAAACCTGATTGGGCTAATGTATTCCAGCAAAGTTCTCAGTGCTGTTTGTGGAGGACTGCTGGCCCCTTGTGCTGGCTCTCCTGGTCACTAAGTGAACTGCCTGAAAGCAAATTTGTCAGGAAAACTTTCTTTTCAGCAGGTGGTGTGTTCAGAGTATGCTATGGTTTGTGTAGTGATGCATCCCACTCAGTGGCTTATCCACAGATGTAGATTTTTAAATTATGTCAGAAATGAAAGAAATGAACTTCTGAAAAGACAAAAGGTATGCATAGTTGAGGAACTTTTCTAGTAAATATGGATCAGAAGCCAAATAAAGTTTTATTCTAAGCTTTATTTTCTGTTTTTGAACATTTAGCTTTCCATATAAGAAGAATGGTACAGAGAGTGCCATCAATTTGACAACAGATATATTTTGGTAATACTAAATGGGTTTAATAGATTCAGCAACGTTATTTCTCCTGCCTAATTGATGGTGACGCTCATTGGCAAGATTTATTGCTGTAAGTGGTGTTTTTAGATTCCCTCCTACAAGTCTCTTGAACCTCTTTACAACATTATTCCATTGGTAACTAAGGGTATTTAACTGCAAAAGAGTATTTTTCAGACACATTGCAGCTGTTAATTATGGGTATCTCTGCATGTGAAATTTTGGAAACGCGGTTTTGTTTTGCTACTGGATTTGTTACACTGTTTCTAACATATTTTGTCCTTATGTAGCAGCCAATTAAAAACAGTTTCTTGCGTTCAATACTTAATGTAATAAAAATGATACATTTCACTACTTTGGTTTTAACAAACCTTACTTCGTAGGAAATACTGCTAGTTAGCCACTGCCTCAGCAACAGCATGGTAGCAGTGTGTTACATTTGGCCTCAGACATGGGGCTAGTTCTGGGCTTGAGCATCTAAGACTACAGACACTGAACTGGGCTTTCCTTTCACTCTTTCTGACAAGGTAAATGAGGAAAAAATGCAGTTGGCAGAAATGACAACATTTTATTCTTGCTGTTGAGGGAGAGATATTTGGTTTTCTAAGGCAGATTTGTCAAGTTAAGCATATGAAAACATATGGAGAGAAATCAACATATTTCTTTTGAAGAACTAATTTTCCTAGTATTGGTAGTGACCTGATGGCTCCTGTCTGGTCATTAAGCGGCTGGGGAGGCTTGCAGGAATGAAGCAGTCCACTTGTTCATAACCAGCAGTGGTGGGAGGCTGGAGTGGGGTGATCTTGGTCCTTGATAATGGCCTTCTACACAGAAAGTTGGCATGAGATGATTTGTTTAATTTTTGTGAGCACTCACAGTTGCTGACTTTGAACAGATAGACGGTGCATGCTGTGTAATAAATTTGGCTGGCAAAGCCCTGCTCCTGTGTGTGTGAGTAATCAGAAAGGCCTTTAAAAGACATTTTCTTGCACTTTTCTAGTCCCCGATTCAGGAAAATACTTTATGTTTGCTGATCATTTATAGACTCCTAACCTCAGCTAGACACTATTGCAACTAGAAATAACTGTAAGTAAGTTTAGCTGTCACAGGGACCCGTGCTGGGGCTTCCCAAGCTTGTAAATGCTGAAGTGTTCTGGTCGTAATAGGGATTGATGGGTTTTTTTCTCTTGCCATGAGAGGTTGTTTCTGTGCACCAGCTGGCTTGCTCTTCTGAATGCTTCCGTGAATAATTCAGCTGGGTTTTTTTCATTTTTTCAGTGTGGTTTATCATTTTGTAGTTCAGCCAGGAACTCTCAATCACTGCATCTGTTTCTTTCATGATCACATCAGATGATTTATGTGGATCCAATATAAAGCCTTTTAGTGAGGTCTAATTTTGTAGTAAAATTATATTGTATTATGTTATTTTGTAGCTTTACCATGGATACTGATGAAGATTTTTTTTTTAATATATACTAACTTTTTGTTTTAAAAAGTCAAAGTGTCTGCATTCATAGTAAAACTTGGCCCAGTAGCCACCCCTGCCCTGCCCCAGTTATTTCAAGACCAACTTTAAATCATTTCTGTCCTTTCCTCTGAAAGCATGATTTGACAGTGCTTGTAAGGGTGTGGTAATACTGTGTCACGAAACTAATTAAACCTGAAACTGAGACCTAGAAATCCACTGAAAAGGTTTTGAAGTTTACAAATTGAAATAACTTGAGCTGTGTATGGTCTAGGTATTGGAGGTTATGTGCTTCTCTTTGCGTGTTTTGAATGTACTCTGTGAATTTTGAATATTGTGGTATGTGTGATTTTAGATTTTCTGGTGAGTTTTCAAAAGATTTTCATGGTCTAATTAATGAGTTGGATCTTCCTGTAGTCATGGATTTCTGAGCTGCTTTCGTCTTTAGTATTGTGCATCGTGTCTAAACAGCATCTTTGCTGTGCTCTGTTGGGCTTTGTGGTTGCTACCAAAGTATGAATATGAGCTTTTTGCAACTCGTAAACATGAAATGCTCAGTTGCTTGTAAAACATCTGCAGCTGATGGGGTAACTTCTTGGGTATTGGTGGAGAGAACAAAAAAAATCTGCGTCACTGACATCCAAAAAGTGTACCGTAAAAATAAAGCTTCATACAAGATGTCAAAGTTCAATAGTGTGAAATATCTTAATCTTGCTCATTAATCACTGTGCCTTATGTAATGAGTGTGTGGAGGATGTGAAAGGGAAAAAAAAAGGCTTCTTGAATCAGGAAGGTAGTTAGAACAACTTAATATCTTCACACAGTATTAAATGGTGCCTTTATCCTCTTTTATTTATACACACATTCTTCAAGGCAAGGGATGACTTCATGATATAAGGCATTTATTACCAAGTTAAATATGAATTTTGTTCTGTGATTGGTTATCTTAACTGAATTATACAGAGAAAATTCTATCTAGCCAATAATTTTCTTCTCATTGTGTTATTGGAGAGGAATGTATATTAAAGTTGTTGCAAAAAGTACTCTATAAAGCTTTTTTTCTTTATGGTCCCATGTTTCTATATCTTGTTTCTGTATTTTTATCTTTGGGGCAGTTTTCAGGAGTCTTTTGTGGTAAAGACAGAAGAGAGTTTAGTTTAAGATTGCTCCAGGACATTGTCAGTAGAAATTGTCAATGCAACGGAGTGCAGGGAAGTGAAGCATCTTCCCCCTCCCTCCCCACTGCATGCTTTAGGTTAAAATGACTTGTTTCAGACAATTATTGCTGGCCTAATTCATTATAATGGTTGATGACTACATGCCAGGCATAATTATTCTACTTTCATATTGTATCCCTGATGCATCTAGGAATTGACAAGCAAAAAGTCTGAATATTTTCATCTCTTCAGTACACTAAGATTTTGGTTATTTTGAAACACTGTTTTCTTAGTAGTGTTTAAAAGGGGGATACACTGCATGCATATAATGTCCTTTCAAAAACTTTTTATTTCTGTATTTTACCAAAGTAATTTTCAGCTGTGTCAGAAAATATTTTTAGCTCAAATGTCAAAAGATCCTTTTTGTAGAACTGCTTGTCCACTCCTAGTCTTTTTTTTTTTCCAACTTCTTTAGTTGTTTTTTTTGTGGGAAGCAGACAGTACATTCCCCATGTACCAGATGATTTCCACACCCCCCTCCCCATGTGTGTAGCTTTCCTCAGCTTGTTAAAGGGATGGCAACATTACTGATTTACATAATAATGAAATATGAAAGCTGTATCTGTTTTGATAAATTTTGTTCATAACCTCTGTGTGAAGTTTCTAATCAACTTTACAGATCATATCAATTGAGTGTTTCAAAACCAGTTTTCACACTTAAAAATGCCTGACATTATGAATCTGCAGGAGGGTATTGTATTCTGAAGCTTGTATCTGCTGTGGAAATAGAAGTCATAATTTAACACAAGCTTAATGAAGATGGTTCTTTTGTCCTCTGGTGCAATGGTAGGTAAGAGTATGTTTTATTGAAAGGAAACATCTCAACTTACATAAAGCAGAACTAGTTTTTAAATAATTGTGGGAGCAGGAGCCAGGGTCAGACTGGTACACCTATGCATAGCTGGCATCTGTCAGTCTGTTTCTGTATTCTACAGAGAGCCCTAATGGGATAGAAGGGAAGTGGTAGAGTTTGAGATTTTCCTGTCTCCCTGTGGAGTGAGTTTAAGGATTTACTGAAGCAATAGAAGAGCAATTCATTAATTGGGCTAACTGAGCCTGGAAACTTGCCAGGTTGCTTTTGTGATCAAATTATTTAACCTTCTTTTACCCTGTCAAATGCTGACTCTTGACAGATGAAACAAGTAATAGCTTAAAAACAGGCAGCTCAGTATTTAAAAAGGAGCAGCTCTCTAGTCTTTCAACATCCATGCACAGTTTACAAGTGTGGTTTTGTGCAGAACAACATAACCTGGAATGCTTCTCTCATCCTCACTGTACTGCATACTTCAGTCACTTTGGCTTTTTTTTTAGTTTGTAATATGTAAGCGTTGCCTTTGTCTGACAACTGCTTTGAAACTGAGGTGAGAAGGTGGTGTGTAAATGTGGTGGAATAGAATTTTCTAATTCTAACATTGCTTTGCCAATAGCAAAACTACTAATGGATTGATCAGACTAAATTTAGGCCAAGATAAAGCACACTACATAATTAATGGTATTGTAAAATAAATAGTCCCATTGTGTAATTCTGCACAAGGTGGAAAACAGTCTTTTACTACTAACATATTGGTAAAACTACTTTCCTTTTTGTCATTAAGATGCATGCAATTAGCTAGTCAATATTTGTCTGTTTTCTAGGATTTGATGTTTCAGTGATTTCATTGTGTATGCAAAGGTCTAATAAAACTGTACATTTAGGTAGTTGTGTATCTCCATGTTACTACTTGTACATGCAGACAAATTTTGTACTTTGATAACTTAAAATCTGTCCAAGGGGTGAAAGTTCTGCTGCAAATTAGGAATTACCAATAACATACATTTTTCAGTGAACTTGTACTAAACTTCTAATACTGCTTAAAAGGCATCTTGATGTTCTCAGGCTGTTTAAAATAGGATCTTTGAAATAGAATTTCTTATAAGTTAGTCAAATGCATCACCATATGGAACGATCAGATGTCACTTTTTAAAATTTTAAACAGATGCATGTAATAGTAAAGATTATAATGAAGATATTTTCACACTTCACTTAGCTCATCATATGCAAACTAAATTAAGGCATCAATTGATAGCCGTTACTTCAGAAAACAGCAATGATTCAGGATAAAGGACTGCTGTTTGAATACTTTGAAAACTTACAGATGGAGGGATGTGTTCTTTTCTGGATGTTAAAGAAAAAGCTTCATCCGCTCCTCATGCGTCTACAATTTTCTATGCTGTTCAAAGACACATGAACATAAACTTAGCCGTGACTGAAATACTGTGCTATAGAATGAGTCTTGGAATGAAGATATGTTGTATGGAGAAGAGAGAAAAAAAAAAAAGGGACTTTACTAGAAACTGCATGCCAGAGTGGACTTCAAGTTACATGACAAGTTAAAAGTGCTTCTTTATAGCTGTGTTTGCAAAGCATGAGTTTTATAGAAGAGTGAAAATTGGAAACAGATGTACTTACCACTCTTAACCAAAAAAAACCCCTCCAAACCTCTGAGTTTAGCAGTATCACTAAAATGTATACAGTCACTTATTTCAGTGTAAAGTTCAGTAATGATAGATATACAGCTTGTAATAAAATTTTAGGAGAAGAATCAAAGGTTAAGATTGAAATGGGAAAAATATGAGTAGCTAAAAATGTAGAACCAAGATTACTTAATATATTTACAGACCATTGTGAGATGTCCTGCTGGTTTATTAAGGCACTGTTAAGTTAGAATTAAGCTATTAGGGAAAGAATCCAGTGCTAAAATTCTTTCTGCCCAGGAAAAAAATGGTGGTTCCTCAGCTGTCAGAAAAATGAAGAAAAAAACTCAGCATGGTTGACAGAAGAGTTGTGCTGATGTGGATCTAGTTTGGAACCAGTTTGTTCAATAAGTGTACTAGTTTCCAGATAGGGGTAAATCACAGTTATAGAAGATTTTTTTTTCCCCCACCCAACACTTTGACTATTGGATTTGAACAGCACAGACCTACCAGAGACCGTGTCTCATGGTGACAGCAAATGTTGGCTTCTGCATAGCTTGGAAGTCCAAAACACTTCAATCGCAAATAATGATTTTAATCTTCTGGTTCCTTTGTTATCTGTTGATCAGTTTGGTTTTTGCCTGATTTATACAAAAAAAGTGTGGAGGAAAAATGTGTAGCAGGTAACCAAGGCTTGTAATGGGAAGTAGTAGTAGGTTTGGGAGAGTTGTTCTGTTTTTTAGATTTAATTGGTGACTAAAACTTGAGAGTTAATGATTGTGAACTGTCACTTGGCAGATTGTGAACTGTCACTTGGCAGAATCTGTTAATGGCTCACCTGTATGCAGCCCACTTGAAGCTCATGGGTGTGTATATGGAGAAAATATGTCCCTAAACCACTTCCAGTTTTCTTAAGAGTATTTAATTTCTGCAAGTTTTCATCAATCTTCCCCCTTCCTTTCCAATATTTCTGCTATCTCTTCAAGGATTTGTATTTTGATATTTGTTTCATCTTCAGGGGCTTTCCTCAAGGTCATATTTCAACCCTGAACTGCCTGCACCTGTCAGATTCAACGTTCTTATGAGACATGTCTGCAGCCTTGAAAGGGAACATGTCTTTCCAAATGTTGGCTAGGTATGCCTTTAAGTGTATTTAAACAGTGAGTATGATTATCTTCTGGAGAAGTCCACAAAACTTTATGTGAATAATAAAGTTCTGGTGGTTTGGTTGTTTTGTAGTTTGTTTTTTTTTTTTCTGTGTTTTTTTTTTTTTTTGGTGTGTGTTTTGGTTTGGTTTTTTTTGTCTTCAAGCCAGGAAGACCTTGGTTAACTTTGACAGTTCTGCCCTTTAATCTCAGTGGGGGTTGGGAACTCCCAATGTCTCTTGCTTTCCATCCTTTGCTGGGTAGCAAGGCACTTCTCATCTGTGTGGCAAATACTCATGCACATGAGATCGTTGTCTTAGAATTCTGGGATTAGTCCTCTCATCCACAAGTTTATCAGTCCCAGAATGAAGGCTTAACGAAACATTTCTTCTTCAGTGCTGTTGGTGCAGCGGTCTTGGCTACGTGGGGGTTCATCCATCAACCACTTTATCAGGGTTGCAATTGTGCTGGTTTTACCTTCTTCCTAAGCAAATGCTAGACTTTGGAAACACCCTCTTAACATTTGATTTTGAGATGTTAATTTCAATTAAGTGGCAACCTTGTAGGCATTTTTGTGATTTGGTCTTCGTTTTGGAGTCAGGTGTTAACAGGTAGATGGCTGTTTGGTAAGGTACTGACCTTGCCTTTTTGCCACCTTTTGAATGCCACAGCATGAAGATGCCCTGTGCTGCATGGCCCTGCCCGGTGAGGGTGTTCAGCATCCAGCAGAGCTGCTCCTCCTCTTCCTCAAGGCCCTGTTTGTGACTATGAGTTTAGGCATAAATATAACCATCCTGCTGTATTTCAGTGCCGCACTCTATTCTTTCTCAGGGTATCAGCAACCAGTGTTGGTTACCAGGGTGCTGTACCTCGCAGTTTGAAGGCTGGGTAACAAGGGGCGCATGACATTGCTTGAGATGTATCATATATGACTGAGAATACAGATCTGACTTCCCATGACGACTCAATATTCATTTCAGGAATTACATGTATCTACTGCTGTGCATCTGCCCCTTGATGAAGAAACGGCTTTATCCTACTGTCATGCTCTCTCCATTTTCAGTCTTTTACATGTTGATTACTATTAGCAAGAACTTTCTGAAGCCTGCTGATGTACTGTAAATGCATCTTGATGGAAAATAAATGTATTCCCAGGAGCGTGGATTTTTTTTTTTTTTCAGTCTCTGCTTACTGCAATTCTCAGAGCTATATTTGAGATTTTGTAATAGGGCTTGTTGTTTAGGTGGTTTCATCATCCTTATTTCAGATGAGGTGCACCAATTACTAGCTATTGCTTGTCTGTATTGGTTCTAGCCTTTGAGTAGTAAGCATCCTTAAGGAACTTTTTCCCTGTTGATGTTGGCTGTTATTTCTCATTGGTGCTTTCTGAGGCTGTATCAAGAATGCTTTACCTTGCTATGCACATGCATGATACTACTCGGAAGCTCTGTGGTCTTCATGCTCCAATAGCTCTAGTTTCAGAGCTTTGCCCTGTTAGCACAGGAGATGAACTATCCATTGATGGTTCTATTGTCATCAACCTTTTTATCGGTGTCTTTTCCTGTGTGCTTCCATTAACAGCAATTTCCTCAGGACTGGTTGGCACATTGTTTACTCTGGAGGACAGAAACATAAGAAAGGGAGCTATTTCTTCTGCTGGCTGCATGGTTCAATGTTCCTCACCACTATCTTTTGATTCCCCAGCTTTGACACCAAGTGTTACTGGCTTTCCTTATTGTTGATGATCATAGTTCTTAGAAATGCCTTGATTATTTTTGCTTTCACAGTGGGCAAAAATCACAGATGTCAGAGTAATTATTTCTTGTGCAATTTTTTGTTGTTTCTGACTTTGAAGTAAGTCAAAATCATGTGGCAATGCAGTGTTCCTTTTATAATACTTCTAGGATGATGCAAAATAAAGCTTGATGAGTTGTTTCACTTAAAAATATTTACCAAGCATGTCTTAAGAGGTAGAATTAGAAATTATGACTGCGGAATTGACTTTTCCAACTCCACCAACCCTTCAAATACAGTGACAGCCTGTCCCCAGAAACACTGGAGATTTACTTTCAAGTTTTCCACAGGTGACTTTTGAGTTGTTTTAGACTGGCAGATTGCCTGCCTTTTCAAAACATCCAAGAACCACCTCTTCAGGCAGAAGCCAGTATTCACAGCCTTGACGTTCACTTTATACTGAAGGAACTGGCAAAAGCTGCTGCAGTGATTTGCCAATAATTAATGTACCTGAGATTGTGACTGTGCTCACCAGTGGCCAAACCAAGGAATCGTTAAAGTTTTCATCTTACAGATCTAATATATCTTATTTTTTTCATCCACATTTAATGCACAGTTACCTCACTTAGAAATGTCTCTATTCTTGACCTCTGCAAATTGGTGACCTGGAGCCATTTCCTTCTCTTTAGCGAGTACTAGGCTCTCACAGAGCAGCCCTCATCTGTATGGTATATGCACAGTCATCTTGGGAAGAGCATTGACACAGCAACGGACTCTCAAGACCTATTGCCAGCAGTGTGCTGCCTCTTCTTATAGCTGTTCCCAGAGAGAATTTAAGTGCAAACTACTGAGTAAGGACTGGAGAAGTCACTCAATAGCACACTCACCTTTCCATGAGCCTTTCAGTGCCTGTATCTTGCCCATTTTCCCTTCTCCAACAGAAGCCTTCAAGGACTCCTCAGTGCAGGGATACAAAGCTGCAGAGGAGCAGTAACAGCACTGGATGTGCTCTGCCCTGGATGTTTATGCACTGAAGAGATTGCTGCACTTGTGGTTGTCCTTGGGTGATCAAGGAAATAATGTCTTCTTAGGCATGCTGTATTTATTTATGGGCTACATAGCTCACATATGCCCAATTCATGGCTTAAAAAAACCCTTTTGTTATCTATCATATTGTTAGCTACCATAAAATACTTGAAGTTACAAAGTTAGAATTTGCAGTGTGAGGATTTTGTGACGCAATGAAGCATGGCAGCTGTATCTAGGCAGTAAAGCATGTGCTTGTTTCTTATTCTTATGTTTTCTGAAGAGCATTGAAGCACTTAGTGTTTCCCACCTACTTTTCAGAATTGAAAATAAACAAGTTGACATTTTTTAATCCAGCAAGTGGATAACCAGGGAAAAATAATGCATCAAAACCTGAATAAAATGCAGGTTTGGGGGTTTTTTTTAGTTAATTTGGCTTTAACTATAGTGAAATAAAAACATGCCTAGGTAGATTTGAGGTAACTGCATGACAGATTTTTGTGCGGTAATTAAGGAAATAATTTTAATAGATGATTTTAAGAAATGCCAGTGCTTTCCTCTCTGTCTAGATTAATTTTCTTGGAGCCTCAAACTTGTTTTACAGTATGTCAGATATTCCAGGCAGAGAACTAACAGCTTGACCCTGTGTCTGGCTTTATCCAGGCTTCCCAGCTGGTTTGCTGAGACTGAGGAACCTCATATTGCTTTTGTGTAATCTAATAACTAGGGAGAAAGTGAGGCTAAATGACAGCAGCTGTGGCCCCAGCATACCAGATGTGGCTAAGCAGCTCTTTTTGGAAGAGGTGAGGGATCACAAAGAACCCCAAATGATGGGTTAATCCCACGGAGGAGGCTCTGAGGGTGAGGGGGTGGGGAGCAATTGTCAGGAGGAGTCCATCACCGAGCTTTTGAGAAAGGAACAAAGAAAAGCTTTGCTAGGCAGCAAAGTCTGACTTACCAGTGGGGCTGCAAAAGTCGACAGAGATGCTTTTGATTTGGACTTTTCTTAACCTGATTCAATGAAAATAATACAAGTCAGCATTCCAGTAAGATCAAAGAATTTCCAAATGCAGTGAGATGCCAAAGTTTGAGGTATTCTGGTTTAAATGGGACTCTCTTTTCAACCCTGTCTTTTGATCTGCTGCTTCCATGGCGTACCTCTTCAGTTGGGTGATACCTGGCAAGGTAGCTGATCTGTGCAGAGATAGGCACTAAGGATTACCTGAATCACTTATGAAGCTGTGAAAATTACCGTCCTCACTGAAGTTACGGTATGGCAAATTTGTGTTACATACAGCATTTAAGATTAACTGTTCTTCTTACTGGTGCTTCTTGTCTGTGTGTTGGGTTTTTTTTCTCCATAACTGAAAATAATACATAATCTTTGGTCTCCTTTTTCTTTCTTTGTAGAAATGACTTACTTAAAGAGTGTAATTTGTCATTTTGATCAGCTATTCACAGGCACACCATTCTGCTTGGGTATTTGTGTGTTTTGTTTTGATTTCATTCTTGTTTTGATATAATAATATACATTTATGTATATATAAATTATATTTCTATATATTTTTTTCTCCTAAAGAAAGAGGGTAACCAAAGTATTTCTGGTTTATGTCCAAATTTTATGTGAAATATTCACACAGGTTTATGAGTAAAAACTGATAAATTCTGTTTGGTTGTAGGTTGAAATACTGGCAATGATTCAAGCACTCCAGAATTTGGCTTTTTTTTTGATACTTGTTTTGAACAGTTCCTTCAAGATCTCACTGCTTGTTTTGGCATACAGTCAGTAATTTTAAATGATGTATATTCACTTAATTGCAGGGGGGAAGGTAGAATGAAGTGACTTTGTTTCTGTTAGCAGTGTCCTCTGATGTAGGAGGGAGGTGGATGTTTGAGGAAATATGTTTAGATCACATAGTGCTATGGGCAATGTTAAACAAAAAACCAAAACCAACCTGTGTGTATTAAGGCAAATACCAGAGAAACATTTTAAAATACAGAATAAGAACTCTACTTTGTAAAACGTGACACTGGAAAAGGGCTTCCTGCTTCTGCATACCCAAGCCATGCCACTCATCTGGATCAATTAAAAGTGTTACATATAGTCTTATATATAATTTTATAGCCTCGTTTCCAAAGGGAATGAATCCCATGTAAATCATGCTCTGCCTTTCTCTGGATTGTCCTCATAACTCAGTTCTGCTGGTTGCCTGCAGAAAGCTTTGGTAAGGATAAGGATAATTACCTAGCAAAGTCCCAGGTCTTGGATATGTTGTCAGCTCTTACTGCACACCTGATGACTGATGTCAGAGAGGCAGAGATTCTTGGAGTTCTGTCAATGAAAGACCTACATCCATTCAAGCGCCAACTGTGCTAAGACTTAAAGAATTTTATTTTCTTTTTTAGTCCTGTTACAGTTTCCAGACATTAACTTTTGATTCCTTGTGTGGGTAGGATTGAGAAAGTTTCAGGTTTGACAGAAAGCAAATGGCCAGAGGTAGGATGTTTTACTTAATCCATATATATGTAATTCATGCCTTTTTTTTTTCTTCTCTGTAGTTTGCTTTGATATGCAGTTTCACCAGTATGTTGCTGGAGGAATGTGCTTGAAGCAAAGATCTAAATGTAAAATCTTACTTTTGTGTCCAAATTAAAGTCATGATAATTATCTGCCTACATTTCCAAAATTCACCTTCTACTTGAATATGTTTTCAAAAATACTATCATATATTTTTAATGTCTTTAATCTTGATTATATTTCGTGCTGTTGTAATACATGATGGTTGCACTCAGAGTTGCTCGATGGCAAGTGGGGAGCAGTGACGTTCCTCAGGGGTGGGTGTTGGGACCGGCACTGTTTAACATCTTTGTTGGTGACATGGATGGTGGGACAAAGCGCACCCTCAGCAAGTTCACTGATTAGACCGAGCTATGTGGTGTGGTGACACACTGGAGGGCAAGGATGTACCATCCAGAGGGACCTGGACAGGCTGGAGAGGTGGGACTGGGCAAACCTTATGAAGTTCAAGGCCAAGTGGAAGGTCCTGCACATGTGTCGGGGCAATCCCAAGCACAAATCCAGGCTGGGAAATGACTGGATTGAGAGCAGCCCTAAAGAGAAGGACTTGGGGGTATTGGTGGATGGAAAACTGACTGTGAGCCAGCAGTGTGTGCTTACAGCCCAGAAAGCCAACTGTATCCTGGACTGCATCAAGAGCAGTGTGGCCTGCAGGGTGAGGGGGGGGATTCTGCCCCTCTGCTCTCCACTGGTGAGATCCCCCTGCAATGCTGTGTCCAGCTCTGGGGGCACCAACAGCAGACGGACATGGACCTGCTTGAACGGGTCCAGAGGAGGCCATGAACATCATCAGGGGCTGGAGCACCTCCCCTGTGAGGACAGGCTGAGAGAGCTGGGGGTGTTCAGCCCGGAGAAGAGAAGGCTCCAGGGAGACCTTATAGTGGCTTCCCAGTACTTAAAGGGGGGAATGTAGAGATAGGATGAGGGGTGATGGTTTTAAACTGAAAGAGGGTAGATTTAGATTAGATGTAAGGAAGAAATTCTTCCCTGTGAGGGTGGTGAGGCCCTGGCACAGGTTGCCCAGAGAAGCTGTGGCTGCCCCCTCCCTGGCAGTGTTCAAGGCCAGGTTGGACGGGGCTTTGGGCAACCTGGGCTAGTGGAAGGTGTCCCTGCCCATGGCAGGTGCTTGGAACTAGGGTGATCTTTGAAGTTCCTTCCAACCCAAAGCATTCTGTGATTTGCCAGGTGTGGGGGGATAAAAATCCTCTTTCCTAGTGGAATGTCATAGTATCTCACTATCTTTAAGCAAGGGTGAATTTTGGGAGGTGGGAGTGGTTTTAAGTTGTTTGAGATGACTGTTTTCCCTTCTATGCTGAGACATAGAAAATGCACAAAGCTTGTAAAATTTTTGTGGGGTTTGGTTTTTTTTGTTTTAATTCTAAGCCTGCTGATGGTTTTGTGTGACGACACCTTGTTCTGTTGGTAGAATCGTGGAAGTACAGATTCTGAAATGTCTCAAAAACTTATTTTGGGTTTCTACAAAAGTTTTATTGTAGTCTGTGTGAAAACACATCACGTTTTACCAGTGGAGTCTGCAGCATAGGTTTAAAACAGGATGGCAGATGAGAACTGTGAATTAAAATTAGCATTAGGAGATTGTCACCTCTTGGAATTTGAAAGCAGAGAACTGATGTGCCTGCACAGTGCAGAGCAGACAACATAGTCTAGAGTTTGGAAGGCACTACATAGGTGTGCTAGATGATGTTCTCTCAAACCCTAGTATCTTGAGCATTTCCGATACCCCAGGAGGGTGCAGAGCCAGGCGTGTTAGCTTCATTGGCTTCTGCGACGCTGCAGATCTTTTGTGCTGCATTCAGCATTATGGTAACTATCTCCAGAACCAGGTTCAGAATAGGTGGTGCAGACAAAAACACTGTTCCTCTGTTGTATACCTTCAAGACAGTAATTTTCATATGTGCACTGGTAGTGCTGCATGGGTGGTATGTGTATGGCCATGAATTTCTCTGACATGCCGAGGTCTTTGTTGTTAATGTGACTGATTCAAAGTTAGTGAGTTTAATCAAAGGTATCACAAAAAGGAGAAGGCTTATTTAAAAACTGTTCAAAACAATATGAATTTATTTCTTACTTTCTTTAGGAGACATCACTCAAAAAGGATATGAAAAGAAAAGAGCAAAGCTGTTAGCACGGTACATACCACTAATTCAAGGTAAGAGACTGTATATAAGTTACACCTTTTGTGTTAAATGTGTGAAAATATGTAATGGAAAAGTTCTCACTAAATAGAATAAATTAATAGCCTTTGATTGACATGGCACCTAACCAGTGGTGGAAAATGGCTATTACAGAGAAGTGCAGAACAAGACAAGAGTCTGAAATGTTTTTCTTGAATATTTTATGTGAAATGTTAAATGGTAACATTTTTGTCAGCAAGCTTTAGTTTGAGAGACGCATCCAGGGTTTTAACATAACTTTTAAAATGAGTCAAGTTATTCCTGAAAGCAACTGGGACAGTTTCATTAAATGAAAACACTCACTAGTAGTCACTCTCGTTCTTGAGTGTGCTTTTTGGTGTTGTTCGTGTCCCTCCCCCCCCCCCCCCCCCCGGTTCTTCAAAATACTGACTATTACTTCAAAATAATAAACTATTACTTCTTA
Source organism: Athene noctua (assembly GCF_965140245.1). Classification (NCBI taxonomy): domain Eukaryota; kingdom Metazoa; phylum Chordata; class Aves; order Strigiformes; family Strigidae; genus Athene; species Athene noctua. The sequence goes on along the minus strand of NC_134043.1, from coordinate 26,685,044 downwards.
AGCTGGTTATCATCAGACTTTATCTTCAATGGCCAAAGTTAAATGCCCAACTTTTAAAATTTATTTTTATACTAGAACACTTAAATCACTCAGGGTTAAAGCTGTTGTGCTACCATTGAGCTTTTGTCTTGTGTAATAACCCTAGTCCAATTCTTCTACAGCTTGAGAGATTCTGCTTGAGATAAGTTGAAATGAAAAGACAACTGAGATGAATGGAACCGATAATAAGACACTGTAGACAGATGGGAGAAAAAGAATGACAGGTCTTATTTTATAATGTTAGTGTTATGCTTTCAGATAGAGAACAGACGCATTAATGCTGATTTTTGTCCTCTTTTGGTTCTGATATTTAGATGTTACTGATTTGAAGGAGGAATAGGCGGTTCCAGCCATTTTTGTGCAAATTGGACTTGATGATAGTCTCTTTTGCTTTTGAAACCTTGATGCAGTGACTCCTGTGGCTCTTCCTAAGCAAGACAGACAAAATTTTTATTCTCATGAGTTCTACTGACTGCTGAGTTACAGTGTTTTAGAAGAAGTTTTATGGTGTGTATTTGGTATTGAACAGTTAGAACTTCATCATGGGGTTTCCTAGCACAGCTTTGTTGTGTGGGTTGGTTTGTTTTTAAGAACAGCTGTAGCTTTTGCCTTATCAAATTTGTAATATTTTGTAGACCACACAGGACCTAACTCATGTATAAAAGGCTTATTCCTTGAATAGAAGCATTTGGATTTTTTTGATAAATATTGCAGTCAGCAGCAAGCTCTAGTTTCATCTGCCACAGCTTCTCCTCCTTACACGTTTTTCTCTAAGGAACTGTTTCACTTTTCTGTTCAAAATACCCTGTCCTCCAAGTCCGCTTAGTTAAAGATTTTGGGACCAGGCTAAGTATGGATTTTGGCTGAGGGTTAACAGTTACAGGAAGTGTTCTGTCAATGAGCTCTGTCTACTAGAAAGTCATGTCTTTGGATTCCTGTCTCTTGTTTTAATCTCTCATGACCACTGATTTACTGTGTATTTCTCTCCATTCTATTGATAGTGATTTTTAAAAAAAATATTTTATTCCCTTTAAACCCTTAAACTGGAAGGCTGCACAGATTGTTCAACTTCTGACCTCACAAGTGTAGCTTAGGAAGTACAGCACTTTGTCTTCCATACTTTTAAAGTATATTTTAAAGCTAGGATGCAGTGTAAAGCACCTTTGTTCCCATTTTCTTCATGAATACTGCTGACCCCACGTCATATTCTAGCTCTTGGGTCTTAGAAGCAACACTGACTCCCATGTAGGGTTTCCAGGGGTGTTAAAACTGATTCAGTTCGGTTGTCTGCCCTAGAAGCCTGCTGTGATACCTGCATAATTTCCAGAGGTGTTTTGTAACACCCCATTTAGGTAACCTGCTCATTCAGGAGCTCATTCAGGTGAAGCAGTCTATGAAACAACAGAATTGACTTGTTAGACAGCTTTGGAAGTAAAAAAGTGAGTGGGAAAAATATGTTAATGACACTTTTTTAGAATTGTTTTCACTAAAGCTTCTCTTTCAAACTTGAACTGTTCAGGAGTGTTTCATTCAGGAGAAGCGACTTCATATAATCTAGGTTAACACCTTAACATCCTGGATGGTAATTGTAAGAAAGCATGCCCTAAGGAGGTGGCGGTGTAATTCAGCGATCTCCTAGTTTGTCTGTGTTCTGATAGAAGGCTCAACTAGGAATCCTACGTCCCTTTAGATTTCTAGCTGCTTAAAAATTTCTCCTTGATCAGTCAGGTTTTTCCCTAATCATCTTAAGGAGTGGTCAGAAATCAGCAGTCCTGTGGTTTGTCCTACTTGCTTGATACCACATTTCCTAAGAAATAATGGATTACCCGATTCTTCTATTGCTTCTGCCTAGCTTTATATTATGATGACAGGAATCTAGCTTTAATATGTTAAAAAGAGAGTGAGCAGACCGTCTGCCTCTGAGCACAAAAAATAGTATTCTGGCAAAAAAACGAAGTTCGCTTAGAACTCTAAGCAACTACTTATTTCAGCTTCCTGATGTATGTTCCATTAACCCAGTTCTAGCTTGGAATTTTGTTAATTGACACAGTTTCAGCATGGCTCAGATTAATGTGTGGGAGTCTCAGTGGCTTTGAGCCTGCAGTAATTTTTTATCATTAACAATTTGATCACAGGATTTTTTTGTGACATCCTTTGCTCAATAGCATTTTTGGTAGGATTTGTTAAGTTTCCAATTATCCATCAAGTTTTTGCAGACTGATGGATGCCAGTGTTTTAGATTTTAAGAGTTCTTAGTCTGTGATTTGACCATCCCCAGGACCAATAACTTGTGACTTTCTAAAGCTGATTTGGTTATCATTTCTTTTCCAAGTACATGCATTGTTGTTTTTTCTCTGCTGGTCTAATTGGTAAAGACTGCTGACGAGTTAATTTTATCTCATGTTCTTCAGTGCTTACTTGAATTTCACAAAACCTCATGTCTTCCTCATAGTGCACCAATACCTAGCTCTATTTGTTTTGTTACAGAACTTTAGCTGATATTACAGTTCTGCTGATTTGTAAGGTTTTTAACAAAATGTAGAGTGGGCAGCTGAGTAAGAAATAGATCCCTAGTGAGAGGCAGGAAAGTAGAAAAAGGAGAAATGAAAATATTGTTTGAAATAAAAGGTTTTGATTACTGTATGTTTATGAAATATGAAATTATTAGAGAGCTCAAGATAGGATTGCATGTTGATGTGGTACTTGTAAAAAAGGAGAAAGTACTGGCACAGGATTGGGAGCAACTGTGGAAAGAGATGTCTTCAATTGAGAGAAGAGGGTGACTCTTCTGAGAATTTGCTGTAGGTTCTCCAACTTAGACTTGAATGTGGACAGGGTTTTCTGCGATTTTGGGGTGATTCTTCTGTCTTGTTAAAAATTGGAAACAGATATCTCTAATCATAGTGTTCAGATTTACATGATTAGTTGATGGGATTTTCTTTTAACAAATATTTATGAATCAAGAAGTTGTATGATCTTTGTGTCTTCAATCCTACTCATGTACTCATAAGATTTGAATTCTGGAAGTTTAACTTTTCATGTTATACTTCATCAGCTGCCATGTAAAAACTAATCATGTGAGAATGTCTCTTTCACTGCCACTTATAATGGATTGGATTAAGTTTCTACTGCACTGTGTAGCAGAATCTGTGGGGAACCATATCATTATACAGACAGTGTTAAATAACCCCACAGAGGGCTTGCTGAATAGGAGAAGACAAAAGTGTCTGCAAAGCATATTTTCAATTAACAGTAAAATTAAGTATAACATATTAGTATTCAGAAGTTGTATTCCTATAGGCTCTGTTTTGCATTCTAAAATTCTAAATCTGCAGTTATGAAGAGTTAGCAGAAATACTAGATTTCACTTCGGAACTGTAAAACTACATAGTTATGGAGAAATACTAACTAAAATGTGTTACCTTTCAGTAATCTGACAAAATGCACTGTGCAAAATAAAAACAAGTGTTGAGTAATAGCAAGCCTTAACAGCAATCGATCAGTAATCAGTTTCCTCAGTCGACCTCTGCACCCAACTTTCAGATAAAACTCTGTGGAGATAATAAAATATATCTGTCAGGCACCCTGGCATGCTTCTAGGTAAAGCTTCTGAGTAATGGGTAGCATCAGACATGTTGCAGAAACACATGTTGAATGTGGATAGAGCTTGGATGTAAAAAGATTCAGAAATAACATGATAAAATGAGCGATGTTTACAGTGTAATTTGCTAACTTGCATCTTGGAGTATACTATCCTGATGGGAAGCAAATACTGTCCTCCCTTCTCCCTTTTTTTCTTTGTAGCCAACTTCCATTGTCAGTTTTCTGTTGAATTTCGGGAAACTTTTGATGGCTAAAGGAACTACTTCTTTCTAGAACTGCTTTATATTCTCACATATGGAGTATATCTCAGAATGAGAAACAATACCAAAGGCAATGGCAACTCCAAAAGCCTCATTATAAGCAATCTCAGTGTTATGCTTGTGAGAGCAGGTAACTTCTACCTGTGAAGTTGGAGCGTTAAAAAAAAATCATGTCAGGAAGGGGAATGTCGTGAGCTGATTGTTCAATGTGAAGTAAATGAAATTTCTTTTCTGCACTCAAATGTGATAGTTTGGTAACTGTAGATTTCTTTTTAGTGGTTGCCATGCCATTATGTGAATTCTGCTGATACTCCAGACACTTGAAACCATTTCAAAACTATTTTAACCAAAGGGGAAGATGAAATATGAACCTCAGATTTTCTGACAGCAACAGTCAGTCACTTGAAGGTAGTCTGCGTTCCCTTTTGTTAAATAAGAATTAACCGGGAACCATCTTTTCCTGATGTGGTAATTTTTCTGCTTACCTACCAGCTGTTTCTTAAAAAACCGGAGTATTTTCTGTAGTTTTAAAAGCTTGGCTATATATATATATATATATATATATATATATATATATATGTTTAATATATAAAACAAAATCTATATAGATTTTATATATTTTATATCTCTAACAGTAGCTATACAGCACTATTTTCTTATTTGCCTGTTGATAGGCAAGTATCTTGAATGTTTTAGAAGTCAGATTTTCCTGGTCTAAATATGTTTTTAGTTGAGAAAACTCAAATGCTCCCACTTGAGTCTAGCTGTTAGCGTGTAGATGAATTGTCAAATGCCAGTGGAATCAGACCAGTGCCTTGAGCACCTGTACTTGGCTAAGGCACACCTTCCATACTGGTACTGGATTTGCAGATTAACCGCTATGCTCGGGGACCTCTTCCTAGCCAAGGCACCCTAGGGTCATCAGGGCTTGAATGCTCTGTGTTTCTGAAGAACAAAAGATGTGTGTAAGCTTTCGTTCCCCTGTTTTTGCCATTTTTGAGAACAATAAGGATAAATTCCAAGATTATTCTCTGAGAAAGTCCAAGAAGACCTTGGTGTTGTAGCTAGAACCAACCTGGGAGAGCTCTACTGGGAAAAGAAAATTTCAGAGGTTCTGTCTTGGGCAGCATAAGTGTTTTTTAAAAGTATTCAAATGTACTTAAAAAAGAAATTGTTTGTCAGAAGAACCTGCTAGGTCCTGGTGATCTTAAAGCTTCAAGAACACTTCCAAGCCAAAGCAGAAGAAATGAGATAAAATCAAACACGAAAAATGCATTGGTTGATTTCCATCTAATCCTGAGATGACAGAAGAGACCTCTATTGACATGAAGTTAATTGCTTCAGCTTGAGGCCATACTTCTGCAGTCAGTAGTGGATCTACACTGAATCATCCAATGACATAGACTTGTTCTGTATCAGCTACATGATTATAATTAGCCTCAGCACATAATGGTCTATTCCTATTAGCTTCCTTATGTCATGTCTGTTTTGGTAGATGTTAGAAACAAATTTGATACAAGAAGAAACAATCAGTGCCAAATTAAAACTTACAGTTTCATCCCTGCTGCTTCTGGTCGTCTCTTCAGCCATCAGGTTTCACATAAAAGTTCCAAATATCTGTTGTCATCTTGGGCAAATAAATTTTTAAGATTGTCACTTATGGATTTGTTGTGAAAGAACATACAGGTGATACTTTAACCATAATGCAGCTGCCACTGCTGCTTATCTGTTAGTGGCCATATAACAAATACAAAGAAAACAAAAATGGAGAGATATGTCAATACTAAACAAAATATGCTTCTGCTTTATAAACTTGAAAAAACACACATTTTTAATTTTCCTCAGAGAGCTGTTATTTACAGGACATGGTGTGTTTGTCAACCGTAAGTACTAGTCTAGATTAGTGGTAGTTTTGAGAAAGTTTACCTGAGTGAAATCTGGCATAAAGTATGATCTACAAAATCCATGGTGTTTAGGTCAAGTTCTTGGTATAACTATAAGGAAAAAAAAAAAAGGGGGGGGGGGGGGGGGGGAGGGGAGAAAAGCACTGCTACCATGTGAAGCTTTGCATTTCTTTTCTTGAGAGCTGACTTCATCTTGCTGTTCTGTAGTTTTCCTGTGGTGGATTAAATTTAAAGACTTGCATGTCTCCAACATACTTTTTCATAGAGTAAGAGTGTAATTAGTGAGAAGAGAAATCTGTGAATTGATTTTCATTAACAGAATATTATTTCTAAAATTCAGGATTAAGAAAAAAATAAAATGCAAAAACCTTAAACCCCTGTATGGCAGCAAAGCACAGGCTATTTTATTGAGTTAAAGTGATGCTAAATGTTGCATTTTATAAATGTCAAGTAACCTGAGCATATAGCTTCTTTTTAATACAGCAAAACCTTGCCTCTGAGTATCACGAGATCCAATGGTCATTCAATGGCATCAGTTAAGCCAATTTTTCATCGTGTTTTAGTCTGAGACAAATTAACACCTACAGAGACAACTTTCAGTTCTATTACTAATGCTGCTTTATACTTAGGTTGGAGAATAATTCAGATGAGATAGTCTTAAAGGAAACAAGCTGATGATTTGTAAATGATAATTTAAATACATGTTTCTTCAGTTTTTTTTTAAATAAGGACAGGTGATTTCAGCTTGTTTTCATAGATCTCTAAGGACCTCTTTAGGCCTAAAACAGAAATGCTATTCAGTCAGTGTCCTTTATTCATTTGTCTGTTAGCAAGAGCTGATATTTTCTACTGCATAAATATCTTCTTGTAAGTGAGGGCTTTATAAAGGTAGTTTGACATTTTAAAGCACCGCATGTATCATTAGTGCTTATATTGCTTGCAAGCCATATAATACAAGGAGATTTTGCCATTGGGGCTTTTGTAAGCAGACAAATGTTCTACTAGCTGGTATTTGGTAAAAGTGAAGTACCTGTGTATGCACAGTAGTTGTATGGTAAAGGAATTACATCCAAGATCGAGGTTTTTTTTTTTTTCTCTTCTTGTCAACCTTGTCCCAACTGTTATTGGTTCTAATAAAAGGTACTGTATTTCTGCATAAACTTTGATATGATTTGGTTTGCAGTTTCCTCTGCTCCAGATTTATCACTTATGGCTTTCCTTTGTTTGGGCCATTAAACCCCAAAAATATATAAAGTGTTACTCCTTTTTCTCGTGTTATTCTTGAAAGCAAACTGACTTTGGCTTCAAGATACAGTCAAAGGGAAGGGGGGGTTATGTGCAAGCAGATCAGGAGAAGAGTTTATTCATCAATGTAAACAAGGTTATGTAAGCCGGACGACTGCCTCCAAGAATCATATTGCAAAACTCCTCAAAATATTTGCAGAAGAGTGTGGTAATGGCAAGTATGAATTAAGTTAGTTTAACAGCTGAGAAGTTTGACAAAGGGCTTATCATAAGTAGACTTCCAGATAGGAGTACCAGCCAACTTTTCAAGCTCATTTAGAGTCTTCTCCTTTGCTTAAACCTAGAGTTAATAACTACATCCTGACCAATTCCTTGAGTATTCTTCAAGCAAGGAAAGCAATCATAAAATCCCAGTTCCTTTCCATTTGATATGTTGTGCTGAGTGGGAGATTGCTGTTGGGTATTAGCTGAGGGACTTCTGCTCTGAACATGTGTTGCAGGTGCTTCTTCATTCTTCCTGTGTTAGTGTATTTCTAGTGAGATTCCCTGTGGAGAAGTTGAGATGCAAGATTGGAGTGGGAGACGATCCCGTGTGGGTGTTTCTGGCTCTTGCCTGTAGTACAAGTCCCTCTTCTCCATCATGTCCTAGGCAGTACTGTAGAGAGCCTTAGTTTTGATAAAGCTTCAGCAAAGGTGCCTGGAGATTTTTAAGGGGAAAAAAAAAGATGCAGAGATAATGGGGAACTTTGCTGAAAGGGAAAAGATGACTGCATTGTAAAGGAGAACATGTTTTGCTTGGATGGAAGGGGAGGAGACATTCAAAAGTGATATCTTTAAAACAGAAGTCAAGACTGTAATCTAATTTGTGAGATGAAACTAGGGAATAGTGTCTGCCATGAGTGTTAATTTTGCTTTCTTATGCTTGTAGATGCTCTGTTACTTACTGTGCTGTTGCTTGTTCTTCCAGAAGCTTATCAGTTTCAATTCACTGGGATTCATGGTTTTCTCAGGCACATGTCCTCATGTAATTCTGTGGCTTTTACCAGGAATGATGATGCTACCATGAAGGTGCTGGTCTTTCAGCTTCCTTTCTAAGCATCTCAAGTTGTAACTCTGAAACCTCTTTCTTATCTTACTGGTGTCTACATGAACTATTACTGCTGGTTCATCTCCAGTATTTCGCAAGACGGTGTTCAGATACTGTGTGAAAACTTCTCACCTTTACACCCAGGTGGCAAGTCATCATTGCAGCCCTCTGATACTGTCGGAAATCTAGACAGTTGGTTCATGGTAGAAACACCTAATGCAGTAGTTCCCTTTTTCTTGCCCCTAGAGAGGTATCGATCAATTCAAAAGTAAATCTGGTCATCTTATCAAGCAGACACATTATGAAATAATTTCCCTTCATTAGGTTGCTGCCACCTTGCGTGGAAACATTTCCTCTCCATTAGGGTTGCTAATACAGAAACAGGATTTCTCTGGGATGCCCCTGAATTACCATGTTGAACCTCTTCTTTCTCTTCAGTGGCCAGTTACTTGGGTGTGTCAGTGAAACTTGTCTCCCTGAGGTTTCTGTCTGTTTTGGTGAACTGGATCTGAAGCCTGAGGACCTTTGGCCAACTGTGCCATGCATGCTCCTGAGAATCTGTGCATCCACCCTCTTGCCTTGTGATGGTAATTTTCTTGGTATCCTAATTTCTTACCGATCTTTTCAGTGTTAAGGGTTATTTTCAAATGTCTTCTTCTGCTATGTAAATCAGATTGCAACTACAGTCAGTGTCCTGGTGCTGCTTTACAGAACAATCTGTAAATGATTTCACTAGATTTAGTTAGCACTAGAGAAACACTTCACTGAATAACTTTATTTTCCCTCTGTTGTCAGAGTGATTCCCCGTAATTAAAATTATTATCTTCTGTTCATTTTTCCCTTTTTCTAACGCTTCTGCTCTATCAAAATTAAAATGTTATCATTTTCAAATTTTTAGTTTTAAGGAAAATGATCATGAAACCTCCTCTATTTTTGGTTGAGGATGGTATATAAATGCATACTTATGTTTTTGTTACATTATCATTGTTTTATGTAACTTACTTGAAAAACCCTACCGCTAATTCTGTAAGAGCTCAGTTAAAGCAGCAAGCAATCAAATAGTACTTCAGATTATTTAGTAGTGCAGATTTGTATGACTGATGGTTTTGTCTACTGGCTATGTGAAGTCCTGAAAATAAAAGAGCATCTTTCTTACACTGTAATACTTTTAATTACTTGATGAATGATGATTGCATGTTCTGTTAGCTGTGCTGAATAGAAAGACAGGTTAGAGTGGGATTAAGGTATAGTCAGCTAGTGTAGGAAGCTAAGTTTAAGACTCTGCAGTCAATTGAAAGTTCTTCAGTTTCTGAGAAATATTTCTGCATGCCCTTTCTATTCCAACCGAAGGGTTGGACCAGGTAATCTTTTGAGGTCCCTTTCAATTCGGGCTGTTCTGTCATTCTGTGTAGCTGTGATTTTTGTTTTTACTTCTTCATGAGTCCTTTAGCTTAACATTCAATTATAATGGGATGAGTTTTATACACCCTATAGCACTTTGTTTTGCAGTTCCTTTTCTAAGGAATGTGCAATTTACTCTGGTGTTTTAGAGTCCACAACAGCTTTTATAATTTCTTATAATTTATAGGAAAAAAAGTGCAGTTACCTTTATTGATGCTACTGAATTAAAACTCCTACTTTATATTATGGGTATAAGAGCTATGATCAAACTATATGCAAATTTTAATAGGCTAATCTGGTTGGATCTTGGTGTAATTGGTACTAATTAAATATATGAAAATTTAATGTCATGTGAGCTAGTTAAAAAAACTGTTTATAGCTTCACTGCTCACACTTTCTGAAGATACCAAAAGATTGCTGTTCATGTGCCTTTTTAATTAAGTGATTTTTTAGTATTACACCTTTTTGACCAGACTTCATTAGTACATTCTTTTGGGAGACTATGGTTTTTGTTGATTTTTTTTCTGATAAATTAATTTTTCATGAAAATGAAGAGTCATTCTGTACTAGTCTTAACTATATCTGTCTAGATACAACAAATATTTTTGAGCTTGCTGACAAAGGAAGAAACAAAATGTTGGTGGTTTCACTGTGAATTAAAAAAAAAAATTTCAAAGAAATCAGTCCTCAGGCAGGTGCTTCTAAAGTAATCAGAACTTAAGTAGTCAGGTCCAAGCCGTTAATCTTTTCCCATGGTTCATTTGGTAGTCTTTTGGTGGTTACCACCTAAGTAGTGGTACAGGCTGCCTAGATGGTATAGAGCTTAATAATCATATCATTTTAAGGATGGTGTATTCTGTATGGATCTTTATGCTATAGAGTATTTGGCTGAGGGTTTAGAAGCTATGCGACATTACACATCTTGATGTAAACTTTGACACAGTCAAGAGCAAACAATCAAGTAGCATACTAAACTCAAAGGATTTCACACTATAGGAAACATTGAGGTAAATAGTTTTAAAATAGTTTTCCTTGCAGTAAAGTAGACTGGGATTCATAGGTTTTGGGTTTTTGGGGCATGTTTTGTGGGTGGCAGTCCTTCATTGGTCCCTTGTGCTTATGAAGTGCTGCTGCTGCTGTTTCAGAGGCGAGCCTTTTTTGATAGACAATGCCTTATACTTTTCTCAAAGTAACAATGTGAGACCTCTGTTCCTGTCAGGGACCAAAATGTGGTTATATCCATCATCCTTGGTAGCTTGCTTTCTTCTTTTCTAATCTGTGTTCTTAAATAGACATTGCCTCTGCTGGCTCAGCTAATATAAACACATTTATGTGTGACAGACATCACCTTGAAAGTTGATACAGCAAAGCAAGGAGTGTTTTAACAGAGATCTTCCAAGGTCCAGGGATGGTATTGCCCCATTGGTCTCTGCTGGACCTGGGTGCTACACAGCCAGCCATCTTCCTCGGGTTGCTGTGCTTCATGTGTTGTTCCCTGCTTGTATTGTTGATTTTGTTGACACTGCCATGGAGGGTTTTCATATCTAGCTACTGCCTGCTTTGAATAGATGAGTGCTGCATGGCACTGAGGTAATCTATATTAATTTGGGCTTGACTGACAGGCAGGAATATGCTTACGTTAGGAGGGCTGGGCTGCTTGTGAAGCATGTCCTGAATTGCTGCTTATTTTGAGAAATAAAAGTTCTACCTAATGAGACGTAGGTGTTCTGCTTACCTGTCTAGTCATAATGTCTAAATAAGCATGTCTCTTGCTGTTGGTATTTTCATTGAGACAGTGTAATTGCCTGGCTAGTATTTGGATTAATTGAATTTTATCAAGTGTCTTCTGTGCTTTTGTATTTTTTGCTGCTGTTTTATGCTTCCTTTAATGGAAGGTAATAACGCTCTTAAAAATTGTTTCTCTTTCTCCAAGTAGAAACTTATAAGATGAAGTTTACTTCTTTGAGTAGAGGAAAATGTTACAGAACGGTAGAAGATTGTTAAGCATAATGCATGTGTATGATGCCCATTTTTATTACTATTTTTTTAAACTCATGATTTTCTCATATCTTATTCTGGGTAATAAATTACATGGGGTAGACCCCTGTTCAGTTCCACTGACTCAGAAGGTGTTGTTATGGATGCTTTCAAATAAACAGCCAACCACCAAAAACAATTAAAAAATATTATTAACACAGGTAACTAGCTCTCCACAAAATACAGGTTTGAATATCTGTGAGAGGAGAACAGAACAGCTTTCTAGGGTTTAACAGCAACCCAGAACACATAACAAAGCCCTGCTACCTAGGGTTTAACGACAACCCAAACTGCTCTATCACGCTCCTGACAAGTGAGGGCTCTCACCCTCGAGGACCTGCTCAGGGCAGCGTCCCAACCCAAGGCCCCTCGAGGAGTTTCCTTGGGCAGTGTCCTGACCCAAGGGGAGAGTCCTCAACCGCAGCTGCTGCTCCGGGGAACAAGCTCCAAATGGCTCCCCCAGGGGACTCCATTTATACCCAGGGCGAATCTGACCTGGAGTCAGTAGCGGCTCCCTTTGGCCAAAGGCACCAATTACCATGAGGCCCCGAGAGCAAGGGCAGCCAGGAGCTGCTACACTGCAGCAGCCAAGAAGCTCTGCTTCCATTGGGCGGCTGCCCCTGCCACAGGTGTGAACACTTAGATCAGTTGTTCTCAACCCGTGGTCTGTGGACCCCTGGGGAGACCGCAGCGTTGTCAAAGGGGATCTGCGAAGGCTTAAAGCAGAGGTGGGGAATGTCCAGCCCAGAAACAATTGGTCTGGCCCATGGCAAGCACTGTGCCTCCTTTTCCTACAGCCTCCTCTCCTCAGTGCTCCTCTCATACTCAATCCCAGCTTCCCCCTCCACCCTGGCCTACCCTGACACATTAGTATATTTGGTGCTAGTATGGCTAGTGGGACCCACTTTAACTAGGTGATTTTTCCCTTAAAGACATTTTTTAACCCAACGGCCCTCTTTAGGGCTGCAGTGGGGCTGAAGTCTCTTCCTCCAAGTGATGGCCCTGGCCCATAAACAAAAATGTAAGGTGACTGAACACAGACAAACAAGGGAGGAGGTGGGAAGAATTGTAAAAACTTTTCATCAAATTTTCATGTAAAAATTGACACCAGATTCAGAATTAGCATGTTAAAATACCATAAAATGGGCCATTTGAGCAAGAAGAGTGTTGATGCTATTATTTTAAATACATATGGAATCACTGTAACAGAGATACTGTAATAGGAGTGTGTACATTAACAGATTAACTTATTTCCCCTTCTCTCCAAATTTGAAGACCCTTCATGAGAAAATTGAAATATATATTTGATGCAGTCTAGTGCTTCAAATCTTGAATTAAGTCTTGGTGGTCCATGGCTACAAAAGGTATTTAAAGGGGGTCCGCGGTAAAAGAAAGGTTGAGAACCCCTGACTTAAGTAATTTCAGATCTTGAAGACAAAAATGTGTTTATTAGGTAATATGTTCTGGAGTGTGGTATAACAGCAAAGAATGGTAAAATTGAGCTATGACCTGAGTAAGGACTGGATGCTTAATAACTGCGGTGAGGCTTCTCAGGACGAAAAGTAAACAGAGGGCCTCAGTCCTCACATTTTAGTCTCTTGAGGAGTAATTTGCATTTAGTCTCCTGCCTTAAGTTTTCTGTGAAAAGATCCAGTACTCACTGTATGTGTTTCATGTAAAACTTAATCATCTCAGGTTATTTTTGTGAGAAATTTGCTTATTTTTCTTTTTGCAGTTCTGTGGGGAATGTCTTTAAATAGAATTTTAGATACAGTTATCTGGAATTAATATTACTGTGGAGCTGTACTTAAGCTAGGTATGCATTAGCACAGCTACACAGCTTTGCTTAAGAAGACTCTGAGGAGTACGAGGTACCCTAGTGATGCTGAAATCAAGCGGTTACCTGCAGACAGGTCATGTGAAGGTGCTACACGATGATGCATCTTTTCTGCCAGGACGTATGAAGTGGTACTGATGGGGAAGGAGAAGCTACTTCCAGCACACCTGGCCCTGCACCTGCTCCTTGCCTACATTAATAACTGGTTGAAAAACCTGCCAGGAAAGACTTTACCTATTCTTGTAGACCACCTGTCTGTAACTAGGAGACTCCTGAAGCTCCCTCTCCTTTAGGGCAGGCAGAGGGAAAGAAGTACTGCAGTCCTTGGTGAAAACCTCCCTCGTTTTGGTAGGGGGCCTTTGTGGGTGTGGGTGGGAAACAGACCACAGTGCGGAAACATGAACAGGTCTTGAATCCATGGAGGGGGAGGTGGAAACCAGGGGCAGGGTTGGAGGAGATGGGCCGAAGAGCTGGGGGTAGAGGGGGCAGTAAGGGCTAGATGGCTGACCATGGTCTTTGGGCAGAGCAGGGTGCCAGGGGCCAAGGAGACTGCAGAGAGGGCCTAGAGCAGGGCTAGATGGGCCGGAAGGTTGTCCTAGAGCTAAATTGGGAGTTTCTCACACTTGTTTTATTTTCTGCCTTGTCATACCCCTCTTCCTTTCTTTTAGTGCTTTGAACCTGCTTGCTGTCTTTTGTTCCTTTCTTATTTCTAGATCCAGTTCAACAGCTGCAGAGAGGTATATGAAAAAGCCTGAAGTTTCCTCTTTGGCCTCCCTCTTCTCCTCTGCTCTCTGAAAAACTCTTTAATGTGGTACATCATCTTCTGCAGACTGTGGATGTTTGCAGGCATGATGTATAACTGCGTAGCCATGCAAGTGGAACTGAGATGAGTTGCCATGCTATTTTAACTCCTTTAGTTTTACTTTTCAATTTACCATTAAAACTTGGAAGATAATACTTTTGAAAGGTTCAGCTAGTAAACTCATACAACTTACATAAATTAACCTAGTTTAGAACTGAAATTACTTTGAGTTTCTGTTTTGGGAGATGAGTTTCATGATCAGTCTTTTTGGAAAAATAATCAGATTTGAACATCTAACAGCTCTTACAAGTAAGGGTTTGCTGACACATTGGTGAAAGTCTTTAAAAACAGTTGAGTTTGACGTTAAGAAATCACATCTTTATTCAGGTGAGATGAATGAGGCAATAGGGCAACTGCTCTGTGCATAGGTTCCCAGGAGAGTCCTCTAGCAATAGTTTGTGCTTCTGCTCAGTATGTTTTTGAAAGTTTTATCTCTGCCTGTCTGATGCCAGATGTGTTTAGTTAGGCATCCTCCCCAGCGATGCTAGCAGAGTCTTCATTGTACTGTTAACTGTTCAGTGCTCTTACAGTGAAATATTCTTTGCTTGTAAAAATTGAAATTGCTAGAAATGTCAGTGTTAGTCTTGATTCTCCAGTATTAATGGATGGAAAAATACAGTTATAGTTCAAATATTAACATCCTGTAGAAGTGAATTGCTCAGTTAATTGGAAGAAGCAGGCTTTTAAAGATGACACTTCATTCTTGCTACCTTTGGATAAGTTAAAAATATACAAAATACAGTGATAGTGGATCAAATGTCTTCAGTGTATACTTCTTAAAATGTTATTTTTGTGAAGATCTTCAGTGTGAACTGGCAGAGTTAGCTCAATTATCTGGCTGCTTCTGCTGAAGGCTAAGGTAGTGATTTGCACAGTACCAGAATAAATTAATAAGTTCACCAAGTTTGTGGAACAGGATTTTTCTGCTACATACTTGTGTAACCTAAGAATTAGATGCAGTATCTTACACTTTTTACCAAAAAGTGATGATTTTCGGATTCATCCTTGGTGTTTTTGCACTATGATGAGGAACCTTCTTCTTTGAGAAGGTGAAAAGGGAGACTTAACCTGAAGAAACACACTTGTGGTTTCCAACAGTGCCACTGATTTTGTGCCTCATCTTAATTTGAAGGAAAATTCTGAGGTTCATTGATATATATTTCATCACAGTACATCTGCCCTAACTCTGATTCACAAAAATCTGTTCCATAAACTTTGGAGGAGAGGGTTCTGGTTTTGGAATTGGTAAGCTGTCATGCACTCTTATGCTTATTTGGGGTCTCTTTTCTGCCCCACTTCTCCTGCTCCAAATACTGGTCTGGCTAAATAATAATGCTCAAGTTGCATGTGTCTCAGGAGCATTGCACATGCAGCTTGTTGTCTGCTGATTGATTATACCAATTAGCTCATTTTTCATCTTATTTTCCCTGTACATGCAAGGACTAGACCCTTGTGCCAGATGCAGAAATGTCATTCATCACAGATCACACGTATTTTAACGAAATATGAAGTTGTTGTTTACTGTTTCCAGATCAACAAATGTTGCTGGACTCTTGACTTGTGGTTTTGTAAAACTCTTGTTCACGTTAAATGTAAAATACATTTCTCAAGTATTTTCACTACTCTTCAGGTATCAGATATGTTGAATCAATTCAGTCGGTAGACTAAATTTGCTTTTTAGAAACAGGATTCTGCTAAAGTCTTTCAGGCAATGTTGCCTCTTTATATTGGGTAGTGTTGAAACATCATGTGGTTACTCAGCTCCATGTTCAACTGTTTGCTGTTGAGGACACTTAAGTTTCTTTACTGGCCTGTCTGATTTCCCCTATTGGGAAATGCATTTGATGTTACTTAGCCTGTTCTCTACATAAAAAAGCTTTACTTCTGGAGAGTAGCAAAACTCCATTAGGTGAGAATGTGCTCTTTCTGTAGATCAAGTTGTAAAAGACAGGAGCATGTCTCTTGGGTTTGATTATTTCTAAAATCTTGGATCTGTGTGATTAATTAAATGTTCCTTTTCTACTATTTAGGCTCGTTTTTTCCCCACACTCACTCGCCCCAAACGCATAACTCAGGACTGCATTCTCAATATCCAGAGGTGTTAACTCTCAGCTGCAAGTGGGGATGGGAAAGGGATTTTGAGCACGTTCACCTAGTGGTCTTAACAGATACCTAAGAAAGTTGATGTATAGTAACTGATCCAGTCAGGAAGATGATAAAACAGTTTTCCTGAGGATATTATATTTAAAGAGAGTATTTGAAAGTTCCTTTTGACCAGCTGAGGTAGAACTGGTATATTTAATCCAATTCCTGTTTGAAAATTTACACTTCAGATGTGAAGATGTCTTAGTGAAAGTTCTTAATAAAAATCTCTTATAACTGCTGCATTTAATAATTAATTACCAATTTCTTTCCTGGCACACACCTGGGGAGAAGGGGGGGACAGAAACCCCGTGAGAGAAAGAGGAACCTGGAATCCTTCCTTACTTGTTAAACTAAGAGCTTTACTTGCAAATGAACTGGCACAGATTCCTATTGAGTGACATCCTCAGTTCAGTGAAAGCTGCTTTCTGTAAATATTTGGGTTTTGAAAATGGTGTTTCTAGCAACATTTTGATAATGTTTCTAGTTCTAGCAAGACTTGAGGGCAGGTAGGAAAGCAGAAGCTCTTTAAGGGAATGAAAGAGTACAATGTAAAGATATACTCAGCCCTGTATAGTAGAACAGGGCTAGAAACACGGTAAACTTGGTGCAGCAGATCTTATGTTAAGGAAAGTTTACTAGTAAACACAACGCTAAGCGAAATGGCCAATATTAGGTAATAAATTTATGATAAGTTCGTACAAAAACCCCTTCCAACTGCACTGTAATTTTATAGCTGTTGTACTTGGTATGTAGTGGCTATTGCACTTCTGAAGGTGATAATTCACTGGTCCTATAACAGTACAAACTGAAAAGAGTGCTTCTTTGTTCCTTAAGTTCTTCTGACTTCTCATGTCTCTGCGTGACCTATATCCTCAGAGAGCACTTGCAGAGATTTCAGTTTTTGTCCTTTTAAGAGTAGATTTATAATAGATGAGAAAATAAAACTGCAAGTATAAGTTCCTAGTTCTAATATTTATGGTTCTTGCAGATGTATCAAGAGCCAGCAGAGAATCTCCTTGTTTGGGGGGTTGGAGAGTGACAGGGAATGTTTTAATAGCTTCTGTCCACCCCTTTGATTTCTTCTGCAGTGCTAGAATGTAAAGGTGAGATTCATCTTCCTGAATGTTAGCCAGCCTAAAGGTAGGCACCTGCTCCAGGTTAGCTGTCTAGAACCCTGTTCTAACAGGAAACAACCAAAGAGCAGTTCAGTTCCTCTTGGTTTTTTTACCCTTTACAGCGATGGGAAGATCTGTAATCATTTAATATAAATATTTAATATAAAGTACCCAGCCAACCTAGATTAGAGCAGTAGTTTTTAGACAGATGAAGCTGACAAAGTAATTTTGCCCCTTAATATCTTCAAAGTTCACAGAGTCACAGAATAATCATCTTGGTTAGAAAAGACCTTGAAGATCCTCTAGTCCAACCATTAACCTCACATTGACAGTTTTCAACTACACCATATCCCTAAGTGCTATGTCAAAAATTTTTTTTACTATCCCTTTGGTCAGTTCAGCTCAGCTGTCCTGGTTGTGTCCCCTTCCCAGATCTTGTCCACCCCGTCCCCCTGGGGAGGTGAAAAAGTTTTTATGGGGAATTCTGGAGTTTTTGTAAAACACAAATCTTCTGTGTATTGCTCTGTTAAATAAAAATAGATAAAACAGATATGCACATTCCTGAATTTTACTCAAATTAGCGGTCTTGTGCTTAGACTCAAAAGAAATTTGGCAGAAAGGGGGAGCGAGCAGTATCATCTTGTCTCTTAAGGATCTCCAAGTCCAGTGTGTAATTGTAACTATCTCTGCAGCATTTCTCTTGATGTCTAGCAGTAAGCTGGGAGATAACTGGTTTCCCTCTCCTCCACCCGCATGGATCCGGCATACAGAATACCTAATGACAAATGGTTTGAACTCCTGCAAGGAGCAAAATAGTTTTTCTGTTATTTGGAAGTGTTTCTTGTCTTCCATGTGAAATGCTGATCAGATCAAGATAGATTTTTGTTTAAATAATTTAAAATACAGTTGGAAGATGAGGTTTTTTTAAAGGTGTAGACTTATAGCTCCACTTAAACTTGTAAGTAGGTGTCAAGGGTAGTAAAACAACATAGGCATGGGGAGTAGATTATTTTTTTGCAAACCTGAATTTGTACTGAAATAAAACTGTATTTCAGGTGTGGATCCATCCCTGCAAACAGAGAACAGAGTTCCAGGCTCTTCACAAGCTACCGCTGCTGTATCTAAACAGCAGAAATCCCGTTCTACCAACTCGAGGGATGAACGCTTCCGATCTGGTAAGGAAAAGAAATATAGCTAAAACGTCAGGCATCTTAAGAGGAAGAATGTACCAGTAAAGCAATACCTACACCTAAAGAAAAAGTAGGAAGTGCTTTGAAAGACAGGAAGAGCTAAGGAATATTTTTCAAATAGCTCTTTTTATTGGTTTTGAATGGTTTTGTCTGAATTAGAATGGAGGAAATGCTAGGAGGGCAAGAAATTGTAGACATGCCTTCTAATGTTTTTCTTACTGTGAATTTTACACCATGCTTAATTTATTTTGGTTGCTGATTGGGTTTCTGGTCTCTAGAACAGTTATTTAAACATTTAGAAGACTACAGCGTGTGAGTTGTGGGGACTTCTTTGCTTGGTTGATTGGGCTATTTTGTTAATGGCAGGTTATAGGATTATCATATTTACTGTTAGCTCACTTTCAAATATTTCCTGGTTTAAAGCAAGTGCACAAAAAAGGGAAATGTCACAATAGATATTCTACTTAATTTTAAATAGACACCACTGTGACAAACCTGTTTTGGAAACTTCTGTGAAAATATCAATATCCTCATCACATCCTGTTTCCATTGTTACTTTTTAGGTGGTTGAAGTACACCGTTTCCCTGTGAAATTCCTTGTCACAATAGTGAGAAAAGGCAGGTGTTTGGAAGCTTTTCTCTCTTAAATCCCTTTGGACCTTTAACTGGAAATTTTTCTGTTTGTTTTCCAGAGTAATTTTATGTCTTGGGTTTGGGGATGAGAAGTGCGAGTAATGACATGCACTGCGCATCCTTAATATGTGTTGGTCTTGCGTCACCTTGCTCTGCAACTGCTTCAGCATAGTGGCTATTGCATCATACTTGCATTGCTGACATTGCTCCGGAAATGGAGCTGATATGCCTGTATGTGTTCTTTGTGAATAATTGAAGAATGGATGAGACTTCTTAAATAGTCTGAGGATATATATGAACTCCTGGGAAAGATGATGTATTCAGCCACACAAAGAAGAAACTTTTGAATGTCAGGGAAGATTACATAGTATCAAAATTAACTAAATGACATGTTTAAGAGTGTGTACAAATTGGTCATTTAAATTTATTTTTGCTTTTCAAATGCTTCATCAATATAATTCTACTGTTGAATATATACTGAAAAAACCGCCAGATTTAGTGGTTGAATTACAGCCAGAATTTCCTAATTACTTTGTGACCAAGTAGATTCCAAATAAATTACAAGCAGAGTCATGAATCCGATAGAAATTAATTCATTTAAAGCAACGTGAAGTTGTTAAGCTACAGAAATAAAATCTGTGAAAAGAGCACAACTACAACAGGGAATATGTGGGAACCATTTGCTGAGAGAGCTAGGAGGGTCTAGAGCAGTACACTGTATACACAGACAATTTTCCTATCTCAGCCTCAGATGTCCTATTTGATGTGCACTGAGGGTACTTAAAACAGCAAACAAAGAAACAAGTCAACAACACTGCCATATTACTGGTATTGTTTGGAGGAAGTTTGACATAGGGCTCATTAGTTTTACAGTGCAAGACATGTAGAAGTGGGTGGATATTAGCAAGTTCAGCTAGCATGCGTGTTTATGAATAGATATAGCTTTTAAATATTAGTCTATCACTGTTAATTATCAGTGCTTCCTCTTTTCATGGAGTTAATACTTCTATGGCCTTGTTGATTTTAAAATCCTTTAAATGGACTTTCAGTGATTCTGAAGGACTGCTCACAGTCTCATTAGCCTAGAGGTTAGTCAGTGTCTTTATACCTCAATATGAGTATTTCTGTATAACCTGTGTTCAGGTGATCCTGCCAGTGGGCAGTTACTCAAGATGAAGCCTGATGTGTAGGGGGTTTGGATTAGTTCTTGTACTTATCACTGGCCAATGCAAAAACCCTAGGTAGTACTTTATGTGGATTGCCGTGTCCTTCTGTGGTTTCCCATCACTGCTCTTCTAACTCATGTTTCATTGAATATTCTTGCCTAGAATGTGTTCTTCACTTTGAAATTTAAACTTCTGGGGAAAAAGTTCTTACTTATAACACATATAATTGAATTTCTTTTTCCCATTAGTGATATGATAAGGCTTAGTGTGCTTGAGTGATATCAAAACCAAATAGTGGTGGCTTTACTTGACTTGATTTAGGTTAAACTTTGGTCTGTGCAAGGTAATGTAGATACAGCTTTCAGAATCCAGTATCTTTTTGCCTTTTTCTCTCTCTGATTTTTAGGAAAAAATTCTTCAGATGTATTTCATTAGTGGTTCTCTTTATCTCAACAAAGGTGTTTGTTGCATGAGTTTTTACTCTTTGGAAGTATTACTGTGATTCTAATAGATGATGAATCATCTAGCAGATTTGAGTTTGAAAATGCTTCACGGTGTTGATGCTTTTTTATGGCTACTCATGCTGTGAGATTTATGTATATGTAGATCATGAATAGAAACGTTGACAAGATATCTCAGAAAACCCTGAACACTCAGAAAGCACTACTCCAAAGCAGCTTCACTTTGTTCCAATACTTTGGCATAAGAAGAGTCACAGTTTGGCTTCATAAAGTAGTCCAAATTTATCTGAGAAATTCTAGCTATGCTGTGTTTTCTACCTAAAGAAAAGATGTCTACCACCACCAGCTTGAAATGTTATTACCTTTTTGAATTTCCCTGTATGTTGACACACATTATGTGTTGTGAGTGATAAACAGCTTTAAGCTGTAATTCTGGATACTATTGCTTCTATCAATTGCAGGCCTTATTAATTCTTTAGACTTTTTGGGGCAGTGGAGGGTGTGTTGTTCTTTTTTTTTATTTCCTACAATCTTTATTTCTTTTTATCCTTTCTTTGAATCTTATCAGTTCTTCTGTGTCCTGTTCAAGAGTAGCTGATGAGGGTTGAATGCAACTTTTCATAGAACAGGAACTCTTTCTGGAGCAATTATAGTTATTTTAGAACCATCAACATAAATTACTTAAAACAAGCAAGCGAAACTATTTTGCCTTTTTATGCAATTGATCTGCTATGTACTAGCTGTAAGTACTTTTTTTTATAGTTTCCCAGAGTTGTTGTCCATTTAAATTAACTATAATATTTATAATCTGCAGATTTTTGTCTTCAAACAGTAAATATTACCAAAAAAATTTCCAACTGTGAATACCATCAATAAATACTGTAGGCTACTAAATTACCTAAGAGATCCCGAACAGCAGTTAACCTTACAGTACTTTATCAAGGTTTTTGTGCTGCTTAATGTGACAGTGTGATAGAGAAAGTGAAAAATTCAGAGACTTTGCAAGAATTGGTCTGTGGTAAGCGCTAAGACCCTCAATTTAGAGGACGCTTGGTGATGGGTATATTGCTATTGCTGCTGCCTTTTCTTTCAGGTAGGGTGTGCAGTTTCTGGTGGAGGCACTGTGCCTTCTCCTGTGTTCAGTGCTGCTGCTGCCTGGTTTGGGGTAAGAACACAACTGAGTTAGCTGGTAAGCCTTTAGGGTGTCTAAAAAAGCTTTCCTGCAGGTATATTTTTTCTGTCCCCTCGCACTTTTTTCTGGTTACTGTTCTTCAACCTGTTGGATATACAGCTGCAGTATACAGCCTCCTCTTCCAGCTTGCCTAGAGCAGGACACAGAGATTCATTTCAGGAGCTGCTCCAGATGAGGAGCAAGCCCTGTCAGCATGCTGGGATGTACAGCGGTTTGCCATATACAGCAGCACTCTCTTTCATTTCATGGGATAAACCTTGATCCCATGAAATTTTTTTTAATTATTTTTGCTTTTTTTTTAAATTTTTCTTTTACTGGCAATCCTTGTCACAGGGATGCAATCATACGGGACAGCAGTTTGCAGCAGCCATTTGTAGAGGCAGGCAGTGTTGATTGCTTTAGTTGCTGGTATTTGGACATCTGTAAATAGAAGGGAAACTGGTCAACCTATGAATGTCATTTTTTCTTCAAAGAACTGTAGAAATTCTTCTTCCTGTGCCTAAGGCAGGAACAAGAATCAGAGGCTGATAAACAAGCAGAGGCTGCAAACAAGAAAGAATAATGCTCTTCTAATAGCTGGAGGGTTTAGGGTGTAAGAGTTTAGGTGATTTATAGGCCACAAACTATTTCTTAGTTTTCCTCCCCCATCCTTTTTTAAGGATATGTAGAAGGAAAGAAAAGGAGAATAGATACGTAAAATGGAAGAGGAGATTATGTGGTTTACTACAACAGAGGAAGGAAAAAAATGTTTTGAATCAGTAATAGATTGGTGATGGTTGTTTGTAGCTTAACAAAGTATAGAAACTTAGAACTATTTTTTAAAGACTTATTTTTCCTGCTTTTGCATGTATTTTTCAGCACATATATTTTTTTTCCTGACTTTGGTATGTCTAATCTTCACGTTAATAAGATGCTGGACTTGCTGTTCATCGCTTTCAGTGTTCACTGTTGAACATTAGTGTTCCCTGTTGTCAGACACACGACACAATACAGATAGATCACATTTGATCTCATTTTGAATGACCGTTTAATGCACTGAAGAACACTGAAGTCCACAGTTTTTACATGTTAAATCAGTTTCACAGTAAATTTAAAATAATTTAGTAATAGATGGTGGTAGAGAGCTACTTTTTGCAATTCCAATATCCCATTAAACTTTTTAGTAACTTATGAATTTTTGTACCCTAACTGTTCTGTTTCTTTAAAATTATTTCATTCCTTTTACTTTTTTTAGTGGTCTGTTTAATTGTGTACATAGTGTAGAAAAGCTCTTAAAGGAAATGTAGAGTAGGAACAAACCATCCCAGGGAAGTGAAACCAATTACTTAATTTATTTGACTGAGATGGTTGTACTCAGTTGTTATCCAAGGACAAGATACTAAAAGAAAAATTTCAAGCTGGAAACAGATCTTAGTAAGTACAGAAGAAACAGATGAGTTAAATCAGCGCTATAAAAATAAAACATGGAACAGAATAAAAATTATCCTGTCTGCTGGTTGCATTTTTATAATTTAATCTAGTATTTTCCAGGTTTTGGGGTGGGAGTTAGGAGAGCTAGAGGAGGAGGTGGTGCTGATTTTGCCCTCTGGAAATGGAATAAAAAGTAGTTCCCATGTTTGCTACCACAAATCTGTATGATGTTATGACCTGTCCCACTCTACTTTGTTAAAATGCCTCAACACACCCTTGCCTCAAGCTAGTCCCTTCCATTCCCTAAATACACAAATAGCTAAGAATGCTTTCATTTTTTTAATCTGTGATGTTATCTGATGATTTAATGAACTTATATACATACTATAAATATCGGGGGGGGGGGGGGGTGTCTGTCTTTTGGAAGACCTTTTCTGGAGAGAAAATATTTGTTATGTTCCCCTTCTTCCTACCAGATGTTAATGTAACATAAAAATATCTTCTAAATTATATGGAGATATATGCATGGTTGAAGTGAATGCATCCAATAGTTACCATCGTTTTTTAAAAACATACAGTTTAGTTTTGACTTCAAGTTTTGCTATGGAAATGTGTCCTGCAGAATGGCAGAATTGGCATTTTGCCCCTAGCTTTTAAGTCTGAAAAAAACACCTTTAATTTAAGTAATATTCTCAGGCTTATGGATAGCAGTAATGCCTTTGCTGCATCTAATTAGTGCAGCAAAATAAGAACTGTGTTGAGTTCTGCTTAAACTTTCTGGACTTTCGTGAAATTAAGAG
The DNA here is from genome assembly GCF_965140245.1 of Athene noctua. Taxonomy (NCBI): domain Eukaryota; kingdom Metazoa; phylum Chordata; class Aves; order Strigiformes; family Strigidae; genus Athene; species Athene noctua. Next base: position 26,660,657 of record NC_134043.1, on the reverse strand, counting down.
GTTTGCTTTGGGGTATTCATGAGAATAAACTGTGCAGTGGTGGACATCTACCAGCGGTGGGGAGGAAAGTCCAAAACTAAGGATCAGAAGAAATCAAGACTTGACAAAAAGCAGTAGTCTAGATGTGGGAAAGGGAGGCAGGGAGACATAGAGAGAGGGTAGTGAATTTTCAATTTGTAAAACATCTACAAACAACTCCTTGGTGTGAAGGACAGCAGTAAAAATCTAACATGGTGTCCAGAATTTTTTAAAAAAACAAAAAAAAATCTCGTCTCAAAAGATGAAGGTTTAATAAGTGATTTTTTTTTTTAAATTTTTTTTCCCCCCTCATAACAGCATTGTCCTTGACCTTACAGGTTAATTGCACAGAAAGTTCTTATTTGAAGCAAACATCTACCTAGTAAATTCCTAAATCTTGTAAGAATACACAGTTTGTAAAGTATATTTGCATATATATATTTTAAATACAACACTGAGTAGATTATCTGAGGGGAGCTGCAGACTTAAGAAGCAGCATTGTTACTGCAAAGAACTAGGTGGTGTCCGAGACCCTACGCAACAAGGCTTATTTTGATTTTTCTGATCCATTTGGCCAGGCTGAGGGAAACTGTTCCTCATTTGGAGCTTCCTGATTTTTGGTTAAGAGTGGACTGGGTTTTTTCTGGCATTTCTCTTAAAGACTCTGTGCTTTTTGGTATTGGGGTTTTAACTTGCTTCTCTCATGGCACCTCTTTGGACTCATGTATTGCAGTAAATCGTGCTGTGCAGTGAGGGACCAGAAGTTAAATGCCTGCAGTACATGGTGTGAATATGCTTAGGAGCAGGGGGGGGATTTTTACACGTGGAAGTGGAAGTGTTCTCATCTAACACAGAAGATGTCAGATTAAGCTATGGTGATTTTTGTCTGATTTACCTAAGAGTAGAAGTTCTGAAAGTAAGTCATATGGCAGTATCTGTCGTTAGAGTTGGTTAGAAATATGTTGCATGAAGCCTTCTCTGGCGAGGACATGCTTCTGAGTTTGTGGGCAGCATTTGTAATCTCTTTTTGAAATGGAGAATTAAATAGTTGTCCCCCAAGTGTCAAGTGTTTATCCAGTGCCTTGAGACACAGCTGCCTTTGGAAAGTGCTTTGTGCCAAGGCTTCCTACAAGTTTACATAGATGTGCTGTGCTTTGCTGTTTCATAGCCTTTAATTCTTTGCGATGATCAAAAATCTCTTCTGATCTGTGTTAAAATATATACCGGTTAGCTTTCCCCTGAGCTATGTCATGCTTTGTTAAAGGTAGCTGGAATTGGTCAGCATATTTAAAATAAATGAGGAAGAACCTCATGCTGAGCATGACCAAAGCAGGTTCAGAGCTAGCACCAGAAATGGTATCTTATTTTTAAAAAAGGTACCGTAAAATATAAAGCCTTAACTGTAGTTGTCATCAAGCTTAATCCCTATAGGTATGGGGCAGAAAAATTACTTTTTTTTAGTAGGTAAGTTGTGTAAGTGTATGTATGTCACATATCTGAGTTTCATACTTACAAGTCTATCAACCTGTTATGTATTTACAGCCATAGATGGATACTTAATGAAAGGATACATTTTTTGTTTTCCAAATTGAACAGTTTCATTCTGTAATTCCTGTATAGCAGCTTCCATGTATAAGAAATGTGGTAAGACAAAAACATAATCATAATACTTGCTTTTGGGCCCTTTGTAGCTATGTGTGAGTGTATACATGTTGTACGTGTTTTTCTTGAATTTGAATCTTGGGTCATAAGTTAAAGTATATTTTTGGTCTGCCTCATTTCTCCTTGACATCTGTTCACTCCTCATGAATTTTCTTTCTACGTAAGTTTTAGCTTTTGACACCATTAAAATATATATATGTCAAAGAGAAAAATCTGCTGAAGGCAATTTAGAATTACTTGAATACATTAAATTTTATCTGCAGTGTGGTCTTGATTGTACACTAAATTCCTCTTTAATCTCAGTTTTGGTTTAAAAATAAGAAAAGTTAAAATATAACCCGTGAGTAAATTAGGGGAATTTTTGCTTTCAGGAAAGTGAAAACACTTTGTCTCTTCCCTAATTCTTCCTATGTATTTAGTGTCTTCTTTCTTTTTATTACCTGGGTTCCTTTGTGAGAGCTTCAAGTATACATTTTTCTCTTATTTTACCCGTTGTGGATTTTGAGGAGGAAGAGTCCAATGATGTTGCCAATTTAAATTATCTGTGTTGAAATTCCACACCCCCCCCCCCCCCCCCCCCCCCCCCCATGAAAATAAATCATTGCTCAGAACTAATGTGCTAGGTATGCTGTAGCTTTAGTATTGATTTTCAAGGTGTTCTTCCTAAATGATACTTGCAAAGGGTTTCAAGCTGATTTCATGAGGAAAATATGTCAACTTGATCCTGCTTATATCCTCCCTTAACTTTCGAAACTTCTGCTTCTGAGCTGAACTTGAGTGTATTTATTCTGTCCTGTGAAATGCCAATGCAGGAGAAAGTTGTCACAGCTTTGCGGTTGAAAACCATGTTACTGTAGTTTAGCTTTGGACCTTTCTGTTGTCGAAGAAGTGCTGCTTCCTCTGAAGCTGAGAACCTGCTCCTTCCTGCAAGCTGAGCAATTGGGCTAAACAGGATTAAAGCTGTAAGAGCTGTCATGTGTGATTCAGCCTTTGGATTTGAGCTGTAAAAGATGGCATTGATGTTTTCTATGCTTTTAGAAAGAAAGAATGATTAAACTTAATCTCTTATTTTTGTTTGTTTGTTTTCTATGCAGATGTCCACACTGAAGCAGTACAGGCAGCACTCGCAAAATACAAAGAGAGAAAAATGCCCATGCCTTCAAAAAGACGGTCTGTTCTTGTGCATTCTTCAGTAGAAACATACACACCTCCAGGTATCTATTGAGTTAACATACATAAATCTTGCCAGGTAAATGTAATAGCAAAATAAAAGAGCAAATGCTTTGTTCTAAGTTGTAAGTATGTTGCAGTAAACTTCTTCTATATTCATGTCTGTATTTCCTGATAATCAGGTGTTGGTTGGGTTTGTACTTTGATGTCTTACCTCGAGATTTTTAGTGTTTCATCTAGAGATACTGTAGCTGCTAAAGGTACACTTGAAAGCAGTGACAGAGTGAGCAGTTGCCCTTTATGCATTAAGTATGTTCTCTTACATAATGTCTTGATTGGAAGAAGATAATCTTGGGAAGCATGACAGAGCTGTAAATACCTTATTTTGTGTTGCATAAGATTCTTTTTTTTTATAGTGGAAGAAAATACCAGAGCATTAAGTTGCTGCGTTAGCTTTCAGAACACTCATCAGATGGTTTCAAGTGTGAGCAATTTAGAGCGTTCAGAAAATCATATGCTATAATTGTTCAGATTGTTTAGGTCAGAATGTTATCTTTTTTTTTTTTTTTTTTAGTGGGGGGAAAAAAAAATCTTCATGCTCTCTCACAATGAATTCTCTAGAGGTTAAAAGAATCTTTCTCAGATAACATATTATGCTAGCAAGCCAAGTGTTTTGGGGCCAGTGTCTTGTATACAACGAAGAGGAATTTCCCTAAACTCTTAAGTTTTGAATGACGTCCTCTTGTCTTTTCTAATGTGGCCTGGGAGTAGAGGCACACTGACCTCTAGTGCCCTTCTCCATCAATTCTATTTCTTATCCCCCTTCTGTAAAAGAGCAGGTCGGCTGTGCTGCTCTCTTGCTTCCTGGGCTATATCTCTTCTTTCTGTTCTTCTCATTTAAAGGAAATTTCACTTTTCTTTGCTAGTCACACACTTTTGTATATTATCCTTGTGGGTTCTCTGGTTATTTAATTAGTTAAGAAATAAAAAGATGCTTCTGTAGTCTTATATATGATCTTTCTTCACCCTTATGTTTTTGCCTGCAAGATATGTTAAGGTATCATGCATTTTGATTAGTTTATTCTTTTATTACATATTTCTCTTATTATTGTATAATCTGAAGCCCATCAGGGCAGCCGTTGCAGCAGAGTGGTTGTCATGCTCGAGTTCTCTTGCATACATGTTGTTTTTATGTGTTAAAGTTGTCATGAACTGCATAAAGTGAAATCCTGGAGAAAATGAATGCATAGTGACCATCTGTATACTGAGGCTTTGAGAGACAGGCCCTCAGGTTTCTGTTTATAGCTCTTCAAAGCAGTATTCCTTCTCACTCTCCACAATAAGCTCTGATAGAACAGTCAGCGGTGCATTTCATGCAGCGTCACTCTGTCCTTTTCTCTCGTTCCTCTGGTGTGACAAATCACTGTGTGCTTGGAGTGACATATATCTTGACAAGAAAAGAACATGCCACTGTTCTGCCTAAAATTTGGTGTACAAAAATAGCTGGTCTCCAGAAGCTCAGCTGAGAGCAAAGGACAGCTAGGCTTTGCTGTCTCCCTTAGCTTTTAAAACTAGGAGGAATTTCCTTGCAGTTTTTCTGAGAGAACCAAAATACTCTCTTTTGAATACCTTCAGGACACATTTCAAGCAATGTCCCAGTGGTTACTGCTGTGTCCACTCTGCCTGAGGTTGGGGCTCTTCATGCTGCTCTGAAGGAACAAAGTCTTGAAGGGGGTTAAGAGACTCTATTAAAAAAAAAAAAAAAATTAGGTGCTGTGGTTAAAATGTTAGATTATATGATAAAAGCTGGTCTGCACACCTTCTCAGGAGCACAGAGAGTGGCAGACAGGGGAGCTCAAATAATATTCTGCCCCAGTTACTCTCAGGCCTGTCCCAGGAGCCATCAGCCTGTCCCAGATCCATCTCCACAGGCCCAGAGGAGCACAGGGAAACAACAGGAGGTGGGAACTCAAGTTAAGGACTCAGAACAAGGTCATCCTGTCCAGGTCCTTCCTAAGGCTCCTCTCTAGGCAAGAAACCAATCAAGACCTGTCAACACTAGAGCACCTTCTGGACTGAGGGGGGATGTTGTGGAGGGGTATAGGACACATTATAAGATGCAGAGCAAAAGTATTTGGGGACTGCATGGGATGTTTAGGTGAGGAACCACGGATGGGGAAAGGGGTAGATTTAGGTGATCTATAGAGCAACAAGTGTGGGGAAAATAGTGGAGTAAGGGGATAAAATGTCTGGTCATGTACACTTGCCTGGGAATGCCCTGCACCTGACCCTGTAGTCTGTCCTCTCCTGTTATACTCCATTTCTAACACCTCTCCTGGGTGAGGGGCTTTATATTCTGTGTAGGTGGAGTGACTGAGTCAGTCAGTCCGTGCAAACAAATGGAGTGGGACTGCAGCCTTGGGCATGTACATCTAGGTGCCAGCAACTGGGGTGACTGGGATCCAGGGGCAGCTACTTGGCAGACCAAGTGCCCAAGCCCAGCTGCTGGAGGGCTGCACATTGTCTGTGTGTGAGCATATGACCTCCATCCTCCAGCCAGAGAGGGGAGCAGGATGAGGCCATGGAATTTGCCCATGTTTGTGTGAGTGTTTTTCTGTGTTTGTGCTGCTGGAGAGTGTCATCTTCCAATGTCCCTGCCCAAGTGGTTAGCAGAGAAGACAAGTATACTCGCACTGGGCTTTCACAGGATACAGAACCACCCTAACTAATATATTCTGAAAGAGGAGTTAAGTGTCTCTGGGATCTGTGATGCTGTTTCTAAGAGAAGGTAATTTGTCATGAGATGCCTTTATCTCTACAAGAGAATGGGCCACTGGATGAATTCTGTATTCAAATATATTGTGAGGACTTGCTTCAGCTATATCGATTCACAAGAATAACTGTATTTTTATGGGTCTGCCTTTATTTGCAAAGTTAGCTCAGCAGGAAAGATCTGAAATTGCAAAGAACCCGAGTAGTACTGAAGCATCTAGTTTTGTTGTCTTAAGCCATTAAACCACTGCCTTAAAATCCTTATATTGGCAGAAGTTAATGCAATTAAAATCACGCTTTTTTAGTGATTGAAATTTTGTTGCAGTCACCAGGAAGGAAGCATTGGAGTCTAGTCACAACAGTATATTCAAACCCATCTCCTGACCAGCAGTAATGGAACTGCTTTCATCAGTCATCCTTCCAAAAATTTTAATGTACTTTTGTTTTCATCCCATCGAGTCTCTCATCCTTCCCATATGGATTTCACATGTTCAGAACTTGAGCTGTAGTCTGGATGAAATTTTGGTCCAAAGGGCGGTGGTTTTGTGGCTGTCTTGGGTCAACTCCCAGCCAGGAAGAGCTGCAAGCCAAGTACATAGCATTCTGCTCACAGCACATTGAGCACCATTAATTAACTCTTGCAACTGCCACAGAGCTAGTTACTGATGTTATGTTGCTACTTTTCTGTTGTAATTATGTTTTGATGTTAGAATGTTTTTACTACAGATCCTTCATTTTTACACACAGTTAATATTTTGCATTTAAAGTGGGTTTTTTCCCTTTCCACTTATATAAGACTTCTGAAAGCTTAGAAATTTTATAGAGACTTCATTAAACTTCTGTCTGGATAAGGAGATACTGTCAAAAGTATGTATTCTTAGAGAAACCTGGTTTTTTTCTGTAATTTCATTTCTTACTCTGAACTGATAGTAGATAGAAAATGTTTTGGACTTGGGTTTGTTGTTTGGTTTTTTTTTTTTTTTTTTTTAAAACCTGACTGTTTGTAACCCTCTCTTGTTCCATATTCCCGGAATTGTTTATTTTTGCTTTCTGTCTAAAAGAAAGGCTAGGTTGCAAGCACTAAGGGGCAGGTTTGGCTCATCTCCAGAAGCAGATGGAGTCAGCAGCCAAAACTACAACCGTGGCAGTAGACCAGAAATATCATACAAGTCACAGACCTAGGAATGGTGTTCCATCTCTATCTTCTCAAAGATCAGTTGTTTGTGTATTTTCCTTCAAAATTGTCATGTTTGACTAGGGATGTTCAAGTAATGAGAGATCTGCGATTTTAACTTTGAAAATGCCATTGATTTCAACAGGCTTATGAAATGATTTCTGATTTTAGAGTGGTTTTAGAGTGTTTAAGAGCAATTATTCATAAGATGTTGAAAATGTGCATGTTCTTGAAAAGCAGAAAATTAAACGCCTGGTAACTGAAATTTTTTGCCAAACAGGAGGAACGGATTTTTAATGTGGCTTCCACAAAATTTATATAGAATTGTATATAGCTGAACAGTGACATGTTCAGAGGATTAAAAAAAAAAAAAAAAAGCCAAAATTAATGTTGCAGAATTTATGAGGTAACCCACCCCACTATCACCTAGGATTTCCATGTCTGGAATGGACACCCTAACTTTTTCAGAAGCTGCTTTTCAGCTCCTGCTGACTTCTTCATTATATGTGACTTAAAGCCACTCTTAATAAACTGACTTGATATGAACTTTATCAGTATATGGGCAATGCATTGTTTTAGGAGCTTTCTTTTAATTACTGGGGGGGGGGGGATATAAAGATCAAGTTTTTAAAATGCAGCAATCTCTTTAGGAGGGCAGGATTTTTTTTGTAACAAAACTTCCTATTTTTCACTCAAAATCAACAAGGATGTATTTTTTTTTTGATATTTAGAAAGACCTTTTTATTTGTTATTGAGTGGATAATGAATGTGGAAAGATTGAGCATCAAAGGGAAACTTCTGGAAAGTTGTAAATAATGGAATGATAATTAAGATAGGAGCCTTTATCAGACTTTTAACAGCAACAAATATCTAGATTGAAAAAATACTTTATTAAGCATGTCTATCCTAGTGCTAGTTAATACCAGTTTATTTGATTAAAATACATGCTTTTAAGTTCCTTTAAATATTCTTAGATTAATGAAATTACTCTTTCAATGAACTTTATAGCACTGTGCATTTTTTAGTAATTCTCAAAAAATTTTTCAGAAGAACCAAAAAGTGAAGAATTCCCCCCTACCCCCTAAAAATAAAATGCCCAATTAAAAATGTAATGGAATTTATTCAGGTGGGATGAGATCCAATTTACCTGTTCAGAACAGAAATATTATTTCAATGGAATAGTATGCTCACTGAGCATGGTTAGTTAATGTACTGGGTACCTTGGGTAGAAGCCTTTTTTGAGTGTTAGGTCATTTCGAATAGAGGAGATAACTGAAACTTTGCTTCAAATATGTTCTAGCTATAATGTGTAGAAGTTGTTGCATTAACCTAAAAAATGGTAATGAGCAAAATTTGTGCATGCGAATTTACCATTTGCTTAATACATGCATCTCATGTGTAGCACATGAGAACACTGCGTGAAGAACATGGAAAAACTTCATGTTCCCGTCTGTTGGGTCATTCCCACATTACATGCCTGTCATCGTTATTTTAATCACAGACACATCGTCAGCATCAGAAGATGAGGGCTCGTTACGTCGGCAAGGGCGGATCACCTCCACTCCGTTCCAGAGCCATTCCAACGTAGAGCCCTGGCTTAACCGGGTTATTCAGGGCTCCTCCACCTCATCCTCTGCATCTTCCACCTCATCTCATCCAGGAGGGAAACCTGCTGCTGCTTCCAATACTGCTACTGCCACCACTGCTGCCACTGTGCTTGCAGATCTCATGGCACACACCCAGCTAGGTCAGTAAAGAACTGCCTGTGTGGTGGGAATAAAATCAAATTTAAAATCCCAAAGCAGAGTTAAACACAAAAGTCTTCACCAGAAGGTATCTGTAAATAGCCTTAAAATGTACAATCCACAGACCAGGTATGTATGATATGTATGTATTTAATTTAAACCAAATGAGTTGTTCATGAGATCTGAACATGCATTCTTCTTGGTAAAATGCTTGATTTATCAAGAAACTAAGGTTCAATTTTACTGGATTCAAAGGCATCATATTTTTGGTGCATGCTTTCCAATCTGCATGTATTTACCATAGAGTAGATAATATTGGGTTGTGGATTTCAAACGTAACTCTATTGGTAAACACCAAAAAGACCAGAAACACATCCAGAATCTTTTGGAAAGTTACAAAATCAGAGGTACTGACAAAGCTAGATTTCAAGCTCAATTGTGATTTTTTTCCCCTTTAATTAAAATTTAAGTCATGAATAGTTGTTTATTGTGAAACTAAAGTGAAAATGTGGAGGTACTGGTAAGCCAAAATGTAAATGTGAGTTTTGTCTCAGTCTCTGTAATGATGAAAGTTACTTTTTTGTCCTAAAATGCAGAGCAGTAGTCTTGTGCTAGATTTGGTAGGGAGGGAGGAAGACAGTCTCTTTCACCATGGAAATAATTTCTACAATGTTGTTGTACACTCTAGTAAAGATTGATAGTGGATTTATGCATGTACAATAGGTCCACACTAATGTTAAATGATGGAATAAGACCTAGAGGAGAAACAATAACTTTGTATTTCAAATTATTTTTTCCCCAAAGTAATTTAGAAAAATGAAATGAATAATTATGTTTTTATTTCACTTACGGGCTACAGCATGAAGTTCTTCTGCTTCTAGTAATATGCAGTAGGCATCACATACATTGTCCCTGGACATTTCAGGTTTGGGCAGTTTTAGTGCTCTATTTACCTGACTTTATCTGTGACTGTATGCCTGCATACATTATACGGACCATTTTTTCTGTTTTGTTAGAACAGGTTAGGTCAGGTGAGGAAAGCAGATTGAAATGCTTTAGATTTAAACTGAGCGTACAGACTTCTTGTGTACTTAGAGGTGTCAATTAACATGATAATTTAAGGCACAAATATATTTTACAAATACCCATTCATTTAGCTGGTCTAGCTGTTGCCTTCAAATTTTCCTGAAAGCCCAATCGTGTATCCTTTAGACTTCTCTGTTTAGATGATACAAACAGTTTGCAGTTCTCTCAGGCATGAGGCAGCTATTCATGAGAGGGTTGATTCTCTGTTTTTGCTGGTTTCCCCTCCGAATGCCTTCTGCCTTATACTAAGTTTGTGGAGTATCAGCCATAGTTTATAGTAGCTATTGGCTTCAAAACCTAACCAATGCTTGTAGTTTGTGACTGGGAGTTTTACCTCTTCAGATGCCTAAAGCACGTTGTGAGACAGGGAAAGGAGTATGAGCAAGCTAGAGCTTCCATGAAGGAGCATCCTCTGGATCTTCTGTGTGGTTTAAGTGCTGACAGAAACAGGGATTGACTTATTTTTCTGTGATTGACATCCCAGTTTTCACAGTGCAGTCAGTTTTCTGCACGTGGAGCTGGGATGGAAAGAGGTAATAGCTGTCCTTGTGTTCTGAAAGAGCCTTTCAGAAGATGTCAGAGTCTGGGAAGAGCTATCTGTGTCTTTCCCACTTGCTTTTGCTCCCTCCTCTGTTTTGTGTGGGGATCTCTTTACTGTGGAAGCCAAGTATAGAGAGGAGTTCTGATATCTAAGCTTTTACAGGGCAAAACTTTTTTCCCCCAGCCTGCTTAGTGCTGTTGCCTTAGAAAGCTCCTGTGTGCTGAAATGTTGGGGTTTGGTTTGTGTCTTGCAAACTTATGGGCTGCATTTGGCTTTGTTTATTTTTCTGCACTTCATCAGTACTTTGTCCATAAAGACAGTTAGAGAGATTTGCCTCTTCAGTTAACTTTTGTGGCTTTATTTCTAGTGAAATTTGTCCTGTTTGTACAAAATGTACCCATATTATTGCCTTTAAGGAAATCTAAATTTTCATCTTCCCATTCCCAAGCTTGTTTATAATGAGAAATTTGCAATTTATTTTTTACTTAGTGGCTGTAAGTAAGATGGCATATGTCTCCACCTTGATTTGAGGGCATTCTGGATTTCACATTATGGATTTATAAGAATCATGTTTAACTCCTTAAAATTAACAAATAAACTTGGAGGGTTAGCCATAATTGTAAGTGTGATTGAAATTCTTAATATATCTGTAAAAACTTGCAAGCATCCCATTATGTCTAATATCTCAGGCCGTATAAATACCTATCAAATTTCACAGCTAGCTTCTTAAGACTTATGGATCAGGGCTATTTAATCTTCAAAACTGTATGCAAAATCGAGGCCTTATTAACAGTTCAAAGTCTAACATTTAAACAGCTAAATGTTGGACTGCATGCAGTGAAATGGTTTGAAATGTCATTAATGAAAAATAAATATGCAGTCATAGTATCTATCAGGAAGAAAGGTCGGGGATCATTAAGAGCTGATCTACTAAAAATATTCAGAAAGATAAAATTTCCAATGCATTCGAGGAAAAAATTAAATGACCATTTGCATAAGAATAATATTCCTCATTTCTGAAATGCTTGCCATATTCCATCGCTTTGTAACATTCATGCATGTCCAATAACAATTCAGTTGTGACATTTCTCATTTTTGTCTGTAGTCTTCCTTGCTCACAGGAATATGAAAACTTACTCAGTTCTTAGATTGCAAACTTTTTTGATTATCAATTAGTATTAGTATACTTTAAAAAAGGACCCCTTTGATTTGTCCTAGAGCATAAAAGAGTTTATTTTCTCAGTTAATGTGCTGACTTCAGCAATGTAAACGGCATCTTACATATTTTAAACAGTATGCCTGACTAAAATATTCCTTATTTTGAATAGCTATTCAAAATGTTGATATGTCGGAGAATTTAAATTTAGCAGATTGTTCTCTTGCAGCTCATCTTCTCCAGCTTACCTTTTTACTGATGAGATCATGCTGAATTCCCAAACAATAGACTGCAGCGTTGGAAGTGCAAGTTTACAGTATTTAATAAAGTCAAATAGAGACATGCATTATTTTTAAGCTGTTTGTCTTTCACCTGTAAAAGCAAGGACAACATCTACATGTTGTTTTGGGGTCTTTTTTTCCCTTTAGTGTAATAAATAAGGCTAGCAGTGTGTCTAGGTTTTTCTCAAGGTCAGCATCTCAACTGTGCAGTATTTCACAACTTCGCTCTTGTTGAGAGTAACAGGAAAAATAGATTATCATGGTATTTGACCCACTGTTGAAAGACTTAAAAGTACAATTCCTTTTCTTAAGGGGAAGCAGGGTTATAAGAGTAGGTGTTTTGAACTGCTGTGGCTCTGTAAGGAGTTTTATAGGAGATGTAAGAGTGAAGAGTGTTAGAAACAGTTTCAGTTTATTGAAGAGAAAATGTAAGACTGAAGCAGTGTCTTGTGGATCCTATTTTATGTTCTGGCTGGGTTGGTATGTTCTTTTTTGTTTTATTGTTCCAATACAATTTAATAAAGTTACTTTCAAATGTCTGTTTTGGTTGAGTGGTTTCCTAGAGACAAAAAAAAAAATCATACCCAGCCATCTCTAGGTCTGTCCTGACTTCCTGCTAGGTAGGGAGTTTTCTAAAGTGTTTGAGTCTTCACACTGAGAATTCCTCCTTAGATACGACTTTCTCTATTTTCTATATATTCTATATAATTTTATATAGAAAATAAATAATATATTTATTTATTCTATATAATTTTCCATATCGTATCCCATACGTTCTTTCTTGGGCCACTGCTCTTTTGTATTTAACTGTCTTCTAATCAGTAACAGAAAGGTGCTTCAGTCTAAAACCAATTAACTTTTTTCCTGAAATCACAAGTCTGTTAAGACTTTTTTTTAACTACTCACCTCTTCTCTTTCTCTGCTTTGCCACAGTATCTCTAGATGATACAGACTAATTTAATGGATTCTCATGGGCATATATTAATAAAATGCATAAATATTAAAAATATATGCCTAAATATTAATAGAATGCCTAAATAATTAATGACGCTAATGTGATTTTTTAATGTGAGCATAAATCCTGAAAATTGAACTTATTCTTTCTACATGCATAGAAAGAATTTTGCCTCCTCAAGGCAAAATTGGGAGGGAGTCAGTTCTCTGCTGCATGTAAGATGAAACATCTGTGGACAGCAGAGTTGTTCATAAGGACCCCTGCCATTTCCCTGCTATGGGAGGGACATTGATTTGTGTCAACTTGGCTCTGAGATGCTTGTAAGAGATAGGAATGCTGTAGATTAGCACCTCCATATATAGCTATTTTTTGTGCTTGTTTTCAGCTGGGAATGACTGTTAATGAGTTTTTTGTTTCTTTACAGAGCACCCTGTGAAGTCGTTCTACAGATCAGCTTTACACATAGTTGTCACCTTTTCTTATTATTGGTTCTAACTCTGGCAGTTTTCAGACTTCCTTCTTGTATCTTACCTACATGAAAGGAATTTGTAGTGCTTGCTTAGTACCCATCGAGACAGGTCTCTGCAATACAAAAATTGGCCTTGCAGTCATGACCATTGGGAAGGGATTTAATTTTTTCTTCTGGTGATCCCTCTAAAACCACTTAAGAGCTGTACTGGTGGCTTGCATGTCAGCTCTGGAAATCTGTGAACAGAGCTATGAGCACTTGCTATCTTAGTGCTAATCGCTTCCTCAAAATGGGTGAATATATGTGTTTCACATTACTGCCTAGGTCGCCCTATGCTTTTAAGCTCTTTCTGCAGGATTTGTGACATGCTTCAAGGGGTATCGCTGCGGGGCTGCACGACCTCAAGCTGTTCTTCCAGCACAGTGCAGCAGAATGTTCTTAAGCTCCTTCCTGTTGCATTTCTATTTTTACTCATTAGGACTCTGAATATTTCAGGCTTCAAATTCTTGTTTTTTCTTGTTTGAACACTCCCAGATACTGCCATCTCCTAACCTCTGTTTCCATTCAAAACTGTTCCATAATCTAGGTCACAGTTTTGGAGTGACAATATTCCCTAAGCATAGTTCTACAGCATAGAAATGTGGTGCAGTTCCAAGCAAAGCAGGCTTTTGCTTCCAGGTTGTTACGGGGTGATTCTCAAACCCCTGTGAGTATGTGAGGATTTGAGAAATGCCCTGCTATCCCTTTGTAAATATACATTATAAAAAATTGAATTGCTTGTAGTGCACACCATTAAAATGAAACAATGTTGTGTACAGCCATAAATGGCCACCTCATGCCTCAGAAAACTCTGTGCTAAATTTATCTGTTGTGGGTAGTGTATGTGTATACTGTTGATGTCTACACCACGGGTTTTTTTGAGGGTTACAGGCATTCCAGCTGTTTGCATTGATAGATGCCCCATTAAAGACTGTACTGTGTCTGTACCACAATATAAACAGGAAGCTTTTACCTCAGTGTCATTGCAAGACTGTTAAAAATAGGTGGTAAGAAAAGCTGCTAAAGGGAAACCATGACGAGTCTTACAAGCTGCAGGTGACAGTTTAAGTCAGCTGTTACCATCCTCTGAGGCAGTCTGTCATTTCTTGGTGTTCATCCTCAAGATGTGTTCAGGCCTCATCTTTCCCACCTGAAATCTTTATGTGTTTCTCAGCAAAAGGCTTCCCCTTACAGCCTGCAGAATGTGGAGAAGTGCTTCATGTTATCCTGGGGCAAAAATTACATTCTTTGAAACCTTATGCTTTTGTCCCTTTTTCTCCCTATGGGACTTAGACTAGTCATTCCAGTTCTGTGGTGAGACTTTGGGTGCCTGCATTTCTTCTGAGAGATGTGAGACAGGCTTTCTTTGTAGACTTGTGCTGTTTGCTCATGATTAATCTCCTCACTTTCACTGTGGAGTGGGCTATTGCTCACTTTACTGGCCAGAATTTGTTTGGATCCCTCTGAAAGTTGGAACGGCTCCTCTCTACCCTGGAGAGACAAAGCACTTCCTTTCAGGATTCCCCCTGTATCTAGAAGATTTTGGTTACAGTTTGATTAGAGAAATTGGACTTTTGTTAAAAAAGCATGACACCTGCAAGAATTCTGTAATAAGCAACTTTGGCTATATTTATTCTTAAATGACTGATGAGCTCCCCTGTCTGTATTCCATTTCTACAGATAACCACTCTGCACCTCCAGATGTAACCACTGGCCTGGTGGAACATTTACACCATGAGCGTCCACAGGTAGCATCAGTACGAGGCGTTCCCAGAGGCTACAGCAGCAGCATTTTGGAAACTGCAGATGGTGATTGTATTCTAAACCTCCTCCCTTCAATCCGTGTCCCTTTTTCTGAATAACCAAATGTGTAACAGAACTTGACACCCATCAGGTGCTATGTGCCTGCCCCCTCCAAAGCTTTACAGTAGTATGGTGTATTTGTCAGTCTGCCACAGGTGAGGAAAGTGTACTGAATTTCCTGTGTTCTGCTGGTGGGAGCCATGTCCCTGTTTCTGTATATTTTTATAGTCAAAGGCAATGTAAGCCCTTTAGTCTCGTATTTTAATTTTATGTTGCCTCAGAGCTTTAAGCTTCAATAAATATAAACAAAAATACACATTTATGTTTAATTTTAAATATATCTCATATACAAATGAAAATCAGCATTTGACATGGGTTTTTGTACTGTGATTATTTTTGCTGGCCCTGTAAAATACTGAAAGATTCACTTTTTCCAAGCATTCTCACAGTTTTCAGTACTGAATTAACGTTAAGATGTGGCAAATACCTAGACTCATGAAGAGGTTTGTTTTAGAATCTCATGAAGGAGTCAGCAGTTTGAAAAGCTAAATTAAAGTGTGAGAAGGTACATTCATCAGCCAGGTAGCTAGGGAGCAGGATTGTTTTAAAACAAATTCATGGTTGAAACTTCTACTGATCAAAGCTGTTTTTTGTTGGGGTTTTGGTTTTTTTTTTTAAACAAGCTGCTGATCTTGAATGACTCTTCCATCTGAAAGCTGCACTGAGCTTAGCATGATTTTGTTAGCCGTGTGACAGCATGTGTTCTAGTGATGTTTTTTATTAATATATGGTAAGTAATAAATCTTTTCTGTTTGGCAGGTGTCCCAGTGAATAGCAGAGTGTCCTCTAAAATCCAGCAGCTTCTGAATACCTTGAAAAGACCAAAGCGCCCACCTTTGAAAGAGTTTTTTGTTGACGATTTTGAAGAACTGCTAGAAGGTTAATTTTCTTTCAAATGCGTTTTTCACTATTTGTATAAGCCGATGGGGAAAGAACTGCTACTTCTTAGCAGGCATTGTTTTCTTTTTCTCTTCCCAGTAGAAAACAAATCATAGTAGAGTTGTTAGATTGGAGAGAGAAAGGTCTTATGCTATTGCAAGTGTAACATAATCTTCAACTCAACCTTCCTACTCGGTGTACTCGTTCTCCTCTCCTCTTCCAATTCAGCCCAGTTTGGACCAGTGTGATGAGCTAGTAAATACCAAAAAGAGTGATTTACAGATACTTGTAAAATTCTATTCACATCTTTGTCAAGAAATTCATTCGTTCCTCCAGAAATTGTCATGTTTGGTGGCAGTCCCACCATTGCTTTTTGCCTCAAGAGATTTTAAACTGTGCCATGTGGTAATCATGGAATTTATAGAGGGTACTCTTTGGAGTCAGTTAGGGCATAGCCTAAGTGTAACTGATGGTGCAGTGCACCTCTGGAAGCCTCTGAGCAACCTCCTGTTCAAAGCAGATCTGACTAGATGAGGCTGCTCCGGGCCATGTCCCATTCAAACATGGAGATTCCACAGCTTCTCTGGCTGCTTGCGTTCAGCTGCTTGTTTACAAGCTCCCCCACATCCTGCTCTGCAAAGCTGCTTTGCAGCTGCTCAGTGCCCAAATATAGTTAGATGAAAAAAGTTACTAGTAACTTGGATTTATTATGATAATATTGTTTGCATGTATGTTAATATCCTCTTCTTGAAATCCAGAAACTTTCATTATTTTAGAGGTTCAGAGGAATTAAAGGCTTTGAGGGCACTCTGCAATCACTGTCTTGTACATGCTCTGCAGATGCTGCTCATCTAAAAACCACTATTTTCTTCTCTGTATGCATGTGTCTGGACAGAAAGAAAAGCATTTCTACCGAATGTAGAAGTTGCTTAGCAATATGTAGCTGCCTATAACCAGCTGCATCAGCTAATTTTGGAGAATTACTTTTGTTCTGTTCTCTTAGTCTTAAAGATTAAATGGAAGTGTTGTTCTCAATGTGACATTTTTTGAGCAGGTGCTACTAGACTCCCTGTACTATTTGCCTGATACTTTAAGATATTAAGTGATTGTGATTCTAGTATTCCACTGAAGACTTTTCAGACAGACTTTTGTTGAGGTGCATATATGTCATTGTGCAGTGGAGAGCATCACTTTGAACTGTTAATTTTAGTTACTGCCTAGATTGAGTGTTAGCTAATTCCAACTGTGAGTTTGTTTTGTTAACTGAGATCAAGATTCTTCACCTTGAGCAGCTCGGAGCAGGATTTTAACAGCAGGGTACTCAGAGAGCAGATGGCATACAAACCCTGCAATGTTCCACAGCTGAGACACATGATCCGGAAATCAAACAAAATACTCTGTGTGAAGTGCAGTTTTAGTTGTGGATAACCCATACAAGGAGCATTTAATTTGCTTTCTTTTTTAATACATTGTTACTGGAGGATAGTGTTCTTCATCACCTGCTGAGAATTTGTTGCAGCAAAAATAAATGTCCAGTTGTCACTGAAGCCATTCTCTTTGATAACACTTATTAACTTGGTGTAGGCTTTCATTTAAATAAGTGTGCAGAGCAAACAGACAATATCGTCTTTCCAGAGTAGAGAAAAACTGAACGAGAGATTCAAATTCGGTTCCTATGGCCAGGTCCTTTGAATAATGTGGAATCAGAACCCTAAAAGTGATGGTAATTATTTTTTGTGAAGCCAAGAGATGATTAGCATAGCATCATCATAAAGCAGAGGAGAAGTAAGGGTAGCTGTGAGAATGGTTTGTAGATTAGTCTATTAACTGTAACTTGCACATTTCGTAAGGATTGACATTTGTCATTTTACTGTGCTCTGTTTTTAGTGCAACGGCCTGACCCAAATCAACCAAAGCCTGAAGGAAATCAAATGAATGTACTTAAAGGTGAACCCTTAGGCGTGGTAACCAACTGGCCGCCCTCTCTGCTGGCTGCTCTGCAGCGCTGGGGAACTACCCAGCCAAAAGCCCCTTGTCTGACTGCATTGGATACAACTGGAAAAGCTATTTATACGCTTACCTATGGTAGGTATTGGTAATAACTAAGGAAGAATTAGGTGTTCATTGTGGAATGAACAATTTGCTTTACTTAATAGGGACTGACTGTGCTCATGACAGATACTTTGAGATTGCTGTTCAGAGGCAAATTATCAATTCGTGGTTTATGCAAAACATTTTAAAGAAAGCTAACAAAAGGAAAATATATATGGTATTGATTCCTTACAAGTGGCTATTTGTAAATTTCAAACAATTGGGGTTTTTTTATTAAAAAAAAGGCTTAAAATAGCCTGGTGTAGAATAGGAGGAAGAAACAAATGACTAGTAATTCAGTCTTCAGATTTCCAGACTAGATATTAAATTTTAGCATGCTCTTGCATATCCTTATAGAGAAGACTTGTACTTCAGGAGCATATTAAGGAAGTTAGTGTGGGAAATGAAACTTGCCTTTACCAATGAACGAGAAGTCTTATAGTAATTGCATTTTTTTTGAAGATAATTTTGTCCCTCGGGACAGCTAACTGCAGCATTTCATGGTATAGTACATTAAAATGTTAAAATTTCTTATTTCCATTCTTAGAGATGAAGTATGCTTTCAGGAAATGTAACTAAGCAGCTGCATTAGTTTCATTACTTTGCAGTGGAGCCTTGAGAGTTGTTCAGTTCTACGTGTTTGGTCCTACATTTAAAAAAAAAGAAAGGAAAAGACAAACTAAAAAGAAGCCAAGCTCTAAGTCCTACTTGAACTCTATGCTAACTGCACTAAATGGCCACTGAAGTGTCTGTTTGACGTACTTGAGTCCTGTGTAACTTTTTTTGGGAAATTACACAGAAAAAAAACTGTTGAAATGAAGAAGTTTGAGACACACAAACACAAAATAACTGATAATTACTACATGGTGTGAAGGGACTAACTGTGGATGTCAGTCCATGATAAAGATGCTGTACTAGAAGGCTGAATTCAGATGCAAGCTGTTTGCCACAGCATGCTTCTTGGGGGAGTTCTTGCTTTGATTTGCCATTTACAGTGGATGGGTTTTGCTGTTGCTCAATTTTTAATAAACAGGTTTTTTAGCAAAGCTCTTCTTTGTTTTGGAGGCTACAAATTAAATTTGTTTTTTATATTGTGTCAAATAGTTAGATTGTTGTCTTTGTATTTAATAGCTTGGAATATTTTTTTGTTTTGAATTATTTAGAGCAGTGTAGATCACTACAGAGCAATGAACTGGCATTTCACAGAGCCAGATATTGTGGCGTTCATTCCTACCCTTTGTTTCTTTAGTTTATTTTTTTGTCCTGTTTAGGACTCTTTATCCCAAGCAGTTTGCTGTCTCTAAGATCCCTTAGGAAGGAGTCCTGGTAAGTGCCTTTTGGAAATGCAATTAGGTTGTGTTGGCCAGGTTGCGTGTCTGTGTGTGCAGACATGCACTGAAACACTGGAAGAACAGTAGGTTTGTGAGGTGGTATTGCATTCACAACGGCAGTGTTCCCTCTGCCCCAATTACTTGCTCATGTGCCTGCTGACCCAGTTCTAATACTGTTGACTTGCCTAATGCATATATAAAGCACTGAGGTTTTCCAATTACATGTTAAAGTTTTAGTCACTATTTTTTAATATCTGTATTATCTTTTTTCTTTAGGCAAGCTGTGGAGTCGAAGCTTGAAGTTAGCATATACCCTGCTAAACAAGCTAACCACTAAGAATGAACCACTGCTGAAGCCTGGAGACAGGGTAGGCTTCTGTTTGAAATGGTCTCTGTGGATAAAATAGACAGTGAGGAACAACTTTAGCTAAAGAAAGCCTTGTAATATTGTGACTTGTAGTACTGTATTATCACAACACTTTGTATTTCTGTTCATAGTTCAAATATGAACTTGAAAGTTGTTGTGAAGATTTTTTCCATAAAATAAAAAGCAGACGTCCCCCTGCCAAATGACAAAAAAACAATTTCTTGTTATTTTAATGTATTTTTGTAGGTAGCACTCGTATTTCCTAATAGTGATCCAGTTATGTTTATGGTGGCATTTTATGGATGTCTCCTGGCAGAAGTTATTCCTGTCCCAATAGAAGTTCCACTAACAAGAAAGGTAGGCAAATGCATTACAACATTTTTATGGCTTCATAAATAAAGGGATGTGTGTGTGTCTGAATACTATAGACCTTATATGGGACCCCTCAAAGCCTGCACTTCTGAAAGAAGTTAATATTTAGTTAGGGAAAGGGGGAAATAGTATGAAGCTATTAACTATTTTAGCGTACATAACTGCAGAAATTATTTTAATTCATTATTTTTTTAAAGATGTGTGAAAATATTTCTTAAAATACAACACAGAAATGCAATGACAGCTCAGGCAGGTGGAGGCACCATAGTTATTGAAAATATCACACATCACCACACACATTAAGATTATGAGGGAAGGTGTGAAGTCAGAGCTGAAAAGTTACAGGCTCTGCTCTTCAGTGCCTCAGGACTCAGGCACAGCATCAGATCAGCTCTCTGTTTTACCTGAACTTGCAAACACCCTGTTGGGTTGGGGAGGGATGCACAACCATTGCTTTTGACACTACTTTGTTACCATTGCTTGCCAGATCTACTGCCAAATCTAACTTAGTTGGCACTGAACAAAACTAAGCCTTTTGAGCATAGACTTCAGTCTTTTGTCTTCCATAAAAGGCCTTATGGGCTAGAATTTTGTTTTTTTCCTGTGATAAAAATCAGCTTAATATTTTCTAAACAAGGAAAAGTTACAGCAAACTGTATGAAAGCTTCATTATTTCTAAATTTTCTATAATATGGCTTCTCTGTAGGATGCTGGCAGCCAGCAGATTGGATTTCTTTTGGGCAGCTGTGGAGTAACACTAGCTTTAACCACTGATGCCTGTCAAAAAGGCCTTCCTAAAGCTCAGACTGGTGAGGTGGTTACATTCAAAGGTATGTTTTTAAGGTACTCAAATGTTTTTATAGGATAAAGAGTGGGTATATCCATTGTTGCTATTAAACTTAAACCTTTGAGTTTGCTTGCCTGCCTCTAGCTTGCATATAAAGAAAGAACCACTGCCGTAGAAAGAAGAACTGCCTTCATTGTCAGGACAGTACTTAGTGCTGGTTCTGCTTGTCAGGGGGGTGATTCTGCAGCTTTTGCTTGTCTCCTGTTGTTATCCCTGAATACTAGGGAAATATCAGGGAAAAAAACTGTAATGACAGTAGCTTTTCTTTTTCTTTGAAGGCTGGCCTCGTCTCATTTGGTTTGTGATTGATGGGAAGCATCTGGCAAAACCAGCTAAGGACTGGCATCCACAAGTACGGGATGCCAGTGCTGAGATTGCATATATTGAGGTGATCCAGTATAATATGCCTAACTTAGGGTTACTCTGTTGTAGTTCATGTCACAGCATGTTTTCTTCCTTTAATCTATTGATGAAGTAAAAGAGATGACTATAATATTTTACAGTGTGAAATAAGAATGTTACCCTCAAAAAAGAAAACGGTCATTGCATGGTCGTGTTGAATCAGATGGAAGATTGGGGATAATTGGCATTTTTGGATCCCTAGGACAATTTGTTTAACTGGAGTAGAGAAACAGTCAGATTTCACAGTGTATTCTCTGAACATAAATATATTTTTTATGCTAGCTTTTTGGTTTTGGTTTGGGTTTTTTTTTTAAAGCTCGCTTCATTTTTATAATAAAATATCCTTTCAGTTCACTACCATAAATTTTCTGGATTTTGTTTTTAATTTAATGCTTGTGTAAACTTTCTATTTTCAGTACAAAACAAGCAAAGAGGGCAGCACAGTGGGCATTACTATATCTCATGCTTCCATGCTGGCACACTGTCACGCATTGACTCAGGCATGTGGTTATTCAGAAGGTAAGTTAGATAGGTACAAATTTAAAATGATTCTTGTAGCTTTTAATATTCAGACACTTTATGTTGCAAGATCATGTTTACTGTCTTAAAAGAACTTTAGATAAGCAGTGGTAGTTTTAACTGCAAAGGGAAAGACAAACTTGCTCATTCATAATAGTTGTGGTATGTGTAAGTAAGAAGCCACTTGTGAAATCATAATCAGTGTGTATTAAATTTTTTTTGACCCAAGATCCTTATCGATTTTATTCAAGGGTTTGGATTTTTCAATCTTCATAAATTTGTTAGTAGGTGGTAAGAGCTATACTGATTTTTCATCCTCTGGAAAAGAGTTTTGTTACAAATTTGTCTTGCCTTCCCTAATGCCTTTTGAACACTGGCCACTTTATGAAGTCATAAGGGGGCCAGTTTGTGATGCCCATGTGCAGAGTTAGAGGAGCCCTCCCAGCAGAAACTGAGGAAGCTTTCTTAGGCTGATCCTAGAGACCATTTGGGTAGCTTGAATCTCTTTGAACAGCTTTGGATGCTGCCACTTCGTTGTAACTGCTGTAACAGTGCAGACTGGTGTGCCATTCAGACAGGTAGTTATGCAGCTTCTTATCTCTCAGGAGAAAGAGTTGCAGTTGCTGACCAAAAGGAAGGCCTTTTGAAGTCTTGACTTGAAACCCAGTAATGACTAGGTGAGATGTAAAATGCATCATATTACAATTCCACTTTGTAATCCCTAGGAATGTGACACTTCACCCCTAAAAGACAGTCTGATCAAGAAAGTCTGAGAGTTACTGTATTAAAAAAAAAACCCTGACTTGCTTGACTTTACTGCTCTTGCACCTTTGATGACCCTGCCTGCATAGATCATAAAGTTTAAAGTCGTAGTGCAAGTCATCTGGTCCAATTACTTGAACTAGGTCTGTGATTCTAAATAGTGCATTAGAGGGCATGAACAAATTGCTAACAGTTGCTAACTGTTCTCTCTTGCACTTTTTTTTTCCCCTTCCTCCTTTGGGCAATTGGTTTATGCCTGTAGTGCCACAAAGTCCACATAAATAGTGTAGTAGGATAAAAGAACTTCTCACAGTCCACATATCTGCACTCCTTTTACTTATCATCAAAGAGGACCTTTTCCCATTTTCATTTTGGGACACCTTCCCATCACAGCTGTCACCTGCAGGAACTGTGCTCAGAGAGGGGAGGGTATATCCAGCCGGCAGGTAGGTGGTTCCTGAGTCCTGAAAGGGTGATGGCAACCAGTTATGGATTGAAGGGGTCTACACATCTTTTCAGACAAATATGGAAGAGCATTGCTAGCCGTTAACATGTCATACTTTCACAGAAGGTACTGAATGCTCTTGTATGTTCATTTTTCAAATTTCTATTGCCGTGTGCTAGAGTTACTGTCATGAGGTTTGTGTGCTGTATAGAACATACCCAGTATAAAACTTTGCCTTCTGTTTTGTTTATAGCTTCCTGCAGCTTCACAGTTTTGACCACAGTAGTTCCTGTTTTCAGAAAGGAAGGGACCTTTCTCCTAGTTAATCATGTCCTAAAAAAGAATACCTCCATAGGGATTGGAGTAATGTGAGAGATCTACTTGTTTTCAGTCATCCTCTTAATGAACCTCTCAATGCACCTGGTTTTGACGATGTGCATTGAGTTCATTTGTGCTTACATTAACCAAAAACTTTTCCCTCTGAAGTCTGTTTGCTGGAAGAATCTCATGGTTTGACTAGTTTTTACCCCACAATGATATAGTGTGTGCTAACATACACACAGAATCATGGAATGGTTGAGATTGGAAGGGACCTCTGGACGTCATCTGGTCCAATCCCTTGGTTCAGACAGGCCCATGTAGAGCCAGTTATCCAGGAACATATCCAGACTTTTCAGTATCTACAGGGATGGATACTCCACAACCACTCTGGGCAAGTTGTACTAGGGCTGTTAGCCTTGCATTTTTCCAGATGCTCCAGTCCCCTAATCATCCTTGTGGCCCTTCACTGAGTTCACTTCAGTAGCTCTATCTCTCTCTTGTACTGGGGAGCCCAGAAATGGACCCATCACTCCAGCTGAGGCCTCCCCAGCACTGAGCAGAGGGGAAGGATCACCTCCCCTGGCCTGTTGACAACACTCCTCCTAACACAGCCCAGGACACCATTAGCCACAAGGGCCTGTTGCTGGCTGCTGTTCAACTTGGTGGCCACCATGAACCCCAGGGCCCTTTCTGCAAAGCTGCTCTCCAGACAGTTGACTCCCAGCATGTCCTGGTGCACCGAGTTGTTGCATTTAAGGTAATGAACCATTCAGTAAGAGATGAATCCCCTTGCATTCTACCTGGTCCTCAGAGATCAGAGGGGCTAGGGGTGGCTGGACTTCTCTCTTCATAGCTATGCCAATTAGGGCCGTAACTATAGGCCTGACACCAGACGCATTAACAGCGCGTAGGTTGTAGGTCCGGTTGCATTCAAGAGAAGCCGTCAGGGTCATGAATAGTACGGTTTATTCTTATGCAACATCTACATATTCTTTGAGATTTCCTATGATAAATGCACAAACTGCAGGCTGGCTCTATAGCACTACACACAAAAAATGATTGCAATCACACACAATTCCTGCGCAGTCACTTGGTGTAGCTGAGGGCCCAGCTCTTAACAAAAGGCGTCCCTTTGGCGGGGGGGAGCACAAACCTGTCAATCTGTCCCTCTGATCTGGTATCGGATTATTGTCCCTCCAAATCCAATACAAACTCGGGGTAGTATTATCTAAGTGTGTGTGAGTGGGTGGGTGGGACTGTGATCAAGACATTGTTTCTTGAGTAGCAAAACAGCACCTTCCTTGGTGCAAGGTGTGTGCTAGTTCTGTGGGAAAAGAGGAAAAGTGAGAGATAAGGTCCACAGAGTACTGCAAAAGAGTCCGTAAGAGAAGGGGAAGAGCAGGAGATATATCTGCATAGTCGTGTCAAATATTCCTTGAGAGAAGTGGAAGGACTACGCAGCCTCTACCTCACTTCACATTCCTCTTTGATAGCATGGCAACACAAATTACTGTCTCCATCCTGTCCTATGTCTGTTCTGGGCACCATGTGTTAAAGAAATGTGTGTTTTGCAGCTTTTTCGCTGTTTTGCTTTTTCCACACTTCCCACAGATTGTTCTTCCCCAGGGGACAGGCTCTTCATTTATCCTTGTTGAATGTCATGAGGTTCCTCTCAGACCATCCCCTCAGCCTGACAAGGTCCCTCTGGATGGCAGCACAATCTGCTGAGGACATTCTTGTTCTCTGCATGCCTGAGAAAATGATTTCCAGAATTAGTTGTTCCATCGCCTTCATGGGGTGTGAAGTGAGGCTGACCAGCCTGTAGTTCCCTGGGTTCTCCTTCTTGCCCTTCTTGAAGACAGGAGTGATGTTTGCTTTCCTCGAGTCCTCCGGCACTTCTCCCAGTTGCCGTGGTCATTGAAAGAGAGTGGAGAGGGGCCTCACAATGACATCAAACAGCTCCCTCAGCACTCGTGGGTGAAGCCCATCGGGGCCCATGGGCTGGTGCATGTGCAGGTCGCTTTAAGTATTCCTTATCTCTTCTACCAAAGGTATGTCTTCCTTGCTCCAGACTTCCTGCAGGTCTCCAGGGTCTGGGCTTTTTGAAAGGAAGTCTGGATGGTAAAGACTGAGGTGAAGAGGCATTCAGTTTGTTTTGAGTCGATCTCCCTGTCTGCTCATCTAGCCCATACTTCTATCAGCTTCTCTATGAGGATCATACAGAGTCTTTCATAAGATGCTGTGAAACTGCTGGTTGCTTTCTCCAGCAAATTCAGTTTTATGCAGTTCGCTTTTCATGAACAATGAAAAGAAGTGAGGGTATGGAAGATTTGCATTTCCTTATGTACAGGCTCATGGCTGGGACAATGCACCTGTCTCAGAGTGATTGGTGCTCTCAGTCACCCAGAGAATGGATGGATATGTGGCTGACTTAATGAAGTATTTTATTTACTGGGAAATAGCTGTGTACATTCTGAAAAATCAAAAAGCATAATAAATACCTTGAAGAACAATTTATTGTACATGCAGTGATAAGCAAGTTTCACCTAATCAATACGATATATCCCTCTAAAGTCAGATTGAATCTTTCATTTAAAATATTTGATTGTCCATTTTTAGATTACTTAAGGTGTTCAAATTTCTCAGAGAAAACACTGAAGAAAATTTAGTACAGTCATAGTAATATTTCTCACTAAATTTAATTCTTTCAAATATAAGTGAACTTTTTCAGTTTGCATCAAAACTGAAGTTTTGGTCCGCATAGTTCGTTGGCAGATGTAGCAAACATATGGAGGTGGTATTATAATGAAACAGGGTCTTAAATACCTTGTAATAATCTAGTCTATAAAAATAGAGGTGATTGTAGTAAGTAAAATAAGACACTTTCAGCTTAAGCAGCCTGTTTGTTATTGACAAGAATGCATTGCAACATGGCTTTGATTTCTTAGTGGTGTTGGAAGTTTCATAGTTGCTTCAACAAATATTTTGAGATCTTAAATACTCTTATAAATATGTTTCTTAAGTCTGATGGTTTTTCCTTCACTTTCAGCTGAAACACTAACAAATGTCTTGGATTTCAAAAGAGATGCTGGCCTTTGGCATGGAGTATTAACAGTGAGTATTTGAATGAATGAAAAAGACTGCAGCAAGTTCCTTCTTTTAGTGGTATAGGTATCAGAATGAGGTCATAAACTCTCAAACTATATTGCAATTTTTATATTTTTCAGAATAAAGTGTTACTTTTTGAATAACTTGCTGCACAGGCATAGTTTATGTTTTTACTGATGATACACGTAGTTTTCACTAACAGTTAAATGTAAGAGTTACACTGTAGCTGTCATGATTTTTTTTTTTTTAAGTATGGTACATGCTGTGTATTCTTTAAGCCACTGGAAAGTTTATTTTTTAATATTTTTCTCATAGAGTGTTATGAACAGGATGCATGTCATCAGTATTCCCTATGCATTAATGAAGGTTAATCCACTTTCCTGGATACAGAAAGTCTGCTCATACAAAGGTAGCCTTAAAGTATTTTTACTTAACCCCATCTCTTTTTGGATGATTTAAAAGAAAAAAAAAAAGTTGTTTGTATAAAATGCTCTAGCCGAAGCCACTGCTGTTTTATAGAACTGATTTTCTTTGCCACAGCTGTAGCAATCGGGTACTCCATTTCAGTATTATATATACTGATAGATTCATTAATGAGTGACATTGATGTCTTCTTCTGATAGACCTTCAAAGAAACTGTGTTACTAATCTCAGTATTTGAATTCAGAGTAAACATTTAAAGTCTGTAATCAAGTCCGTCTGGAGACATTGAGTTTACATATGATATAGTAGTTAAATATTTGGTGTTTGTATTTTTTTTTTCTGTAATCTGTTTCATAAATTTATGTAAATACACAAAAATATGTAATTTGATAAATGGTCTTTGTTTTGCACATGCACCATAATTATTTTTTTATTTTCAGCCCGTGTAGCACTAGTAAAATCACGTGATATGCACTGGTCACTTTTGGCTCAGAGGGATCAGAGAGATGTCAGTCTGAGCTCTTTACGAATGTTAATAGTGGCAGATGGAGCTAATCCATGTGAGTATGGATGCGTTTTCTGAGTGTCAGTCCAAGGTGAACTAAAGCACACTGTAAATTGCCAGAACTCTGGTTCTACACTGTAGGAGCAGCACTGACTATGGTTATCTTCAGCAAAACAGAGACAGCAGCAGCGTTTCTTTGCCAAGGACACTGAAGCAAAACTTTCACAGAAAATGTTCTGAAGGATCTATTTTTTATATAAAGAATAGTTGACAATGTAATTTGAAAAAGGCTTTTAAAAATTCAAGTGAATCATAATGCCAGTTTCAAAGTAGTTGTTCATGTATTGCATGTAGACATAAAATCTTGAGTTGCGTTGTGTCTGATTCTGTACGTGCCTCTAGGGCTTGTCTCAATCATGTGCAAGGGCATAAAAATGGGAGCAGTCACAGCCTTAACTCAAAACCATGACAGCTATTAACTAGAGTATGCGGTAGGTTCTTGCCTTCTTTTGTGAATGATATGGTGGTGTTTTATGGTAATTTGAGAAAGCAGCTAGGAGGATTTTTTTGCAACAGGCAAGAATATACCTTAGTTGCTTAATTTTCCTGTTCTCATACACCAGAAAATCAATCATATTTCAGATTCCCGGAAGTTGCATGATGAGAGGTCAGCAAGCTGTGATGGTGGAAAATGGAAACTTGAAATGGTCTTGCTAAGATTGTGTTTGTTGTAAGCACTGTTTCAGAACTGATGCTTAGAAAGTTAGGCAGTTTGTTCTATAGGAATATACAATTTCTGTGCTAGTGATGCCACTGCTTTTTTATTGCTGTTTGCACTTCCTAACTATATTTAGCTGTGTAAATTAATTTTTTTAACCTCATCTTTTCATCTGTGCTGAACTGTTATATGAATTGACATGAAATTATACCTTGGATGTAGTATAATCAGTGAAGTTTGCTGGTTTGCATTATGTGCTGCAATTCCACAACTGTAAAATGCAAAGCTATAGGTGATGACCTATCCTCCTGCAATTTGGGCTGAGTGATAAAGCTCAAGTAGAGTTCTGAACTGAAGATATTTCAGAAACATTTGATACTGATTTTTAAATGCTCTGGTTCTGTGACCTCTATAAGAAACATTCATATAGGAGCTACATAGGAAGCTGACGTATAGTTACGTTACCCTTAGTGACAAAAATTTCTGAGCACTGAAGGATTTTCCATGATGTTAAGTGTTACCGTGTGCTGCCAGAGAAAGAGACTATGCTGTGAGAGTTGTGAATTTAATTCAGTGAATTAGTTGTTAACCACTGGGAGTTTTTTCTCCAAATCTAACATCTAATAATAGGTTGGAATGTCTTTTACGCAGTTAGGAAATATATTGGTTTTGTGTAGCTGAGCTTGAGAGTAAGCATAGACTTTGAAATCCTGCAGCTCAAGCTTTCCTCCCTTGGCAAAATGTTTCCAATTGTGTGATTGATCTTTTTAGGGTCAATATCTTCC
This sequence comes from Athene noctua, assembly GCF_965140245.1. NCBI lineage: Eukaryota > Metazoa > Chordata > Aves > Strigiformes > Strigidae > Athene > Athene noctua. Next base: position 26,631,851 of record NC_134043.1, on the reverse strand, counting down.
TGTGATGCATTCCTGAATGTATTTCAATCCAGAGGTTTGAGACCAGAAGTAATCTGTCCCTGTGCGAGTTCTTCAGAGGCACTAACTGTTGCTATTCGCAGGTAATTCTCTTTTCTAAGAAGTGAACTGAAGCATTTCTTGACTACTGAAGTGTATCTGATGTTAAAATCCTAGTCAGAAAAGACCATTACCCACATAAAGATGCCCAAAGACCTAGGCAGAGGAAGTCTGAGGTTCACAGATATCTCCTTTACTGAAGGATGGGTGATTTTTATTTTTCTTTGAAAAGTTTTAATATTTCCTTAAAGTACTCAGCTGTTGGTGGTTTTTTTACTGTTTGGGAAAGCGAGGTCTCATTTGCACTGATGTTGTTGGAGGACCTTTATAAAATGCCCCAAAAATCAAGACTGTTACTTATTTGAGAGGAAGAAGGTAATTGCTTATGCACAGTGTCTTGTAAACAGAGGGCTAAAGAAAGAAAAAAATATTTGTAACTGGGCTGAAAAATAGTATTGTATTTCTGGAAATAGCAAGGAATACACCAAAGAAAGGAAATACTTCGATTATTAATAGACATATGAATGGAATATGCTGGAGTTTGTTGACAGTGGTTTGGATCAAAATGTGCTTTTTTTGAAAATCAATTTCAAGAAAACTTGCAACAAAAAAATTTGGGATTTTGGAGAGTCTGTGGCGGGAGAACTGACATTTCCTCATTTTTTAAAAAATGCACTTAACTATTTTTTACAACAGCATCTTTTGCTCTGTTCCATCCTGAAAGTTGAACAATTACACAAAATACAATTCTTGGTCCTCAATCAATTCTGCTCATAGTAAGAAGTATCAAGCCCTCCAAACACTATAATTTTTCCTGCTGTTTAGAAAATTTTTCCATTGAATGCTTATTCTTGACACTTCTTTGCCCATAATAGAACTAAATCCTCTCTGTAACATTTTAGAGTGGGAGGAAGCTATATGATGTTTTGTTCTAGCTCTTTTTTCATCTAGTTAAAATATATTACCAGTCTTGAACTCTTGTTTGTTTACAGTGGGAAACCATTATTTCTCTTAACCTTAACAAGCCTGAGAGACTGGCACAGTGGTTTTGATGACCATTTTGCCATTGGTCTGTTGTTTCGTACCTGATTTGACTTTCTGTTTTCAGACCTCCAGAACTGGGTGGGCCTCCTCCAGGAAAAGCAGTGTTATCTATGAATTGTCTGAGTTTCGGCGTGATAAGAGTGGATACAGAAGAGAAGTTGTCAGTATTAACTGTACAGGATGTTGGTCAGATTATGCCTGGAGGTAGGAAAGCATTTTGTATAGGTTTAAGTACACTCTGCATAAGTTACCTTTACTATTATACTTGTGCTGATAAAATAAATAAAAATGTAAAATGATAAATACTTTCAAAGTATGACTTGGTTCTGAGACATTACCTAAACACATGATGATGAAGTACTAGATTATTCAGTGTTTTCGGTAGAGATTAATCCGTGATAAATTTGAATGACCGTAGCTTTTGGTATGGGCAGATGGTTTTGGCTGGTCTTCAGAGTTGTGTTACTGTTCACTTGTTAGCATTAGTGCTGACTGACATAGGGCTATGTAATAACAGTTACAACAAAACATAAAGCATAATATGAAATGCTGTCTTTCATCCAGGAGTGATAGTCCATGTGTTGGAATAAAATAGAATAGAGTATTTCAGTTGGAAGGGACCTATAACCATCATCTAGTCCAACTGACTGACCAATTCAGGGCTGATCAAAAATCAATATGCTTTAAGGCCATTGTCCAAATGCCTCTTAAATACTGACAGGCTTGGAGCATCAAACACCTCTTGAGGAAGCCTATTTCAGGGTTTGACCACCCTCTCAGTAAAGAAATGCTTCCTGCTGTCCTGTCTGAACTTCCCCTGGCACAGCTTTGAACCATTCCCAAGTGCCCTATCCCTGGGAGAAGAGCTCAGCACCTCGCTCTCTACATCCCCTCCTCAGGAAGCTGTAGAGAGCAATGATGTCACCCATCAGCCTCATTTTCTTCAAACTAGACTAACCCAGAGTCCTTAGCTGCTCCTCATAGGACATGTCTGCCAGCTGTGTTGCCCTCCTCTGGACACATTCACATACCTGGGATTACAGACACATGGATGGATACAATCTTTAGGGAAGACAGGAGAGAACAGGGGTTTTTTATGCGAGGAAACAGTTGAAATGCATGGAACTCACCTGAGAATGGATGAAGAGCCAACTGAGAGGATTAAAGAGCAGACTAGTATGGGTGACATTGTAGTGTGTGCCCAACCAGGAAGAACAAGTGCATGAGGCCTTCTGCAGACAGCTAGAAGTACCCTTATATTTGTGGACCCTGGTCCTCATGGGGTACTTTAGCCACCCTGATGTGTGGTGGAGGGACAACAGGACAGGGCATAAGCAATCCATGAGGTTCCTGGAGAGCATCAGTGACAAATTCCTCACCCAGGTGATGGAGGAGCCAATGAGTCAGAGGGTCTTTGCTGGACCTCCCCACAAATGAGGAGGCACTCACTGGGGACATGAAGGTCAAAGGTTCCAGTGACTGTGAGATAGCAGAATTCAAGATCCTGAGAGGGCAGATCACAGCAAAAGCAAGATCACAATGTTGTACTCTAAGTGAGAAGACTTCAGCATCTTTGGGAATCTGCTTGGTAGAGTCCCATAGGATAAGGTCCTGGAGCGTAGAGGGGCCCAAGAAAGCTGGTTAATATTCAAGGATCACCTCTTTCAAGATCAAGAGCAGTCCATCCCAAAGAGCTGAAAGTCAGGAAAAAATGCCAAAAGTCCTCCATGGATAAACAAGGAGCTCATGGCAGAAATCGTATGTCATAAGGAAGTATACAGAAGGTGGAAGCAGGGGCAAGTAACCTGACAGTAATACAGAGCCTTAAAGTTAAGGAATACTTAAAGCGACCTGCACATGCACCAGCCCATGGGCCCCGATGGGCTTCACCCAAGAGTGCTGAGGGAGCTGTTTGATGTCATTGTGAGGCCACTCTCCACTCTCTTTCAATGACCACGGCAACCGGGAGAAGTGCCGGAGGACTCGAGGAAAGCAAACATCACTCCTGTCTTCAAGAAGGGCAAGAAGGAGAACCCAGGGAACTACAGGCTGGTCAACCTCACTTCACACCCCATGAAGGCGATGGAACAACTAATTCTGGAAACCATTTTCTCAGGCACGCAGAGAACAAGAATGTCCTCAGCAGTAGTCAACATAGATTCACTAAGGAGAAGTCGTGCTTGACCAACCTGATCACTTTCTACAATGAAGGGACTGGCTTGTTAGATGGGGGGAGAGTAGTGAATATTGTCTGCTTTGACTTTGGTTGGGTTTTGGACATTGTCTCCTGTTTAATCCTCACAGAGAAGCTAATCAAGTGTGGGCTGGATGAGCAGTCAGGGAGGTGCACTGAGAACTGGCTGAACAACCAGGCCTGAGGGTGGTGACTGGTGGCACAAAGTCTGGGTGGAGGCCAGTAACTAGCTATGTAGCCAGCCCAGGGCTCCATACCTGCTCCAGTTATTTTCAGCATCTTCATTACTGATCTGGATGATGGGGCAGAGTGTATCCTCAGCAAGTTTGCAGATGACACCAAGCTGGGAGAAATGGCTGAACACCAGCAGGTTGTGCTGCCATCCAGAAAGACCTTGTCAGGCTGAGGGAATGGTCTGAGAGGAATCTCACAACATTCAACAAGGATAAATGCAAAGCCTGTCCCCTGGGGACGAACAACCTGGTGCACCAGGACATGTTGGGAGTCAACTGTCTGGAGAGCAGCTTTGCAGAAAGGGCCCTGGGGTTCATGGTGGCCACCAAGTAGAACAGCAGCCAGCAACATGCCCTTGTGGCTAACGGTGTCCTGGGCTGCGTTAGGAGGAGTGTTGTCAGCTGGCCAAGGGAGGTGATCCTTCCCCTCTACTCAGCACTGGGGAGGCCACAGCTGGAGTGATGGGTCCATTTCTGGGCTCCCCAGTACAAGAGAGAGATGGAGCTACTGACGTGAGTCCAGTGAAGGGTCATCAAGATGAAGAAGGGACTGAGCAGCAGCATCTGAGCATATGAGGACAAGCTGATAGAGCTGAAACTGTTCAGCCTGGAATAGAGAAGGCTTGAGGGGGATCTCATCAACATGTACAAATATCAGAAGGGAGATTATAGAGAAGACTGAGTCAGGCTCTTTTCAGTGGTGTCCTGTGACAGCAAGAGCCGATAAATACAAACAAACACCTGAGCTTTCCTCTGAACAGAAGGAAGTACCCTACTGTGAGGGTGACTGACCACTGGAATGGGTTTGCTGGAGAGGTTGCAGAGTCTATCCTTGGAGATACTGAAAAGCTGTCTGCAGATGGTCCTGGGTAACTGGCTCTAGGTAGCCCTGCTTGAGCTGAGAGGTTGGACCAGATGACCTCCAGAGGTCCCTTCCAATTTTAACCATTCTGAAAGTCCCATACTCTAGATATCACAGCAAACTGGTCAATCCTGGATTAACCTCAGTTTCTTAATGATACCTGTTTGCAAGACTGTGCTTCCTAAAGTAGGTGAATATGGGCATTGTTCCCCAGCCCATTAAGTGCATTGTAGCAAGAAGACTTTGCCTCTTCCCTGTTACACTTTTTTGAGGCTAGGCTGCTGAGTTGTTTTGAGAGGAGAGCACTCTGAATTAGATTAGTAAAATTAGGACTGTGGACAGTGACTGGGTTCTGTCCTGAAAGACCTCTCAGTGCCCTCTACTCCAGAAGTGAAGATTGCAACATCTAGATCAGAAGTGTAATGTTCCCTGGCACTGTCTGACAGTAACCACCGGCTTCAGACCCTGTCCTGAACTGATCTGGGTGTACTTGGACAGAATGAGATACAGATTTTTTTGAATTCTCCTTACCCCCTCAGGTTTACCGTGTAGTGACCAAAGAACCTGATTTGTTCTGGTCATTCCCTTGGCTCCTGTGGCTTTGCTATTCTTGGTTCTGTTACAAACCTCATGCCTTGCTGAGCTGTGGTTCCAAAGCCCTCCTCTCTGTAGAGCATTTACTCAAGGTAAAGATGAAGGGAAGAGCCATCTTGTGCTATTTCAATAACCACTGCTTCTCAGTACATCAAGGGCCCCAATTATGACTGAGAGATTGCAGACACCTTTTCAGTCAGCTGATAAAAATTTCAGCCATTGTGTAGCAAGTGGCACTGAACATGTTTCACTTTGCTCGTTACTCGCAGAAGCACTCAGCAACCAATAAGGTTGGTGGTTCAGTTTTTACTGAACTCAGATTCACATTCCTCCTGCTTCCTTCTCCTACCAATAAAAGACTGAGCAGAAGCTCTGCACTTCATATGAAAGTAAAGGAAAAGGAGCCCTTCCTGTGGGGATTCGTGTCCAATCTGCTTGTTTTAGATGCAGAAAACTGAACATCCCTATTCTGACTTTCTAGGTAGATAGGCAAGCCAAGATATTTAAAATGTTCTTCTGGGAGCAAGGGCTTTGTGGCCAGAAGGAGGGTTTTGATACTTTCCTGGATATATTCATAGAACTGTATGCATTCTGCAGACCCTGTTAGAGTTCAGTGTGCCAGGCACCCTCAGGCAGGTGTTATCTGAGCAGGTCTGTGAAAAGTCCTTGTGTCCTCTTTGCTCTGGCAGTTACCATTACATCACTATCTCTTTTCTGCTTATGATCCTTATGAGCATACTGTAGCATTACAGATCTGAGTCAGTATAGGTGGGCCAGGTAATTTACAGCAAAATTGCTTCTGCTTCAATTTAACACTCTAGGAAGTAAGGTTGTAAAGGCAGTCCAATGTGAATACAGCCACCAAGAATAATGACTATGCGTTGTTGTATGGCCTCGATGTGAAAACATGAGTGCAGAAGAAAAGTAGTATGGTGACCTAATCTGATCTACAGCTTCTAATTTGCTTCATCTGAATGTTCAAATTCAGGTTGTTAAACTTGTCTGCAAAGACCCAGAAGACAGTCAGCTGCAACTGGCTTCTGTGTCTCAACAGAATGGTTATTTTTCCACTTCAAGTACAATACAGATGGCATGGACTACTACTGCCATCTGGTTTGGCTGTTAAGACTACTGATGACCCCTTGAAACCTCACTGAAATTTAGCTGTGCTCCCAGCCTTCTACTTAGGTTATGGGTTAGTCACAGGAACAGGAGGGAACAAGTTTTCATGCCCTTCAGGTAGTCATGGATCTTTTGGTGAACTGGCTGAGGTTGAACTGGATGTTGGCCCAGTTTTTGAGAGTCAAAAAAGTGGTGTTGGATGTAGGATCGATTGAAATCTTTCTTTGGATCAATTTATCACATGGGCAGCCTATGACTGTGTTACACCTGAAGCTACTCTTCATATTCAACCATTACAGCTGTAAGTCCACTTGGTTAACCTTTTGTAGTGTGTTTGCTCAGTGGCAGGTTCAAGTCTGCCTTATGATGTTGGAAGAATTACCTGTATGTGTGTTTCTTCTTCTATATAAGTTGTCAGTGAAAAACATGACCCTGTCCTTGTGAAGTGCTTAACTGGGTAGCATGAGGGATCTTTGACAAAACTCCTCCTCCTTTGTCTAATGCCTTGGAACGTTGTCTGGTAAATCTAATGGACCCTTCTGGTTTAGGATTGCCATTGACAGATACTACCATGACTTTCTGTATTAGTAAGGAAGGCTGAGTGACTTGCCTGATCGCATGAGGAGAGAACAGTTAAGTGTGAATCCATTTAGTGCCTTAGAATGTTATGGCTTGTAATTGATGGCTATTGCTATTTTGAAATACAGTAGTAAATGGCAAAACTACTTGTAGGTTAAGCAGAAGTTGAGTAGCTTAGTTCATTAACTCTTTTAAAACTCTGATCAGCATTGGGCTATCAGTATCTGAGGCAGATTAGCTTCAGTTTGACCAAATGATAAAAATTCCACGTCTGAAGGTATGTTTTTAGCAGAAATTTCTTTGTGTGTTCCCCAAGTCAGAACAAACATAATAGAGGATAATCTCTATAGAGGATAATCTGATGACTTTGTTCCCTGTGAGTTTTCTCTTAAAAAAACCCAAACCCGAAAAATTGTTAAAAGCTTCCAGAGTAGGAAGACAGTAAAAAGGCTAGCAGTTATTTATAGATGTGTGCCAAATGAAAATAAATTAATGACTTAAGGAAATTAATGACTTATTTTCAAATAAGTCTGCATGTACATTCTAACAGTGGATATACCTGTGTCATACCTTGTAAAATCTATGCTTTTGCCTATGTAGTATTCATGGAGGATGTGCTCTGTCCAATTCTCCTTGGTGTTTGGCATACAGGAGAGGAACATACCACCATTTCCTTTCCTGTTAGTTACCCTCTTGAATTACTCTGCTAACTGGTGAGTCTTGCTCTTTATCTGGTTTTGGTTTTGTATTTTTTTCCTTTCCTTAGATTGCTGTGCTTTTACCAAAGGCCTAATTTGAGTCAGATGCCATCCCCGAAGGCTTTGTTCCACCTTCTGATCCCTGTTGAATACATTTAAGGTCTTGGAAGTGACCACATGCCCTAGTCTTTCAAATACTTTATGACATAGGAGCTCACATTCCTGAATTTCATTTGGTCAAATGTGCTGTGAAAGTAGTCTCCTAGCCAAGAACTGGTAGTCATGCTGAGGCTTGTTCAGTCAAGCCTCAAGGTTTTGATCTCATTACACTTGAAGATCCCTGACGCGCTTTATTCAGGAACCAGCAGGTTAAAAGGTCATGGATAAAGTGTCTGCTTTCCCTCTCCTTTTCTTCAGATCTTGCTTTTTGTTCTGAGACACTGAGCCCACCTGCTTAGGGGATCTCATTCAACAGACCCCTCAGCAGGAAGACTGTGTCTTATGTCACTGCTGTTTAACCCACAGGCCACTCTTGATGCCACAGTCTCTTTGGTTGCCTTGGCTGTTCATTTTCACTATCTGTGATGAATGCCAATCACGAGAGCCACCAGGGAAGTCCAAGCATCCATGAAGAAATCTTCCCATCAGCGATAGCATGGAAAGTCTTAAGAGACAACCTAATACACATTCTCCTGGGGTCTTCTCTGCAGCTCCTGGAAGGATGATGTTTTACCTCACGTGTTGACCACCTTGAGCTATTTTGCATGGTTTCTGTCTGGGACTAATGTTGCTAAGAAGCAATATTTGGCTTATAACAATCTTCAGTTCATTTTTCCAAATTGGACTGGTAAAGATGGTAGTGAGTGTACCAAACCTCTCTTCTTCTGCCTGTTTTCTGCTTCTAACTTTCACAGCAACTGGGATGTGATTCCTATGTCTTCTGTCATCTTGGAAGCTTATTATACTTTAAGCTTGGACCTGTATATGGATGCTCAGGGTATTCAATTAAGTTTGCCTCCCTGCTACTTCATGACTGAATGTTTCCATTCTTCTACAGGGATCCTTCTCACATTCTTTCTTTGACAGGACAGTAATCTAATCCAGAAGATCTATATCCTTACAGCTCCTAATCATACAAAGCCTGGTTCATAGAAAGAGTGATGCAGCAGCTACTTTCTTCAGCAGAAAACTTTAGGTTGGTGCCAGATCTTAGGTTTCTTGATGATCATAAGATGAACTTATACATATACAGTTCCACATTCTGGACTGTGATTGAATTCAGTTCCTTTCCCAGAAGTTCAAGGAGAAGGGTTCAGATTTCTCAAATGTAGGATGCTTATTTTGTCTCCAGTCTATGGATGCCTTAGATGTTAATGTTTCCTCTGTCCATGTCTCAGCAAATATTTGCCCAGTTTCTTCTAGTTTATCATGATGTATATTCACTGCAGATGCATTTGGTTCCTTTATCTCAGTACCTGATTTGTGAATTTTTGCAGAACAATTTTGTGCAGCTTTCAGTCTTTTTTCTTGGATTGTGAATATGAGATAGCAGTACTTCATCCCCACTCAGTCCTTGGAATTTATCATAGTAACCGGTTCTGTGTGTTCTACTTGGCTTCAGTCTATCACCTGATGGCACAACAGCCTGCCACTGCAGAACTTCTTCTCTTAGAGATCTGTGGCAATGTGTACACTTGTGATGAGACATTTTCTTCCAGTTTAAATTTTGTGCTTTGGATGTTTGTGTGACAACCTCTAGAGTCTAGATTCTTGTTCATCCTTATCTAGGAAGTTGGCTTGCTTTATGCCTATTGCCCTTCCCAGAAGAGCAGGGAAAGATTCAGGGCCTTTCATTGGACATCTCCTTATGCCATTTTCTTCAAAGATTAGGTTTCTCTGGAAACCCTGTAAATACCTTCCACAAGGTGGTAGGGGCATTTCATCCTAGCCTTTTAATATTTTTCCTAAGCTTTCATGAACAGAACAGAACACTAGAACAGAAGCTATAGCTAAAGACTGTAGTGCAAGGAGGGCCCTCTTCTTTTTATTCTCACACACCCAGGCCTTTTAGAAGACTTGTTTGCTACAAGAAGATCCTGAAGTTCCACTGTTGGCACACAGTAACAATCTAAATGAGTATCAGTGGCATACAGATCCACTGTGAAACGGTGAAAGTGGAACAAGAGAACACTTTCTAACACTCATCAGGCACCTTTGGTAGTAGCCTTCTGCTGTGCAGGCCTCTGACATTATTCTTCTATTCATGCTGTACTGGTCTTTAAACATCCAAAGCTGAATCCAGTCTTTTGTAGGGCATTAGTGCAGTCATCTGCACAGTAGGATTCTCATCCTCTGCCAGAAATCTCATGGCAGGACTAACAGCTGAGAGGTCACCATCTATAAGAATGTACATGTGGACTCATTTGAAGAAAGAAAGCTTTCTTACCAGTAATCAGTATTCTTCGTGATGTGTAGTCCACATGTACATTCCCATCCCATCTGCTTTTCCCTTCTCTCTAATTCTTTTTCAGATGCAATGCTGTTGAGAGAGACTGAAATGGTGGTAGATGCACTCTCTTGTATGTCACACATGAAGCAGAAAAAGAAGGAGAAGCAAGAGTACAGGCTCTACAGATACTGCAAAAGGAATACCTTGCAGTATCACATGGCAGGGCAGAACTATGCCTGCTGTTAGAATGTACGTGTAGACTACCTGTATCATACATTGGTTACTGGTAAGTATTTTTTTTCACTTGGTCAGGGTGATAGGATAGTCCTTGGGCTTCATGGATAGAGCATCGTTTGGGGACAGTAGGCTAATCTGTTGGGTTTTCTGTGTTTGTGAACAAGTTGAGGACTGTAGCATTTGTGTATGCCTACAAGTTGTTACACTTTTTCCACTTATTAACACTTCTCTCTGCATCATTGCTTAAGCATTACATACAGAGTTCTGAGGTTAACCCATTACTTCCTGTGGTAATAAACTATGTGTTTCAATTTACCATTAAGTTTTAAATGGCTTTTTTTCCCTGGTTTCTCCTCCTAAATTGAAAAATGCATTTTTTGCACAACGGACTGATAGTTCATACTGTGTAATTTAATTCCAACCTTCTAGTTCATATGTGGAATTTTCAGCAACTGAAACTGTTGCTCTAATTTGGACTTGGACTTGTACCAGAATTTGAATGGCATCTCCTTATTTGGTCACCAGAGGTGATCACTGCATGCTTGCAAACATTTTATTAATAAATACTAGTTGGTCTGATAATTTTTATGAAACCAAGATAACATAGAGATTGATCTACTGGTAGGGTGAATTAGCATCTTTCCTATTCAGACCTAAGTTGTTGAGAACTGAAGTCTTCTCTGAGATCTGAAAATGCACCTATGAACCTGTTCTACCCAGCAGAGTTCTGGGTCCGTGCTTGCAGCAGACCTGGCTTTATTATGCATTAGTATTAAAGGAAGTGTGCCACTTCCCATTTATGATTTCTCTTCATGCTGGTTGAACAGTGGTAGAAGTAAGGGCTATCTGTATATCACTTAAGAATGGTTTAATTATAAAACAGTAATATAGTCCTTTATAATGGCTGTTGTAAGCCTTATCTGGGCTTCCTATCTGAAATACATTCCCTGGCCAAAACATTCAAAAGATTCTGATAGAGATAAACCAACTAAATAAATTTCTGATACCTCTGGGGTCTCGTGGTTGGTTTCTTTAATATAGTATGCATGACCACAAAGTACTCTGATTATCTGAGGTGGGAACAGATGCAATGGGAAAGAGCAGAACATTTATTTATGGCATAGTCTGTGTTATTTTTCAAAGGCTCTCTTTATTTTGTATTGACCTAGGTAGCCATTCTAATATCTTTGTTAATCTTGAGTCATAATGCAGAAAAATCATTGACCTGACAGAGAATAAAAATCCCTAGTTTTTCTCTCCATTTCTAATGTATTTCTCACATAACCTAAGGAATGATACTGTGAATACCAGAGTAAATAAATAAAAGGAGTGGTATGTCTGTAATAGGTATCTTTATATTTTTCTTCTTTATTCTCATATATGTTTGTACTTGATCAAACCATCTGCCTTCATGTTGAAAAGCAATTGCTACGGTGTTTGCTAATGTACAGACTGTGAAGCACTCTAAGAAATACATTTGCATTTGCAAACTTGCATCTTGGAAACACATCACACAAGCTGTCAGAAAGATAGATAGAGCTCTCTTGCATGCTGTGGTTTTGCTGCAGGTGATAGATAATTGATACTAAAATCTTTATCTGCCTGTCAGTGGCAAAGCAACTTCTGTGTCAGCTGTTGAAGCATACCAGTGCTGTGACTCTGTGTTCTTCCTTTCCCTTTAGCAAATGTGTGTGTGGTGAAGGTGGATGGAACTCCTTATCTGTGTAAAGCTGATGAGGTTGGAGAAATATGTGTGAATTCAGGTGCAACTGGGACAGCATATTTCGGCCTCCTTGGAATCACCAGGAATGTGTTTGAGGTTCGTACTTCTCTTTGTAATGTAGTTTCATTGTTAAATTTCTAGTATTTCTTCTTGCAAATAAACTTATTTGTTCCTTAAACTTCCTTTCTTATTTTATTAGAAAAAGCCATGGCCAAATACACTGCTTTATTCTCTATCAGAATATGAAATTTTGTCTTTTATAACCAAAAATACAAAGTGCCACCAGCAGTCAGTCAGTTGCCTCTATATTCTGCAACCCAGTGTTGTCTCTATGTTAGCATTTAAATTCACCTTAGCTCTGTATTAACACAGCAGTCTTATGTAAAATCACCTGTAGACATTTCAAATTTATTAGTGCACAGCTTGGGACATAGAGTTAGAAGTTGCTCTAATATTTGTGAGCTTCTTCATGCATCAAAATGCATTTGTTAAGATATAATAAATGGTTTAGAAAGCTTCCTTGTGTATTGCAAACAGTATGTGCTTTTCAAAATGACCTTTAGTGTTCATTTGCTGTAATGCTTAGAACACTAAACAGTTTGCTGTTGGATATGTGCAATTATGTTCCTAGGTATATGGAAGAAGAGATAGTAAGGATGATAGCATAACAGCCATCAGCCTTGTAGTTTGTCAAAGTAAAGCAAAAGCAATCTTTCTGCCCAGATTTTTCCTCACACTGGTACCCTAATTTTGTCTTTTCTGGCAAGAAAGGAGTGAATGTTGCATACACAGTAGTGTTACACTGGGCAGCAGTTTGAATGCTCAGCAGAAGTATGTTCTACCACAGAGGTGAAGGAAATCCTGACCATAGTCTTGTCTTTGAAAAAAAAGCTCTGCCTGTCAGCTTACCAGGCCTCAGCACTTTAAAGAGCTTAGCTTTCAGCACTGTCCTTAGCTAGTGAGAGAGACAGCAAGAAACCTGATATAATGGAAGAGTTGGGGGGTGAGGGGAAGGCACGGAAACCACCTGAGCAGATGAGAGGAACTTGCCAATGAGCCTGGTTCTCTATTGTAGGCAGTCCCATAGTTGCAGCAGACTTAACTTTTTCCAGGTTCTGATAGTGTAGCATTTGTTGCCATTGAAGTGATACGCCTGGATATGTATCTCATTGGGGATGTTAATAGTAACAATGGAAAGACTTTCTGATTAAGTGTTATATGAGTGCATACTATAAAACCTGATTTAAAAAGCGGTGTGAACTGTTGTTATGAAGGCTAAGTAGCTGAGAAAAAGATAAGAAAGAAGGCAGAGTTAAGAATTGGTGTGTTCTTAATTAAAAAAATTGTTGTTCATACTCGACATGATAGTAACTGCTGTCATAGGGTAGTTTTTCACCTGAGCACAGAGCTGCAGGAACACAGGCAGAAAACGTTTTTCTTATCAGTACCATGAGTTTCTGAATACTTAATATGTTCTTTCAGGCCATTCCAGTGACGGCAGCCGGCGTGCCTGTTTCAGACCAACCATTTACAAGAACAGGATTACTTGGCTTTGTGGGTCCTGTAAGTGTGAATGAGCCATCTGGGGCCCTGCTTTGCCCAGACTCCCAACTCTTAAGTGATGCACCCGAATTCAGCAGAATTCTGTGTTGGGGTAGTGACCTCGTACAGATCTTGAGGAGTCTGGAGGTTTTTTCCCCTCTATTTTTAATCTTGTCTTCTTTTCAGGACTATTTGGTGTTTGTGGTAGGAAAATTGGATGGTTTAATGACAGTTAGTGGCCGCAGGCACAATGCAGATGATGTGGTAGCCACTGCATTGGCAGTCGAACCCATGAAGTTTGTTTATCGGGGAAGGTGAGTATATTAAAAACTTCACCACTCCTGGTTGGACTTTGTTACTCTTTTTTTCACCTGCAGATGAACAAGTAACATAGTGTACACAGGAGCTCTGCATGTGAATTTCTACATATGTATTTTTTAGGAAAGGTGGCACTAGGTTGTGATATGCCAGATAAGAACTTGGCTTTCCCTGCTAACTTGGAAGACAAATATTGACACCCTTCTTTATTCATAATAGATTCTAAATCACTTTCACATAGTATAAACATAGATCTTTAAGTGTCTGTTTGAAATTTCTTCCAAAGCTTCTCTTAAGACAGTCAAATGGAGCTTGTATGCCAAGTGTAAAACACAACTCTCCTTTGTCCACCTGAGCCTTTCATGCAGAGCAGCCTAGGGAGGAACTTTGAGGCATGTTCTAAAGAACAAACTATGAGTGTTGAGGCTGCTGAAGGACCTTCAAAGATATTGTATATTGTGTCACCAGCCTTATTGCTCTTCAGTGGACAATGGCTCAATGTGCAAATGGAGATCAGTGATGAGTGGTGTCCCCCAGGGGTCTGTACTGGGACCAGTACTGTTTAATATCTTCATCAACGACAGACAGTGGGATTGAGCAGACCCTCAGCAAACTTGCAGATGACACAAAGCTGAGTGGTGTAGCTGACATGCCTGAAGGACAGGGTGCCATTCAGTGGGTCCTGGACAAGCTCGAGAGGTGGGCCCGTGTGAACCTTAGGAGGTTCACCAAGGCCAAGGGCAAGGTTCTGCACCTGAGTTGGGGCAACCTCCAGTATCAGTACAGGCTGTGGGATGAAGGGATTGAGAGCAGCCCCCAGGAGAAGGACTTGGGGATACTGGTGGATGAAAACCTGGACACAAGCCAACAATGTGTGCTCACAGCCCAGAAAGCCAACCATATTCTGGGCTGCATCAAGGGAAGTGTGGCCAAGCAGTTCAAGGGAGGTGTTTCTGCCCCTCTACTCTGCTCTTGTGAGACCCCCCCTGCAGTGCTGTGTCCAGCATTGGGGCTCTCGGCATAGCAAAGACATGGACCTGTCGGAGTGGGTCCAGAGGAGGGCAACAAAAGTGACCAGACAGATGGAGCACCTCTCCTGTGAAGAAGGGCTGAGAGAATTCAGGGCATTCAGCTGGAGTAAAGACTGGGAGACCTTATCGCGGCCTTCCAGTACTGAAAGGGGCTACAGAAAAGATGGGGAGGGACTTTTTAATAGGGTCTGTGGTAACAGGACAAGGGGTGATGATTTTAAACTAAAAGAGGGTAGATTCAGACTAGATATAAGGAAGAATTTTTTTACGATGAGAACACTGGCACAGGTTGCTCAGAGTGGTGGTAGATGCCTCATCCCTGGAAACATTCAAGGTCAGGTTGGACGGAGCTCTGAGCAACCTGATCTGGTTGAAGATGGTCCCTGCTCATTGCACTGCGGGGTTGGACTATATGACTTTCAAAGGTCCCTTCCAGCCCAAACCATTCTATGATTCTATGAAAGTTGAGCTTTCCTCATTTTTGCATCACTTTGTGAAAATTCACATATCATAAAAATAATGGCACATACCTGGTTGAGACATGATTAATATTTTATCCTAGAAGATGCAAGCCTAAAACTAATTTAATACACAAGTGGGAGTAAGTAATTTTCCATGCAAGCATTGATACATGTGCTGGTCAGTAATTTGGCATAGTGGTTGTCTTTCAGAAGAGACACTGTAATGTAGGCGCAACAAATTTAGCGTGCATGATGGAGTTATATAGGCAAGGTTTGCACAGCCCCTGCACGGAATGAACCTGCCTGTGTTAAACGCGTGCTACATTGGTGACTGCAAATTCCCTTGACCCCCAGCAGAAAAAAATTACAATAAAGAACCTACATTTGTTCTGAATTTGTCTGTGATTTTGTGATGATCTGGCATGAATAATGCTTGTGTGTGTTGAAACAGTACCATGAAAGGTTGCAGTCATTTCCACATTATAATAAACCATGCTATGTTCATCATATGTTGCATCCTATCATTCTTCTGTCCTTTGCGTTTTAGGATAGCAGTGTTTTCTGTGACCGTTTTGCATGATGATCGAATAGTGCTTGTGGCAGAGCAGCGCCCTGATGCGTCAGAGGAGGATAGTTTTCAGTGGATGAGCAGGGTTCTACAGGTAGTCAGTCTGTCCTTTCTCTCTTTCCAGGTGAATAAGGCTGATGTATGAAATGAGAATATTAGAGCATCTTTTTTTCCATAAGAAAAACCTATCAGTGTAACTACAGAGAGTTGTAATAAGCTGACTTTGGAATGTATTTCAGGGTTGATAGGTAACAGAATTTTGTAAAAAGTAAGACTTTCTTTCAGAATGTTTTTTAACCTCAAACTTCTAGGAATTTTAAAAGTCCTAAGAATGATAGGTTTTGTTCATTTCAATTCTACATATCTCTGCTGATTTCATACTGTCTGGGAGAGTTAAGTCTGAAAATGTTTAAGGGTATACTTAGTGCCAAGTATCAAAACAGACCCTGAAAATTTTTTGTGTCACTAACATCCTTATTCTAGATCTCCAACAGTAAGCATTAAAAACTTTTTCCTTGATTATTGTGTTTTGGGGCGGGGCGTGGGGGGGGGGGGGTAGGCATTCTGGTATATTTGCATTTGAAGATTTCAGAATTAATCAGTTCTAAGGAAGTAAAAAGTGAGAGAGCAATTACAGAAGAAGACTCTGGTGAAGGGACAACTGAAGGGATGGCTAGAGAGAACAACTTAAGGGAAGATTCCTCTTGGAAGTAAGGCAGTTGTGTAATAATGGTTTCTGTCTAATTTCAGCTTTGTAATCTTTTTTGAGGGAATATCTGGTAATAGAAAAGCTGGTTTTGATGGGAGAAAATATTTTTATTGCTCTTTTTAGAAGTGTCATAGCTAAAATAGACACTGAAGTTTTAGGCAGCAAGATGTTTCCCTCCCTATTTTTGTGGTTTCATGTTCTACTGCGCTTTTGTGATTGTGCCATACGTGCTAAATTTGCTGTGGTATAATTTTGGCTTTTTAAAATCTCTGCACTTTTTGCCCACTTTTAAGAGACTTTCCTAATCCCTGATGTGCAGGTGGCATCCCCTTGATAGAGTGCACAAGCAAAGTCCTGGGTCTGCTCCTGCTCCCATTGAAGTCATGGCACAACTTCTATGAGTTCAGTGAGTGCAGAATTGGACCCTTTATTTGCAAATTGTGGTGCAAGTAAAAATTTTAATGTTATTAAATGACTTGAATTAAAATTCTTCCTCTAGCTACATCCCAGTTGATAACATGGAATGTGTTTTTTTTTTTCTTTCTGTCAAGGCAATTGATAGCATTCACCAAGTGGGCGTCTACTGTCTTGCTTTGGTGCCAGCCAACACTTTGCCAAAGGCTCCACTCGGAGGAATTCATATTTCAGAAACCAAGCAGCGCTTTTTAGAGGGTGCTCTGCACCCTTGTAATGTCTTGATGTGTCCACATACTTGCGTTACTAACCTGCCTAAGCCTCGACAGAAACAACCAGGTGAGTAACCCAGAGCATGTTCTCTCATTCTGCGGGTCTGTTTCTGAGGGTATGCGCCGAGTGTTCCAGGGGCAACATGACACTTCAGGACTGTGCAAGTTGGATGGTTTTAATCTGTGTAAGCTGGCAGAGCTAGTGGTAGTGTCAGAGCAGCCCAGAGCTCAGTGGAGGCATTATGGTCTGCCTCAAGTCCCAGGTAAATGCAAGGACATACAGAGCATACCAATTCCATGTTTCTTTAGCTGCATGATAAATTGTTCCTATATTGGCCATCTTGCAAAGGGCAGTCTTCAGACGTGCTGTAACTCACATAATAAAACTGAAGTACAGACGGAATTCAATTTGCTGAATCAGTAGTAGACTGATTTATAATGTACTGTCCTGGTAATAGACTGTTTCTTTAACATATCATACTATCCTCTCTTTTTCTGTGCAATATGATCCTTGGTTTTAGCTTTTCATCTTTTCAGATGTATGTTACATATGGCATTTATAGTAAGTTACAGGCTGAATTATATATTATTACATGTTCCTTACATTATTTTTCCTCATTTTGCGTTGTTTTCCAAAATGCAGATGTTGGCCCTGCTTCAATGATAGTAGGAAACCTTGTTGCTGGAAAGAGAATTGCACAAGCCTCAGGGAGAGATGTTACCCAGTTGGAGGATAATGACCAGGCAAGAAAGGTAACACTGATGTCCTGGTATTATTAAATATTTGAATTGGTTTATTCAAAATGACGGAAGACCAGTTATAGTATTATGCTGAAACTAAGCACCATGCATTTTGAGTGAATCTGAGAGTCTCCTTTTTTTTTTTTTTTTTCTGTTTTAGTTCCTGTATTTAGCAGATGTTCTTCAGTGGCGAGCTCAGACAACTCCAGATCATCCTCTCTTCCTTTTGTTGAATTCCAAGGTGAGATGCACTTTAGGTCATACTTGGAGATTGTGATCAGCAAAAGATTGTTTGGATTCTAAGAAAATTCCAGCTAAATGTCTTTTCCTAAAAGGCTTTAGGCTATTTTGATGAAGCAGACAAAAATTGCTAATTAGCAAGCAGCATAATTTTTCCACACCTGGAATTTTACTTCACACCTTTCATTCCACATCTGGAATTACAGTATGCATTCTGCCTAGCTTAAAACATTACAGTATTTGCATTTCCTGCTGGAACACAACTTTTTGTCGTATTCATGGAAGCCATGAGTTTGTCTTTATCCCTGAGCACAAGGGTAAGTGGAAGTCAGAGCTGAAAGATTTTTTAATTAGAAGATCTAGAGCCTAAGCAAAGAACCCTTGAGACAGCTTTGGAGTCGTATTTTCCAGGAGCACTGCACAGCCTTCAGGAGACACTGATGCTTGTCCTTGGCTAGGCTTTGCCCCCAAAAAGGATGGCACTTACAGTCACTCTAAAATGAACAAGTAAATGCTTCAGTTTTGGAGTGTAGGCTCTATGTAATTATAGGCTCTATATACTTAATTTATTCAAGGGCTGTCTGAGACTTTATGACATATGACAAGGCAACAGTCATGTTTCCCAGTAAATACATCGGTTTTGTTCATAGCCACACTCTGCATGTTGCTGTCAGTAGTTTCGGAGCATTCACGTACCCCGTGCATCCCACATTTTGTAAAGGGGTGTGAAAAAATGAGCACTTTTGTATGTTCCTCAGTATTTCAGCCTCCCTGGGCTTGAGGAGCACTACTGCTGTACTTATTTCAGAAAACTCAAATATTTTAGGTTCTTCTGCTACTTTTCTGGCACTTTTTTATTCCCCAACTTTCCTTCCAGGAGGCAGAGTTGGTCTGTTTTTGAGCCTGTACTCAGTAGCTACCCTTTCAGTGACAGTAACAGCCCAATGACAAATTTGGTCTACCTTCTGCTGTGCTGTACTGCAGACATGTGAGATAGAGAACATGCTTTCGGAAGGTCCAGCAGCAGTCCTTGGGAAGTGAGGGATTTGCCTTTGGGGGTCTCATTCACACAGGCAAAATGGCTTAGGACATGGTTCAAAGTTCTGGCTTCTCTCATGAGAACTCTGCTTTAGCAGAAGAAACTGTTTCAGTATGGCTATTGTTAAAAGCCACAGAATTGATTTATTCTTCTCTCAGAGCTGAAGAGACTTTTGAAGTAAGTATTCTAGTGTTAAGAAGCCCCTGTCTGGGTCACTTTGTTCGGGCAACTTTTACCCTTCACAAGGAGACTCTGCAAAAAGGTGACAAAAAACTTAAGCACAAAGAAATTTATCTGTTGGTGAACACATCTTAAATAGCTGGGACTAATAAGCTACAGTGGTAAATGTTAGTATGTTCATAGCTCTCTGTGAGAAACCCTTCTGTTTTACACCTTTTTATGTCAGTATTTTTCTCCCGAGGCTTTGAGCTTCTACTATTCCTATATCAACAATAAACTGTATTTATTGTTCTTATTTTGCATGACTTTAACAACGGTTTCCTTAATAAAACTGAGCAGAGTGCCAGTGCCATCCTGCGTCAAACTAGACGTCGGATCAGAGAGCTGTGCACTTGGGCTGAGGATTATATGTGGCAGCTTGTCTTGGACTTGAAACTGAATACTTGTATAACAGACATTTGCTGTGATAATCCTTACTGTATAGTGGGAGGCTTCATTCAGTCTCTGACTGTTTGTTTTCCTTTGAGGTGGTTGTCTAGCCAGTTTTTCTTAAATCGGATTGTAATCTTGGAAAAATGGATACATCCCAACCTCAGAGGCTTAAGGTTAAGGCACCACTTCCTAGGCTGGAGAGCAAATAAGATGTTTTCTGTCTTCACATCAAAAACTGGACTAAGCCTTTTGGAATCCCCATGACTTTACAACTGCCTAAGCAATCCAAAGATACAGCTACTTCCATGTGAAGACTTTCCAAATGCACAGCTGTCGGAATTACACTTTCTACAAGATGGACACACAGCTCAGGTTGCCTCTATGACCCCTTTAAAAGAATACCTGTATGAAAGGCATCAGGAGAGTTCCCTTTGCATTTTTAAGACGGCTGATTGCAGAAGCACCTAGAGGTTTGGCTGTGCCTGGTAGGGTAAAGCTGATGCAGTGCTTCACTTACTGCTAAAACAGTTGTGTTACCACTACTACTACTACTGTGTTTTCTCCCTTGGCCTGTGACATTTCAAGTATTTGTAAGGTATTCTTTTTGTGGTACCAAATAAATTGAGAAGCTACTTCACTGTCTGATGTTCAGAATAATACATATAAAATTCTCTAGCATTCTAAAAGGTCATGATACCAGCAGCATGGTTTCCAAAACACCAGAGTCTTTAAAATGTACTGTTAAAATAAGGACAAGGAAATACCGCATCTGCAGCATGTGCTTTATTCAGTTTCAAACTGTTCTCCACAAAGTTTTCTGACGTTGCATCTGTTCTGTGCAGGGCACTGTAGCCAGCACTGCATCATGCATACAGCTGCACAAGAGAGCAGAGAGAGTGGCAGTCGCACTGATGGAGAAAGGACGACTGAATGTTGGTGACCACGTGGCCCTTGTTTATCCTCCAGGTAGGAGGACAAAACAAGCAGCAAAAATCAAAGTCAGACCACAAGAAAAGGAACAACTCTTGCCAAGCCAGAGCATTCAAAATCCATTTAATATAGTGATATATGGCAGTGACTTAGGATTTCAAGGAAGATACTTCCTTTTTGGTTTTTTATTATTGTTTCTCCTAAGTGGGAAACTATGTTTACCAAACATCTCATCTCACTGTTCCAGGAGTCTGGGCAGTTATGCAAGAGTAGTTTGATTTAAACCACATTAAAGATTCTCAGTTTTCAGCTTCAGAGAATGGAATAAAACTGCATATGTATCCATTGAAAGCTAGATTAGGGATGTCACTGTATGAACACCCTTTCTTTCCTGAAAGGATGTCTCTTAAAGTGAAATCTGGACCCCAAATTTGCATTACTAGTGTGTATTTACAAGTGTACCTCAGGAAAAAAGTATTACCTTGCAAAAGTAGGCTGGCTACATATTTCAGAGTGATAATTGTGAAAAACAGATGTATGCTTTTTAAAAGAATCTGAGTTGTCGTCTTCATAACCTACAATACCTTGTTTTGTTATTTTTGTTATTTTATACTACCTTTCCGTGAAAACATATCCCTACAAAGTTAAAGTTTGTAGGGTTTGAAAAGTTTTTGCAAACTCTCAAATGCAAAATACTTTAACCTTATAGAATTGGGCATGGTCAAGAACAGCCTGTTGATTTGAAGGCAATTTTGTGACAAACCCTTACATCTTAATAAAATAAATCAGTACGTAGTTCAATT
This sequence comes from Athene noctua, assembly GCF_965140245.1. Taxonomy (NCBI): domain Eukaryota; kingdom Metazoa; phylum Chordata; class Aves; order Strigiformes; family Strigidae; genus Athene; species Athene noctua. The sequence continues at coordinate 26,610,379 of NC_134043.1, read as the reverse complement.
TTGGTGAAAGAGCTTGGCTTTTTGTTCTAATAATTCTTTATTTCACAAATATCCTTTCCAGGAGTAGACTTGATAGCAACTTTCTATGGCTGCTTATATGCTGGCTGTATACCTATCACTGTTCGCCCACCTCATCCACAGAATCTTGCTACCACTCTGCCCACTGTCAAAATGATTGTAGAGGTATGTATTAGACATTATTCTCCTAATGGTTTTGGTGGCTGTAGGATGGTTGATGCAGCCTTATAAATTGCTTTGCCACAGTCAGTGTAAAGTAAGCTAGAAAAAAAAAATAGTATGCTGTGACTGAGTTGTCAAATACTTTTTTCAGAAATTCCTTTAAAATGTTCTTTTTATTGTTGTGATTTATTTTGCTTTGTTTCCAACATTTTTTCTTCATCTATTCAGCTTACTGGTTATCTCATCTGGATGGATATGAAATCACTCGATCATTCATTCTCTAGTTTTATAAATGTTTTTAATGCTGTGTCTTTTGCAGGTCAGTAAGTCTGCATGTATACTGACCACACAGGCGATAATGAAACTGCTGAAGTCCAAGGAAGCTGCAACAGCTGTAGATATTAAAACATGGCCCACTATTTTGGATACAGGTACAGAATGTTTGCCTACCAGCCAAAATGTAAATAGTTTGAAGACTTATTTATTTTTTTATATCATAACTGCCTAATTGAATGGATGTATCTTGCAATGCATCACAATAGCTGTCCAGAAACTGTAGAAGGCATCTTGTGTTAATGCTAGAAAGATATATTTTTGTCCTGTGCTGTTTTTCCAAAAGAATAATATGGTGCTTTTCTCTTTTTATATATCCTAAATAGATGATATGCCTAAAAAGAAGCTGGCTAGTATTTTCAGACCTACATCTCCAGATATGTTGGCATATTTGGACTTCAGTGTGTCTACTACTGGTATATTAGCAGGAGTAAAGGTAGAGTAACAAGAGAGAGATTATTATACTTTGTTTCCTTATATATAGGCATATTCTGCATTCATTCCATCTGCTAGAGAAGAAACACAAAACTGTAAGTGAACCATCCTAGTGTTCAGAAAGCTTATTTTTCAATTTACACAACATCAAAATTTCTTGGTGCACTTTTTGGAAGCGTTTAATCTTACTGGCTCTGTGAGGAATGACAGAGGGGACTAAATGGAGAGTGTTTGTCATAAAGTTCATGAATGTTTTCTTTTGTGATTTATCATAGAGATGTCATGTCATTTGGCATCATTCGATGTCATGACAGATGTCATTTGTCACTAGCATGAAAAGTACCTGTGAAGTTCTGGGCTCATATCCCTTTCCTGTTTTAAAGGTGCTTAAAAAAATGCAAGTCACTACATGTTTCTATGTCTTCTACAATAAACATTTCTATCAGTTACTACACGTGATACCTTTTTTTTAAAAAAAAGTCGCAGAGAGCACCCTGTTTTCCTCTTACAGATGTCGCATGCAGCTACAAGTGCCTTATGTCGCTCTATAAAGCTACAGTGTGAGCTGTACCCTTCACGCCAGATTGCTATCTGCCTTGACCCTTACTGTGGCTTGGGATTTGCACTGTGGTGCTTGTGCAGGTATGTCATTTGAGTCACAGGCTTTCTCATGTGTTCCCAGCCTTCTCTAGAATCCAAGGCACACAGTTGTGGATTAAACTGTCAGAGAAACCCAACTTAAGATTTTTTTAATAGGTATTTCGTAGAATACCTTTTGTGATAACACAATTAATTTAAGTTAGTTAGTTACTTGAATAACTTGAGTTTTGCAAGTGGAATTAGTTAGATACCAAATCCAAGAAAAAAAGGACTTCGCTGTCTATTTCACATTGATTAAATAAATCCTTTTAAAGACTTTCGAGATTAAATCATACCTTTTTACAAGACCCTTAAGGTGTTGGCTGCAAGATGGGTATGCACTAAGAAATACTGCTAAAGGAAGCGATTAAATGTTTCTTAAAATGAATGAGACCTGAATTGATTCAATCAGATTACTATAATGCAACACATTTTACAAAACTGCAAAATTTTCCTCTTTTTTGCCCTTTAAAACATTCCATATGCTTTAACTAATTCAAAGATTTAATAGTGTTTTATATATTTTACTTTAAAAATGCAGAAACTGAATATGAAAGGTTATTTTGTAAGCAGGTGAAGTTAAATTTACTGTAGTTAACCTGTTCCTTACTTCTCTCATTTCCCCAGCTGTAAAGGAAGTGTACTGAAGAAAAGCAAAAATTTAACTTTAGTGACATCTAATGATTTATATCATCAATAAAATGAGGCAGGGTGGAGGGAGAAGAAACCTCAGTGAAGGAAGAATTAAAATCTAAACACATCTAAAAAAGTATATTTTAGGGAAGGGAACTACGTGTGTCATGTTTTCTATACATGAGTTAATATAAGGTCTGCTGTGTTTCATCTGAGTTACAGCTTTGTTTTTAGTGTGAAGGACTGTTTTATTACAGAACAATTTTACTTCTATTTTAGAATGTTTAAAAAAAACAAAACAAAACCCCTTGTCATATTGTCCACTACAAAAACACATCAACTCTAGTCAGGAGAAATGGCAAGTGTGTCAAGCTACCTGTTGAAAGCAATTAGAGATGCTGTTATTTTTTCAAGATGCATTGGTTTATCTAAGTGTGGTTCTACAGGCGGCTGTGTCACTGATTTTGTTGATAGTAACTGATCTAAAAAACATTTGGTAATTTAAGACTGTATGGTCATGGCATTTACTGTCTTGAAATGAGGTTTGGTTTGGTTTTTTTTTTTAATAATTACAAGATGGTGTGAATTCTGAATTTGACTCATTGACTCATTTGACTATTTCAATTACTCTGAATTTAACTCATGTTAACTGGTATCCAGGTTAAATATTTTACATAAACACTGTTTAAAATATATACCTATATATTTTATATATAAATAATATATATATGAGATACCTATGGCAAAGGCTAGAAAATTACACAAAAAACTTGAATGGTGCAATATAGATGTTAAAGACTCATTTCACTCCAAGCAGAAGGTGCGTTTTCCCTAGAATGGCTCACAGAAATCAACTCAGTTATCAATTGTAGTCTGTAACTGCAATGATGTTAATGTTTTAGTGTCAGAAGTTCTGTCTACTCAAGGCACTGAGTATTTGCCTGTAGTTCAGCACAGTTTACTGCAGGACAAATACACTCATCTTAAAGTTTGTGACTTATCTCTAACCCATAGTTCTTTCCTAACTAAGAGAGAACTTGCTCTATGTGGAGAAGATAAGCTGGAGTTCAGATAGATACCAAGCTCTCAGTTTTCCTGTGTTTGCTTCATTTTGACTTTATGTAACTTCTGGCTTTTATATGATGGCTTGAAGTTTTCGTGTTTCTTTTTCTTCCTCTCTCTAGTGTATATTCAGGTCACCAGTCTATTCTAGTCCCTCCTCTGGAGCTGGAGAGCAATGTATCCCTGTGGTTGTCTGCTGTAAGTCAGTATAAAGTACGTGTCACATTCTGCTCTTACTCTGTGATGGAGATGTGCACCAAAGGCCTTGGCACACAGACCGATGTACTCCGGGTAAGTGGACCTAATTTTTCAACATACTGATACATAAAGACGTGTATCTTTGTAAAAATACTTTGTTTTGGCTTGCAGAAGATGGACCCATGAGTGTTTCTGTGAAAGCCTGTTATGACTTGTTTTTTTGGGAAATACTGAAATTGCTGGAAGTTTTAGCTCTTCTGTTTCTGGTGGGGAAAAAAAGAAGTCTTATGTTTTCCACTTTTCTTATTTGTGCCACCTCTGTGCTGCTGGGTATTTCTGAGATTTTGGACACAATACATAGCAAGCTTATCAACTTTTTCTTGTCTGAGATGAAAAAAACAAACAAAAAACCCCAGACAAAACCCATACCAACAAAGAAGAAAATCCAAAGCCCCACCAAATCCCAAATTAAAAAAAAACTCCCCCAAAAAAACCAACAAAAAGCCCCCTAAAAACCTGGCAAGTCTCACCTGCTTTCAGATTGCTTGACACTAAAGGGATTGAGTTCTAGAACGGATGCAGTCCTCCTAACGGCAGCAATTACACACTAATACATCCATTTATTTTTGAGGGAAATCTCTTAACTGAAAATTTCCTTGAAGAGGTGCCTCTGTTTCAATGGTAGGACAGTTCCCACGCCTGTAGTAACTAAGCTGCTCAGGACTTCCATTGGGAATGTCTGTAAGCTTCTTGCACACAAGAAAGCAGCTACATTGTGCTTATTCTCAGTATAGACAAAAAACTCTGTCCCTCTGTCTCTTGGACCTCACTGAAGGGAATCCTGACCCACAGCCTGTTGCTACAGGTTGACATTCACTCTGATGAGAGCTAATAACATCCTGAACGCTCTCCTTGCATCTGAACTGCACAGCAATGGGAGTGAGGAGGTCTCTTGTTAGCCCAGCCCTTTGACACAATGACATTTTGTGGGTTTTTTCAGATCAAAATGATGAGTGGCTGTGTTGCAGCTACACCGTGTGGGTGGTTTGCATCTTGTATATCAAACCCTGCCACAACGCTGCTTGGCATTTTAGCATTTTAGAGGGTTGTCCGGAGTGGATGGAGCCAAAATGAGTGCAGTCCATGTCTATATTGTTTAACCAGTTCATGTCAGTTATTCTAGTGTTTTTAAAGTTCATCTGTTCTACAAATTAAAATGGCTTCTTTCTAGAATTTCTGACTTAAAATTTAAAATGTTGTTTTCTTCATGCAACCTCTCAGATGAAAGGAGTTAACCTGTCCTGCGTGCGAACATGCATGGTGGTTGCAGAGGAAAGACCAAGGATTGCGTTAACACAGTCTTTCTCTAAGTTATTCAAAGACCTGGGCCTCTCTGCTCGTGCAGTGAGCACTACATTTGGGTGCAGGGTCAACGTAGCAGTTTGCTTACAGGTGAGATTAAACTGCTTATTCCTTACACAGAATCTCTGAGGACTTTATAGGAAATAATGTTCAGCTGTATTTTTTTTCTAATGAGTTAGAGCTCCATTGCTTGCTTGCTTCATCACCAAATTAAATAAGCCTTGTGGATTATGGTAACTTCACTTTTCTGTACTAATGACCAATTGATTTGCCTTTCTAATACAGAGAACTGAGAAACTTGTTTCCTTCCTACCGTGCAGGAGCAGTATTAAATTAATCCACAACTTCTTGTTCATAAACATACTAAGTATTTTAAGCAGTGCTATTTCAGCTTGTTTGTGATTCAGATTTTGTCTACTGAAAAATAGCTTGCATATATGTGGAATTAAGTGGAAGACAGAGTTCCTCGAATAAGACCCAGGAAAATCAACAAGATTGGCAGGTTCATTTACTTTTAAAAATGAGTATTATCAACGTGGAAGTATGTTTGTCTCGCCTTATGTGAGAGGTTGACTATTTTTTCAATTAAAGGTATACAATTGGAAGCTTTTGAGGGGGAGAGTACGCCCGTAAAATTACACAGCCTTACTTCACAGACTGGAGATAATGACATGCTGTGGTCCAGATCTACCTTTCATGGTTTCATATCAGTTGATGATAATCTTGTATGTGTAATTTAACCAAATTAAATCTATTTTTTCTTAATGAGATGATTCTTCTCTAGTTAGGAGAGGAAAACAAAACCAAAAATTCTACACCTTGCCTGAAAATCAGGTACTAAGTATGGTCTAGAAAATGGTTAAAGCACCCTGGGTTTTGGATGATACTTGAGTTAATAAACTGCTCAAGTTTCAGTTGCAGCAGTATATAGCTTTTCATGTGGGGAATTTCATAGACGTCACGTGCATTACATATGTGTGTAACTGTAAATTTTATTTCCAATTTCATTGATATGAGTTACACTTCATAAAAAAATATATGTTTCTATGAAGTTTGCTACTGTACTTATGCAAAACTTTTTTTCTTTTTTTTCTTTCTGGTGCCCACTAGATGAAGGAAAGCCTTTTTTCATCTCAGAACATATTTTAATGTTCTAAATTTCCTACAAGATGTTTTGGGCCATGAGTTTCTTAAATATGTTGCCATTTGTAATTGTTTCTTTAGCTTCTGTAGTTTCTTTCACATATATTAAAGAGGTTTTTAACAACCCCTAGGTAAATAGTTGTAAAGAAGTGCAGCCAGACCAATTTTATGAATCAGTAGATGGAAAAATAGGAAGGATGCAGATGAAAATAAGTTGATTGTAAATTAAGACTTTAAATTAATTGAATAAAACATTTCATATGCCAAGTGCGAAACAACAGCTTTCTGAATTGCTTGTCTAAATAAAAATTTTAAAAGCTAGTTTTGGATATTTGCTGTTCAGACTGCACAAAGGGGGAAAAAACAGTTTTTCTGCAGAATATTAAATGGCAATGTGAAAAAGACTCCCAAGAAAACTGTGAAAAGTGTAGGGCTGCTGGGCAGTTAAGCTTCCTCTTTGTTTTTTACCTTTTTTACCTGTCCTCCATTCTTGAGCCCTTTTTTAGTGGTTTTTTTAACCTGCTTCCCCCATTCTTCTGAAGTGATATCTGTATTTGACTTCTTAAAATGACTGAATTTAAATGAATATAGATGAATAACCAAACTGAATGGGTATTTGGTACAAGTTAGCATGCAAATAAACAAATAATATTTTCCAGCCTTACTGGACTGGTTTACTTGAGAAGGTGTTTCTGAAGCTGCAAGCAGCCTTTAGATACTTACAGATGGATCAGGGATTTATGATAAGGCAACAGGCATATTATGTATGATCTGTCTGGGATCATACTTATTGTTTATTAACTGGGACTTGCATGTTTCCCAGAGAACCATTTAAAAGTGTCAAGCTCTAAAGTAATCTGAAATGGAAATTTTCTTTTCACTCTAAAACAGTATGAGTTTTGTTTTCTGTCTTACTGTGTGTATCTTATGTTTCCAGTGCCTCTTTGTTTGTATTTTCTTTTTTCCCCTTTCTCTCTGTTTCACACACTTTGATGGCCTCTGTTACTTCTGTTTGTGGTCCCGCTGTCAGCCAAACAGGCTGGGCAAGTTGGCTGAACAGGTATAGTGATGCATGTGTGCTTGTAATGTCCAAAAGTCAATCTGGTTCAGCAGTATTGCTCTGTAATGAATGTATGCCATCTGAGAAGAGTTTTCATTTGAAACAGATCAAGCAAGATTTTTTTTTTCTAAGGATGTTCGGTTTTACTCACAAAGACCACTTGTAGCTGTACCAAACCTCTTTCTCAAACAAGCCAGAAAGGTGGTTATAACAATGATTAAAATTACCACTGATGTGGCCATGTCACTGAGCCTCAGCAGTGCTACAGAATTACAAGGGAATGTCATTATAAAAGCATTATTGCTGCTCTCCAGCACTGCAGTCTTGAGCTGATGTCAAAGTGTCCTCATTTTAAGTATTTCTAAAATAAGAAACTGTGCTCCAGGGGGGAATAGTCAACAAAACTTTGTGGGTTTTTGTTTGGGTTTTTTTCTTTTTTTTTAGTTTAAATATGCATTTCACAGTAGTTTCCAGTTGTTTTGAGATTAAATTCTGCTGGGAAAAAAAAAGGTCCCCTGTTTCCATGTTGGGAAGCGAGAAATCTCTCACCAGAGTTGGTCAGAAGGTTTATCCTCTGACTGCAATAAGATCTCTACCCCTGCCTGGGCTGTTACTGGGAGGAGCCTTGAAATGATATGGGTTGGTTAGTTGTTTTAGTTAAACATTGTGGAGGTTTTTTTCTTCAAAGTTGACAAAACTATTATAAAGTAGAACAGTTGGGCTTTGGGAAAGAGATTAGGCCCACATAATGTTATGCTTACATGCTTTGCACTTGCCACCTAATTTTTAGAGGAGGTGCTTACCAAAATAAAATTTTTAAAATTTACTTACCTATATAAATACATACTTCAGTTGTTCATTCATTTACTGATTCCATAAAACATCAAAGCTTTATGGCAGTCATTCTAGAAAGGGTGGCTATTTTACTGTATTTCTGGTAGATTAGAGCAGTACTTTATAAGTGTCAGTAAAAAAGGGAGATGAATTTGTGGATTTGTGTGGCTATGAGAATGAAAGCAGGACTTTCTGGCTTCTGTTGGAATTTGTTTCTTCTTTCTTATTCTTAGGGAACAGCAGGACCAGATCCAACAACAGTCTATGTAGATATGAGAGCACTTCGACATGACAGGTACAGATTATGTTAAAGCATTATCAGTTTAATGACTGTAGAGGAGAAGGTTCAGCTTTGTTGTATTGCATTGGTTTGTTGAGATAGTCTTGGCAGTAGCTAATCCCTTATCACTGTATCCAAGGAACCCCACCCTAGAGAATGACAGCTGTGTGCTGGAAGTGGTCTGGCATCTCCTCCTCCATCACTTGTTCTGCTGACCCTCACCTAACTTTCTGTCTGTTCATCAGCCCTGTATAATCTAGACTCATGAGCTGTTTCTTACCTAACCATACCATTAGCAAAAGGTGACACTGCCAACTGGCCGTTCAGTTACAGAATCACAGAAACAGGGTGGGCAGGTTCTATGGATGTCTCTCATGCAACATTCTGCTCAAAGCAGGACCGGGTGAGATTCATCAGGTTACTGAGGTCCAGGACAATTCAGTAGGGAAAATCTCCAAGAATGAAGAGCATCCTCTTCTCTGGGTGTGTGTGCTGAGACTGACACCCCACTCTGGGGACATTTTCCTTACTGGCATTTCCCATCTTGTATATTATGTCCCTGGCCTCTTCTCCTTATGGTGTGCAGCTCTGAGAAATCTGGATCCATCTTCTCTGCAGCAATCCTTTAGATAGTGGAAAAAGTGCAGTTAGAGTTCCCCTTGGTTTTGGTGTCCTGTTTGGTTTTGTTCGTGTTTTTTTTTCTTCAGACAAAGCCAACTCAATTCCCTCAGCCTTCCCAGATCCAGTAAATGGATGTACCATATCAAAATACACACATGTCATCTGAGAATTTGCCAAGGATACATCGTTCTATCAGACTTAATTCTGTAGTCATTATCTTCCTGTTAACTTGCTTAAATCTTAGCCATTAGAAGACAAGCTATTCACCACCATTTTCATAGCCTGAGCAGATCAATGTAAACTACAGTCATTTTCTCCTTATTTAATATATCACTAATATGGTATCTATTCCTGTTAAAAACAAGTTTGGCCATAGTTTCAAAGCTGCTGCTGTTAGTTATTTCTAACCTGTGGGTGTAGGGGTAGTGTAATACAACATAATGTATAGGACCTGCTTCTCTTGTACACCTCTTTTACTGCACCTAGTTCTCATTCCTTCTGTAAATGTGCTATCTTCATAAGTTATGCTACTAATGGACTGCATAGTGTCACTCAATTCCATTTAGGCTGCTTGCTCTTCACTTTTTGTAATTCCTACTGACGCTGTGCCGTGGTTCAGTGTGGCAGGAGAGTCCAGCAAAGAAGGTGAATTTAAAATGCCAGTGGAACTGCAATCTTAGAGCTCTGTTGGAAGAAGCTCTCTCTCCAGAGAGCTGAGTTTCTGATTCTTAAAAGAAACATGGTGTATGGGAATGCTAATATGGAAGTGTTTAAGACGGCTAGATACTCTTAACTGTCTTACTGCATTGTGAGTAACTGACATCATAACAGTTTGGTCAGTGCAGCTAAGGATACGATAACACTGGATATTCTGGAACACATCTATTTAACTTCGGTTTAAGTGCATAAATCCTTGTACAAATGCATTCTCTTATTTTCTCAGGGTGCGTTTGGTGGAGAGAGGTTCCCCACATAGTCTGCCGCTTATGGAGTCTGGGAAGGTGAGAGATTGAGAGCAATCCTTCCTCCTCATGACCCTTACTTGGGTGGTGAGATGCTTCAGCTGGATCTCAATACAGAATCTGTGCAATGAGCTTCACTAATCACAGTATATCTAGGAGAGGCACTAGAGAGGGCATAAAATGAACAGTTAGTTGAGATGAAGCCAGGTACATGAAGTGAAGCAATATAATACATTGCTACAACTGAAAAAATCAGGCCTTCATGTGGAAGGTGTTTTCAGGTGTGAAACAAACTTCAACTCTGAAGCTGCAAAACAGCTGCTTAGAGTTTAAATGGTTAAACAACTTGATAGGAAGAGATGGTTGGTATCTGTGGTGCAGAGAAGAGTAGAAAAGGAGGAATTGCACAGACTGCTGACTTGGGTGGCTCTGCATTATTAATGTTTCTTTTGATGAATTCAAGTTCTCTTATCTTCTATTTCCTTCTTATTCAAGATTCTTCCAGGGGTAAAGGTCATCATAGCACATACAGAAACCAAGGGACCTCTGGGAGACTCGCATTTAGGAGAGGTAAAGCTTTGATGCTGTTGTACTTTGTTATCAGCAGTAATTTAATATATAGGTAAATTGTGTTAGATGAATGCCCATCTCTTAGTGGGACAGCCACAGTCGCCTTAATGTGGAAAGTGAATGAACTCTACAGAGAGCTGGAACTGTTTACACACTTGTATGTATGCCTGCATGGTTTCCTCCCTCCTCTGCCAAACTACTGCAAGCTAGTACCAGGTGATACCAGTTGACTAGTCTGTGTCAGATTGGCCGCTAGAAGAGGCAGTGAATATCTTATGTAGTCCCATCAGTGGACATTATTAATGAGATAATTTGCTGTTTGGTTTAACCTTTGTTTTATATGAATCTGTATTTGTGTATACTAAGATGCCCAGTTAGTAGAAGATTGCAGGTTATCAGGTGTTCCTTTTCAGTAAGCCAAATGTCTAGTTCATTTTTCCTCTTTACCATCCCCAATTACAGGTATATAAAACTCCTTTTTCTTTTTCCTGGTCATGTTCTGTGAGGCAGAAGCTAATGAATTATTTTAAAACTCCTGGCATTTTAGGAGCAATGAAATTGTCAGTGGAACAGATCTCTTAAATCAATAAATGATGCTGCCTGGTCTAGCAAAATAACCTTTGTTTATATGGGAATGATTCCTTTTTGTTTGGGTTTTTTTTTTTAATCCCCTAGATATGGGTGAGTAGTCCACACAATGCTACTGGTTACTACACAGTGTATGGAGAAGAAGCACTGCACGCTGATCACTTTACTGCTCGCTTGAGTTTTGGAGACACTCAGACCGTGTGGGCTCGGACTGGGTACCTTGGCTTTCTGCGCAGAACAGAACTTACTGATGCTAGTGGAGGTGAGAGAAAACAAATGTAGTTACAGAAGCGTGTGTTTGAAAGTCCTTGTGACAGTTGAGCTAGCAAAGAGTAAGCTGTCCTGCAAGTTTATCCTGACTTTCATCAGAGAAAAGTGCTGAATGTAACATGAATTGTTACTGTGTACATATTCATTGGTCATCATGCAAAAGGAGAAGTTCATAATGCCCTTTTGACAGATTTGGAAATCATGTTCATCTTCCTTTATTTCCACTTAGACAAAATAATACGAGCAGATTTGTTAGAAGCACTAGAGCCTTTCTACTCACTTTTCCTCTGAACCGCTTTCCTTACAGACAGGATGCAGTATTTCAGTGCTGATCCAGAGAATACAACTAATGTTGTCATTCAGCAGTTTAAGGACATGCACAAATACCAGTGGCTTCCCAGCCTTTCAGAAGTTAAAGCTCTAGAGGAGTAACTTCTCCATAATTTTTCCAGTATAGAAAATAAATTGTTAATACCATTTTTTCAGTCTAAGCCAAGATGTATAAACTTGAGGCATGGAAGCAGATGGAAGGAAAGCTCCTCCTTTTTAGGTTGAGATAGAATATGGAGTAGGAATAACTCTTGATTATTACTTTAAAAAAAAAAAAAAAAGTAATCTCTAAACATCACAAGTAAAGGAGTTTGGATGCTTTTAACTTATTAGCAAATGTATATTGCTAAATGTCTGTGATCAGACTTAAACAAATGGTGGTATCCACATGGATAGTCAGTGTCCCCTCATTGCTGTCACTGGATAATGAACTGTAGGGGGTTCACAGAAACCTTTTACATTTCCTATGGTTTACTCATAGTACAAGATGGAAAAGCAGTGTTCCTACTTCTGGAACATAAATGTCTGGGGGACACCGTGCATGTCCATCCTACTTTTAGTTCTCAGTTATGTGAAGGAAGAAGGGTGAGTGAGGAGAGCAATTTGTTCAAGGTGCAGACTTTTGTTAAGGAGCTAGATCATCTCTTGCAGCGGATATCAGTCCAGGGTTCAGAACTGGTCCATGACGTAACTGTTGAATTTAGTCGCTAAGAGAGGGTCATCCTCCAGTCCTGAGCTGATGTGCTATTCAGTCTCCCTGGGCTCTTGAGAACAAGAAAGGTGGGTGCAGTTGCTCCAGCTGTGGAAATCCCTGCAGCCTACTCAATTCCATCTCCTCCAGAGCAGTGTCATGCAGGCTTCCCTCTTCCACAGCCAGAGTGCCATCAGAGAACAAAAGGTGAATTCTGGTGAAGAAACACATCAGTGATGTGTGGAATCCTTAGCCCACAGCTACCACCACTACACAGAAGGGTCCCTTCTTTGGCACCAGCCCTTTCCAGCTGTTCAACCTACATAGTACACTGAGCAGTTCTGTGTCTGCCAGTCTCTGTTCCTGAAGGAATGTGGTCTCAGGCTTTTGGTGGGAGCTGATGTAATGTTGATCTAGTTCCCTCAAAAACTTTTACTCATGTCATCTTCCTCTTCAGAGCTGGTAGAGCATCATAAAAGAACGAGGTGCTCTAAGCTTTCCTTACTTTCCTCCTCTCTGATTTCTAGGATAGCTACCTGACCTCCAGGGCACATCACTGCTTAGTGCAAGGTTCTGCACAGGATGCTTTGATGGAATTGTCTTTCTGTCACTACTCAAAGTTAAATGGCTCCCTGTTCTTGAGAAAGCTGGTAGTTGACAGAAATCAGAATCTGTGAGCAGACATTTGCAAAGAAGAAAATGCAGGTGGCAAGGCACCAGATAGGTGTAGCAAGTTTTTGTGCCTTGTAGCTTTCTAAAAAATCATGTATTGTAGAGATTTTTATCACTGTGGAATAATGTCAGTTGTCCTTTAGTTTGTTGGCATTTGAGAGGTTATATATGGTGAATTAACCTAGCAAGTATGCATGAAATACAGTGGAGCTTCCCTGCATCCTTTTTGTCTCAAGTTACATGATTATGCCTGTTTTATAATTCTGCTCAAAAAATAGTGAAGTTGACCTGAACAGAGTTACAGGATGAACGTATCAATGTGGAGAGCATGTCCTTCAAGCAGGGTCTAGGAAAGCTTTGCTTATGTAACCTATCAAAGCTAAGGCTGTGGAGGAAATAGAGGTGTTCTCGCTGCATTAACTGTGGGGAACTTAATAAGCTGAGAAGAATATTGTTGGCATGAGGACGAGTGGGTATAAGCTGGTTTTAAAAAGAAAAAAATGTTAAATTTGGAAATTGGAAAAGTGTTCTTGTCAATCAGAGGAGAGAAGTTCTCTGGTGGGACAAAGAATAGTAGGACAAAAAGATGCTTTAGCAATGGATTTTGATTGAGTTTGTGAACTGAGATTACATTATGGGAGAAAAAGGGCATAATTGATGACCCAGAAGTTCTTTTTAGTCTGCTTTCATTTGCTTTGAGTCAATAGGCAGAAGTGCTACATGACCTCCTCTTAATTCTCTTCTCTCCAGATGTTAGAGCATGATGTGTATTACAGACTCTTTCTTCTAGGAAGCACCGGGAACATCTTAGAACATCAGGAATAAGCATGTACAAATGACCATGTTTGCTCTATAGATCTGATGATGTTTTAAATGTCTGTGCTGTATTGCAGAGAGGCATGATGCCCTTTATGTGGTAGGCTCTTTGGATGAAACACTGGAGCTCAGAGGAATGAGGTACCATCCCATTGACATAGAGACATCTGTAATAAGAGCACATAAAAGCATTGCAGAATGGTAAGAGCCTCAGTATTACTTTTATGTATCCTTTTACATCCTTTAAAGTAGCAGAAGTCAAGCTCTTTGGAAAAGCATGCTAGACTGAGAGCTTGCTGTAAAGTGAACTCACCAAAACTTTGCTTAGAAACCACGGCAGTGAAATATAACACCCCTCTTTCCCCTGCCTCTGCTGCGGAGGAGTTGGGGGGGAGCCCACACTTTTATCAGAGTTTGATCTTCATAGTGTGGAAGACAGGGAGGGCAGGGGATGAACAGGACAGCAGAACGCATCCAAGTTGTGTTGTTGACTTCCCTGGCTGTGTCAGAATGGACGCACTTGGACATGGTAAATAAATGTCAAGGATTTTTTGAATGCTGTCTTCTAATATATATTATTGTCATTTGGTCCTGATGGATGATGTATACCATTTGGCTGTAGGTCCCCTTCAGTCTCAAAGTGGTGGTGTTTACTTGTAAGCTTTGTCTTCCGTTTAATAATCTCTGACGATTTACACAAGTACATTAATGTCAAGTATGCACACAGTGAATGTGAGATCTTAATAGTTCCCAACTTAATACATAAGTGCAAAGAACTTTTAAATACATGATTGTGTACATATAAAAGAACCTGCTTATATTTTGTACACGAACAATTAAAAAACAAGTGGCAGAGACTATCCCAAGAAGTTACAGATTTGACCTCTTGATTTATGAATATTTACTATTATGAACATTACTATTATGTCACTTGTTCCCATTTCTTATATTGTTCAAGTCCTTACAAAATTTATTTCCAGTGAGTCTTTGATAACTAGCTTCCTTCAACAATGTATTTTTTTCTGACCGTTAATATTTGTATTATGCCACAGCGCTGTGTTTACATGGACCAACTTGCTTGTGGTGGTTGTGGAGTTGGAAGGCTCAGAACAAGAAGCGTTGGACCTGGTCGCACTGGTAACAAATGTGGTTCTGGAAGAGCATTATCTCATAGTAGGTGTTGTGGTCATTGTGGACCCTGGTGTTATTCCTATCAATTCCCGTGGTGAGAAACAACGAATGCACTTGAGAGATGGATTTTTAGCTGACCAGTTAGATCCTATTTATGTTGCTTACAACATGTGAAAACAGAAAATCACGTCAAGGCTAAAGCACCAAAATCAAGGGACTTTCCAGACAATAACATGGGAATTCACATTCTGTGTTTTTAAAAGCTGTTGAAGACCTTAGAAAAATGGAGATCCTAATCTTCACAGACCTTCATCTCTCAGATTGCATTTGCTTTCATAAATCCATTGTAACAGTTACAGCTGTCTTAGGATGGAGAGTTTACTGGAATTCCTGAAGGAAGCTTATCAGAACTATCACGGACCAATTTTTTTTTTTTTACAATAATTATGAATGTCAGTACTTGATGCACTGCATAAAAGGACATAAATCAGGGTGGAGAGAGAACACCAGCTGTGAGGAGGATTCTTGGAAATAATACTGAAAGTCGTGAGTAACCAGAGTTTACCCTTCATGTGATTGTTTGCAATATATTGGCAGTATCTGGGTTGGCATGTAACTTTCAGGACTGCACACATCTCTACCGTATTCTTTACTGTACTGAAAGGAATTTTGCACATATTGAGATTTAAAAATGCAGCCTTTTTATTTTAAATCACTGACTCATCCCTATTCAAAAGAAACAAATTCATTCCAATCCCAGATTCAATATAAGAACAATTATGCTGCTGTTCAGCTTTTTTGTACCAAGCAAAAACAAATACTGCAACTGTAACAAGGTTACTTATCGTGCCATGCTGGACTCTGTAATGCTATAAACTTTATAATAAAATATAAATTAATATCCAGTTTTAACTACTTGATGCAGGAGCTGTCACTGCTCTTGCTGTCGTAACCATGTAAAGTTGCTTGTTTTCACAGCATTAGCTATTAATTACTGCCCTGCATAATGCCAAGTATTTGAAAATTCATTCTAAAGCCAATAGTCTCTGAGTGATTTGTAGAAATGTTTACAAAAGCATGGTCTTACAATATGTTTTCCCTGAATATCCTGTGCTAAAATTTATGATAGTGACTTTTTTTTTTTTCCACCATGGAAAAGATACTCAGTGTTAGTTAGCTTGATCTGCTGTGGTACAAACTATCTTTTTTTTTTTTTAGAGTTGTATTTAGACAGACACTTTTTTTTCAAGCTGAAATACCCAGTTGGTTGAGTCACACTTGACTAATTAAGGTTTTGAAGTTTCTGCCTGATCTAATTACTGCAGTGAACCTAATTCAGAAAGAGAATGTGAAGTTATTCAAATACTTCATGTATTTGAAGGTAAGCACGGGACTAGCAAATAATTATTTTTATAGAGTTGTTTAAAGATTTTGAGCTACAGAAATTTTTTTTAATAACGCATGAGTTTGGCAAAAGAGACAGGTTTTTCTGCAAGGCAATTCTGCCTGGATCAGTGCCTAAGAAAGATAGATGTCAGTCTCCTGATATGAGGATATCAAATTGACTCTTGGTCAAATAAAGTCTTCAACAAAAAGCTTTCATGTATAGTAGTTCTTTGCCTTCATGGTGTTTGACTGTGGTGTATCATACAGCTGCATACTCTACTATGACTGTAATTATGTACAGAACTTGTGTAACTTATTGTTTTAAGTACAGCAACTTCTAGCAGTGGACTGTGGGACACTCCTCATAAAAAAAAAACAGCTGGCAAAACGAAAGAACTACCTAACCCCAATTTTAATGTTGTAGGTTTTTAGCAAATAAAGCATTGTAAGATTTTTGTATTTAGATATTGATGACAGTGAGACAAGTTGCCTTGTAAAGTAAATCTGAAACAAAAAGCACATTAAACATTTCAAAACAGCTCTTGAAAATCTGACTGCTGAATGTTGAAACGCTGTTAGGTCAGAAAATTTTAACTTCTTTACTACCGAAGATTTTCACCTGGTTTGGACAGTTTAATGCCCGAAGGGCTTTTTCTGTAACATTTCATTACAGTGCTTTACAGTTAAAGCAATCGCACATCCTCAAAGCCTGCATATTCCTGAACGTCATGCTTCCAGTGCCCGAACTGCTCTCCGGGGTCTGGTTGCCTCCCTGCCCCGCCCCACGCGTGGGCCCTCCTCTCCCACGGCCGGCGCCTGCCACACACCGGAGCTTTCTAAAGCGGGGCCGAGGACTTCGGGGAGGTGGGCGGGCGCGCGTGTGCGTGCAGAACGCCCCTTCCCTCGGCACCGGGCGCCCCGCTTCCCGCGGCAGGGCCCGAGGCAGGAGGGCGGGCAGCCTGCCGGGCCCTTCGCTTCCGGCCGTCATAGCCGCGCGCCGGCGGCGCATGCGCGCGGGGCGGCTCCCGCGCCGCCGCTTCCGGTGTGCCGTGGGGCGCGGGGCCGCCGCCATGGTGCCGGCGGGGCCGTCGGGCGGGCCGGGCCGCCGGGCGGGGGGGGGCGGGCGGGGCTTGGCGTTCGGCGCCGAGGCGGAGCGGCCCCACGGGTGCGAGCAGTGCGGGAAGGCCTTCGCGCAGGCCGGCGCCCTGGCCAAGCACCGCCGGGTCCACACCGGGGAGAAGCCCTACCGCTGCCCCGTCTGCGCCAAGGCCTTCGCCCTCTCCTCGGGGCTGGTCCTGCACAAGCGCACCCACACCGGGGAGCGGCCCCACGCCTGCCCGCTCTGCGGCAAGGCCTTCATCTCCTCGTCGCACCTCGCCCTCCACCTCCGCTCCCACACAGGTGAGCGCAAGTACCAGTGCCCCGTCTGCGGGAAGCTCTTCCTCCAGTCCTCGCATCTGGTGCGCCACAAGGCCATCCACACCGGCGAGAGGCCCTTCAAGTGTGAGGACTGCGGCAAGCTCTTCGGGCGCGCTTCGCACCTCGCCACTCACCGCCGCATGCACACGGGCGAGAGGCCTTTCAAGTGCCTGCAGTGCGAGAAGGCCTTCACGCAGAAGGCCGGGCTGGTCCTCCACGTCCGCCTGCACACCGGGGAACGGCCCTACAAGTGCGACAAGTGCGGGAAGAAGTTCCGCTCCTCCGCCCACCTCGTGTCGCACCAGCTTCTTGAGTCGGGCGAGAGGAACTTCAAGTGTTCCACCTGTGGGAAGGCCTTCAAGCAGGCGTCGTCCCTCAAGCAGCACCTGAAGACCCATGAGGCACGCGAGCCTCAACGCTGCTCGGTCTGCAGCCGAGCCTTTTCCAGGTCATCTTACCTCCAGCTTCACATGAGAACACACGGTGGGGAGCGGCCGTACCACTGCTTGGTTTGCAACCGGACATATGCCAAAATTTCTACCTTTGAAAAACATTGCAAAAAGCACCAGCAGGATGAAGAGAGGCCTGATGCTAGACACAGGCCAGTGACCACCAGAGCAAAAGCACTGACTGAAAAGAAAAAGCAGGAGCAGAAGCAGCAACACCGAGATAGTCTCGAGCAACCTCACCAGGCTGACCCAAAGCAGCAGCAGGCAGAAAGGCTGTAGAAGTTACTAAAATAAGAACTGTTCCTGGCCCTCTGCAGCATGCCTCATGGAGGTTGAGTGTCTGGTTTAATTTTCATCAGAAAAAAATGACACGCTGCACCAGTGCCATTCCAGAGCATATTTCTTTCTCTGACGCGAGGTTCCATGCAAACGCTTCTCTGGGGCACAGCAGATATGTAAAAGTCTACCGAGGCTCCCTGCAGTCGGTGTGGCATGCAGAACACTGGGCAGTTACAGGGGGATTCCACCCGCTTCATGGGCCCCTGTGGTTTTGTTTCATATCAGCAGCATTTTCTAACACAGACTTCTAGGGGGTTCCTGACAAAAGCGCCTGCTTTTACCCAGATTGAAAGAGGAATGCTTCTCAGTGTGTGGAAATAAATTAAGTTGTAGCCTCTTAAATGAAGGCAGAGTTTTTGTTTGAAGAGACAAAAGAGGTGGCTCACCTACAGAAAACAGATTTGTACCAACAGTGGGTTTAGGAAACAAGCAGGAATTTATCCTGCAAAACACAATGTGTTTTTAAAAGCACTGTGCATAGCCATAGCATCTTTGAGCCTTTTTTGGTTTTCTCGCTGTTAACCACAAAAAGATATTGTACTTAGCATCCAGATAATGCTGTGTATGAACTGCATTTAAAGTATGGCAGGTTTTATTGCCAAATTTTATTTTACCACCAAAGCAATTTAACTCTCAAAATTAATGAAGACAGGTGTCAAAAATCTGTAATTCATCTTAAATGTGTCTGACATCTGAAATTCCAGCTTGTAGTAAAGGCACAAGAATTTTTTTTTTACCTTGTCATTTGGGAATGTAAAATGTCTTTTTGAATTAATATGTTACTGTAGCTGGTTCACTGGCCAGTCACCATGCTGAGGAGTGAGTCAAGATGCCTCAACAGAGTTGCTGGGGAAGCAGAATGTTTCAGATTTATTCTGGGGTGTGAGGTCAGACTCCAGTGAGTACTAAATAACTTCATAAACATTAATAAACTGCCTTTATTGCAGCAGCGTTCTTTGTGAGCCAGCACTTTGTACTGACTTTTTTATAAGCTTCATGTCATTCTAGCCACAGTACAATGAGGCTACTTTATGCCATTAGTTAATGCTTATTGTTACCCAGGAATTTATTACAGCAGCAAAA
Organism: Athene noctua; assembly: GCF_965140245.1. NCBI lineage: Eukaryota > Metazoa > Chordata > Aves > Strigiformes > Strigidae > Athene > Athene noctua. The sequence goes on along the minus strand of NC_134043.1, from coordinate 26,590,893 downwards.
AGGAAGCAGTGAGTTCATTTTAAGTGTACATTCCTAGTTTTCTGTACCAGGTCCCTGATTTTTTTAATGCTATTTCTTTTCCAATGTGTGAAAACACATATTATGCACTTTAAGGATCTTTTTGGATACACTTCTGGTTTTGGTTTCTATGGGAGACTGTGCTGAGGGCTTGTATCAGCAGTAGCGTGGCCAGCAGGGACAGGGAAGGGATCTTACCCCTGTACTCGGCACTGGTGAGGCCGCACCTCAATGACTGGGTTCAGTTTTGGGCCCCTCACTCCAAAAAGGCCATTGAATGACTCGAGCGTGTCCAGAGAAGGGCAACGGAGCTGGTGCAGGGTCTGGAGCACAGGTCTGATGGGAGCGGCTGAGGGAACTGGGGGGGTTTAGTCTGGAGAAGAGGAGGCTGAGGGGAGACCTCATCGCCCTCTACAGCTCCCTGAAAGGAGGGTGCAGAGAGGGGGGATGAGTCTCTTGAACCAAGGAACCAGCGCCAGGACAAGAGGGAATGGCCTCAAGCTGCGCCAGGGCAGGGTCAGACTGGCTCTTAGGAAGCATTTCTTCCCAGAAGGGGTTGTTGGGGGTTGGAATGGGCTGCCCAGGGCAGGGGGGGAGTCCCCATCCCTGGAGGGGTTGAAGAGTCGGGTTGACCCAGCGCTGAGGGATCTGGTGGAGTTGGGAAGGGTCAGTTCATGGTTGGACTGGAGGATCTTAAAGGGCTTTTCCAACTGAGATGATTCTGTGACTCTCTGAAGGCCAAAAAGAATTTTCTGAAAGCTTGCACATTTAAAATATTGCAGCATATCAGGCCAGAAATTACATTAGTACATGATAGAGCTGGATTACATGTAAGAACTGATTTACGGCTAACAAAATGCATTGAATCATTCTCTAACTTTTTGCACTTCAGAATTTACCTGAAGCTGGATATACTAAGGTATAACATTGTTGAACTGATGTTTATATTCAGTTGGTTAATACACTTTAAACATTTACATGGTCAGATATTTCAAATGAGATGTTTCTAAGCCAGAGTTTCTTGTCATGACAAATTCTAATGTGAATTTTTGCTGCAGTCTTTAGATTTTGTTTTGTGACCAATCGTGTTGTTTAGAAGGAGCTAGACACACTGGGCTTTATTTCCAGTTCAATTATGTCAGTGCCATATAAGCAGAGTTCTATCTTCTTTTGTATTTCAGTACAGGTTATTAAAATAATATGCACCACTATCTTTTCCTCCGGTTATGTTTTTTTTTTTTAGTCCTGTTCTCACCTAAACATAAAAGTTTGCTTATGGAAATGAAAAACAGTTCCTAATTTTCTAGCATCCCTTAAAACTTAGCTTGCAAAGGTAAGTGCAAAGTAATGATTTGTCTTTATTTCTGGCATTTTTCTCTGCCAAACGTGGATGACAATGCCGTGGTGGTTGTGTCTATACTTGTAACGTGGTATGTCTCCATGCAGAATCAAAATTTCAGTGGCAAGAATATCTAAAAGTGGCCTTCTAAAGATCAGTTTTATGTTTCTCCTTAATAGTTTTGGAGGTGTTTTATTTTGTTTTGTTTAAAAAGCTTTCCGTTTTGCTCTTCTAGTTTCCCGCTCTGTCAGCTGCCTTCCCCCTGCAATGGGAAGTCCATACTGTTCGGGATGCAGGATGAAGTCAGACTTTGTACAGTAAAATCCAGCGTCAAGAATATTTCAGAATGGAAAAACTGAAAATATGCTTTAATGCCCTGACTGTTGCAGTACAGTAAGTAAGGCTAGGCAAATACTTTAGATTTAATATCGGGCAGGGGGAAAAAATTCAATCCACAGTTCACTCACGGAAATGCTGCCGCTTTCTTTTGAAATGTATTTTTCAGCTGAATGTGCAAGAGGGAGCAGGAATGTACTTCCATGTCCCTAGACTGCCTGGCTGGAAGAAGCACCTCTCCGTGCAGCTCCTGGTTCCCAACGTGCGGGAGACACAGCCCAGGGGCACAGTGCTTTGTCTGCACAATTGCTTTCCTCCATCCAACCAGGTCAGGAATGTTCATTCCCTGGGGTCTGTAAAAGTCCGCACTTGATTTGTGGAAAAAACATACTTTGTGGTTTTTTTTAAGATAAATTCTTTTTCTTGCTGTCAGCACATGAACTCTGGTATTGGACTGATTCAGCCTGAATGCACTTCCATCAGTAGTTAACAAGATGAATTTTTTCTTTAGATATGCTAACAGCAATAATTGGCACTCCCAGCAAAATTACATGCTATGTGGAAGAGTTTTTGTAGGGGTCTGTAAGTGCTCTTCCAATGCTAGTAATTTTGTGTCTGATCCAGAGAGAGGATTCCCTTTCACACATGTGCTTTGCCTGAAATTATCTGGGCAGAGAGTAAAAGTGCATATTCTGATCTCCCAGAGCAAGAAGTAATGGCAGCATTTTAATGTAAAATTGTGTTGTTGATCCTCCTTCATACATATATGAAAATGTAATTCAGCAGAGGTACAGTACAATATGTATGTACTAAGTCTGCCCCCATCTGTCACTTTCCTAGTTTGCAAAGTTAATTTGAGTCTGTTAAATGTCTCAGGCTCCTCCTGTTGGTGTACTTTCTTCTCTTTCTTTCACTTTTAGTACTGTTGATAAATAGCTCTTGTCCTGACAGCTCATTTAATGTAAGAAACTATCCATTGGTGCCCTTCCTGGTGGGAAATTCACTTGCATCCTCTTCTGTACAGAGTCACAAAGCATAACTGACAGATGTGTCCAAGCATAAGGTAGGCACTGCTAGTGTAATGCTTCTGCTTTGTCCTCAGAGAGCCTCCAGGGCCCTGAGGGTCCCCAGCGCAGACCCCAGAGCTCCCTGTTACCAAACCAGCCTTTCTGCAGGTTGTCACACGCCAGTCTGCACTAATGACAGAAATGTGGATTTTCTGATATTTCCAGTGATCGATAGATCCAGTGATCGAAATATTCTGATATTTCGGTGATCAGGTCAAGCTAACCAGTGCCATTGAGGTGTTGTAAGCGCACACATGCCTTGTGTTTCCAGCAGGCTGATTCTGTTGGCTGGGATGGGAGCATTACTAAAAATTAAATATTTAATAATGTCATCAGCCTATCACCTTCCCTTCCTGAAGATTGAACGGTTCCTGCCCGAGCCCGATAACCAGTGGTACCAGGACTGGCTCTTTTAAGTATGTAGCCTGTTGTTGCTGGGAGGTTAGTGAGTTGTTGCTTGAGCTTTTTGAGCCTATTTGGAGCCAGCTGTGATGTCTGCCTTGCAGAGCTCTGACACTGGCTCCTTGATCAGCCCCAAGGCTTGAATGATTTAATTTTTTTTCCCCAGAAAATGTTGCCACACTTCTGAGCCCCTCAAAACACTACTCAAACCCCTTGTTGGCATGACAGCATCCTTTTTCTAGGCTGGCCGCAGCAGCTTGGCACAGTGGGGACCCAGGGTGTTAGCAGAGGTGCTGTGGGTGGCTGTGCCTGTGCGTGCGAGGTGGCTGTGCTGGTGGCGGGTTGTCAGCAGAGGCACCTCAGACAACTCAGTGCTTGGGCTAGTGTTGCTCAAACTGCTTTGCCTGCCTCACCCACTGCACCCACGGGTGGCCATCCCTGTCTTGTCCCACAGGGTTTGTTACGAGGTGGGTGAATGTCTTGAATTCCCCTAGAGCCTGCGGGCCAGTGGAAGAGTGGGTCTCTGCTTGGCAGAGCCACAGGGTGGGTCCAGTCATGGCAATGACTTGAGAGAATGGCTTGGAGGAACGATTTCCCTGGCAACTTGATTAGCTGATAACTTTAGTAAGTGAATGGAGACAATTTGGCAATGATCAGCCGAGGCTCCACCTGTGTCAAAGAGCAGCAGGACATAACGGGAGCAGAGCTGCAGTCCAGACTAGGTGACACTGGGGCCTGTAACCACGCAGCCTCTGTTTCTGGAATTTTGCTTCAGGAAAGCTTAGCCTTCCTTGCTGACTGGGGAGGAGTATCCACGGCTCAGTAACCTGAGCAGCGCATGCTGCACCACTGGCACTCAGGGTGCTCACCTCAAAGGAAGGCACACTCTCTTCCTCCCTGACAAGAGGCAGCAGCTCTGCTGCACCTTCTCCTGTGCCAGTTAAAGCCTCTGTAAATTCCCAGCAGTGGTGTTGCTAAGTCAGGATCAGCCTTACTGCCAGAAACACGTGCGCAGTCATACCAAGTCACTCCCCGCTCCGGCTCTCACTGCTCGCTGAGGGACAGGGTGACCTGCTCTGCATCTCGCTGGCTCTGCCAGTGTTCAGGCCGCCTGTTTCACCTGAAGCTCTTTGCTGCTGCGGTGCTGTGCAGAGCTGCTGAAAAGGCTTGGTCTGGAGGAAGGGTTCCTCCTCCCTGTGAGCACCGCTGGGGTAGTGAGGCAGAAGGAGGTTGGGACTTGGAGACCTGCCAGGCAGCCTCACCAGCAGACCCTTGTACTAAAGCATCAGACCCTTCTGCTGAACTCAGATTCAGGCTCAGGAGAGAGTCATGAGAGTCCCATCTACATTACCTCAGGTCTGTGCAACTGTTGGAAACATGAACCGAGAACTGATGAGGTTGTTAAAAATGTGGAAGTAACACAGATGCTAAACAAGTTCTCAACAAATGAGCACTACCCTGAGATGGCAAAAATGCTTTTTAAAATTCTAGTTGGAGTACAAGATGCTGTCTTTCTTGTAGGCATGTCTCTGCCTGAGTGTACCTTTTCACAGCTTGGGGGAGGCAGATGGTCCCTGTCTGAAGATATGTTATTTTACACATGAAATAATTACAAAATGTGGAATGAGGTGAAAACAACAACAACGTGAGCAGGTATCTTTGTTATGAATTTTTCACCATAGGTGTTGCTAGCCATGAACACCTAAGCACAGTTATTGCTGAGCTGGGTGGCAAGTGCAGAGTGAAAAAAGCAGGAGCATAGGCTTTGGGGAAATTGTCGTAGGTTTAGTTTTGGCTTTGCAAAGGCTCCCCAGTGCAAGCCCCTGGATGAGCCTGGCAGCAGCAGCCACATCCTGAACAACAGCAGTCCCAGGGAGGCCCATTGCACTCCTCTGGCCTTGCAGGTACATCTCCCGGTTTGGCCAGTCAGGTGGAGCAGCGGTGGTGGTAACAGCCTAGAGATGTTTGGCCAGTCAGGGAGGAAATGCCAGGGAGGAGATGAAGTTTTGATCAATGACCAACAAGAAACCCAGGGGCATGAGCTGTAGCAGTGCTTCAGGCTGCATCCTCCAGCCTCCACCTCTGACAGTGCAGGGTAGCTGGGGAGCTGCACACAGCCTGGGACAAAAGGACACATTTTTCACCAGAGACCAATTGCAGCCCAGAGACCAAAACAAGATTTTATTCTCATCATTTCCACACACTGGAGGCTGTGCCTGGTCTACATTAAAGCACTGTGATCACGCTGGGTGGATCCCCCCTTCCCTTCTGACCAAGCCTGGAGACCTTGCCAAGGCACATCCCAGGTCCAGAAGCTGTCCCTAGCCCAGAAGCCTCATACATTTCACTACCAGTTCTTCAGGCTGCTAAAAGCAGGAGGATTCATCAACAAGAGAAAAGCCTGGACTGTTAGATGGTTATGCATTGTCTTTCAAGCCAAGGGTGTCTCAATTTGTCAAGAAATGCTTGGGCTCTGCTGAGCCCCTCTGACAGGACAGGGGCTGTGCTGCCTGGGTTAGTACCATGCACAGGGTGGTCAGAGCCCACAGGAGTCAACAGGAGCCTTTCTGTTCAGGTCAGCAGGCTCAGAACCAGGCTTCTGTAACCAGCCCCTCCACCATAATCTTCTATTTCAGCCCTTGAATTTCCCTTTTCCCTTTGCAAGCAAGCTTGGATCTCAGCGTCTGCCTGCCTCCAGCCCCGTGCATGTCCCTCGCATACAGCAGCAGTGAAGGAGCTTGAGACAAGGCATTTGCACACCGTATCCAGCCAGGTGGGCACTGGCCGGTAGGCTTTCTTGAGCTGTGCAAGTGTTTCTTGTTCATAAAGCCGCAGAACTTAATAAGCTGCTTAAGTCTAGCACAAGCTTAACTCCAAGGAGCCCCTAATCACACCCAGTCTTTTTCCTGGAGGAGTGATGCTGCTCTGCATCTCTCCAGCATGAGAAGGAGGTGCTCGCCTGCTTCCCACCAGCTCATTCATGCTCAAAGAACTCATGGCAAGCAGCAGTGACCATTGCAATGAAGGCTACAAACTCCTGGAAGTCGCACTCTGCATCCCCATCACTGTCCAGCGCCTCCATGACTTTGTCCACAGTCTCCTGGTCTTTGATCTCCTGAAGGGATAGAAACAGGCAGCCAAAGCTAGGGAGGATCAGAGGGAGGCGCAGACACTAACATGTCCCCACCTCTCGGGTGCTTTCATGGCTGAATCTCTATTCAGACACATCCCAAATACCTTGTGGCTGTTTCCCATCTGTGTTGGGCCACTGCCTTTGCACCTGCAGTAGTAACAGTGCAGCAGCAGCGCTCCTGAAGCTGCCCGGAAGGGACATCTTCAGCCCCTTGGGGAAAGGCTGCCCCCCACCCCCTTCCCAGGGAAGTAATTTTCCCTAGTGTCCAACCCAATCCCCAGCCCCCAGTGCAGGCTGTTGTACTTGTCTTGCTACCTGCTGCTCAAGCGGAGCTGGAGCAAAGTTTTTAATACACTGATGTGTTAAACCTCTTATCCTGTGCTTGCTTCCCATGGGAGACCGAGTGAGCAGAGCTCAACACGGCTCCCTGAGCCCAGCCAGGCATGCTGCGCGGAGGGCGATACTTACGCCGAGGAAATGAGTCAACTCGTTGTTAATTAGCTCCTTCAGTTCTGATTTCTTCAACTTGTGCTTGTCTCCCTCCTTCCCTGAGTACTGGTGGAAGGCATCGATGATGGCAATCATGGCTTTCTCCAGCTCAGACATGGTCACAGCGTGGCCCTGAGGTCAGAGGGAGTGGGGGGTGCCTTAGCCTGGCCAAGTTCCAGCGACGCCGTTTGCTTTGCAGGCTCGGCCACCCCCAGGTTCCCCCCATGCATCAGCAACGCCAGGCCCTGTGCTCAAAACATGCTGCTGAAAAGCGCTGTGGGCAGCTTCTGCTTCAGGGAGGAGGATCCCGAAAGACCTTGGCTCTGTCTCTGGGACCTCTCAAGGAGAGAAGAACCACAACACAAGGAGTGCCCAGTATAAGACTGGCGCATGCTGGGAGCTGGTACATCCCCTGGGACTGATGTGAGTTTGGCACCTTAGGTGTCTGTGTGGTCAGAGCGTAGGAGGGAAAACAAGGAGAGGCTGCAAAGCCCTGGTGGCTTCCAGCAAGGTGCTCCTGCATTTTCTGTCTGTACAGACCTGGCTAGCAGGCAGCTTGTTGTCACTTCACCTCTTCTTTGGCTCCTTCTGTTTAACCCATTGCTTTGTTCTCCTTGCATGGAAGAGGGGCAGATAGGGGTTTCATTTCTGCACTTGGAGTTTCAGAAAAGGTTTTGCTGTCCCCTCTGTCACAGGCACCCTCGCCTCTGCCTTTCTTGCCTGCAGGCCTATCTCCAACTGAGCAGTCGGGGTAACCCAGGCAGGAAGCAGTTTTGATGAGTGCCAGTGGGACAAAATAAGCACATCTCTAACCTCCCTCCTCCTTCGCTTGATCTGGAGACCCTCTCGGGAACGTTAATACTTGGGATTGCAGCGTTTCCTGCAGATTTCACAAACAGACAAACTAAAAAGACTCTGATGGAAAAGGGAGAGATGCAAAACCACCTTCCCAAAAGCTGTTGAATATACTGACGCTGGGGAAAAAAAAAACATCTTCTTGTCTGGTACCCGGTTAATTCATACACCATGGATAAATGTCTCCTGCCTTGCAGCCTGGCTCCTGTTTCATCACCTCAAGGCCCAATGCGGAAGGCACTGAATCTCATCCCACGGCTGACACCCTTCCCCGTGCAGCAGTCAGTGTCCAAACTGCAAGACTGTTTCCTGTCAGGTAGGAAATATTCCTGAAGCGCTTCACACCTGTATCCTAACAGCCCTCTGCATGCTCTCCTGCCCTGCCTGCGCCAGGATGAGCTAGGTGCCAGTGGCACTGTCCGCTTCCCACCCGTGAGGCTGAGGAGTGTTTCAGCTCCCCGCTGGCCTCTGCTGCAGTGGCAGAGCTCAGAGCTGCCATTGTGCCCCCCGCGCCACCCCTCCTGCGGCAGCAGCCTCCCACTACAGCACCAAGTGCCTGCCCCGGCATCCCCCAGCCCCTCTCACCTCCCTGCTGGCAGCGGGGCTGTGGTACAGCAGCGCAGTGCGGCTGGGGACTCGCTGGCTTCTTATGGCCAGGGGCGGGGAGCCCTGGGCCCTGCCGCAGTGCCCGCGGCACCAATGGCAGCAGGGGCGTCCGGAGCTGGGCACTGCTCCCGCACTGCGCAGCAATGCACACAGGGATGCATTGACTTGCTGCCAGCCCACAGCCACAGACGTGGGAGCCTTTGCAGAGAAAGCCGCCCTTGTGAGAAAAAAATAACTGGGCAGTCAGCAAGAGAGCCAGCCTGGCGGCATAGCTGCTCTTCTGCACAGTAAAGGCAATGAATTATGAGGCATGGCTGGACAGGCACAGTCAGAGCTGGGATGGGGGCCCCAACACTTGCCCCAAGGCACCCCACAGTCAGAGCCAGGCGTGTGGGAATGATGGAGCCCCCCTGGCCCTGTGGGCCCTGTCACAGGGCTGCAGCACCCTCCAGGGCTGAGGTTTTTCTGTGTGTGCGACAGGAACATCCATTGCAGCAACTTGTACCTGCAGCCTCTTGTCCCTTTGCTGTGCACCTCTGAGATGGGTCTGGCTGTATCTTCTCTGCCACCCTCTCAGTCTCGGGGACAGTGAGACCCTTTGTGAGGGAATTGTGATTGTATTGGGCTGCAAGTGGTTGAAGGACAGAGCTGGCAGCAGCAGCAGCTCCTTCCCAATGCTTACTGGGGGAACAGTGCCAGGATTCTGGGGCATGACTTGCTGTACCCTCACAAAAAGCTGTGTACAGTGGCTCTGGGTTACCAAGGCGCTCTCAGACAGCTGACACCCCAACAGTAACTCCAACACCACCCTTTGGTCTGGGGGGACGGCGGGAACCTCTTGCCTGCATGTACCTGTCGCCCATGTCATGGCTGAGCGGGTGGCGTTGCTCAGAAGTCCTGTGCCAGCCCCAGCAGCCACCAATGGGCATTAAATACACTTTTATTTAAACCAAGGAGCTGTACATTTCCCTTTCCACCAGAGACTCCTTTGCAGGCAGATGCTCAGACCCGACAGAGGTGATGCTTTGTTGGGGGCCAGCAGACAGATTGGCAGGGAAAGAGGATCTGGAGGGGAGCAGGTGACAAGCAGAAAGAGCAGTAAGCAGCATCTTTCACCCAGACTGCTCCTGGTGGCACAGTACAAGTAGGTGGTTGATAAACATGGAGAATGCTGAATAAAGCAGGTTTTCACTGCGTTTCCTTGTCTAGCCATGTTATTTCCCAAGAATGAGATGAGATGAGCCAAAGTTTAAGCTGTCTGCTATTACTGATGTGGCATGTTTCCATTTACACCTTTTTCACTGCAGCACAGGATCAATAATTGCTTTATGTCTTAAGCCTTTATTGAATTTCAGACTCAGCACAACTCCCAACAGGTCAGTGCTGTTATCAAGAAGACAGGTTAGACCCACGATGGAAAGCCCGGAGGTATCATTTTATTACCACAGTCAGCTCCTGCAGAGAAATGGGAAGTGTATAAGAGCCTTATGTGTATGCTTGTGGGGTAAGATGAAGGTCTGGATCTCTAAAAAAATGTCCCTTTGAAGAGGCAAGACAGGGTTGCTGGGCAGGCACAGTCTGTGGCAGTTCCTGTGTTCCCCCAGGCTACCATGGATGTGATCACTGAGACACCACCTACCTTGTTACTTAACAGTTTTTCACATACCAGTGTGAAAGAAATCCATGCACATAGATCATTTGCTTACATCAGCTCTTGAAAGCTTTTGTATCAGCTTCAAACACTGGTTTGGGGAAAATTAGTTTCTACCATGTTAAACTTGAGTATGTTGACTCTAAATATAGACCTGACCACTGAAATTTTTGGCATTGCAAACTGCAGCAGTTTTCTGTGGTTTTGTAGGACTGGCAGGGACAGGAGGTACCACTTTTAGTCAGTGGTGTTTCTAGTGTGGAGATAGTTTGTCGTCAATCTTGCAATATGCCATTTTTTCCAAGGATATTTGTATTCACTTAAGAGCTGGCTGTAAATGTGGTTCTCTGCCAGCAGGAGACCAACAGTATTTTTCAGCATTGATGCAAATCTGATCTGGTAGGTCTCTTAGCTCGGTCATTAGCAAAGAAATGCATCAAAGCACACCATTTCTAGTCAAAGACAAGGTCCTAGCTCGGCCTCATTACACTGTTTTCTGATGTCGTTCTTGAAAGTGACCTTTTCTTAAAACGGAACAGAAAGATCAGCATTTGGCAGATCAAAATCTGAACAGTCTTGAAATTCTCTTTCCTGCTTATTCTTACTGTCCATTTCACCCCAAATCATTCAGACTTCTGTATTTTAGAGGGAATGACCTGGAATGATCAGCTGCACTGGCTGATTGGGTGGGAAGGAGGAGCATGATCAGGTGTGACTCCCAGAAACCTTGGCCTTTCCTGCTTCTGCTAGTGAGCAGCTCTGGGCGACTTCCCTGATCCTCGACCAGGCTCACACCCTAGCAAACACTACTTTCCTGGCCCGCGTCGTCCCTGACCCAGCCTGTGAAAGTCCAGGAGGTCTGGGCATGGGTGTGGGGCTGTGAGCTGGCTGCGCTTTTAGTGCTGCCCAAAGAGCTGCTTCCATTATTTCAAAATTCATGGTCCTGATCTTTGAACAGGAGAGTATAACCCTGGGGCTCCTTTCCTCAGGGTCACTGCTTCCTTGCCAGAGCTTTGAGCTGATGTGTTTGAAGAAACAGGGTTTTACAGAGCCCAAGGCCGAGCAAAACACCAGCCCTATGCCTGACTCCCTTCCCAGAGAAACACAATGTGGGCTCTTCATAGCAGGCTCAGGGAGAAAAGCCAGTGTTTCTTTGTCTCTCTGGTGTGTGTGGCACCAGGCTCTGCCAGACCACGAGACAAAGGCCGGTGGTCATTGAACTGGGAGAAAAAAGTAATGAAAGCAGAGGAATTTGGGTGGGAGGGGGAAGCAGCTGCTTCTGCCTCCACAGGGCAGTGCTCGCAGTCCCGCACGAAGAGCGGTGCTGCAGAGAGCAGGCTCCCCGGCTCTGTGCCATGATGCCTGTGCCCATTTCTGAACCCACAAACACAGCAGCTGAGCTAGGGTCCCTGTGGGAAGCCTCAAATGATGCCTGGAAGCAGAAACACCAGGACACATCTGGGAGTTGGGCTGGTGCTTACTGAAGTTTTTGCAGGGAGATGATGGGCCTGATTTAGTGCCCTGCCCATAGGTCCAGGGGGCCCGGGGGGTTGTGTCTGCCCCAGGCTGTGTTAGTCCCAGCACTAACATGCACTAGGGTTGCAGAGCAGCTGCTCTGAACCTTGCTGCTGGCCCACCAAATGCTGTCATCTTGGCAGTTATTGTAACCCCTTAAGAAAACACCAAATAGTGCTGTTGCCACTGCGACAAATTCTCTGAATTGAAAACACTAGGATGCTCTTACCTTGTCTGAAACATGGCCTTGAGCTTAGGTCAGTTCTGGGCTGAATTCAGCTGAAACAGCAAGAGACTTAAGTTCATTAAAAAGATGTTCTCCATCAAACCTGTGCTGAGAGAAGGCATTTACAGCATTGACCCGGTGTGTCTCTGGGCCCTGGTACAGACAGCAGCCCCAGCGGGAGAGGGCTGGTGGAGCAGGGTGCTGAGGGCTCACACCTTTGGCTGCATGGAGCCGTTATCTTAACAGGGACAGAGGAAACTGGGGGTGGGGGTTAGATGCTTCCAAGTGTTTCAGTTTAAAATATTTCTGCTGAAACAGTGACCATTTCAAATCTATCTTCTCTCAAAGCAGAGGTGGCCATATTTAGACTGTGTTTTGTAAAATCCCTTTGACCAGATCCCTTTTAATACAAACTAGATGATATCCCATGGCTTTGAAGTACTTTTGCAATTTTTATGCTAGCAGTGTAACAAGTAGAAGCTGGCAGAAAAGACCTTGTGAACAGAGTCTCATGTGCTGGACTGCAATAAAAGCATGGAAGTTGTAGTATTTGCTCTTATGAGCTGACAGCATCCCTTTCTCAGGGACACATTTTTTCAATTTCTAACATCTCTGGCAAGCAGAGTGCCCACAAACAGGAACAGCACATTACCCTGTCAACTGTGGTCTAAACCTCAAGACATATGAAAATTAGTATAAAAGTAATGCCCAGGTAAAAGGAGCTTGGCAATTATTAAGAATAAAAGTTTCATAACTAAAATGGAATTTCTAAGCAGGGAGGTTGTGTAGAGACAGAAAAAGAAAATCAAGTGTTCATCTTCCATCCCTGCCTTTAGGTAAATATTACCATAAATTATCTGAAGATTTTGGCATCCGCAAGGAATTGCAGATACTTACATGAAGCTCAACTCAGGCAGATTCATGGTGACAGATATTTTTTCTAAAACCAAAAATAAACAACAGGCTATTAAGCTCCAAATACAACACCCATATCAGTGAACTTCTGGAGTTCCTTTTGTCCATTTAAACTGTGCAAGAGAGGCAACACAGCTCTCCCTAGTGAGGACGGGTGGTATGAGGCACAAGTCAAAAGATGTTATCCTCATGCCATGACACCCCCCGGGAGGACTCCGGCACTGTTAGTTGGTCAGACAAAATTCTGATGTTACTGAACACAGCCAGGGCTAAACCTGTGTGTGACCTAAGCCTAGCTTATAAAATAAATAGAAAATTAATTCTATGATTCCCAAATAAAATTACTGTATTCTCTCCAAATAATCACTGGACATGAGCGAAGAGCTATTTGCTAGCAGAGGAGCATTTTAAATTCAACTTGTATTGTGTGAAAAGAGTAAGTATTAATTCACAGGCATGTTTCTGTCCTGGGCTGCTGTTGGATGCCACATTTGGGAGTAGCTCTTTTATCCCTGGGCCTCCCTTGCTCCATGAGGCCCCTGGGAACTGCTGTGCCAGGTGGTGTACAGACACAGAGGTGCTCCCTGCCTTCAAGGCCTTAGAGTCAAGGTTTGAATTTGCGGCCATGAATTTGGGCTTTTGTACCTGAACTTTCCGCTAGCTTAGCTTGATCTGGTGTCACCTCTGCAGTAGGAGGGAAGCCAGGTCACTCTGAAAGGCAGCAGGAAGAAATTTTATCACCACATTTAAACAAGTACACATTAAATTCCCACCCAGCCCTTCAGCCCTTCCAACACACACCAGTGGCAAGTAAAGCATCTCTGGCTCACATTTCCAGAGCCGGTTTTATAGTGTATGTTATAAAACCAGTGCATTTCCTTGGAGGAACAGAGATGGTAAAAAAACAGTGTCTGCAGGAGGAAAGGTGAATTCATCCATGCTGAGGATGTGTGCTTTAAGTCTGTATCCCCGCAGTTCTGGGATGCAGTTGCAGGGCCCCAGCCTGTGTTGGGAGGGTTTGCCAGCCAGGCATGTTTCTGTCCCACAAAATCCCATTTGCAGCCCAGCTCTGGCCTGCCTCCTGCAAAGCAGTCCCTAACAACCCTGGCCTACACGCTTCTGCCAGCAACGCAGCCGTAAGTGTCCCTGAGAGGTTCCCTGCCTCCCCAGCCTCCTGTTGGGTTTCTTCGGCTCACAGCAGGGTGCTAGCCCCTTCCCAGCCACCCGTGTGCCTGATGGAGTTCATACCTCCGTTCTGGGAGCACTCATGAGCTGAAGAGTTTTGAAGGGTTAAAACCTGCTTGCTCACTGTTGCCCGATGTGGAGGGGTGTTAGCAGAGAGATGCGGCAGGACAGCACAGGAGGAGCTCTGCCACATCCTCATAGACCTCATGGATCACTGTCCCATGGCAGTGCCTGAGGGAGGGTGACAACCCTTACCCCTGACACTGTGCCCACGCTGGGGCCACCAAGGCAGGGTGCACAGTGAAGATGCCTGACTCACCCTGTCACCAGAGGTGAAACAACCACCCATCCTCACCCCAACCCTGATGGTGTTTTTACAAGGGCTGGCAGACTGCTGTGCCTGTGATGGGATGTGCCATGTGTCCATTTTCCTGTAGCTCCATGGTTACAGCATCTGTAAAGCATAACAAAGTGCTTTATGGTATCACCCCTGCCCACCGCACCCCTCCTCACCCGGGCAGGGCCCTGGTATTTAGTGGGTGCCCACCACCCCAGGGGAGCTGTGCTGAGGACAGCGATCAGGGGTGCTGCTGACATTGCCTCTGCTGGGACCTTTTCTGCAGGTTTGGTGAGCAAAGGTGTCTCCCCGGGGCAGCCTGGGAGCATGGGGGCAGTGGTAGCGTGGGCACCCGTGGGTCAGGGTGCACCGAGACATGGTGTTCCCAGTGCATCATGGTCTGCAAGGACGTGGGCTGGGCACCCAGTCTTGGCTGGAGTTGGTTCATTATTTACATTAACAGTAGAAACCATATGCCTGAGCTTTGGGGGTGCACAGAGGTGGGAACAGGTGCTCTCGGGGTTGGCACTGTCACCCAGAGGGACAGGGCAGCTGTCAGGGTCTGCAGGGGACAGCACTCCTGGGAAAGCGAGTGGCATCTCTGTGTCCAGGGCAGACACGTGGGGGAGAGGAGCCAGGGCCCGGCTGCTGGCAGGGTGATGATGTCCCTATGACACGGGGTGCTGCAAGGAGGGGGATACGTGTCAGGACGGACACAGTGGCAGATCCCTGCAGAGCCAGGGGCAGCAACACCCTGGCACGCCCTGGGGCCAGGTGTCAGAGCTGGCTGTGCAGCTGGGGCCACCAAGTCCAAGAGCATGCCTGTGGAACTGAGCTGGGGCTGGTGGCCCGTGGCCACCTGTGTGAAGGTGGGTCCTCAGGACGAAGCACCACTGCCAGGCAGCGAAATGCCATCAGCGCCTGCTCCACTTGTTCAGCAAACACCACCATGAGCTGCTGCTCATCGTCTGCTCCCCTCCAGATCCCCCTCCCGTGCCGGGCTGCCCGCTGGACCCACAAAGCATCACCTCTGTTGGTTGCACCTGCCTGCAAGGGAGTCTCTGGCGGAAAGGGAAACGTACAGCACCTTGGTTTATATAAAAGTGCGTTCAGTGCCCGTTGGTGGCTGCTGGGGCTGGCAGAGGACTTCTGGGCAACGCCACACACGGCAGGTACACGTAGGCAGGAGGTTCCCGCGGTCCCCCCAGACACAGGGGTGGTGTCGGGGTTCCTGTCGGGTGTCAGCGTCTGAGCGCGCCGCGATAACCCAGAGACACTGGACGCGGCTGTTTGCGAGGGCACCCACAGCGCGGAACCTGGCACTGGCCCCGCCGCAGGCGCCCGGGCCGCGGGGCGGCGGCCGGCCCGTCCCAGGGGAGCGCGGGACGGGACCCCGCCGCCAGCCGGGGGCGGGGCGGGGGCGGGGCTAGCAGTGACTCTGCGATCCCATTGGCTGCCGCCCGTGAGGAGATCTCGTCCCAGAGCGCCGCGGCTCCGGTCCCGAGCCCGGCTCCCGCCCGGCGCTGACACGGGCGGCGATGGCGGCGGACGGCGGGTAGGTGCCGGTGCCGGTGCCGGTGCCGGTGCCCGTGCCCGTGCCCGTGCCGCGCGGTGCCGTAGGGGAGTCAGTGGGGCAGAGCGGAGGTGGCGGCCGCGACTAACGGTGCCCGTCTTCGGCAGGGCGGTGCGGCGGCGCGGCGGCCCGCGGCGCTCGGCGGCGGCCACGGCACTGCCCGCCTGGCGGCTGCGCTGCGAGGGCGGCCGGCAGCGCTGGCGCTACCTGGGCGATGGCGACGAGGGCGAGGCGGGCGGAGAGAGGCGGGCGCAGACGGCGCTGGAGCAGCACAGCCTCGGCCTGGACACGGTGCGGGGCCGGGGGGCCGCGGCGGGGCCGGGCGGCAGGGCCCGCTCCCAGGGGCACCCCCGGCTGAGGCGCCGTCTCCCCGCAGGGCGAGACGCTGCGGCCCTCGGCGGAGGCCGGCACGGCGCGGGAGGCTGCCCGCAAGGCCATGCGGTTCTACGCTGCCCTGCAGGCTGAGGACGGGCACTGGGCGGGCGACTACGGCGGGCCCCTCTTCCTCCTGCCAGGTAGGCCTCGCGGGGCGCCTTCCCCGAAGGGGGCGAATGTGTCGCGTTTGGCTTCAGGAGCCAGCCTGTCTCGTCTTCCAGGTCTCCTCATCACTTGCCACACCGCCAAGATTCAACTGCCGGAGGGGTTTCGGAAAGAGATGGTGCGTTACCTGCGCTCTGTGCAGCTCCCGGATGGAGGCTGGGGCTTGTGAGTAGCAAAGGTGCTTCTTTTACTGGTGGCACCTCCAAGGTCCAGCACTTGGAGCTGCCCTCAAATCTGCACAGGCTTGGGGAGTGGGACTCAGCAACTGTGATACCACAGGGTGGTTGGACTCACTTGTGTAGCACTCCAGCTGCACCTTTTGTCACAGAGATGGCTAGAGCATCAAGCCTGGCCGCATCTACTCTGTGCCTCTGTGTCCCAGAGCATCATATATGAACAGGGTCGTGCACGGTCCCTGCATTAGCTGTGTCTCCCCTTTTCCACAGTCACCCCTGGCATCCCACTTCACCCTGACAAAGGCAACATTGTGCAGTGGGTCGTGCCTTGCTAATGCCAGTAGCTGCCTCATGGTTATGCTGTCTCTGTGTGTGTGTGCTGACAGGCATGTGGAAGACAAATCGACGGTGTTTGGCACAGCACTCAACTATGTAGCCTTGAGGATCCTGGGGCTTGGACCAGACGACCCTGACATTGTGCGGGCCCGTGTCAACCTGCACAGCAAAGGTCAGTTCTGTTGTGCCCAGCACGGCAGCCGTGGGGCTGGTGCACTGGTGAGAGGTCTGGCCCGACCCAAGGGCTGCGTGGAACATGGTGGGCTGCCAGGTAGCGGAGGAATTGTTCCTCTTGCTTGCCCTTGATGGCACCTGCATGTTCAGTTGGTGATGGGAAAGTGTGTTACATTTTTGTATGATTGCCTGCTTGCCCTTTTTTGGGCCATGTGTCCCAGCCTGAGTGGCATGTTCCCAAACATGGGGAGAAGTGGACCCTGCAGTGAGGAAGAAAGCAGGGAGCTGACGTGGTTGTGTTACCTGAAAGCTGATATCGTTCTCTGCAGGAGGTGCTGTGGGAATCCCTTCCTGGGGGAAGTTTTGGCTGGCTGTCCTGAACGTTTACAGCTGGGAGGGAATGAACACCCTTCTCCCAGAGATGTGGTATGTGCCACCCTCAATGTGGGGGTAGGGGGTGTTGTCTATCCTGCCACCAGCCTCCACCCAGAGCTGTCCGGGGCACTGGTGTTTGCTGGGATAACTCCAGCTATGGTCTGGAACTCGGGATGCTTGGGCTGCTTGTCATCTGGGAGATCAGCAGCAAGGCCAGCCAGTGGGTGTATAGCACTGAACCCTGGGCTGAAGGGAGATGCTAGAGCTCAGCCCTGTTAGTTTTACCCACGGGGTCCCTGATACATCCGTGTGTTCCCTGACTGCCACCAGTACCTTGTGGTCTTGTGGCCAGCCAGAACTGGGCCCTAGCAGTACGGGACATGTAAGGCTGCCAGCTCTAACCCTCACCCCTACCTTCTCTGATTACTCAGAGGGTCACCGAGTGTCAGAGGGGTGAAGTGTGTGATGTTTTCCCTGGGGAAAATCAGGGGCTGTACAGTACCAAGGGTTGCTGGTGCTTTGTCAAATGCACTTAATCGTCAGTCTGGGCCTCTGCCTTCAAACTTTCGTGGGGAGGAGAGGGGCCTCTGAATTGACTTCTCTCGTCTCTCTTCTCTGAGCTCAGGATCCTCCCTGCCCTGTGTCAGCTGGGGCAGGAGCAGTGTCTGCCAGCCCTGGTAGGGAGGGAGCAGCCCTGTTGGGGAGGGTCTGAGCAGGGCGAGGCTGTGGGGATATTACCTTATTTTCTCCTGCAGCTGTACCAGCAGCAGCAGGCCTAGTACAGGGGTAGGGAAAGGCACGCCCTACCTGCAAGCATCCCCCTGTCAGCACGTCTCCCTGTGCTGTCTCTCCATGCTGCCCTTGGCCCTCCTTGTTCCACACAGTCACACCTGCTCTGTTGCAAACAGGCTGCTTCCTACGTGGTTCCCAGCCCACCCGTCCCGGCTCTGGTGTCACTGCCGCCAGGTTTACCTCCCCATGAGCTACTGTTACGCCAGGCGCCTGTCAGCAGAAGAGGATGAGCTCATACGGAGCTTGCGGCAGGTAAAGAGCTCACCCTGGCGGGGCTCCCTGATCACCTGCTGTGCCCGCTGTGTCCCTGTGGGCCAGCCTCTGGCTTGTGAAGTGACAGCTCTCACACCTGCACAGTCTCTCTGTCCAGGCAGTGGAGCCAGCTTCCAGCAGTAAACTGCCTCTGAGTGCTTGCTCCCAGCTTGCCAGGCTGATACCCTTTGTTGTCTTGTGCCAGGAGTTGTACGTGCAAGACTACGCCAGCATAGACTGGCCAGCCCAGAGGAACAATGTGGCTGCCTGTGATGTGTACACCCCACACAGCTGGCTGCTGGGGGCTGCCTATGGTGAGTGCGGTGTGGGCTGGGGCAGGAGGGCCCTTGTCACGTGAGCTGCTGGTGGTGGAACTGAAGCAGCTTTGTACCGCGGGGGCTCTTTAGGGTCTACTGCCAGCTACCAGTGTGTGCCTTGGAGCTGCGATAGAGACGTGGACTGTGTGATCCTTGGGCTTCTCCTGCCCTGAGAGCATCAGGGCCTTGTGCCCAGGTCCTCAGGCCACTCTGGGGCAGAGCAGATCCCGTGCTTTCCTCAAGGGGTCATCTGGCCACATGGGGTGGGTTTTTCACTACATGTCCCTTTCTTCTGTAGCCATCATGAATGCGTACGAAGCCCACCACAACACTCACCTGCGGCAGCGAGCCATCACAGAGCTGTATGACCACATCAAAGCTGATGACAGATTCACCAAGTGCATCAGCATTGGGCCGGTAGGATGCTTGCTGTTGATGCTTTAAAAACCTCGCCCTTTGCTCTTCAGAGACCAGCTTGTGGCCCCACAGCCCTGTGCAATTGTGGCATGTAACCATAATCACCAGATCTTGCTCAAGCACAACTCCTGATGCTCAAGAGCTTAATGCTAACAGGGTACAGAAGATGCAGAGGGCATGGGGACAGCTGTGGCCCTGGTGAGAGGTATCTCTCCTTGTGGTCTAGGGAAATGATCTGAGGGGAAGCTCTGGAGTAATCTCATGGCACCTGCCCCACTAACTCAGCTATGCTGAGTGATGCCACAGATAGAGCTCTTGGGATCAAGCCCAGGACCACCTCTGGATGGCTTTTGTGCTGGCTGGGAGGGATTCTCTGGGCCTGGGAGAAGCTGTATCCAGAGCAGTGACTGTGCCGCTTTGGGCAGATTTCCAAGACGATCAATATGCTGGTTCGCTGGTTTGTGGATGGGGAGAACTCCTCGGCTTTTCAGGAGCATGTTTCCAGGATCCCTGACTATCTCTGGTAAGGGCTGAGCATGGCTCACCTGGCACAGCACAGGGGTCTGGTCGCTATGGTGTGAGCTCTCGACCCACTTCCTGGCACCCTCGCTGTCCTGTGCTGCAGCACTGTGCTCTCTTCTCCCACAGGCTGGGCCTCGACGGCATGAAGATGCAGGTAAAGTGCTGTAGGAGTTCAGCTGTGACTGAGAGGGACCCTGGCAGTCTGGAGCCGCCCATGGAATAACAGGATAGCTTGTTCACCCTGGGCCTGAGCTCCTGGCATCTTGCATTTGGTGCCTGGTGGCCTTGTCTGTCTCACTGCCTCTTCCCCTGGCCATGCCAGGAGCGAGTAGCATCCATCCTGCTAGTTGGCCTCTCTGTGGCTGTGAGCTAAGGGGGTAGCTCTAGGCCTCCATTTCCTTCATCCCCAGGGTTCCTGGGAGAAGGGCAGGAGAAAGGCAAGCCCCTAATACTGCATGTGGACTGAGCTGTGCTTCTCTCATAGCTATTGTGTCCCTCTGCTCCTCATTGCTAGCCACCTCACCTGTCCCAGCTGTTCACAGAGCAGGCTGAAGCAGCTGTCTCATTTCCTGTTCCCTTGCTGTCCCTGAGCTGCATCTGTCCCCTGTGTGCCAGCACATCAGCTGTGACGCTGGGTGATGTAAAACAAGACGCAGGGAGGAGGGAGCTGGTGGGGGTAATTGCAGGGGGGATATGCTGTCCCCACATACAGCTCAGTCAGGCTGCTGCCAGCGTCTTCCCCTCACTGTCTCCTTTCTTTCTTCCAGGGCACAAATGGATCACAGCTCTGGGATACTGCCTTTGCCATCCAAGCCTTCTTGGAGGTAATGCACCCCTCAGTGCTACTTGCTGCCTCAGGAAAACAGTCTCTCCTGACGTGTCCCTGAATACCAGCAACTCCTGCTGTGCATCCCCCCAGACCTTGGCTATGCCAGTTCTGGCGTTGCATCGTAGGACTGAGCTGGGCAAACACATATCTGCTCCGAGCCTGCCTCGGCCATGGTAGTCAGGAAGCCCAGCACAGCTGCTACAGCCCATCTTTGCCAGCTGCTTTTGAAGCAGGCGGTCACAGCACCAGCTGAGTGAGTGTGTCTTGTGGTGAAACCCTGGCCCTTCCTCCTTGGCCCCAGAGCGTTGCTGTTTGGCAGGGACAGTGTGCAGGTCTCCTGCTTCCCTGCAGTGGGGCAGGGACAGCTACAGAGGGCATGCTTTCCCCCCCGGAGGGAGGTGGTGTGATTGCTCTGGTAGGTCCCTAACCTGGTCATGCAAATATCTCTCTCAGTGATGCAGCAACAGTTGTTGGTTCAGCTCTCACTGTAGAGGTTTTTAAGTGAAACAGTAAACCAGGTATGAATGCAAACCTACAGAAGGGGCTATGTGAAGGGTCAGGCATTAATGGTACCAAGATCAGCAGGTTAGCAAGGTCCCAGCACATCCTCTTCTTGGGGGGCACATTTGTTGGCCACAAGTTTTTGCTGACTGTGCACCTCTGTTTCTAGGCAGAAGCCCAGAAGATGCCCGAATTCACATCCTGCCTCCAAAATGCCCATGAGTTCCTCCAGTTCACCCAGGTGAGTGCAGCAAGTTGGTGGTGTTTCTCATGCTGGCTGTGCAGACTTGGCTGCTTCTCAGAGCCCTGTTGGGTGCATCTCTTGCCTTCTGAAGAGCTCTTCTGAAGGGCTGGACTAGCAAAGTCCTAGGGACAGCCTCCTGTTTTCTGCTCCCTGTTGCTGGGAGCCATCTTTGCAGCTTGGATAGTACCTTGGCCAGGCCCAGGGATGCCTGGGCTAAGAGATGCTGGAAAGCTGAGAGCTTAGGCTTCTTTGCCCTTCATCCTATCTGGTGCATGGCCAGACTCCTTGGCTAGTGACTGCGTGAGCTCAGCTCGGGCTGGCCAGGCCAGTGGCTCAAGTTCACTGGTCACTGTCACCAGCAGCTTGGTGAAGATGCTCTCATAGATCTTGCTCATGGCGCTGCCAATGGGAGCGTGGAAAGCAGCTGGCTCCCTGGCAGGAAAGCGCCCAAACAGGGGACTTGAGCAACACTTGTTGAAACCAGGCCAAAATGTGATTTCTCTTCAGCACTCCCTGCTCCAGAGCTGACCTCTTTCCCTGTCTGCCTCCCTTAGTAAAAGACAGGTGGTGCACAGTCACACACAGTTCTGCATCTATGACTGTTTCAGCTCATGGTCCTGCAGCCAGGCACCTCCAGCCTGCCCTCACTTGTTTCTTGTCTTCTGCAGATACCAGAGAACCCACCTGACTACCAGAAATATTATCGCCATATGAACAAGGTACGATGGCTGAAACTGGTCTCTGGAGGACACATGAACGGGGAAGAGATTTGGGCAGAGGGGTTGGTAATGAGGGGCAGCGCCTCCTCCCTTACAAGAACAGAACAGGTCAGGGGAGGGTGCTGAGCCCTTCTGACCCCTTTCCAGGGTGGCTTCCCCTTCAGCACCCGAGACTGCGGCTGGATCGTGGCAGACTGTACAGCAGAGGGGCTGAAGTCAGTTATGCTGCTGCAGGAGAAGTGCCCCTTCATAGCCAAGCTTGTCCCCCCTGAGCGCCTCTTTGATGCTGTCAATGTGGTAAGTACTGCAAAGATTAGGGCCAAGTGAAATGCAGGCAGCTAAACCAAGCTAAAAATAAGAGAAGTCAAGGCTTGATGAGTTTTATATCTAGTATTACTAAACTACTACAAGGCCTGTGGCCTGGGATGGCAACATCATATTTACTGTGATAGGGAGCTATGTGTGTAACCTAATGTGATGAGCCATGTCTGGACCTTCCTGTTAGTGTGGTTTGGGACCTGGGTTGTCTCCCAGCCCTATGAGCTGGTGGGTCTGACTTTGGCCTCACACTTGGCTTGGGGCCAGACTGGGGTGTTGTTGCCCACGAGCCAGGCCCAGCTGCTCTCTTTGCTTGTCTGGGCAGTTGCTGAGCATGAGGAACTCGGATGGAGGCTTTGCCACATACGAAACCAAGCGAGGAGGCCGCTTACTGGAGCTGCTGAACCCCTCCGAGGTGTTTGGTAAGGGGAGCTGTGTGGGGCTGGTCATCCTGTCTGCTGTGAAGGAACACAGTGGTCTGTGCTTGGTGGGATGAGATGCCCTGGGTCCAAGGGAGAGGTGGGCAGTGTGTGTTTTGGGGCTCCCCAGCAGAAGGGCTGATGCACTGATACCCTTCACCTGCTGGCAGGTGACATCATGATTGACTACACCTACGTGGAGTGCACCTCGGCTGTCATGCAGGCACTGAGACATTTCCATGATGAGTTCCCTGAGCACAGGGCCTCAGAGATCAGGTGAGGTGCTGAGACGAGAATCAGGTAGGGGAAGAGACAAGCTGCAGACAGCCCATGGCCTCTGTTGGCACTCTGTTGCTGAGCCTTGGCATGGGTCTTGCCTGGACCTCTGCACTGACTTCTTCAAACCAGAGCCCCCTGCAAGAGGCTGAGGCCCAGCCTCTCTCACGGAGCAGGGCATAGGCTGTTTGGGATCAGGTTGGGGGAAATTGGTGGAGATCTGCCTGCCTCTTGATGTAGTAGTTGCCTTGATCTTGCAGCCAGCTGTAGGCTGGGTCCCCTGTTTGTGTGCTAGCATGAGGCAGAAAAGAACCCAACTGGTGCAGGATTTCACTTGAGATCCTGAACAACATGGCTGCCTGTCTGCATACTCTTGCCTCTTGAGTCCTCGAATAATGGGACCCATCGGAGGGACTGAGGGATGCCCTTGATGAAGCAGCTACTGAGTTTGAACTGCTTCTGAATTGGGTGTCTTTTTCCTGACCAGGGAGACTCTGCAGAAGGGTCTGGACTTCTGTTGCAAGCAGCAGCGAGCTGATGGGTCATGGGAAGGGTAAGTAGTTTTCCCAGTGCCCAGTTTTCCTGGCTGCCCCAGTGTGAGAGGGACCATGATGGCAAACATTCCTGGTTGGCAGGATCTGTGGGAAGGACAAGTAGGGGCTGGTCCTCCTAGCTTTGCTCTCCAGCACAGGCTGAGCAGGCATCTCGTGCATTGCACAAGACTGGGACAAGCCCTGGGGCGAGGGTGTCCCCAGCTCCGCTGAGCCGGAGTGAGCTGGGAGCAGGTGCTGGTGGGACTGGACATGGTTGCACCATAGGGGAAGGCAGGCTGCAGCTCTGTGCCTAACTGCTCTTGGTGTGAACATGGCCACGTCACTGCCTACCTTTACCCTTGATGGTACTGCTCTTCCCTTCCTTCTAGGAGCTGGGGGGTTTGTTTCACCTATGGCACCTGGTTTGGTCTGGAGGCGTTTGCCAGTATGCAGCACACATACTGCAACGGGTGAGAAGGGGCTGTCTGCTTCCCCTGCCCCTCCCTCTCTCTTGGGCTGGGGCAAGGCTCTGTGGTGGGGCTGGGTGGATGCCCTGGCTGCAGACGGGCTCTTCTGCCCCAGGTACTGCTCTTCCCAAATCTGTGCCTGTGGTATGACCAGGGCACTCCTGCCTGAGCCTTGAGCTCTAGGGGCAGCCCCAGCTGTGGGCAGGGCAGAGCACAGCAGCTGGGGAATGTGGGCGTGCAAATGTTCCTTTTCCCTGGCCCTGTCTGATTCTCTGCCCCATCATTGCAGGTCTGCACGCCAGGAGGTGGCCCAGGCCTGCCAGTTCCTCCTCTCCAAGCAGATGGCAGATGGTGGGTGGGGAGAGAACTTTGAGTCATGCGAGCAGGGCACATACGTGCAGAGTGACACGTCACAGATCCACAACACGTGTTGGGCCCTTCTAGGGCTCATGGCTGTCAGGTAGGAGCAGCCCCCACCTCTTCAGGCATCACCTGGCCCTGAGTGTTCAGTGAGACAGGACACGCAGGCTGGGTGGTGTGGCAGGGCTGGCATGGGCCCTGGGCCTGGCTGGTGTGGGCCATGCACCCAACTGTGTGTGTTTGTGACCTTGTTGGTCACAAGCCTCCTGCAAGGCCAGCGAGGCTCCTAACACCAGGCAGGGAGGAGCCAGTGCAAAGCAAAGTCTGGATCATAACCACAGGCCTCCAGGCTGGGAAAACGTTGCTGTGTTCATGTCTGGTGTCCTAGGGTTATGAGGGGCCCTCCCAAAGCACCCAGCATGCCTGGGACAAGCTCGGAGCAGCCAGGAGGTGGTTGAGTTCCTGATGTGCATGGATGGGGGTTTGCAGACAATTTGGAGAAGAGTGCTTACATCTCCCTTGTGCTTGGCAGGTATCCTGACACTGACGTGCTGGAAAAGGGCATTAAACTGTTGATCGATAAGCAGCTGCCCAATGGGGACTGGCCCCAGGTACATCTTGCCTCTGGTCTTTCCAAGGGGTTCCCTGGTGTTGCAGCTCTCTTGGGTGTTGTGCAGCCACTGCAGTGGTGTGCTTTCTCTTACCTGGAAGGAAAGCCATGTGTGGGTTTTGTTGGGGGCCTTCAGGAAGGCAATGAGCTCAGCACCACATCCTGGACGCTCTGTGGTCCACTGTCACCCATCCCATCTTGCTCTCTGTCTCTCTCGCAGGAGAATATTGCTGGGGTATTCAACAAGTCCTGTGCCATCAGTTACACTGCGTACCGCAATGTCTTCCCCATCTGGACGCTGGGGCGTTTCTGCCGGCTGCATCCCAACAGCCCTCTTGCAGGGAAGCTGCAATCCGGAACCTTGGCTGGAGCAGGGAGGACCACGCAGGAGGTGGCCCAGGCCAGCGCCCATGCCGCGGCCTCTGACTGGTCCTAGGTAGCGGAGGCTGCACGGGGCCACGGCGGCGTTTGCTCTGTAGGGTATCTCGGTGCTGATCTTAACATGTGGACTGCTGCCTCTGCTAGGGGGGAGTGCTCCTGCGGTGCTGCAGAGTCTCTGCTTTCTGTTGAACCTTTTCTAATGATTCACTTTCGTAGGCTTTTTTCCAGGTATATCCTCCCTCAGGGAACAGGGAGTGAAGTGCCTTTTCAGACCAGTTTGGTGATCTGAGACGAGAAAGCTGCCAAGCTATGTTGTACTACACATCTAGACAGGCTTTCTTCTCCTGGGTAGAGCAAGGCTGCCTTTACCTTCCCGTTTTGCTGCCCAATCCCTGCTGAGCTGGCCTCTGTGCTGGGAGGGGAAGGGCACCTGTCCTCCCCCTGACACATGGGAAAGAGGAACGCTTCACTCACTTTTCTTACCCTTCTGTCCCCAGCTGGTGGCACCTGGCTGCCCAGAATCTCACAGGTGAAGTCACCAGCATCATTCCCACTTTGAAAAAGGGGAAACTGAAGCAGAAAGTGCGGAGGTGGTGACTGTCAGGGCACAGCCTGAGTCCCTGGGTTCCAGCCTTCTCCCAGCACAGCAGGTGCCTCTGGTTCAGGTGGTGCAGTTGTGCATTTGCATTTCATTGTCAGAGTTGGAAGTCACATCGACTGACAGGTTAATAAATTGCTAATGGTCTTGCAATTGGAGCTTAACTGTGTGTTAGTCTCCTTATGTCTGCCCCAGTGTGTGTCCCAAGTGAGGGTGAGCTTGCACAGCAGTGTCCTGTAACCCAGCTTGGGTCATCTGTCCCCCGTGGTGTGGGCACCACCTCCACCAATAAGCAGGGCATGCTTGGAGCCTGTGCTGCTCTGCCCTCCTCCCAGGCCTCTGGTCACAGAAAACTATAATGAAGAAAGCAGCTGACTGCAGGGTAATGGTCACTTCCCTCCACTTGCTGCTGACACCCCTGCGAACGAGCCCAGTGTGCGGTTGGCTGCACTCTCTTGGACTCGTTGGCCACCAGGACCCCCAGTCCATTTTTGCAAAGCTGTTCCCCAGCCCCCTGGCCAGCTGGCTGGCCTGGGCCACTGCATGGAATTATTCCATTCTAGGGGCAAAATACTGTATTTGCCTGGTCTAAGTTCATGGAAGAACCATAGACCCATGGACCTTTCTCTTCAACTCATTTCTCCAACCTCTGAGAAGCGGCTCCACTCTGGACCGTATCCTCTGCCTGCCCAGACTGGTAGGGGTCTGCAGGCTGGCTGAGCGTGCGCCTCATCCCCACGCCTGGGCTGTTAGCTAGAAAAGTTTACTTAAGCAAACAGCTTGGGCTGTTCTGACAGCCCTGTTTGCCTTTTCCAAATTCTGGATTCCTTTACTCTGTGATACTACTCTGCACTTAAAGCACCTCCATATTCTCCATTACAGGCAGGAAGAGGGTTTTGTTGTTGGTTTGGTTTTAAGTCAGTGTGTGGGAACTTGACAAAAACTGTCCACATATTATAAGTTGGGTTTTTTCCTTTATAGTATACTGTTTCTTGATACCTACTGCTCCAAGAAGCATGGTGTCTTTTAGGAGCGCTGCAAAGAAGCAGTTGTTTAATCACTAAAATACCATTTTAATTATAAATATTTTGGTTGGCAAGGGGCCAAAGATTTGGGATGTTGGGTACCAGTTAGTTGTTTCCATCTGCGCACAAGCTCAGGAGCAGGGAATGGTGGTTGCTAAGCTTTCTTCCAGCTGAAACTGAATTGATTCAAGTGTCATGCAGTCATGTGTCGAGAGGATGTGGCTGTTTGGACTTCCACCTATGTTTTGGCTTGAGAATGTATTTCTCTTTAACCAAACAAAACTAGGGTTGCCCTGCAAATTTACATTCAGCAGTTTAGGGCTATAAATTTATTTTCTCTTTTCCATTGGGATTTCAGGAACTCTTCACTTTCCTTCAGTTTCAGGGCAGGAAAGTGTTTGCTTTGCAGTGGGGGGGTTGTGGTGAGTAGCAAAGCAGAGATACAAAGAGGACCTATTTTCTGCCCTAAGGGTAGAAGAAACCTGTTAGCTTGGGGTTTCGGGCTGAACTTTGTTTTTGTGGGTTTCTGAGAGGCAGAAAGGGGGATCATAGATTATCTCAAGTTGGAAGGGACCCATAAAGATCATCAAGTCCACATCCCTGCTCCTTGCAGCACTACCTAAAGCTCAACCATATGACTAAGAGCATCATCCAGACACTTCTTGAACTCGACCAGCTGATGAATCCCACTGGGCCTTGTAGACTTATGTGCATCCAGCTGGAGCAGCAAATCTCAAACACATTCAGAACTGTCTGAGAGTTTATCATACCCCAAGTCACAGTCTTCTGACAGAGCACTCCAGGGTTCCCAGGGTCCATCATCGGTGTCAAAGACAGAGGCAAACAAGGCGTTAAACATCTCCACTTTGTTTATGTACCTATTTTGATGTGACCGACCTCATCAAGCAATGTTACCAAGTTAGGGATGAGGACAGTCACTGGAGATCCAGCAGACATGATGTCAAGCCCTGCTCCCCAGCAGCTCTATCTGGCTTGCTTTCCTTGGACAGATCTCAAAAGACCTAGAAGTGCCTAATTCTCATGGGTTTCACAAGTCACCTGGATCCTCAAACACCTTTGGGGCTTTGGACCTAGTTTCTGCTCTACACTTGAAGTAGGATTTGAATAGCACTTTCTTATCCCCTGATTTTATCAAGACAGACAAGAGAGAAAAGACCAAGAAAATCACTATGACAATCCAGATGTTTGATACTTAAGTAATACTTCATTCATACTGGTACTTAAATAGTACTTTTGTCATGCTGTCATAATTTTTTTTTTCCTCATGGAGTTAGTTTGCAGTTTTCCCTATACAGCTGATCTAGTTGCCCTTGAACCAATTCACAAAACAGTCCTCACCAGTTTAAAAAAAGAGACTGATTTTCTATCAGGAGTTACAAAGCTGGACTTGTTCCTTCTTTGGGTCAATGGCAGTCAGCTTCTCCAGCAATGTGCCCAGATCATTGCCACAAACAGAACTAACATATCTTGCTCTAAAACTAACTTGGTTTCTGTGTTGAGTACAGGACTGTAATTATGATTCCCAAGTAGAGTGTGAAAGCTGTTTCCTGTGCATGAGAAAGGCCATTTTAATGTATTTTAGGTCCTGATGGTGTCAATTAATGTTTTAAAGATGTCCTATATCCTGTGGTTTGAAGCCTCTTGGCTGTCAGTTCATTTTTTTCCTGTGTCTGACAAACAGGTCCCTGCTTGAGCTAGGACAGTACATGACCTTGTTGAAATGACAGTTTTGGGCAGCTTGTATCTTAAATACCAACTGTGATGTACGTACTCCAAGGTGTCATGAGTCAAAGGTCAGGCTACACACAAGCTGGAAAACTTGGGTTCTCCAGTCTTCCATTCAAATTGAGCATGCCAAAACTGGAACATGTTGAAGTCACTGAGGTTTTCTGAATAGCCTTCCTCCTTCTCTCCCACCCCAAGGAACCAGAAAACCCTACTTTAGGATTATTGTGCAATAATAATTTCTTAATTTAATTTCTGCATAGGAATAGCCAAGGTAAACAACAGCACCCAAAGAAGAGCTGATGGCTCCTAGCCCCAGCAGTTCAGCCTTTCTACCTCCAGGGATGACTACTTTTTTTTGGGGGGGGAGGGACCCCACCTTAAGAACACCTTGTGCAAAGTTGCTATCTTGCCTTTCATCTAAAAATCCCCCCAAAAAAACCCAAATCAAAAAAAAGCTACATTTGAATGTTCATTGATTTCTTCCTTTTTTGTTTATCAGTTGTTCCCAGCCATAGCTGGTGTAATATGTTTCTCTTGCACTTTTTTCACCTATTATCACAGGCTGAGAAAATCTGTAAGATTAATGTCCTGGGAGAACTCAGTAAAAGAAAAGTGGAGTGGGTTTGTGCTTAAATTTTTAGCCCCCCTCTCCCCCAGTATTATTTTCTTGTGTGTAAATTTTGGGGTAGTCATCTAGTCCCCTGCTGGGAGAGGAGGTCGGGGGAGAGCTCAAGTCCCATTCTACCCTTGCAGAGGTCAGCGAGAGGGAAATGCTCCCTTCCCTGGCCTGGGTTATTACAGAGGAAAGGAGTGGTGCTGAGGCTCTTTGGGTGCTCAGATGGGGTTGAGTGGTGCCCAGAGAGGGAACCAGAGAGAGAATACAGCAAACGAAGGCAAGGCAGAGGTCTCTCTTGGAGCAGCATCCACCCACACGCAGAACACTAAGAACAGGGTTCATCTACACAGAGATTCTGTCTACAATATGGCTGCCAACACCACATCCATTTGCCTCAAACTTCCTGCACAGTCCATGCAATCTGTGCATTCAAGCCTGGCTTGACACATCCTACAGGAAAGGCTTTTATTAGGCAAGATCAACCATGCCCTAAACCACACCCCTCAACCAAATGAACTTCTGTAGACTATAGTGGGAGCCAGGACACCTTCCTCAGGTGGAGACACAGTCATAGCTGCGATGATTTCTACCATGAATGCCAGCAAGGAAACCCATGTCCGACACTGTACTGGTAGAGAACAGCATGAGACTGGTCCTGAGGGTGTGCGTTCTCTCACTGATGCTGAGCAGAAAGCTGATGCATTATGGTCTCCCAGGATGCAGGAAACAGATCACAGCCTAAATAATAGCAATAATGAGTGCCTAGCTGTTGTTCCTAAGAAGAAGGAATCATCCAGTCATCTGCAGGGGAAGGTGAACAACTTTGCCACATTCAGACACTTTAACACAGAGGAGTCCCTCGGAACCCTGCAGGCTGAATTAGCAATACAAAGGCAGTTACTGCCTCTATCAGGGGAAGCCACATAACAGGTTGTGCTCCTTTTCCAGCAAGACATATTGCAATTTTTGACTAGGTACTGCTCCAATCAGCTTTTGGGTTCTTGCTGGATGAAATGGACAGTGTGGTCAGAATTGGAAGGACGTCACTTGAATTAACTTTAAATGGATCAAATTTGTATTTTTATTTGCTAGTAAAACAAAGACAAGAGCCTGTAAGACAGCGTGCAGGGTCAGTAGAGGACCCAGCTATTGGTTTGGTAAAATACAGCCCTGAGGGACTAATAAGAACTCATTCGGACCTAACAGATGGATGACATTCTTTCTCAGCCAGGTTAGAAGAAAATCACATCACAATCCTGAGACATTGAAAGAAGATATACTCACCATCAATTTTGTTGGCCACCACAATGCAAGGAATCTTTGGGCGGAATTCTCTCAGCTCCTTGTACCAGCTGTTTCCATTCTTGTAGGTGACTTTCTGCTGTACATTAAACACCTTCTGCAAAAGAGCCAGCTATCATGGGGCCAACAGCAAGACATCTCCTGACCAACCCACTGCACCAAACAAGCACAGAATCCAGAATTTTCCCAGGAGGATATCAACAAAGGAAACTGTTCTTTGTTAGGATGAAAGAGAAAAGGAAGACTATGTCCAGCAAGCCTTGAAACATATAGCCAGTCTGTTTCTTTGCATGATGCAGGAAACTGGGAAAGATCTGTTCCGCTAAGTAGGGTCAGATGTGAGGCTTCTCTGTTTTAACAATTAAAATATCAATTAAGTTGACTGATGCTCACAAGTGATGAGAAATGGTGGGAAGTTGGAGTAACAGTACAAACCAAGAGACCTAATTGGGTTAGGAGTCAGGAAGAAAGACTGATTTGAGCTAGTAAATGGGAAGCGCAAAGTACAGGAAAATAGAAAGGGCAGAAGACCCAGAGAAAAATGTCTTCTGTGGTACCCCTGCAGAACATGTCAGAACAGTTTTGTACTACATCACCCAACAGTCACATCACAGAACAAGAAATGAATGCCCTGTTCCTCCCATCACCTCTGCTTCTAAATAAGTATATTCAGCTTTATGTACCACCTTATTGGAAAGGCAGTGACAAAAGTAAGGAAATTTAGAAGACAGCAAGGCCAGGGAATATGGTAAGAGTGCTATCAGGAAAGACAGAGAGAGCTAAACATACCCAACTACACTGGTTTTATCTGGTGAGAGAAGAACAAACACTATGGGAAAGTTTTTTTAAACCACTGGAAGAGACAAGAAATATAAGGCAGCATAATCGTGTAATAAACTATTGTAACTAATTTGCTAAGTTAAGCAAGGCGGGTACGTTACGCTTGAATGATTTGTAAATGTTAAACCATAATATCCTGCTGTTTAAAATATTGTAAAAATAGAATATGGTACCCTGTGTGGATCTGAAATGATTTGTGATCACTATAATCTATATTATAATTATGATGGATGTTTGAATATATATGGATAGAATATAAAGTGTGCTATTCGCTTGAAACGATATAACCGCTTCTCGACACACACACACACACACACACCCCCCAGAGATAACATGTAACTGCTGCTTGAAGAAAAGCCCGCCAACAGATGGGATCATGAGGCTTTTAAAAGATCCAGTAGGAGAAAAGCGCGCCAAGAGACCAAGGCTTCGAGACTTTCAAAAGACCCAGTAGGAGGAGGACACGCACCCCAGCAACTCAAACGACCCAACAGAAAAAGAGCAGGACAACTATCTGACGGGAGGAGATTGGTTAAGACAGTGGTACAGGAGTATAAAAGACACTGCTTTTTTAGAACTCGGTGTGTGTCTTGGTGGAGCAGAGACTTATGGCACACCCAGCACTGTTTGCTTGTCTCTATTCAAACAATAAATCTGGAATTTGGTTTGAAATCTTGGTGAGTCTAAATTTATTTATTTTTAACAATCATAAAAAGTAATATAGAGGCCAAGCGTCAACTGGGACTGTTATTAGTCAAAATTCCACCCGATCACAGCTGTGACACTACCCTTACCATGATATGAGCAGGAGCCTTATGGTAATAGGTGCATGCATGCTCTGGAACCTCTCCTGCCCAGCTGTGTCCCAGAAGTCTGCACAACACAAAACTCAAGATTAAAATGACATAACTTTCCAGCTCCTGTTTGCCTCACACCAAAGCCCAGTCCATCTGCTTGGGGTCACAAATTAGGTTTCACCTCACTAATCTGAAAAATTCCAGAGCTAAGAGATTATACAAAACTAGGACTTTTCTTAGCTAGGCTTAGCTATGAGTTGTGCAGACACTGAACACTGCTTTAAACATATTAGCAAAAGAGAAGTCAACAGTAGACATGACTTGTAAAGGACAGTAAGACAAAGCTAATCAAAACTGCAAAAACTGGTAACAATATATGGTACTTTGTCCTTAAAAATGACAACAGGAAAAAACATCTGAACATCTTGAAACAGTTTGATTTCTGACACAGTGATAAATAGCCAGGTGCCTGCCATAGGAACTGTTCCATCTCCTACTGCAGACAGCAGTGGCCTTGGGATGGCAAGCGTTGCCTCCAAACTGCCCAGGCAGGGGAAGGGAAGGTGGTCACTGCTGTACTGCTCATTCTCTTCAGATTAGATCAAAGCACACTGGGATTTTGACCATTTGATGTAAAGAGCTGTGAATCATGGTGGTATTCTTGTTGTAGTCCTCAGAATCCTGACACTGTGGTCAAACCAAAGTTATATTTTCACCTTTCCCAGACTATTAACCCAATCCCAGAATTCTGTCAGTGCAACAAACTCTTATGTATTACCTTATTCATTTAGATCCACAAGATTATATGACTTAGAGACACAGGATCAAGCCACAGAATGAAAAAGCAGTCATTATGAGATGCTAATCCCCTTCAGCAAACAGCAGATTCAAAAAAACCCCTCACAGTTCATGACTGCTTTTTGTCCTTCCATGATTTTAGTAGATCCTCTTTCTCCAGTTACAGATAGCAGACACTGTTTTACAAAGTGTCCCAAACACCCTACATTTTGATGGGAGGGTTGCTGAGTGGATCAGGGGTAAAGAACAGAAATCTACAGGCAGTGCAGCTTCATTAATTCCACTAATTGCAGACCAATTTGTTTACAGGGAAGTATTTTTGTTTCTTTGTTTTTTTGCTTTACAAGGGTGAACAGGTATCCTAATACATTCTGTGTGTGGAGTAGCAGAGGAGCAGCCAATCCTGAGAGCACTCTGCTCAGGCTCAATTCATAAACAGAGAAGTGATTCTGCATTCACCAGGAAGGATAAAACGGTACCCTGCTGTTTGGTGGGACACAGAATTTAAACATCACGTAATTCTGTTTGGTACATCACCAGTCAGGCTTGACTTTCCTAATTTACACCACTAAGTTATTGCACAGGAATAAATCTTTTCAACTCAAGGCTTCTGATTTACACCAGGAAAATGGAAGTGCATGAAGGCCGCCTTAATAAAATTTGTCACCTACTATTAAACGCATTAATGGCAGATATAATCACATGTTAGTATTGTATTACAAGATAACAATATTGGCACTGAATTAAAAGGGGAAGTAGATTACTACTTGGTGTTGTTATTTACAGCATCATTCTCAAAAATCGATTGATCAGTTGCAGTGCTTTCCAATTTCAGTTGCTTTTTAATTAAAAGAATACATCAAATCACAACTAAAAAGAAATCAGAAGCACCCACTTTGGGGAAAAAAGTTTTTAAAGGATGGTTTTAACACATGCTATTACATTCAATTTTAGGTGATACAAGGTCACACCAAAGGTATAATTTCTTTCAGTAAAGTCACACCTGAAACTGTATGGGGAGCATTTTTTCTCCTTCAATTCACAGATTCTTCCATGGTACAATGGTGTTTGGCTGCAGATTATATAGTTTGTAGAAGACAATGACAACAAAGCACCGATCACAATGCAAATGCCCCTTGCCTAAATGATTCTCATTAACATTTTAGAAAAAAGTTCCCCTTTTAAACAGATAGCCAGTTTAAAGGTATTTAGACTAGAGCTTTCAGCACTATTCTCATTTTCAAGCTGAAGTGCACTCTGCTGGCCATGATTCCAGATGCCTTTGCTCATACATTTTGTACAGAACTTTTTCTAATCATGAAACTTCATCAGAAGAAGGCAGACAGACTCCTATAAGGACATATAATTTAATTGGTGAAAATTATTTTCCTTTTGCATCAGGGAAAATTTTAAAGGGCGTTTAAAATTTGCACCAGGAATTGAAACTTTTTTGGCTTTGTTCGAATGCTCTAAATCTGTAGATGGATGACAGGCAGATGAATGCAGAACAACAAAACAGGTAGACTGGTGCTAAGGAACACCAAGAGAATGGGTACCTACAAACACAAAATAGAAGATTAAATGTATTGGAACAGAGATTGGAGAAGAGATTCAGCATGGAGATTCAAGAAGAGAGAGCATACAAAATCCATCCGGGAAGTAAACCAGTAGGGAGCTACATCCTTCCTCTTCTCCATATTGCCAAATGTTGCTGAAGGGTTTATGCTGCTTTTGGCTGTCACAGCGTTCAGAAAGAGAAAGACAGAAGGGCTAAACACAAATATACAGGGAAAAAGACCCCCCCAAATCCCCAAAAGACCAGGTTTTGGAAGAGAAAGTATATCCTGGATCAGTGGAGAAAAGGACAAAGAATACAAGTGACCAGATTCAAATCCAAGATGCAACTAGGAGAAAAGGAAGTTAGATATTGTTTGAAGGGGGGGGGGAAAACCAACAGCAACATTTTTAATAAGTCAATAAAGACAGATTTTCCATTTGGCTAAATTAGATTTCAATCCTGAACTCACCTAGGATGATGAAGTCAGATTTCTCCACATCGTTTATCTGGTCAGGAGATGAGTAGATCATCCTTTATTTCTCCTTCTGAACCTCTTCTAAATCTACAGATGCCTGTAGACTCAAGAGCTGCTTCCTTTGATTCCCTGAAGCTTTGCAGCAGTCTAGTTCTTCAGGAGTTCAGCAGGGCAACAGGAGACTTGTCTATCTTTGAGGACGGAGGACAGCTTCTGCCAAAGAACATTCGTTTTGTGAAGCAGCAATTAACTCCAAAGAGACACCTCCTGGACCTGAGGAAGAACAAATTCTCCCAAGCTGCTCCATCGTTTCCTGCTCTTACCTTGCCATCTAGAGGCTTCATGAGGAAAAGAATGCAGAGAAGACAAGCTTTCTTTCCCGGAAAAGATTACAAGCCAAAAATGTGTCTTTTTAGGGTAAGGTGTTTCTCTGGTAGATATGAACAGCACTGAGGCAGTAAGAAGGATCAGTAATGCTATGAACCACAATTAAAACTTAAAAATTGATCTCAGGCTGCCCCTATAAATCCTTAATTTTTCATACCATTACCATTAGTTAGACTTGTACAATAAAACAAATACTCTTAGAAGGGCAGGTGGAGAAAGCAGCTTTCATGCTTGCTAACTGAAAGACCTGATAAAAAGGTACTAAGTATTAAGACGCATCTAGATCATTAAGTCTTTGTCTTCAAAGGACTTTCATCATTAGCAAGTTACTTTTCATAGAATTTTTGGATGCATGTTAAAAATATGTTATTCTCGTCACATTTAACATAAAGCGGAAGCGCTACAGAAAACTAATTTTCAGTGTTTTGCTAAATCTAAATAAGTTTTGGGATATTAGGATCAATCTTCTAGTGCATTACATGAACATTGATGTCATCAATGAAAGGTGGGGAGGGATAATCAGGCTTAATAGGCTTAGCCAAAATACAGCCACTGTCATTCAATCAAATGCCAACAGTTGCAAGATTCCTGGATCTCTGATGCTACTGCACCATCTCCAATGCTACTGTATGATACATTCATTTTTTAAAAAATGTAGTCCATTTCACAGCCATAAAACCAAGATCAAACTTATATCCCCATAGCTAAAATGACTTTGGAATAATTAAAAGATGAACAGGTGCCCTTCATTTTCTGCTTG
The DNA here is from genome assembly GCF_965140245.1 of Athene noctua. Lineage (NCBI taxonomy): Eukaryota > Metazoa > Chordata > Aves > Strigiformes > Strigidae > Athene > Athene noctua. The sequence goes on along the minus strand of NC_134043.1, from coordinate 26,554,783 downwards.
ATTTAGACATACACATAAAAAATTACTCATTTTAGTTCTGCTTTTCTAGCAGTAGGTGGCACTAGCAAATACCACTTTCATGATTATCTACTGTTCTATATTCAGGTGGAAGAACTGCAGTGAAACATGGCTAAGGTTATTTTCCTTTCTGCTGCCCCTAAACAGAACAGAAAATACATCTTGCATTTGTTTTGTTTTCTGTTTCAAACTGTGATAATGCTCAAATACATTTTTACAACAGTTAGAAACTCGAGAGAAATATGTTGTTACTGTTTTGAAGAGTATGATACCTTAGACAAGTGGCAAGCAGATAAACATGCTACGTGGTCCACTGATCTGTATGATAATATTTTAAAAAAATCAGTTTTAAAATAGGTATTCTGTCAGCACTTTCAACTACCTTTTTGTGACCTGTTAAAATACACAATATCACTATTTTTTCCTTCGATTTCCATATTTTCCCAGATTTGTAGATAATATACATGGTTCACAAGTAACACATCTCAGCTTGCAAAATAAGCAATTTGCTACGCTCACCCTTCAACTTGTTGGCCATCTTTCTCTTCTTTCTCCAAACTCACCAGTTTAATTCTCTGTGCATCTGCACATGCTGCTATCTTTCCTTCTCCCACTACAGGCATGCTGGCTCTGCAGGCCTGCTTTCAGAAAGATGCTTAACAGCTGCAGCACAGAGTCAGAATCCTGAGCTCAGTGGGAGGCTGATCACGTACATAATATTGTTGTTGAGATTTGCTACTTTTCCAGTGTAATTTTTGATGTCCCAACTCGAATAGAACATGTTTCTCACCTGAGCTGTTTACATAAGGCATACACTTCATAAGAAAGAAAAGTATTCCAGACTAAGTCTCTTTTGGATTTTAATTTCTTTTGTTTCAAAGTAAAATGCACTGGAAGCGCAGAAACAGCTTCTGTCTCAAAGCAAGGAAAGAATTAAACACCAAGGACTTGTCTTTTGCTTATTATGGCAAAAGCATTAAATCCACTCAGTTCCCTCAGAGTTCAGTGACATTGTTCAGCATTTCCAAAATACCTGTTAGGGGAACCATGACACTTGCTACTTTCTACCGGCAGAAAAATGCAGTGGCTTCCAAAGCGCTGCACAAATGGAGAGTGCGAGCAGCAATCTGCATGGCCGCGGGTCTGATCCATGCTACACGCCAACATGATCAAGAAGTCTGTACAAAATGTGCCTGGAAGTCTTCTTGTGATGCTGATTTCAACTATAAACTTGTCCCTTTTGCTACAGTATTGGGAGGATTCACATTATGTCACCTTGTTTTCTGGCTGAAATTAGTATAAAGCAGCTGAAAGAGCTCAGAATATGATATGAATTAAACCCAGACTAACTCTATACAAAATCTCATGAGATTATCAGATCTCAGGCACACGATTAAACTACATGTGTGGGTTTAAGCCCTGCCGGGACCAGAGACCACATTGCCATTGCCCCTTCCCCACCCTCAGCCGGTCAGGCTGGCAGTGAGGCACAAACCCCGGGGTAAAATAAGAAATTTAATACAACAGTGTGATAAACAATCTGAACAACCACAGTAGCAATGACAACAACAATAAACAGCAATAACAGTAAGGAGACAAAAGATATACAGAGAAATACCGCAGTGGTTACGGAACAAGCCCGCCGTGTGCTCCCCGCCACCAAAGCCACAAAGGAAAAAGTTTCCGTGCTCCCGCGCCCAGACCTGATGTCAGCATGGTATGAATAACCTGGCTGGAGATCCCTTCCCCCTCTCTCTCTTAACCCTATCCCAGCTGAACCAGGGCACTACAGCACACCTGCTGTGAAGTGCACATCACAGAGCACCAGGACCACACACACGCTGATGCAGCAGCTTCCTTCTGGGAGGAATCCAGCCAGCACAGACTGACAGCGGTGCGCTGTTGCTCGGTATCGAAGGAAGCCGAGCTGCCTACTGTGCAGTGTAATTTGGAGCAGTTGCAGTGTTGATGTGTTGAATCTTTTAGAAACTCATAGGAGAAAAAGCTAAATGCTGATGAACTAACATAATATGAAGTAAACCAGGTTAGGAAGGCGACTGATGATTTAAGCTATAGTTTTCCTAATACAGTGTCATGCAGATGCCCTAGAATATAGAAAAGAATCTGCTTTGCTTTCAGAAAGAGCCAAAATCCAATGCCTTTGGTGTAAGAGGCAGCATTTGTGCCTAAACTTAGGGGAAGAACATTCTTGCATTCGACAGTGCCTTTCTAAGGTCTCGCTGTCATTAAAAATGACAAATGAATAAGATAAAGCTTTCTGAAATCAGACAGTGCTAGATTACTTTTTATCTAGATTAACTCCATTATCCCTCTCAGGATACAGCTGCACAAATGCTTGTAGTGGTAGAAAGCAAAAGACTAAGATGAAAGCCCAGCTTGGAAAACAGAGAGAAGAAGACACATACTACCTTTTTTCAGTAGCGGTGCGGAAATTGTGGCCTAAGACGTCTTGCTATTGAAAACATCCAGTCCTTTTAATCTTGTGCAACATATCTGAAATTAGCCAGAGGTAATGTTGACTGTCCTTGAATTCATCCTGCATTATGCTTACAGAAGCTTAATTAACTGTTTAGTGTGCACATCCTCATTACAACTTACTGTACTCTGTGTTTAAAAACCAAAACCAATCATTTTCCTTTGGAAACACCTGCTTTCATCAGGTACACAAGGTGATAAATAGAGTAATTTTCAGCAGATTATTGACTTGGGGATTTTAAGTCAGTTATGTAATTTACAATTCCAAGCACATACACCAGTGCCCTGAAATTAATCATGTGGGTCACTACTGTTTATGTTACAATGCACACTCCCATTTTGCTGATATATACCTCTGCACCTCCATCCCGTAAGAGACAGATAGCGTTTCACTTCCATCAGTATACGACACACGCATTGCCATACTATCAACCCCAAATCCAAGATTTGTTAAATATGCTTCTTTAAAAATAATTGAAACTCTTTCACATCCCATTTAATCACTGCATTCTTCTTCTCTAAAGATGAATATAACTACACAGCTTCCAATAATCTGGAAATAATTCTGGACAAGCCTCTAAGTAATTAGCTGGGGAGCAAATTATTTTTTCTATCAGCCATGTTACTGAGAAAAAAACCAGAAAAATCCTGCAATACCAGCCTTTATGTACATTTAATGACTTTTTCTTAGCTGTAATGGTGGGAAAAGCTGAAAAAATTGTGGTGTTTGCATGTCAATTAGAATTAAGAAGAAAAACCAAATTATTAGTTATTGTTCTTACTATATGTCTCCAAGGTAAATCTAAGCAACAGAAAATGAGACGTGGAAAAAATATGACTTTAAGAAACACAATGGGTTTGGAACTGCCGGAAGTGTTTTATGTCCCAGTATATTCACTTGTTTATGACTCCTTCAGTTCTGCAGGTCAAAGAGTCCCAGAACCCTGTAAATCATACTTATTCTAAGTATTGTACATTCCTAAGTGACTACACATCTACAGCCTCTTTACACAATTTGCTCGAGCTGGTGCTAAATATTCCACCCCTAGGCTTGCAATAAAGGCAGGTATCTCCGTAGAAACCCGCAGCTTGCTCAAGTGTGTTTGCAAGTGGCACATAAATATCTACTTCCCAAAGGCACTTAAGAAGAACATACTTGCCCAATCATTACACACAGTGTAATTTAATAAAATATTGCAGACTGTTAAGAGAGAAGGAAGAGTGCTGAATTACCCTTTCTTTCCTGATGGCTTGCAGGTAGCCAAGCACAGAGTACTAAGTGCTGAACATGGAACTTTCTGGATGATGCTAGAACTGCTTTCTGCACACGAGCTCTGGTCTCTGCCCTGGGAATATCAATGGCAAGACAAATTGTTTTGTCCAGCTGAAATAATCTAAGCTTTATTCAACAGTGGTGAAGGACAGTTATATGCTTTGCTTATCCTCTACAGAGTTCTGGGCAGTTTGGAAACAAGTGCTTAATATCAAACAATTTATTTCTTTCAGATGGTCACACAAGAGATATTCCCTGAGTCTGATTACTTGACTTTACAGGCAGCAGCATTGCTGAGGTAAAGGACTTTACTCAGCCCCATGGAGTTACAGATGAGGACAGACACTGAAGACTCATCAAGGAAAGCTATTCCTACTCTGAATCACATCAAACACCTGCTGCTGCAGAAGCACTCTCAAGACACCTTGTTGGTTTTGCTTACCCACTCACACAGCAAATGCTACTCATTTCCACTAGGACTGGCCAGTGTGTCCTGTCACTAGACAGCAGTCCCTCTGGCTGATTGCAAACAAATGGTGCTGATGGGCTCTGAAGGAAGGTTCATTAGTCCTGTCCAGAAGAAAGTTTAAATCTTTTTGAAAAGTTTTTAACTAACCTTGCTGAACTGCGTTAGCAAAACAAATTTGCTTGTCTTGGCCACTCCACTAACTGCTTTCAGGGACACATTCTCTTTCCACTGAACTCAAAACCAAAACTCTACTGTGTTCCAGGCATCAAGATATAAGTGTTTCCAGCACTTGTCCATTGTCAAGGAGAAACATGTGAGAAATGTGTTTCCTCCTCAGTGTCTACTCTGACATCTAAAAGAGTGAACACAACTCGATGTATTTGCTGGGTAGCTGCCAATGTATCAGAGGTGCATAAACTCGGTCCCAAACTTAACTCTTAATATAAATCAAAATCATTTGTATACTACAGCAGTTATGAAGTAGAAATTCAACCCTCAGAGCAGAAGTGGGTTTTATTTCTCTGTCACTGAAGCTGAAGTTGGGATGCAGTGAGAAACAAGGGAATTTTGTGAACACAGGATATTCAACCATATTGAGTAATTAGGCAATCAGATCATTCCTTACATTTTCTTGGCCTAGTGAAAGTATCTCTTGGAATGCCTCTAGAATAGATCCAAAAGGGTAGCATCCCAGAAGAACAAGCACAGGACAATCCTCAAGAATTTTTTGCTTTACAGACTGACCATCAATTTGAGCGTACTGACATTCCAGAAACATTGGTTATTGTCTAGCTGTTTTCCGGTGATGTATTTCTATAAGAAATGTGTAATTCAGGGTTTTTATAAAAGTGAAATACATTTTAAAAATAGGGTTTCTTAATAAAATACACACTTATTTTAGTTTAATTATATAATTGACTTTAAATATAATCACTGGAATACTAAGCCATGATTGAAAAATCCAAAGCCCTGCCGGTAACGCCAGTTCAGGGCCAAAGCAAGTGCACAGACACAGATTTGCTGTTGGGCTGGACAGGCTGCAAGGCACTTGGGAAAGCCAGCAAGAGAATTCCCTTCCACCACCTTCTGTGTGCCTGCAAAGGACAAGCTTTTGGGTTGTTTTGCTGGATGTGGCAAGAATGCTTGTTTGGGGCCAAAGTAAGCGCAGAGCCCCAGATTTGCTGTTGGGCTGGAGAAGCTGAAAAGTGCTCAGGGAAGTGAAGTGCTAAGGCTTGGACTGGTTGTCCAAGCCAGAGTTGACCTATAGATGAATCCTGTATATTTTATAACTGATAACCATTGTGCAACTAATTATTATACTAAGTTATAACAAACCACCTGTTCTAATGTAAAAGGTGGAAGTGTTGAAGCCTGAGCAACAGGCCCTGAACCGAAACTGCTAACTCAGTATGTGATCATTAGTGAAATATGCAGAGAAGATGTAGCTTAAATATCATAAAACATGTCTATCTTGAATATATCCTCATCTTCCTTTGTGTGTGGGCAAGATAACAGGGCCACAGAGATAGTTGTCTGGCCTTGTGACCTGATGTGTGACCTTGCTCATAAATTGACTAGATAAGCAGAGAAACTCCTTGAGCTTCTCCCCTGAGCCCTGGCCAGGCTCTGGGGAACCTAAGGTGAGATTGAAACCACGTATTCCCCCTTAAAACAAAGGTGCCAGCTATTCTGGCTTGCTGATCTCTAGTATATAAGGCTGGACCCACTCACAGTGCCTTTGGATGCCTCACCTACAGATGGATGCATCACATAGTTTTAGCCACTTGCCGGGACAGGCTCTCCAAATCCTCACTGTAACTGGGGCTGACCAGCAACTACGGGTCTAGATGATGGTAACGATGCAAGTGGTGATGGATCTTTCTTAATCACTGTTCTCTCTCTCCTGTAGTAATGATTTGATGCATTACCCTGTATTTTCCTATTTGTTTAAGGGCACTATTCCACACTCCCACATTCCCCACTAGCCCTGGGGGTACAAACAAGTCAATCAGATTATACATAATCAACATCCATCCCACTGACCCCAACAACACCACCACACGACCAACAATAGGTGGAATAAACCGTGACATGCAGTCTCCCATAGAAGGGACAGGAGACAACCAAGTCAACAAGCCAAATACATAAGACCAAGGAAGCCACACACTGAATCTCTACACAACCTGCATTTACAAAAGCCAGACCTGAGTGGAGCCCAGTCCCAGGGAGGCAGGAGGTCACTCCCCAACAGGGAACTCTGCACAGGGCATCCACCTCACAGACAGACACTGCCCCTCCTGCAAGTGGTCCCAGCTTTTATCCCTCAGTGGGACACTGGACCTTGGGTTACTCAATGCGGGACACCTGGGGCTCCTTTACCCAATGGCTCTGTCTGCAAGGCCGGCACCACCCTGGAGGGAAGCTTAAAGGGAAACTCACCCCCCCTTTGGGAAGGGCTGTGGGAATCATCCACATGTCAACCTTAATCTGGGGTTTGGGGTTGAAACCCCAGCATTTCAAAAGGCAAAGCACATCCTGTTCCTCTGAGCCCATGCTGCAGCCTGCTTGTCCCTAGAGCAACAGCAGGCACCTGGGATTGCCCTCCCAAGCCATTTACACACAGAAATCAGCTGAGCAGTGTACTGTGGAAGCATAAGCTGCAGTGGACATGACTTAGAATCAGTTATTTTCTGTCCATCATGACAAAATAAAACCAGCAATTCCTTCCTTTATAGTAATTCTCTTAAGTAGTTGCTCCCAATATCTGTCCAGTTTTTATATCACGGGAGAACAGGTGCAGTCAAAAGAACATTTACTCTAAAAGGAGGACTCTGATCTACGCAAGCAGGCATGGGCAGCTCCCCGTTTAATTGAGTGTACACAGTAGCATTTGGTGGTGAAAGCAGAGTCACTGCTGACATGAATGAGAAGTTTTAACACCAGCCTTTTTTTAGGGTTTGTTTTGCTTTGGTTTGGTTTTATCCCTTGAACATGAACTAGGAAAGTCTATCTACCAAGCAAAAGGGAGCTGAACCAAAGGCTGCCGAGCATGCAACAGATGCATACACTTTACGCATTCTCCAGCACTCTACCCCCTGGTTTCTGGTGACACAGCCTGAAGCAGCATTTAAACAAATGATCCAGCTTAGCACCTGCCCTGGCTCTGAGGAACAGCAATCTCTTGCCTCACGACCTGTATTTTATATAGGCTTGGGCCATAAACAAATGCAACAGATGTAGAAAAACTGAAGACTGACAGCAACTGAAACATAACTATTACTTTTCCATCAACCAGTTAGAAAACTTACTTGTGCACTTACGTAACGGAACACAGGAACTAACAAAAAGGCAGCCTTCTATTCAGAACAGATTAGTGCGTCTTCACAAAAAAGTCATAACGATTTCAACTTAACAAAGTCAGCATTACCATTAGCAATGCACCTTTCCTGAAGAGGAAATCCTTGTCTTTTATCAACTGTCAACTGCAAGAGTGTTTAAACAAACCAAATAAACAAACAACCCACACCAAAGCCCACCCATACCCCAAGAGCTCTCTTTAGGTTATAGATATATAGATACAACACGTCTTCATAGATGACAATTGCATCAATTTATGCTTCAGGTTCTTCTCCTCCAGCAACCAGATGGTGTTAGTGCCATAGATTTGAGTCTCACAAACCCATACCTTGGCAGTTCTTGCTTTACAACATTTTAGCAAATGGAGACTTTGTGGTAGATCACAAAGATCAAAGAGAAATCTTTTTAGATTTCTCTGGATGTTAACCATTAGGTAGTAAGATAGCTACAGAAATCTCTGGCTTTTCTTCCTCACTGCCAAGGTAAGTGCCTCACCAGTACTGACACTGGTGGCTCATTGTGCACTGCTGGTTCATTACAGCACAGGATCAGCCTCGGAATCTCTTGGCTAAGTAGCATTTTTAAGCCAGTATTAGACCTTTGCAGCTTACTAACATCTTTTTGTTTGTTTGTTTGGAAGCAATTCAGTCATTATACTAACTAGTTTAGCAGTGTAAATTCTCTAGTTTATCACAGTTTAGGAGGAACATGAAAGTAGCAAAAAATATTTTCTTACACATCTGCTCCTTTACAGTCAGTTGAAGATGTGTATGTACCAGTTGTCCAGTTTGAGTTTGATGGCATTAAGGTAAGCGTTTTGCTTTTTTTCTTCCTTTGGAAAAGAAGAACTTCTCCAGGGAGCTGTGACCATGCTGTTTTACAAGGTTATTGGTACCTTAGTGTGTATTTAGGAAACTGTAATTAAACGGCCTGACCCCAGCCTGTCCCAGGAGAAGACACTGCAGTAAAATGGGAGCTGATCAGAAAATAAGCCCCCAGGAAGCCTGGCAGGCGGGGGGACATCAGGGACACCCCTTTCTGCCCTGTGCTTAGAGCAGGGAAGCCTGCTGGGACGGCACTTATGTCCCAGGGACTGTGCAGAGTGGGAGCAGAGGCAGGGTCCTTGCTGACTCCTCCCAGCCCTGACAAGCTGGCTTTCTGCAGAGGGATGGGTACCGTGTAGTTCACTGTGTGAATCATGTCAGCAGACTAAATGCTTTCTTGCAAATCAAAAATGAAGTGGTCATCAGACAAACAATCTGGAAAATGGCAAGTAAAAGTACTCATGTGACTCCTGCCTGGGTTTGTCAGCAACAGGAATCCTTGTATCTTGACTGCCTCTTACACGGTGGAGACTTGCGTGCTGTAGTACCTAAGCAGGTCACTGCTTGGTATCACTCTTATGAAGTCACTTATTCCGTGACCTTCCTGTGGCTTTTGTCTGGTGCAGACATTCGCAGAATAACTTTCTTGCCTCAGACTGTGCTATGATCCAGATGCTTCAGGATCAAAAGGGCTTACTGCATAAAGAAAATGCTCTCTCCTTTGCTGAAGTACAGCTGGGGTGATTGAACTTATGTCTTAATTCTATGATCAATTTTAAGTTCCCTTTTAATGGAAATTCTAAGTTTAGAGTAATCTTTTTCAATGTAAAACCCCCTTCCTTTCCCTAGCTTAAAAAGAAAGGGGGTTTTGTAAATGAAGGTTTTGTGAATAAAATATGGAACTTCTAGCAATTTTGTTAAGTTTTTTGGCAAATAAATCCATGAGAGATGTATCCATAGTCACATAGTTCTAAATACAACTGTTAACCACTCTTTTTAGACTTGACTAACTGTCCCCCACTAGTGTGCTGTTCAGAAACAGTGCAGCATTCTAACTCAACAGTTGACACTTTTTTTCCTCTTAAGATTGATCTGGTGTTTGCAAGACCATCTGGGCAAACTGTTTCTGATAATCTTGATCTCAGAGATGACTGGCAGCTGAGAAGCCTGGATATGAGATGTTTAAATGGTGAGCATGTTTACACATCTTTAAGAAGAAAGTGTTACTGAAGTTGGTATAGAATGCACGAATGATGCCCCCGTCCTCGGCGTGTCCCCCACATTGACACCCCATGACTTTGAAGGGACACAGGAGACACCAAGGTGTCTTTTGGGGACATCCTCATCCCTGGGGTGCACCCCACAACTGGGAGGGGACCAGGGTGGCCACAGGGTGGCTGTGGTGACGTCTTCATCCCTGGAGTGTCCCCACCATTGATGCCTGTCACCTTACAGGGTAATTTGTCAGAAAATAAACCCCCTTGCGTCTCAGTTTATCCTCAGGTGTCAGAAGGGCTGGGGGTGGCTACATTTAGATTCTGAGTGATACCAACTTGTCCCTGGTCCTGTCACTTGCTCCATCCAACCTCCACCCTCCCCCGTGACTCTGGGCTTGGGTTTCCCTCCTAAAGCACCTTGACCCAGTCCTGACACCCACTAGAAAGGGTGTTGCGGCAAGGGACAATCCCAAACTCCCCCCTGAGGATTCACCTCAAAACAACAGCTCCCCGCTTCAGAATATCCTGTGGTAGACTCAGTCACAAGAGAGAAAATATCTTTTTATTTTATACAGCAGCTGCGGGGCCCCGGAGTCACAGTGGTCCAGGCAGTGACCATGAGTCGGCACCTGCAAGGACAGAGTCAGAAAGCTCTGCTGAGTCCCTGGCGGCAGGAAGGGGCAGGGCTGTGCTGCCTCTCTGGGGAACACCATGTGTGAGGAATTGCTGACGGCCCCGAGCAGAGAGCTGCTGCCCGCACTGCCTGCGGGGCGGCTCTGGTGCCTTGTCCCCCGGGCAATGCCCTTCGAGCCCCGAGCGCGCGCAGAGACGCACAGTGCCCCTGTGCCACGCCGCAGGGCTCGGCCGGGAGCCCCCGGGCCCTGCCAGGGAGTTATTTCCAGACCCCGCACAGCACCAGGGTCCCTCGCTGCCCCTCGCCAGCGCGTTGGGCTGACGGAGAGGAGTGTGGAGAGGGGTGAAAGATGGGCAGCAGAGCCCGGCACGCACCTGGGCTGCCTGAAATGCTGCCCCTGACGGCGTCTTTGTGCTGGTCCGTCCCCAGAAGAACCTTCCCTCTTCCTCCTCTTCTTTTCCGGGCAGCTGTCGCTCTCCTCTCCCCAGGCCTCTCTTCTCTTCCGGCTCCTCTTCTTCTCCTGGTCCTGGGCAGAGCCTGAAAATCTTTCCACCCCACAGTGGGATTAGATAGGGAAAGCCACAGACCACCGGAGTCAGTTCTGATTTTAACCAAAGCGAGCTCATTTTACCTTCGTTCCTCCGAAAGCCTGGCCAGTTGTTCTGGGCGCCCCAGGGACTTCGCCGTGCTCTCAGGGGTGGATGGAAGCAAAGCTGGCCATGCCTAAACCAGAAATGTCACAGTTGGCACCTGGCAAGGGGTGACCTGTGGTGGTAAGTGACTCTTTGCTAAACTGCTACCTGAGCTCTCCCGAGAAGGTGCCTTGGGCTGGTTTGCATCAGCCACAGTTCACACAGTCCCCCTGCTGACCCACAAACAGACCTGAGGAAGCTCTGACAAAGTAGGGCCTGAGCAACCCCTCCCGTGAAGCTGACAACTACTCCCCTCTGTCTTTTTGTGGGCCTTTTGCTGATCAGACACCTGCTGAGTGCATTTGAGACACCACTGTGCCGATTTCCCTTGCTATGTATCATTCCGAGGGGTGGAGGAATAACCCAAACCCACACCAGGTCTACTGCCAGGCAGAGACACAGCAGCAACTCCCCTCCTACACCAGACACGCTGTCACCGTGTTGGGGGAGCTGACGTACCTCTCCCCCTTCACTCTCTACAGCTCTATCTCCCCCAGCTTCTGTGAGGACACCGAGCAGAGAGGGGGGTGCATGCAGCAAAGCTTCTGTCTGATGCTCGGTGTCTGCTTTTCCTGCAGGGACACTTTGCTCTTCCAACCTCAGATCTAGAAAGCAAAAGCATGTGCAACATGGTGACTTCTTGGAAGCAAACAGAGCTAAAGCAACACCCACCCAAAGCCCTACACTTCTGCGGTCAGCCCTCCGATGGCCTGTCTGCAGGCTTCAGCTCATCCTGCAGAGGAAAACATTCATCTTTGGAGAGCAGTGGCCAAAGAGAGACCACCGGACAAGTGGGGCTGAGAGAACAACACTCGATGCCCAGCCCTATCAGAAGCAACACAGAGGTTTCTGGTGTCCCAGGCCCCAGCCGGTGCCAACCCTCAGTCCCCCCTCTCACCTCTGAATCTTTCCAGGGGGGCTGGCAGCTCCTTGTCTGCTGGGCTGGAAAGGCTGCCCGCTTCCTCCTCAAAGAGCTCCCTGCAGTTCTCCACAAGAAACTCCACCAGCATGTTCACCTGCACGCATCAAACCGTCAGTCTCGACCCTGCTGCCTGACAACGGGCCAAACAGCCTTTCCCACCCCTGCCCCCTGCTCCTGCCCAGAGGCTGTGGCTGTGGGCTGCTCCTCCAGGCAGCCACCCCGACAGCATTTGCTGGCGGGAGGAGGCCGGCAGAGCCCTCTGCGCAGCCAAGTGCTGGTGGGTTGGGAAGGCTGCCCTGGTGGGTGGGGACACATACCTTGTGTGTCACCTCCAGCGTGGCCTCCAGCGGGAGCAGGTCTGCGTGGGCTGGGCTCAGCAGGTTCGGCCCAACGCAGACGGCCAGGTTGCTGCAGCCCATCCTGCTGGTGGCTGCATGGTGGCTGATGTGCCAGAGGAGGGAAAGCAGCTTCTTCAGGAGGAGGAGGTTGGCTGCAGGCAACTTCTTGGCCACCCTGGGGGAATGGGAACACAGTGCTACTAAAGCAGATGTTGCCCGCAGCGTCCCCCAGACTCGCCCGAGGCTGGTGGGAGCCAGCGCAGCTTTCCAGGTGCTCTGGGCCAGCGGTCAGGGCTCCTGCTCAACAGGCAGGCTGCGGCCCACACTTACGCTCTCAGCTCCCAGATCTTCTCCTCCCTGCTAGCCTTCTGCATCGCTGCCATCCAGTCCTCGTAGAGGTCAGTCACGAGGAGCTTGCAGGGGATGCTCCGGAGAAATTCCTGCAAGGCCCAGGCCTCCAGGTGAGCCTTTGAAAACTCGGAGCCAGCCGGGAGCTCCTCCAGCCGCAGGGCAGAAGCGCTCACCTTCAGGATGGCGGCCAGCAGCAGCGCAGGCTGGCTTCCCATGTCAACATGTGTGCCGTGGTCCAGGGCCTCCCGCAGCTCTCGAAGTGCTGTCCTGCTGGCGGCTCTGCGGAATACCCCCTCCGTCAATGGTCCTTCGTGCTGCAGCACGGCCAACAGCTCCTACGGGAGAGGCAGGAAGACAGTTGTGTGGCCGAGGAGCCGCCTTCCAGCAGCAGTGGCCAGAGCACTGCCCCAGAGCTGGCTCCATGCTGGGGGTGAAGAGCCCAGTGCCCCATCCCCAGAGCTGCTGGGGACACCCGCTGGCCCTCTGGAGCTTGCAGAGGGAGGGCTAGGGTCCCTCTGGCCAGGCTGGCTGACCTGGATGGGCTGAGGCAGCGTGCCATCCTCCTTGCAGAGGGCTGCCAGGGGCTGCCCAAAGAGCGCCCTGCTGCAGCTGGAGCCCGCCTGCCCTGGCGCCGGGGCAGTGGCCGGGCTCCGCCACAGAGCAAAGGGCCAGGGCAGCCCCCTCCTCCTCCTCCTGCTGCTGCTGCTGGTTCCTCCTCCTGCAAAGGCAAAGAGAGCAAGAGCCCGTCAGTGGATGCCGCCAGGCAAGCGCTCCCAGAGCCTGCCCTGCCCTGCCCTGCCCTGCCTGCAGCGCGGCGCTGATCGGTGCGGCAGGAGGGGCAGGGACCAGCAGCTGGAACCGCGGCTCCAGCTCAACAGGTCCGGCTCGGGGGCTCCTGAGAGCCAGCGTGTCCCCAGGACAGCTGGGCCCAGCCCTGGCTTTGTCATCCTCCAGGCTGTGGGCAGCAGCAGAGGCCCTGTGTCCCTGCAGAACCACATCCAGCGGTCACTGCCTGGCGCTGTCCTTTCTCCTCCAGCTGACGTCTTTCCTCAGGCTGCCCAACCTGCATGGGGACACTCAAGGGGCAAGTGAGCACAGCCCAGCCACTTGTAGGAGGGGTCTTTCTTTCCCAAACTCACCTGGTGAGCGGCAAAGTCCTCCCTCACTGCTCGACGGGGCCGACAGAGGCCCTTCCTTCACATCAGCCTGCAAGAACCCAGCACCAGCAGCCTGAGCGTGGCAGAGCGGGGACCCTCTGCCCTCCCAGGCCCTCTGCCCTGTGCAGCAGGTTTTCTCCCAGTGCCACCAGCGAGGATATACTGGCATTTCTGGTGGCTCCTCAACCTTCTGCACTCCCCAAATTGCACCAAGGGACCTTCCCTCCCTCCCGAGCTCACCCCACTAGCACACCCATCCCTGCACCCCAGCACAGCCTGAGAGCAAAGGCAGCCATTCTCACCTCTGCCTGGCTCTCCACCAGCTTCTCCAGGCTCCTGGTGCTGAATGGCCTCCACTGGGCAAGAGAGAAGCAGAGGCAGAAGGTGAGCAGCGATGCCTGTGCTGCTGGGATGGAGGAGCAGTGCTGGGGACAGTGCCCGTGCCAGAGAGACACTCACGGCATGGTGACGGCTCCGCTCCTTCTCCAGGAGCTTGAGTGACGGGACAAGGGTCACTCGGGGCTTTTTGGTTCCATCGGGTGTCCTGTGCACCGGGAAGGGACAGGGAGAGAGCTGGGTGAGCCCCAAGCCACTTCTTCTCTCTCGTCAGGCAGGTCTCCCCGAGAGCCGTCTGCAGCCGTGGGGACACCTCTCCCCAGCTGGGAAGCTGTGTACCCCATCTGGATGTGCCTGCAGCACCCCCAGCTTACCCCAGCAATGTGCGCACCCACAGCTCCTTCAGCGCCCGGGAGCTGCAGCAAGAGGAGAAACAGCGTCAGGCCCCGCTGCCCCCCAGCCCTTGGGCAGAGGCAGGTGCCTGCATAGCCCTGCTCCGTGGGGAAGGACACAGGGGAAGGATGAAGCCCCGTGGGGTGGGACAGAGCCGCTGCCCAAGCGCAGGCTCCCTCTGTGCTGCCAGAGCAGCTGCTTTGGCTCTTCCCTTCTGGGAACCAAGAGGTGACCAGGGCATGCAGGACACAGAAATGTCCCCCCATCCCTCCCTGCCAGCGTGCTGCCTGTTCCCTGCCCAGGCTCTGCACGGAGGGCAGAGGCCCTTCACAGGAACCTCTCCTGCCCGGCCGTGGGACGTGGCACCATGACTCACCTGAAAATGGCAGTGCAGGAGCCCCTGGGCCAGAGGAAGATGAGGGAGCTCCTCTCCTCACGGCTGCTGACACCCTCCATCTCTTCCTCCCACGCTGCCTCCCTCCTGTTGCTCAGCACCCACAGCTGGTCCAGGGGCAGGCGGAGCTGTGGGTGCAGGGTGGTGCCACCTCTACAGAGAGCAGAGGCAGGCAGTGAGCTGCAGGTGGCTTCCTTGGGGTGCCCCCTCCCCGGGCAGAACCCTGTTCCCCCCCTGCCCTTGGGACGGGCATTGGTGCATCCAGCACCCAGGTCCTGGGGCCTGGGGCCAGGGTGTGCCAGCCCTTGTGCTGGGGCCAGGCATGGGGCAACGGCAGCTGGGCTTGGAGGGTCTTACCGCAGCTTGGCGACCACCAGTTCATCCTGGAGGAGGAGAAGGCGCCTCTCGCTCCTCTTGCAGCCCCGGGTCAGCTGCACATCTACGCTCAGCACCGGCTCTGCGTCGGCGAGAGCATCCCTGTGGAGCAGAGCGCGGTGGGCATCAGAAAGGCCGCTGCTGCAGGGCCCAGCCATGCCCCCTGTCCCCGAGCCGTGGGGGCAGCCCACCTGGAGCTGCAGCAGCCGTTGGCCTGGCCCATCCTGCCCGGGACAGGAGGACCCTCACTGTGCACCAAGGACGCGGCCCAGCCGGTGACAGTGAGGATGGGAAGCGGGTTGCCAGAGCCTGGTCAGTGCTGCTCGGCCAGACCCTGCCTCCTCCCAGTGCCGCCCTGTGCCAGCACAGCTCCGTGCTGCTGGTGCTGGGGGCTGTTGGCTCCAACTGCCCAACGGCCCAACCCCAACGGACAGCTCACGGTGGGCGTGGCTCTGGGGATGGCCACACCCACCAGAAGGCCACACCCCCTGCGAGATGCTCCACCCACTGGGCTGCAGGCAGTGGCGCCCGGCCCCCAGCACTGCCTGCCCATGGCCAGCAGGAATCACCCAGCCGGGCACCACAGCCTCTGCGGGGAGTTCACCGCCCCCTGCCCTCTGCAGCCCTCTGCCACCAGGGCCTTCCCAAAACTCCTAAGCTGAAGAACAGAACGGCTACAGGCAGCAGCACACATGTGGGTGTGGCAGAGCCTGTCTGGTTCCAGCTGCGCAGGCACGCAGGGATGTGCAGCCACCTCAGCCCAGCAGAGCCCAGGAGTGTCACCCTTCCCGCACACAGCACGGGGTAGCACAGAGCCAGCACCAGCCACGACAGCCCCAGCAACACCCTCTGGCAGGTGCCATGTCCTCGCTCTCTAGGCCAGACTCACCCTCTGCAGGGAGAGGCGGGGGTGTCCATCAGAGCCTTCACCATCCCCAAGAGGTAGATGAGCAGTGCCAGGCTGTGCTGCACCACGTTAATATCGACCTAGGGGGAAGGGGAACACCAAAAAGTGGGGAGGATTGTCACAAGGGCCACCCCACCTGTGTCATCCTACATGTTGGGGACACCCCTGGGGCTCATCCCCTCCCAGATGAAGGTGCTGAAACGTGGAAGCATCCGGTAGAGACCGGGGTCAGTGGTGATGCTCTGGAGAGCTTGATGGGGGGGAGACATGGGGATGTCACTCCAAGGGACAAGGGGACACCCCAAGTGACGTGGCACAGGGGTGGCGACATGGGGGGGGCAACAGGGACCCATAAATACGACATTGAAGGTGGGAGGAGAGCGAGAGGCCACCAACCCAAGAGGTGAGTGTTGAGCTGGGGACACCACAATGTCCCCAAAAAATGGGGTGGGGACCCCCTGAGATTTTGGGGACACAGGGGGACACTCACAGCATCTTTGGCCTGGCAGGAGCCCATGCAGGCTTCGGGGATCTCCTTGTAGCAGAGCTGCTGCTCCACCAAGAGCTCATGGGCGCAGCGGGGTCCCCTCCAGCAAGGGCCCCCCCTTCTCCTGCCCTGGGGGCACCAAAAAGGCGGACATGGTCACCAGCGGTGCAGAGAGCACCCCAAAATCTCAACAGACACCCCAACTGTGCTACAGACCCGGCACCCAGAGCTCCCTTAGTGCCTATAGACAAGGGAATTTTTGGGTGAAATTGGTGGATTTTGGATAAAAAAGTTTTGGGATGAAATTGGAGGATTTGGGCCATGGTGGAGTTTGGGGTGAAAAGGGGTAATTGCAGGTATGGGGGGATTTGGGGTGAAATGGGGGAATTTGGGGTACAGGGGGAGAAAAAGGGATTTTGCATACAGGGATGTTTTGGGGTCAAACTGGAGGGTTTGGGGATGGAACTGGCTGGGTTTCGGGGTGCTGGAGCAATTTCTGGGGTCAAACTGGAAGATTCTGTGGATCCAAGAGAGATTTTGCGGTGAGTGTGAAAGATTTGGCAGTCAAACTAGAACATTTTGGGGTAAAATAGGGGGATTCTGGTGTCCAAGGAAGATTTTGGGGTGAAACTGGAAGGCTTTTGGGCCGCTAGAACAGATTTTGGAGTAAAACTACAGGGTTTTGACTTTCAAGACAGATTTGGGGGATGAAACATAAGAGTTTTGAGGGTGCTGAGGCTGATTTGGGGGGCAAAGCGGGAACACCCGTTCAAAGTGGGAAATTTGGGGGTCAGAAATGGTTTTGCAGGTCAAATGGAGAAATTTGGGGCAAAACTGGGGGTTTGGGGGTTACACATGGATCTGGGGACCAAAGGCCATTTTGGGGTGAAAAGGGGGGGTTTGGGATTGGGGGAACTCACCCTGCAGCACCCAGGTAAGGGTGACCCCGGTGATGGTGGAGGTGCCATCCCCCACCCCCACAGTGTCCCAGCACTGGTACTGGAGGTGGTCGGGGCTGACACTCTCGGGGTACCCCTGGGGCAGCAGCACCCGGGGGGGGGGGGGGGATGACAGATACCCCTGGGAACCCCAGGAATGCCAAATCCCCCCTGCAGACCACCCAAACTGCATTTACTACCCCCAAGTCCCTTCAAAAGACACTCAGCTCCTCTCCCCCCAAAGTCTTTAGTGCCCCCCCAGATTCCACTGGCCCCTAGTTCTCCATTTTAGCCCCCAAGACCCCAGATATTTCCCCAGGACCCTATCAGTCCATCCCCAGGACTCCCCTGAGCCCCATTAGCCTCCCCAGGGGATCCCCAGGAGACCAATATCTCCCCCACAAGATCCTCCCCCTGCACCCCAGTAACCCCTCTCTGGACCCTTCTTGCACCCCATTACTGTCCCCCAGGACCACAATATCTGCCCCAGAAACTGCCCCCAGGAGCCCATTAAACACCCACCCCAGGACACTAATAACCCTCTCAACTCCCCCATGACCCCAGTAACACCCCGCAAGCACCAAGACCCTCCTCCAGACCCCAATACCTCCCTCAAGACACCCCCAGGACCCCAATAACCCTCCCAAACCTCTCCAGGACCACCACCACCATCACCCCCCCGACACCATTACACTCCCTCTAGGACCCAAATACTCCCCCCCATCCTCCTCAGGACTCCGATAACCCCCACAACTCCTACAGAACCCCAATAACAAGCTTAGTGCTTCAGCAGCAACAGTCTGGACCGACTTAAAATAGGAATGGTTTCTGCATTCACATTCCTGAGTAGCTTGTTAGGTTACCAATACCAACACTCTGTAGAATTATGTCCCTTCAGTAAATTGATGAGACTAAAAGATAAAGGAAAAAAACAAAACCACAAACAACTAAAAAAACCCCTTCAACCACCTTTTGTTTAAATCCATCCATGTGAAATCTGTTTTCAGCAACCCCACCTTCTGCTGTTCACTGTTATCTCTTACCATATACCTGCCCACATAATGTGATAGATCAGTAAATCTGGAGAACATATACTACAAAAGGCAGCTTTCCAGTATTGAATTTCATGTTATTCTTAGCTGATATTCTTCAGGGCCTACGTGCATATACATGAATTACTGCTGACAAAAAACTCTCTCTGGTGAAATAGGGTACATGACACAGATAAGATCCGCCACATTTGTAAGAAAAATCCAAAGTTTGAAGAAAATAATTTTGAATTTTTTTTCTTTGTTCTGGAGATGATATTTGAATGTCACACCAATATTTTCTCTGTGGCAGTTTCACCTTTCAGTCAGATTTTGTATGTTGATGCAGAAAGGTTCAGATACAGTAGTTGGTACAGAACTTTTCACGCATATACAAAATGTTCCTCAAAACTGCCTTCAAAAACCTGTTTAAAGTTTCATTCTTCTTTAATCGTTAGATTTTAATATTCTAACATTTGAACAAGAATCATGAAGCACTTTGCCAAATAAAATAAAAGCCCTTCTGGACAAACACAATTCACCTGAGAAAAAGCTACAAGGTAAGAAAACAACAGACTAAAATATCACACTTTTTCCATTCATGTCGGCACATTGCTTATTGTTAGCATTGTTGTATGACTCCAGCAACACACTCCACATAAATATCAGCCCCTCAGAGATACCCCGCTTAGTAAAAGAGCTCTCTCCAAACACAGACAACCAACAGTGCCAGAATGTCGGCTGATAGATGGGACGGGTGTTAAAGCCCAGATCTGAGTGTATCATCTTCCCCATACCCCTAAGATACAGAGTTCAGCCTATGGCACAGGCAGGCATCATGAAAATATTTGCCTGTGGCAAGATTAATGTGCATCGCTCTATGGATAAGAGCTGATCCTCTAAAGCTAATAGTCATATTCTCTGCCCCTCAGAAAACCTCCAAGCTCTCTCACCAATATAGAAACTCTCAGTACTTTGCTAGAACTCACATTCACCTGCGCAGTTACAGGTGCCTGCGTACAGCTCGGACAGGCAGACACGCACACCCAGCTGTACACATCACAATGCACAGAATTGCAGGAGGGGAATGAAAGCAGAGAAACTGTAGACAGAGATTACAAGCTTTCTTAAATCAGTTGATACACTGGAAAAGGATGCAAGTTTCTGGGTGCACTGTAAACCAATCTAAATCCAGACTGCTGTCTGTCACCCCACCTTTCTGCTCCACGGCTGTGTCTGTGGCTCTGCTTCTCCCCTGCACCCCTGGCAGCGTTCAGGAGCCTGCACATACTCCAACAGTCAGGAATTGGATCCAGCTCAGCACCAATTCAGCACAGACTCTGAGCAAAAGGAGAAAAATCACCTCAGCCTGGGTTAGACCCTTTAATTGCCACAGAACTACTCTATGAAAATACAGTTTAAGTAAGCGAGAAGGATCTGATCTGTATAAGGTACAGGATTTACCTTGGGGATACTGAAAGAAACCATCTCCTCCTCCTCCTCTCTCCTCACAACATGTTCTTTCTTTTTCCCTTGGGTCAGTATTTCTGACTACAGAGCTACATGATCAGAGACTTGAACTGATTTACTGAGCCCGAAACTGACACAGCAAAGACTTAAATTGAAAAGATTAGCCTCAACAACTTACAGGAATTGTGCACTGAGCAGAAAGCCCGTTATCCCACTCTGAATAGACAAGTAGAGTTGGTAAGGGGGGGAAAAAAGGACAAGATTGTCACTTTCTACTGAGAAGGGACAGGCATTTACAAGCAAATGTCCCCTGTGGCACACAGGGGCAGCACCTGAAAAGGGATAAGAAACGACAACAGCAAAGTCCACAGACAGTAAGTACATGGACAACTTCTTTTAGCCAGGAATAAGCATTTAGACTGTTGGATTTTAGAAGTTTATCAAACACACGCTCTCCCAGAAGTGTTTTCTAAAACACATCACCCTACCATTAACTCTACAGACAAGACTAAAATACAAGATGCACAGACTATAACATATGAAAACACACAGCCTGTGTATTTATATTTATAAAGCACATGTGCATAAAATTAGTGACACTCTCTAACAGACTAAAAATACTCAGGTATCACCTCATTTAGATTAC
Source organism: Athene noctua (assembly GCF_965140245.1). Taxonomy (NCBI): domain Eukaryota; kingdom Metazoa; phylum Chordata; class Aves; order Strigiformes; family Strigidae; genus Athene; species Athene noctua. The sequence continues at coordinate 26,534,061 of NC_134043.1, read as the reverse complement.
AGAGAATATTTATTTCTTTAGAACATACTAGCAATTTATAAACCTAAGCAAACAAACCCAAAACACACCCCCACCCCATATGACTCTAAGAACACACATCTCCCTTTTTCAATATGCTATCTGGATAACACACAGGCACAGCAAAAAAAAAAAAGAAAATATGAATGCTGCCTTGAATTTAATGTTGTCCTGTCATGTCAGTCCTGTGCTGCTTCTGGTGGCAAGTAAGTCTAAACACGCAGGGCATGTGGAGGGTTGGAGCACACATGATGCTTTGTTGTGACTGGAGTTCCAGGGGCTCCAAACCCAGGTGCTTGGTGTCCTGCTCAGCCTAACTGGGCAGTGAGCTAGCTAAGCCAGGTTTGAGCATCCTCTGCATAGCCTCTGCTAAGCCTCTGAACTATAAAAACTGAACACTGTCTTGATATAAGGAAATGATCACCTGCTTTGCAACTTCTTTACTGATAACAACTTATAGCAACTTGCAATGATTTCTGAACATGGTTTAATCATCCTGCTTGCTCTGACAGTTCTGTGGAAGCTTACCAAGGGCTACTGTGTTCATCAAAACAAAGCAGTTTTCTGTGGAAATTTACCAAGAATTACCATCTTCAACAAAAATATGTTTCTTGTCCCTGGAAAGCAGATGTGCTCTTACTAGTTTAGTCTTTGTAATGAATAGCTATATATGGACTGTAGACATTGATACACTGGTACTTTTAGATAAGATAAAATGAGTCAACCTGCTGAAACCATTCTTGTTAGTCAAGGAATTAGCTAAGAGTATCTGCGCATGCTCCGAGGAAAGGTACAAGGTGAGGAGGACTGTGAGCCTTCCTCCAACAGACCCCCTGAGATGCCCACCAGGAGGCAGTACCCAGGCGCAAAGCGAACACAAACTGCTGACACCAGCCTCTAGAGCTAAACCAGCCTCACTTATGCATATGGATATTTGTGTTATGTAGTGCAATGAATATGTATATTCACACTCGATAAGTTGCTGGTAAAATGTACTAAAGGTGTGCGAGCATTGTGGAGAAATCCCCTTGCACACCTGCCGGAGTGAATACACCTGCAGTACCTGAGACTGTTTCCACAAATCAGTGTGGATACTGTGGATCCCTGGCTAAGAGTGCAGCAAGGTGGGCTCTTGAATTCTCACTAAAAGCACAGGAGGGTGGGCTCTTTATCCCTGCCTCACAGGGCAGGAAATGTGTGCTTAATCACTGCCTAACAGTGCAGGATGGTGGGCTCTCTACCCCTGGCTAACAGTGCAGGAAATTGGGCTCTTAATCCCTGGCTAACAACACAGGAAGGAGGGCTCCTATTCCCTGGCTAGCAGCACAGGCAGGTGGGCTCTTTATCCTTGGTGAACATTGCAGGAATTTGGACTCTTTATTCCTGAGTACCAGCAAAAGACGATGGTCTCTTAAACCTTGGCTAACAGTGCAGGAAGGTGAGCTCTTTATGTATGGCTAACAGCACAGCAAATTGGGCTCTTAGTCCCTGGCTATCAGCACAGGAAGTTGGGCTACTAATCCCCGTTTAACAGCTCAGCAAATAGGGCTCATAATCCCTGGCTAACAGCTCAGGAACTTTGGCTCTTAATTCCTGGCTAACAGTGCAGCAAGGTGGACTCTTTATACCTGGCTATCAACACAGGAAGTTGGGCTACCAATCCCTGGTTTACAGTGCAGCAAATAGGGCTCTTATATAGTGGCTAACAGTGCAGGTAGACGTGCTCTTTCTCCATGGCTAACAGCGCAGGCAGGTGGGCTCTTTATCCCTGGCTAACAGCACAGGAATTTGGGCTCTTTATCCCTGGCTAACGGCACAGGAACAATTGCTCTTAATCTCTGGCTAACAGTGCAGCAAGGTGGGCTCTTTATACCTGGCTATCAACACAAGAAGTTGGGCTACCAATTCCTGGTTTAGAGGACAGCAAATATGGCTCTTAATCTCTGGCTAACACTGCAGGCAGGTGGGCTCTTTTTCCCTGGCTAACAGCACAGGAAGGTGGCCGCTTAATCCCTGGCTACTGGCACAGGAATTTTGGCTCTTAATCTCGGGGTAATTTTTACATTAGCCCTCAGGATGAATTAGACACACTTCTGTGCTGAAATGTAGATGTGAATGGCTGAACTATAGAATTGACTGAACAGGGCGTTGGGTGCAGTCCTGCCGCCATCAGTGGTTCTTCAAGGAGTCTGCAGAGCTGCGTCATGAGCAGATCCCTTGTACCCACTTGCCCCAGCACCCAGCCCTGAGCGGTTGCATGGTGGGGCCTCAGCCCAGCCGTGGGTCCATCCCCCAGCCCAGCTCTGCTGCCCGAAGGTTGGCCTGAGCGCTCCCAGCCCAGGCTGGCTGCAGGACTAAGCTGGGGCTGTTTCTGCTTCTCATCCCTGAGGGAAACCCTGCTCCCTCGCAGGGCGTCCTGCTCTTTCTGTCACCCTGCTGCCCGCCAGCTCTCACGCTTTCAGCCCAGAGGGCAACTGAGCGCCACGCAGCCCTTCGCTCACCTCTTCCCCGCAGCACTGAGAAGGAGAAAATCAATCAAAAGGCTCAAGAATCGGGAGAAGTACAGAGAGGGGTGGCTTGCCTATTACGGTTATGGACAAAAGACAGACACGTCAGGGGAAGAAAAGGAAAAAATCACTTTAATTCAAACACTACCAAAACCAACACATGACAGACAGAGTGGGACAATGAGAAGCATTACCCCAGCTCAGAAAGAGAATCACAGTCATCCAGGTTGGAAAAGACCTTGAAGATCATCTAGTCCAACCATTAACCTAACAACACAGCAACATATTTACACAACAACTCAACAACAACATATTTACAGAACAGCAATAAAAAACCCAACAAAGCTATAAATCTTCTATTCATCTTCCCTTCAGCCCCGCCAGTGTGTCCAAGTGCCCTGCAAGGAAAGAAAGTGACACGGTCATTTCAGATAAACTGCTGATTGTCATGGTATTTACCACAGCCCTGGGACACGCTGGGGAGAGTGGGACTCAGCCACTAGGGCTAAGCCCCGGCTGGGCTTAGGGTTAGACTTGGGTTGCCTGTCCCTAAGGAATCGCTCCCTTCCCAAAGCGGACGGGTGCTCAGGGCAGCACGGCGGTAGCAGTTGTGCCACCAGAACAAGGTGACCGAGCGCTGTGTCCCCGCAGTGGGGCCCACCTGCCTCAGCCCGGCAGCAGGCATCCCACCCTCACTGCGGGCAGGGAATGGGGAGCACGTGCCTGTGCTGCTGCTGGCAGGTCTATGTCCATCTCCTCGACCTCCATCTTCCCTTCCCCCTGCTCTTCAACTTCCATCTCCTCCTTGGCCGCTTCCCTGCTGCTGGCTGGTGACCCTGCAGCCTCCAGCACAAGGTTCCATACCCTAAGTGGAAAGCCAAGCAGAAAAGTCCCTTGTTGGTGCCCCGGCCAGCGGAGCAGAGCTGTTGGACAGGGGGCTTGGCACCCCTGCCCCCTCTCACTGCCCGTGGAGAGCCGTGGGGTGATGGGGCGCTGGGCACATCCCCAGAGGAGCTGGCTGGAGGCTGGGTGGCTCCCTGGCCACTGGCACCCACCGGTCCTGATGGATCAGCAGCTGCAGCCGGTGGACCCTGTGCTTGTGCTGCTTCAGCACCTTGGGAAGTGGCAAGGGCTTGAGGATCTGCCGGAGAAGAGAGGGCAGGGGTGAGCGGCCCTGCTCCCTGCCCCGTGGGACGTCGGGAACAGACCCTGTCCCTACCACGCGTAGACCCCATCCCTGCGCTTCTCTCAGCGCCCAGAAGCTCCTTACTCTGTGCATGCAGCTCTTGCTCTCTGTGCTGCTCCGCAGGCAGGGCACAGCTCTCATGGTGTGTCCTGAAAAGGGGCAGAGGAGGCACTGGCTCAGGCTCCAGGCAGAGCCCAGCTGTGCCTGGTGAGCATCCCTCCGGCACATGCCCCAGGCAGGCGCCCTGGACTCCGCCGAGGATGTGTCCCCACAGGCAGAGATGCTCGATTTCAGCAGGGGATGAGTGGCCCATCAGGGCTTCTCCCAGCCCGGGGCCTTGCAGGCCTGGGTGCAGAGCGCAAGCCAATCTGCCGACCCCCCGAGCTCCCCAGAGCGGGGTCCCCACCCCACACCATCTCCGCACTGCCCGAGCAGTGGCAAGGTGCCCACCTCTGTGGAGTGTGCCCGCAGCTCCGGCAGCACAGGGGTCGTCTTCTTCAGGTGCCACTGAGATGGCAGCACCCGGGTGGGTGTGAAGCACTGGGAACAGGGGACAAGGGCTGGGTGTTTCTGTGAGGCGTGGGGATCAGAGGACAAGGTCTGGGCTGGGAGCAGGGCAGAGGGGCTGCTGTCTGGGCAGAGGGCTGCTTGGGTTGTGCCCGTTGCCAGGCACTGGAACCCGCAGCTGGAACAGGGGCCGTGACATCCCACGGCTCTGACATCAGAGCTGCAGTGCCAGCTGTGAAGGGGGAGTGAGAACACCTTAAGGGCTGCAGCTTCACGGGCAAAGCGGGGGAATTTTTACGTTAGCCCTCGAGATGAATTAGACACACTTGTGTGCTGAAATATAGAAGTCAATGGCTGAAAAGACACGAGAATCACAGAACCATCTAGGTTGGAAAAGACCTTGAAGATCATCTAGTCCAACCATTAATCTTACACTGACCTCTTAGTGTCTCACCACCCTCACAAGGAAGAATTTCTTCCTTATTTCTAATTGAAATGTCCCCTCTTTCAGTTTGAAACCATTACCCCTCGTCCTATCCCTACACCCCTGATGCAGAGTTCCTCCCCACCTTTCCTGTAGCCCCTTTCAGTACCAGAAGGCCGCTCTCAGGTCTCCCTGGAGCCTTCTCTTTTCCAGCTGAACCCCCCAACTCTCTCAGCCTGTCCTCACAGGGGAGGTGCTCCAGCCCCCTGAGCATCTTTGTGGCCTCCTCTAGCCCTGCTTGAGCAGGTCCATGTCCTTCTGCTGTTGGTGCCCCCAGAGCTGGACACAGCACTGCAGGGGCATTTGATGAGAGTGGAGCAGAGGGGGAGAATCCCCCCCCTCGCCCTGCTGCCCACACTGCTCTGGATGCAGCCCAGGTTACAGTTGGCTTTCTGGGCTATGAGTGCACGTTGCTGGCTCACAGTCAGTTTTCCACCCACCAACACGCCCAAGTCCTTCTCCTTGGGGCTGCTCTCAACCCGCTCATTACCCAGCCTGTGTTTGTGCTTGGGATAGCCCTGACCCATGGGCAAGACCTTGCACTTGGCCTTGTTGAACTTCATGAGGTTGGCACATCCCACCTCTCCAGCCTGTCAAGGTCCCTCTGGATGGTACATCCTTGCCCTCCAGTGTGTGTGACCGCACCACACAGCTTGGTGTCATTGATGAACTTGCTGAGGGTGCCTTGATCCCACTGTCGACAAAGCTATTAAACAGCACCAGTCCCAACCCCGACCCCTGAGGAATGGCACTTGTCACTGCTCTCCACTCTCCATTCATTTGTCACTATCGAGACATTGACCACAACTCTTTGAGTGTGACCATCCAGCCAATTCCTTATGCACTGAGTGGTCCATCTGTCAAATCCATGTCTCTCCAATTTAGAAACAAGGATGTCGTGTGAGAGTGTCAAATACTGCACAAGTTCAGGTATATGATGTCTGCTCTTCCCTTGTCCACCAACACTGTAACACCATCATAGAAGGCCACCAAATTTCTCAGGCATGATTTGCCCTTAGTGAAGCCATGTTGGCTGCCACCAATCACCTCCTTATTCTCCATGTGCCCTAGCATAGTTTCCAGGAGGATACACTACAAAATCTTGCCAGGCACACAAGTGATACTGACTGGCCTGTAGTTTCCCTTTTTAAAAATGGGGGTTATGTTTCCCTTTTTCCAGTCAACAGGAATTTCACTGGACTTCCATGACTTCTCAAATATGATGGATAGTGGCTGAGCCACTTCATCCCCCAGTTCCTTCAGGACCTGTGGATGCACCTCATCAGGTCCCATGGACTTGTGCACCTTCAGTTTGCACAAGTTGAAGAGTCCACGGTGCTGGTCCCAGTATTTGGGCTGTGAACCCCTGCCCATTCCAACCTTGTTACTGTGTGGCTTCATGTTCCCCAGTCCCAGACTTCTCCAGTGCTCCAGGCCAGTCAGGAGCAGCTGTGACATCTGGGCTGGGCTGTGAGCAGATGGTCAGGTTTCTGCTGAGACAGGAGCATGTGACATGATGTCATACAGACCTGAGGTTTTACAGCACTTTCATGGTGGCAATGAAAAACATCAATCTGGCTGCATGTAAATGTTTCTGAAACACAGGTATTTAATAAAAAATGTTCTTTTTTTTCCCATCTGCTTCTTCCCTTCACAGTCTGTCCTCGGACACTGGGCTGACCTTACCAGGAGCCTCTATTATGTCACTCTGTAAGACAGGAACAGACGGCCTTGAAGAGGGTCTGGTCTGAAAAAACACCTCCATGCCACATGCATAATATGCTCTCCCTCTCTGCACAGGTGCTTATGAGTACCCTTCCCTCTCCCCAGGGTGCTGAGATGAGAAATGTCTTACAGTTGCTTAGCACACAGCTCAGAAAGTGGAGGAGGACTTACTGGAGTCACTGAGTGCTGTGGAGGCATATCCTCCGCTTTTCTCTATCACTCCTGGTCCTCAGAAGCCCTTTGGTCTGGAAAAACAGCCAAAATTCAATTACAAGGACACAGATTTGGTGGGAAGCTCTGGCTGAAAATCATCCGAGTGTAGCTTTAGAGCTGGGCTCCAGCCAGACCCTCCCATCCTCTATTGGTTCTACAAAGCCCTTACTCAGATGCCACAGCACAAAAAAACCCCAGAACATGCTCCTATGTCTCTGCTGCTGTCCAAGAGCAGGGAGATTTCGACTGGGGCTTCTCCCTTCTTGAAGGAAAATATAGGAGGCAGGGAGAGAGGGAAGGGGAGCCAGGGCTGGTCCCCTGGCACCCCTGCTCTGGAGTGCTCCTGAGGAAGCAAGATAGGCAGGACCTCAGAGACCTGAGCCAAACCAAATGGGTGCCACACCAAAACAACATAATTCATCTGCACAGCATTCCCAAGGAATCGGGTGATAATGGGATGTCACATTTGTCTTGCTGACAGCTGGAATCACTGATAAGTATTATTCAGCTATAAATAAATAATAATGATAAAACCCCTCTAATATCTACTGACAAGGCTATTTGTGCATTTTTTTTAGTGTTCCTCTTATCTTACACAGAGGAGGGGGAAAAAGAGCAAGAAAGATAACAATGTTGGGTAAATCCAGCATGGCTGGATTATGCTATTGGACCCAAGTATTCCAGTGCTATGCAGCAGACATCTGGGCTGATAGCAAGCACAGGCAGCTTTATCACTAGTTCAGTTTCCAGGCAAATATTTTTCAAGTGCAAGCAGGGTCTTTCAAAGCCTTGCACATGCGCATGCACATACAACACGCACAAATAATCTGTTTCTGCAAGATTTGTGCTGGAGTCAGGCTGAAATTTTTGTGTTGGAGTCAGGCTAACTATTCCTAAGAATAGTTAGCAAGCTGCAAGATAATCAGTAGTCTTGATGAAGATGCAGTGGGTTTCTGTAGTCCAGAGTTTATGATTTTGTCACAAATAGAAATAATTTATCATCCATTAGCTAACATGGTTATAAAGGGTGTTGTAGATACTCTGTGGACATTTGTTCTTCTGGGCAAATAACTTTGCCTATGAACCCAAGCTAGAACCACATCAGCGATCCATCATACCTGCTCTGGTCAAAGAGGGAGGTGATGCTGATTCTGGTGGTGGCGACTGTTGCCCCTCCATGCAACCACATCATGCTCTGCTAATGTTCCATGGGGATGTAGAAGCAGTGGAGCCTAGGGGTGGACATGCGGGTGGAAGATGGGATTCACACATTCATGGTGGTTGCAAGCACCTCCCCACAGGCCCTCTCCTCTGTGTGACATCTCTCCAGCCCAGGGTGGGTGGCAGTGGGTGGCCCTGGTCTGCACCCGTCATTGCCCCTGCCATCATCCTGTGCTGGGAGTAGACACTGTGCTATCTGCTAACGGGAAAGGGTTGGCAGTGGTCTCTGTTCTTCTTCCCTCATTCTCCTCTGACATGGCATGTTTTCACAGTTTTGTCATTTTAGGGTGGCAAAATTCCCTTTGCACATCAGAGGAGAGGGTTTCTATGAGCACACATGACAAATGGCAAACATTTTTTTAAAAACTGAAAAAAGAATCCAATATTAAACCAGAAGTATGGTGAGATCTTGGCCAGAATGACCAAGGCACAGCCAATGTCTTGGAAGCTTTATATGAGGGCTTATGTGACCTCCATTTAAAGCTCATTGTTCTCTGGTCTATGGCAGTAAGTCCTGTGCTCACTGATTCATGGGGGCAAAGGCTCCCTCTGACCTATCAAAACTCCCTGGACCACTCTCTGCTTTGATGACCTTCTGTTCATGTCCTGGGCCACCCTGAAAGGATGCAGGTCTTGGTAGGATCCTTTGGCAACCCTCAGTTTTAGTTTTCCTAAGAAAAGCCACAATGCAGCTCACTGTATTTTCACATAAATACCAATGGGATCTTGTCTGTTAAAATCCCATCTAGCTGAGAATATAATTTTCCCAGGGTCAGAATCTATTAGTGAAATCTCAGCCCGTATGATGACAGAACAGAAACCTCAATTTAAATAGGGTTTCCACAATTACAGCTTCCCCCTTTCTTTCCCAGCATTGACACAATAAACACTGCTGTCAGACAAGATAAGATCTGAATTCTATCCTGACAAGGCAAATGTTATCAGAGATCAGTGGATTTAACACACTGGATTTAAACAGAGGCAAATAAACCCCCTGGGGGTTAGTGTGAAAACTGCTGTCTTACCACCAGCTTTTCCCTGGGCCACCAGTCACGCTTCCCTCATCCTCTTCTCTCTCCTCACCATGAAAAGGAAATAGGACCCACATTTTCTGCCTGATCATAGACCTTTCCCCAGGCTAAAAGGAGTCCCCCACAGCAGGTTACTGATGCTGAAGAGATGGAGGATGTTCCAGGTGTTACCTGCAGGAAGACACTTGAAAGCAGAAGAGAAAACCAATTGGTTTTGTTGACAAAGAGGCCCCGTGGCTCTGCAAAGAGCTCTAGTGAGAAGTAAGAGCTCAGGTAGCAAAAAGGCTTTTGTGAGACCCAGGCGCTGATGCTCAGTGGAGAGCTCATCCCGAGGCGGAGGCTTCTTGGTTGACTTTACTCACTGTCTTTGCCAGAGCCCTGGAGGCTGTAAGACCTGAAGCACACAGTCATGCAGAATGTCCATTGCGTTTAATTTTTTATACCTAAATTGCACATGCTTGAATAAAACTGCTGTCTAAACTCATGTCATGGTAAGCAAAGAGAGAGGCCTCTCTAGAGGGATCCTAAATCAGTGGGTGATTTGCTCTTTGCCTCTCTTTTTGTTGGTGCTGGCAGGATGGATCCTGCTGTCAGCAGTTTGGGTGGTATTTGGGTGCAGAGTGGTCTGGAGAGAATCTGCTCTGATGCTGCAGCACCAAGGGAGGTAAGTGCACAGGGTGAGTCCAACTCTGCTGTATTAAATTGGGTTTGCCAAGGGAATAAGCAATGCCTATTCAGCCCTGTGTACAAATGCAGCATCTTTTCAGCACTCACCCTGAGCTTACCGAGGTGTAATCCAGTAACTACAACAGATATAAATTTTAGGTAAATAAGTATCTGCCTTCTCTTCTCCTAAACTCAGCAGGATTTCCACCACCATTTCTGAATCTAACTTCTTTCTCTTCAGAATGGCTCACTATGAATTTTCTTCCTCTAACGCAGGATGTGTGTCAGTCTGCTTTCAGGAAGGAAGACTAATTATAACTTCTTATATATATATATATATATTTTTTTTTTTTTTTTAAATTGCTTCCTTACAGGAATCGGCAGAGTGGACCTATAACTTCTCTTATCCTGTAGCTAGCTCTCTGCAGATGAGTTTTTTCTTCCTCTTCTTTGTACTTGTAAATAAGGTATTTATACCTTCCTTTGAAAGGCAGCCTGGGTTGTGTGGGGGATGTTTCTTAGGTGGCTGTGAGTTAGCATGGTGCTGTATTCAGATCGTCTACTGCAGCACTGCAGGTGGGTGAGACACTTACTACTGGTGCAGACCAAGAGACTGATGGGGACATTAAAAACCTACTATCAAGAGCTGTCAACCACAGTTGTTGTACAGCCCATAGCAAGAAACAAGGGCCAAATTCAGAAAATTATATGGAAAATCAGAGGTTGTAGATATCTCTGCTGCATTAAGAATCATGTTCAGTCCTACATGGTAGCTACTGAATTATTTATTTTTGCTTAACCACAGATACCACCGATGGTGGTGTGAATGCAGCAGTAATCACCGGGATTACACCAGTTAAGGATCTGGCACAAATTGTCTTGTCTTGCTGGAGAATGGCTTTATTGAATCTGCCCTTTTCGCCATAGTCACGCCTGTCTCTGCCAGCTCTGTCATTTTTCCTGTTCTTTCTGTCCTGCAAACATACGCAGGGTGCTCCTGCAAGTGGCAGGGTTTACTCAACCGCTGATAACTCCAATCTAGTCTCACAAAGAAGTAAATGCACAATGACATCTCTTGCACAAAGAGCTGTCATAAAGTGTGGCTGGCAATCCAAGTTGTGGGGTATAAATGCTCTTTCGATTAAGTGCCTCACTGAGGTAAGTTGATGATGCTCCATTAGGCTGAAGTGATAGACTTCTAGTTCTTGACACAATCAGTGAGCAGCGGGATTCGGTGCTGGAGCAGGGCAGTGCTATGCTCTTGCTTTCTCTGCTGTCCTGCAATTCTCTTCACTCCAGGCTGATCTATTGCAGCTTTCCCATTTCTGCACATGGAAAGGCTCTTTATGCCCCATCATACTGCATAGGGCTCAGGGCTGGACATTCAGAACCCTGGCTGGGCTCCCTGGAGTTCAGAAACATGATGGGCAAGCCCCACCGTGGGTTGCGGCATGGGGATATCTCAGCAACACGATGGGACTGGCAGGGGCAGAGCACTTGACTCATTCCTTCCTCCCCTTCTCCCTCCACCTTCAGATCTATCTTCTGGTTTTTTGCAGCGTGTCCTCCCCTGGAGCAGGCTTTCTGGAGGACAGTGGTCTTGATGCAGCTTTTGGAGTGCCAGGAATTTGTGTCAAATCTGCTGTGGTTTTTATACTGCAATAATAGAAGCTCTAACCCCCACCTAAGTATAATAAATAATATCAACATTTTGAACTTGTTGCTGCAGCTTTTATTTAATTTAGGGGGGAAAAAAAAAAAAAAAAGAAAAAAAAAAAAGAAAGACGAGGACACAGATAATTTATGGATCTATGATCCATTGAAGGTCCTGGCTGTGGCAACAGTGATCCCTTAGGAGTGGTCCCCAGCATTCTGCTTGAGGAATCAGTGTCCCTGTGGTTAAGCTTTGCCCAGTGTTCCTGTGGTTATGGTTTGTCCTCCAGCTCTGCGCTAGAATTATCTTAAGTACAATCAAGCCCAGCCCAAGTCAAGCAGGAAATTAAGATGCTCATTATTTAAATGGAAGCCAACTGCATGAGAGTGAAAGACCATGGTACCCCCACTATTAATTAATTCACTTTTACTTGTTATTGGTGACAGTTACTGTCGTGCCTGCTGGGACATGGGAAGAGCTTCATCCATCACAGACCTGTAATAAACTATTGTAACTAATTTGCTAAGTTAAGCAAGGCAGGTGCTGTAATAAACTATTGTAATTAATTTGCTAGGTTGGGCAAGGCGGGTAGGATACACTTGAATGATCTGTAAATGTAAAGTGTGCCATTCAGATTGGAACAATGTAACCGTGTCTCAGAAACCCCACCTAGAGCTGATATGTAACTGCTGCTTGAAGAAAAGCCCACCAAAAAGATGAGATCATGAGGCTTTTAAAAGATCCAATAGGAGAAAAGTGCGCCAAGAGACCAAGGCTTCGAGACTTTCAAAAGATCAAATAGGAGGAGGACACGCACCCCAGCAACTCAAATCACCCAATGGAGAAGAGCAGGACAACTATCTGATGGGAGGAGATTGGTTAGAGAGGATGTCACAAGAGTATAAAAAACGCTAGATTTGGAACTCGATGTGCGTGTGGCAGAGTTGCGGCTCTCCATGCACCCAGTGCTGCTTTGCCTATTGCTTCCCACGCTAAATCGATTGAACCCAAATAAAACTATATATATTTTTATAAAAATTGGCTTTGTCTGATTATAACAGAGCTGTTAGTGGTGCACACTGGGAAATGCACGGTTGCTGCCCGATTTCTCTTTTCCATTCCACACACAAAGCAGTTTCCCTTATTAAACAATGGAAGAACAAATTGGAATATGTAAAAATGCTTGTTACTTGCATTTTCCACCTGTGATGATGCCATTCTTATCCCTCCCTGCCCTCCTTGTTGGGCTGCTTGGTGCTAGATGTGATTCCATCCACATTCCCCCGAGCCATACACCAATCTGTGGAGATAAGGACTGATAACGTTAAGGAGCCTGGCTCCTGCCCCCCTCTGATTGCTCAGAAAGGGTTATAATGGCCCATCATCTCCTGATGGCCTGGCACACCTGTGTCTGGCATGTGGTCAGACAGAACTATAATAGGGTTGCATGTTATTCAAATTCATGTGCAACTGCCAGAAGGCACCAGATAGTATTTGACAAAAGTCAGTTATCTTGGACCCTATAAACCACCAGAGAGACCCTTTGAGCTATTTTGGATCGCAGCGGGCCTGTGACCAGCATCTTCCCTGAGCTGGGATGCATCTCAGGTACCAAAACCCTTAAGGTGTCATCTGCTCCAGACAGAAGGCCAGGGCTAAATCCACCGGCTCGAGTCTCAATAACTGCCCACTGAGGAATGCCAAGGCGTTGTGAGTATTTGCTCTAATCTCGAGAGGGAAATTTTCTTTGAGCTAGCTTCTCTTTCACCCATTCTTTCTCTGTTTCTTGAGGTGTGTGTGGATACGTACCCTTGCCCTCGTTCCTGTGTGTGTTTGTTCCTTCTGTGTTCATTTTACTGAATCCAAACACCTTTGTTTCTGTATGTATATGCCCATTTTGTGTATGCGCATGTACATGTGTATAAATTAAGGTACCGTTAAGTAAGTTAGAATGAATCTTGTCATTTTAGTATCTGAATAAGTCACTTTTCTTTCTGAGTTATTTTGTATTGACAAATTGTTGTTAGTTATTAATAAATCTAGATTATTTTTACTAAATCATTACTGTGTCAATACTTTCATCCTCAACACCACCTGGTTGGCATTTCCTGATAGGCTGTTTGCGGGGTGTCCATTAGGTTTATTCAGCAAGATAGTTGTTATTATTGTTTTTGTTACTTCCTTATTGAACATGAAGGTATCAACTTTCCCTCTCACCTTGACAAAATAGGATGTGATTGCTTTTATGGTTAACAAGTCCCAAGTAAGTGCCATATTGCCTCAATGGATGTGACAGCTTCTTGGCTAGTTGGTCCCTCTGAGGGATATGTGCAAACCCATCATTTCTGCTTTAGAATGATATATTTTACACTGAGGCACTAGATGCAGCCATTAAAAAAGTGGTACTTAATTGCACAGAAAAACAGAGGGATTGGAATGTAAAAACAAATTCAGCTTTTATTTGCTTACAGAAGGTAGAAAAGGTAGATCACTGTCAGTAACTCACTGTGTGGTAACTTGAAGATCCATTCCCTGAGAAGACTGCCCAGAATTTACACCAAACCCTCTAAGTACATACTCAAACAGGACTTCCATCACATCAAACTTGTCAAAAGCGGGTAATGCAGATGAAACACTTTAAAAGAATCTCATTTTCAGGACAAGCTGATCACTCTTTCCCTGAAAATAAAGCCCTTGTAAAAGATCTTAATTTAAGCAGTCAAAAATTAAGCTGCCCAGAATGATTCCCTGCTTTTGCTGGCGAATTTACTGGCATTTAGCGGTAGCACAAGGCTGTTAATAGTGTGTCACTGTGCTTCTGAGACCCATAGAGTTGAAAAATATCAACTGGGGGACAAAAAGGAGACCACAGGGCAGGCTGTGGTGAAGACTGTGGATCCCAAAGTTAGATTCTTGAAAAAAATAGTGGGACATGCCTTGCTGAGGCCAAGAGCATGGTACTCTTGTTCCCTGGTCGGGACGCCAACACTGATAAGGTGATTATTGCCCTTCCTGGAAGAAATCATTTTGAAGATGATCAACTAGATCATAATTATGATACAACTAGAGGAAATAAGGCTTGAAGATAGCTAGAGGGGTCATCTGCTGTCAGGGTGGACTTAATGGCCCTGTGAACTGATCTTCACCTTAGAGGTAACGGAGTCCCTGCATGACCCTGGCATAGCCTATCACATCTTTGTCCTGCTCCCTGACATCTAATGCTCCCAGTCTAGAAGCAAATTTGAAGATATTGTCTCCTATATTGAGCAATAGCTGAGTCAGTGCTTGTCCAGATGAAGAGAGGTAATTTTTTTCTGAAGGGTATAATGTCACTGCAGACTGAGAGCTGGGGGAGAAGCTGGTGTAAAAGGGAGGGGAAAAAGGAGTAGTCACAGGAAGAAATAAGGTGAACAAAGCCCATTTCCTTGAAGTATTTGAGCTCCTGGTCAACTCTAGTGTCAGCAAGCAGCAGGAAGTCTTATTTATATATTCTTTATTTTGGGCTTAAAAAGAAATGGTCCACTGTTTGACAGCTTCTGCCTGGTATCTTTTTTTTTTTTTTTTTTTTTTTTTTTGAGGGGGGATTGATTGGCATCGAATCAGAGCCACTCTGTCTCCATTTGCTTCCTCAGTGGTAACACTTCTCAGCTGGGAACTCAGACAGCTTCAGGCTGGAAGCAGGTTCTGCCTTGCCCCTGCTTCCCCTCTTTGCCCCAGCTCTGATCTGCCTGGTGCTTTGTATCACAGCTTCAACATCGAGGGACACTTTGTGCTGCTGCTGTGTAAGAGGTAGAGTTGAGCGTGTTGCTGTCTGTCCCTAGTGGATAACTTTTCATTACTGATGTGGAAAGTGGAAAATAAAATAGACTATTACACTTTTTATCTTCAGGGAACATTTTTTTTCTCCCCATCCCCTCCCTTCAGATATGAAAGCATATCAATTCAGAGAATCATTCTGAGTACCATGAAGAGAAATAAATTCTGAGAGCAGCAGGCACATTTATTTACAGCGCAGGTGACTTGCAACATGTATCTACCATGTATGCTTTTATTATTCCCTGACAACCTCTGGGACAGGATGTCTTGTACTTGGAGTGCCACAGCTGTGCTGCTCTTTGCAGTCATTAAACCTGGCTTTGAAAACATAAGAAAACCCCAATTCCTTAAGTTCAAATAGGCCTGCAGAAATGGCACATAAAGAAAGTTAAACAACATTTCTTGGATTGAACCACAAGCCAGAGAAAGATCAAAGGACAGTGGTTGAAGGAAATTTTTTTAAAATTTTGTTTAAGAGTGTCAGAAGTGTTCTCTGCCTGTCCTCCACCTTCTCCAACTGCTGTTCCATGCAAGAAGAAAGCATCATCCCATGGTTTGCAGATGGCAAAGCCCATGGACATCTGTGCACAGCTGGCATGCAGCGGTGCTTGCACTTGCCAGCTAGCTGGCCAAGGGGAAAATGGGTATTTGTAGCTACAAGCCCTTTGATTTTCCCCTGGGAAAAGAACACAGGCAGTCAGAGATTGGAACGTAAATCAGAGCTCACTGATACAGATCCAAGAAAGCTTCCAGATCAATATTTAAAAGAATGAGCTAGTAAAGAAAACCCACACTCCCTCTATCCATATTTTAGGTCTAAGTGACTTCCTCAAAATAACCTTTGGGCAGGTTGGAACTAAGCAGGTTATTGAACACTGATGACTCCTTGCAGAGAGTAGATGTCTCACTACTGGGCTGCCCTTCAAGATCACAGCATCTGCTCAGATGGAATGAATTGCCCTTTGGAAAAATCTTTTCATGCTATTTCCTGTTAAGGCGTGGCCCAACTCTAAATGGGAAGTCTCCGTTAATTAGATTGGAAGTTCAACAGATGCATGCCCTTCTATTTCTAGGGGTCCCTGCTCATGCTCTGGTGTTCCCAGTAGCATCTTCTTGCAAGTGCTTTTGGGCCCTATTTCAAGACAAGAATAGTGGAGGACAGGTATGTGAGTGTGGGTGGGAGTTTCATTTGTGTATATGTGTGTGGTGTGTATCAATACAGGAACTTTGGTGTCATTCAGACCAGCTTGCCCAGGCAGCAAACTTTACATTTATGTGCAAATGAGGAGACAGCCATACTGAACTGGAGGGAGAGGATGCTAATGAATGCTCTTCTAGGCTTTAAGGAAAAGATATTGCCCAATGCTGTGGAAAATTAAAATTTATTTCTAATATTTATGGTAAATTTAATGCTAAAGACCAAAGATAAACGGGAAGAGAGTTTAATCCGACTGACTTTATTGATAATCTGGACAAGGGGATTGAGTACACCCTCAGTCAGTTTGCAGATGACACCCAGTTGGGTGGGAGTGTTGATCTGCTCGAGGGTAGGGAGGCTCTGCAGAGAGACCTGGACAGGCTCGAGCGATGGGCTGAGGCCAACTGGAGGAGTTTCAATAAGGCCAAATGCCGGGGGCTGCCCTTGGGCCACAACAACCCCCAGCAGCGCTACAGGCTTGGGGAGGAGTGGCTGGAGAGCTGCCAGTCAGAGAGGGACCTGGGGGGGTTGATTGACAGCCGGCTGAATATGAGCCAGCAGTGTGCTCAGGTGGCCAAGGCGGCCAATGGCATCCTGGCTTGTATCAGGATTAGTGTGGCCAGCAGGGACAGGGAAGGGATCCTGCCCCTCTACTTGGCGCTGGTGAGGCCGCACCTTGAATACTGTGTTCAGTTTTGGGCCCCTCACTGCAAAAATGACATAGAGTTACTCGAACATGTCCAGAGAAGGGCTAAAAAGCTGGTCAAGGGTCTGGAACACACGTGCTATGAGGAGCGGCTGAGGGAACTGGGGGTGTTTAGTCTGGAGAAGAGGAGGCTGAGGGGAGACCTTGTCACCCTCTACAACTACCTGAAAGGAGGGTGCAGAGAGTGGGGGATGAGCCTCTTTAGTCTAGCAGAAAGCGACAGTACAAGAGGGAATGGCCTCGAGTTGTGCCAGGGAAAGTTCAGACTAGATATTAGGAAGCATTTCTTTACAGAAGGGGTTGTCAGGCGTTGGAATGGGCTGCCCAGAGAGGTGGTGGAATCCCCATCCCTGGAGGTGTTCAAGAGTAGGGTTGATTTAGAGCTTAAGGATATGCTGTAGGTGGGAACTGTGCTAGGAGAACAGTTGGACTAGATGATCTCCAGGGTCCTTTCCAAACTAGATGATTCTGTAATTCTGTGATTCTGTGACCCCATTTCTGCTGGAATGCCATTTGCTATGGCTTTTGTCTCCTCTCAGAAAGCAAGAGACACACTAATTAATTCTTTCATTCTGCACATAAATTTTTGCTCCCAAACATTTAAAGGAGAAAGTAAGGGATGTTAGGAGGGGCACTAAGGGAACTGTCCTGTATTGACAGTGGGTTTGAATATGATCATAAATTGAAGGACTGATGCTGTAGTGTCACTAGTGATTGTCAGGAGGAAGTATTTCGGCGTCCGAGTGCTTCCCTGCTTGTGGAGGTCATTACCGTGAGATGTGGTGACAATAGGATGAATGGGATTAAATTCATTTTGGGATGAAAAGATCTTGACTAAAGAGGACTGAAGTGTACAGGGCTTGGCTGGTCTTAGGGTTCCTTGAGATGGACCCAACTTTCACCTTTTTCAAAACTTAACATACTGCCCCCACTATACCCACATATACAAGGATTCTCATTTGAATTAAACCATGTGATTACATAAACTGATCCGGCTATCTGAAAAGCTGACTTGTAAAATATCCCTTGCCAAGCAAAAGACCCCTTCTACCCTTCATTCTTAGAGGAAAAGATTCAGAAATAATATGATTTATGGAAATGCCCTAGAAAAAGATCACAGTTTGACCTTTATCTTCCTTAAAGAGCTCCCTGTGAGGCTTAAGAAAGTTTTTCTGACATGGTGGGTTTTCAGAGCCATGGGACAGGTTATCCCCCCAGGCACTGAACTTGCATGGCTCAGTAAAATGCAAAGGGTAGCTAAAACTGAACTCCAAAAAGCATCACTAGCATGGATGCACCGCATCCGAAATTGCGTGCCCAGCACCGACCCACTGCATCTGTCGCACCGACCTTTGCCTACTGGTTCCTTCGTCAACAGTTCAACTCTCCCAGCCAGTGCCATGCTGGCAGGTGAAAATGAGCCTGTCTTCAGCTGACAGGAGCTCAGCAGAAATTCACCATCAAATGATCAAAGTTTAGAATTCAGATGAAAGGCCTCAGAATTCATCCCAGAGAGGTTTGGGACCCTTCATGCCCTGTCGATGGAATTTCATTAGCTTGTAACTATGACAGGTTACAATCAACCTGTCCAACTTTAGTCTCGTCCGTAGCTATGCTGCAGATTTTTTTTTTTTTTATCATATGCTTTATTTGAATTGTGAATGTGCCCTGCTAAAAGAGAAGACTCCCTAACCTGTTTCTTCCAGCCAACTGATGTATTTAACTGATGTAGTTAACAGGCAACTGATGAAGCAATTGATGTGTTTAAATGTCTGTGCCCAAGAGACAGATGTTAAGGGGAAGTGGTTCATCAGAAAGGGTTAATGAGTCTTTTTTGGACTACCTAAGAGGAAATGGCTTTAAACAGCCGGGCTAATTACGTATGTTGCAGTGCTCCAAATTGTAAGTTTGATTTGGCCCCTGATGGAAAACTTATAACTTTAGGACCTAGAAAAGGATCAGTTGTGCTTGGTAAGAGGGACTATGTCCAAAGAGATCCTTCAGCTGGACCACAAAGCCATCCAGTGGAAGAAGTAGGCCCATTTAACCAGGAGGTGTGCCTCAAAGGCTTCAAAGTTAAATATTCTGTCTGGAAATGAGGTATGTGAAATGCAGGTGTCACTCTTCTTGTTAGCTCCTCTTCTCCCCCCCCCGCCCCCTGCCAATTGCATGGCAAAAGGGACAGGAAAGCCTGAGTGCTCCAAAATTGTGAGGCATCTTATTTTGGTTTAAAAAAAATATTAGTACTAATTATAATTCCTTTCTTCTATATGACTTTTTGGAAAGGGAGACTTAGACCATACTTGTTGGCTTTCCTCCACAATCATCATAAATATTTTTAAGTACAGTTGTATAAGACTAGGTCTAATTATTGCATGATCTTTCTCTGAAAAGAAAGACCAGTTGAATTTAGTAGTGCTTTGGTGCAACTTTTCACTTGAACAAAGACCTGCTGCCCCACTGAGGTGTGAGCACAGGGAAGAGGGCTAGGGGATGAAGGGAGCAACCAAGCTGCAGTTGCCCATGAGTTGGTGTTGCATTTGCTTTGGGCCAGTCTCTCGGAAAGCCTCTCAGTGGCTTGGTGAGAAGTGCCAGCTCCCTGGGACGTGGTGATGATCCGGAACTGTCTATCATCATTAGAGCACTTTGCTTTCAAAAACTAGCCTGACAGAAGAGTTTTGTTCTGAGGGGGGTGTGAGGAGATGATCTGAGAGGACATCTCCCCAGGCCACCTCAGGGGGTCTGCGCATCCTTGCCGATTCCTGGCATGGTACAGTAGCATTGTGCTGTATGCAAATAGAAGTTAATCATTCAGCATTTTCTTCTTTCTGGGTGGAAGATGCTTGTTGGCTGTGGGAGGTGTTTGGGATGGTGGGGTGGGCAGAGGCACGCTGGATGTGTCAGGACATCACTTCAAACTGTGGAGAGAGTGGAGGAAACCAGCGCCACCCTACGGAGATTTTATACTGGTATAATTACCTCTTCTGGGCAAGTGGGATATTTTTAGCCTGCTTGCCTGAGGAAATTAAGCTCATGTGATCATGTAATGAATGTGTATGCATTTCTGCATGTTTAGTTTGACCTTCATAATTTTTGAACCCATTGGCAGTTTCAAGCCAGTTTAATGGGGGAGGAAAGCAGTCTAACATACAATTAAGTTTTTATACATACTGTGAAAACAGTGGTCAGGTAGAGGAGAGAAATCTATAAATGCTCCCAATCATCATTTCTTGTCTGAATGACAGGCCATGTGTGGGCTTCTACCTTATCAGACATCAAAGACTCCACACTGGGGGACAGAATTTAGAAAAACCCATTTGAATGGCAGGAAAAGATTTGATCGGAGCTCCCAATCAAGCATGGAAAGTAGATCTAATGGAAACAGGGCTTTGTTATTCCTAGTTCTTATGGGACTGCATATTAATTGCTTATTACTTGTATCAGCACAAAGGCAATTTAGTGGGAAAGTATAAAGCCATTTCCAGGTAACACAGCTTGTTCTTGTTCCCCACGTAAGTGCATTTATGTCAGTAAGGCTGTTTTGTGCACTCAGGGTGTTAATGCTGCTTTCACTTTGGGGCAGATACAGGGCTTAAAAGCCCCGAGTCTTTCACATGGAGATTCCTGTGCTGGGTTAAACCAAAATAGCTGTCAGATTTGGGTCTCTGCTGTACTTAAAGTGACATGGATTAGGACTAGGGAAGGGAATTCTCATGGCAAATCCTCTGTGTTGCTCTTTTTCAGAGACTGTGATGGAGCTGTGCAGCCTTCTGCACCACGGGAAACAGACCGAGTGTGCTCAGCTCCCAGGAGCTTTGGCAAGAGATCTCATTAGTCCACACCTAAACCCTGGGCATGGTCCACTGTCCAGATCTACCGTGCTTTCTTCTTCTCTTACAGCTTTTCAAGGTGGGAAAACCACATCCTTTTTGCCCAGAGGACTGTTAAAGGATTTCACTAGACTGTGGGTATCTCTAGGCTTGCTTTATTAGCAACTCAGAGTTGGGCCATCACCTCAGGGAGTGGCAACAGCTGACAAAAAGATGATTCTTCATAACGTGCAATACAATACCAATTCATCATCAATTTCAAAAGTCCATTATATTCCAGAGTTCCGACTAGTTCTTCTCATTCCGCTCTGGTTCCTCTTCTGACATCACTGCTCCCTGATGCAGTCTTCGGTCATCACGATTACCTATCTTCAGTATTGTTCCTAGAGCACCTGTGCATACTGCATTGAAC
Source organism: Athene noctua (assembly GCF_965140245.1). NCBI lineage: Eukaryota > Metazoa > Chordata > Aves > Strigiformes > Strigidae > Athene > Athene noctua. Next base: position 26,512,887 of record NC_134043.1, on the reverse strand, counting down.
TGTTAGTATGGTTCCTATAGCACCTGTGTTGTATAAAACAATATCTATTTATTAATATTCCTGCTATTAATAATATCCTAAGAGAAAACAGATTTCTAAAGCTTATTCCTTTTACAAATTCCCTGCTTTTGTTTTTCCATCGCACTCCTGCGATCATTCTTATTTATAATTCCGCATCTCTCTTTCTTCTGCATTATAAAAGAACAACAACCAATGTAACAAACAAAACAATCACACAGACTATTATGAAACACTAAATTTAAAGCACTGGGCCACTTTAGGCCAGTCTGTTTACAAACCTTAAGTAATTTTTCTTTTAAGGTTAATTCGTTCTACTTGGCCAGATGATTCAGGGTGATGGGGAGTATGAATTAATATTAATAGACTTCTGTATTCATGTATAAATATTGAAAAATAATTAAAGGGAAACAGTCTTTTAATACAGAAATAAGTGACGGGGCAAAACTGTCATGTAGTTACCTTATTAGTGGGACAGTTTGCAGCTGCCTTGAGACTCAGATGTAGGCTGAAATCTGCATCTTAATCTTCTTTCTTTACAAGGAGAAAGCATAGTCTGTCTCATATCTATATTTGGTGTAGAGTGCATACTCCACTGTGCTAACACACCACATCAGGAAGGAATTTCAAATGCTCCCAAGGAATTTAGTAACAAAAGTCCTGCTGATTTTTCTTGCATGCATGGGTGAGGGAACATACTAATCTTGTGTAATAAACTGTTCTCTTTCTGCTGCTGCTGCTGGAACCTTAACAATGGACTGATGAACTATCTAAGGTCTCTTCATTCTCTTGACAGAGTTGAATACACCGTGTCACTGTCTTCTCTGTTGACAAGCTTGCAATTGGGATGACTAGTGTACGTGGCAATTGTGAGCTGTTAAAACTGCTTCACTTTTGCCTTCATCAGAGTACAACTCCACAGGGTGTGCAGCATTTGTTTTGGACAACGCCCAATGAGACAGAAATGTTGAGCTTCCCCAGGGGTGCTGTGGGGTAAGTCCACTCTCCAGCTGATTCTGAGTTTCTCCAGTAAACTTAAGAGGACATGCTGGTCTTCTCACCTGGGGTGTGAGGGAGAATGAGATGTGATCACTCTGCACTTCATGCTTGTGTATTGTTTTCTGTTTTGTTTAATCCTTTCACCCCATTCAAACAGTTAAAAATTTCATTGTTTATATTTTTGCCACTATATTTACACTTGAATAGTCATCAAGTCACTTTTTTCTTTCAGTCTTTCCTGTAGCTGTCACTTTAAGGAAAGGTATAAATCCAACTTGTGTTTTTTATTGGGTGTGACAGCAAAATAAAATTAAACTTGCTAAGAAGAATGACACCAAGTAATTAATGTGTTTGGATTTGGAGACATCTGTTCAGATGAGCTGGTTTAGAGGTACATCTGTTAATCAGAGCTGCCAATGGCTTCAGAATTATCATGGGGACCTTGTGCTCTTCTCTCCCTCTCTTTCTCTTCCTTTCCCTAAGGTGCTTTTTTTTTGCCTTCTTCCTCCAGTTTATTGCAGTATGAAACCTCCTGAAGCTTATCTGTGAGTAAAGAATCTAAAGAAATATTTTTTTTTGCACAGTGTTACATTTAAGAAGGGAAGAAGATTGTTTCTGAAAGCACTAATGTTTTAATACATTCTCAGAACAAGAAATATGTTTTTTGGTTTTGGGTTGTTTTTTTTTTTTTTCTTCAGGAGTTCTTGAGTGGAGATCCCAACACCTCAGTTTTCTTTGCTGCCCATCTTGAGTCACACAATAAGATAAGAAGAAAGCAGATCAGATCAGCAGGTTACCACCAAGTTTGGTTTATTATTTCTGTATATTTGAAAACAATCAGGGTGATTGTATGCTTTTCAGAAATTTAAGTACTATGATGCCTAGAGAATAAAAATGTAAGCAGTGCCTATGTGTCAGCATTCCTCTTTACCCTGTATATGATCCAAGTAAAGAACCGGAAGAGAATTTTTAAATAACAGATGCTAGAAAGAATGGTCTTTGTTTATATAACATTTAGAAGCTGGAGTCTAAATTTAAAGGCTCTATGAGCTTTCTTAAAATAGAAGTGGAGGCTGAAGTGATATAACGTGTTTGTAAGCAATGGTTAAATTTGGTGGATCTCTTCTATCATTTAATAAACTATATGGATTTTGGTACTGTTTTGACAAGTGCTTTGTACAAATAGCATGTATGCTTTGCAGAAATCCTCTAGGATCCAAAAAGAGGGATACAGGGAAGATAATACTTTGGAATGAGAGAGTGGGACATGAAAAATTAATGGCCAGGGGACTGAAATGTATCAGCTGTCATTTCTTCCCAGGTCTGTTTACTGTATGGGTTTTTCTAAATGTTGTTGTCCTGAGAAGAAAACAAATACTGATTTTGCTGTTGTCAGTGCACTGAATTAGCAATGTTAAACTGCTTGCTGGTTTCTTTATCTCTAGTACATTGTTGGTTGTAGTTAGTAGTGCTGTGTTGTGGGTTTTTTTGTTTTTTTGTTTTTTTCATGGAGACATGTTAAGTGTGACAGGGATGAACCAGGATACCTTTGCTTTTGGTCTTTGCTTTGTGGGACAATGCTTTTTGGGTAGATTTTTCTCATCATCCTGTTTTATTAGGGTGGTATAAAGTGTCTTCAGGACTGGTAATGAAGAATCAAGAATGGAAGGGTTTTTGTTAGGGTGATGCACAAGAAGAATGGGAAGATACAAGCTATAATGCTTCATTACACTTGCATGTTTTTACATAAAATGAATCTGGGAACTATCAAACAATAATCCAGGCAACATGGACCATAGTTTGTTCTTACCATTTTTAGCTGGGGGGCAGTGGGCTGTCTTTTATCCCTTGGGTACTCTTTCACAGCTGTTTCCTAGCCCTCTGAGACTTTGCCTTCTCTCTCCATGGTGGCAAAGACAGCACAACCCCCTTTTGGGGGCCAACAGGGTCCCAGGCTATTTTAGGGCTGTCTTTTCTTAAGCTCATGGGCTCTAAGCTGACAAGGAAATGGCTTCTGCCCGTGCTTCAGCTGTTACCTACCTGAAGTGAATCTCATTTACCCTGGCTGGCCCTTTCCATCCCTTCTGCAGGTAATAATAACCTCGCTTTTGGGAGTGAGGAGAGTTTCCTCCCCTCTTGGTGCATGTGCCCTGCCCCAGTAACTTTGGCAGCAGAAACTTCTCACTGTCATGATGGGAGCAAAGCCAGGCTGGGAACCCTTTACCCCTGGGTGGTCCAGGGGTCATGGGAGGACAGATCTCCCTCTGCTGTGGCCTGTAGCTAAATCTCATATCCCTGCTGCAGGCAGTGGTGTAGCTTATGTTACTCCTTTCTCTGTGTCTGGGTGCTGGGAGGTTAGTTTGTGCCTGGCCCCCACTTGCTCTTCCTCAAGTGTTTCAGTTTCCTTCTGTTTTCTGACAGCCTTCATAGTGTGGTTCTCTGCAAGAAATACTTTCTAAATAAATATTAAGAAAGAGATGGTATCAAAAGTTACTGTTTCTCACGTGCCATTCATGTACTTTTTGACCTCTGGGGGGAGGCATCTCTGTTTCCTGCCTTCCTTTCTTGACTGCTACTGCTGCCAGGCTGTTTTTCATTGTATTTGGTTTTGCTTTTTAGGTACAACAAAACTTGGTTAGGAGTTCAACCAGTTTGTCATCCTCAAAACTTACTCAACCAGTGTAGGGTAAAGAGGAGCCTCTTTTAGGGGAAATAGCTACTTCCTGCTCAACCCTCACCCTTGTATGTGAACTCCATGGCCGCACAGTCCCCTCTTTATGAACCTGGGGAGACTTGCAGACTGCTTGTTTTCATGCCCTCGTGCTGTCATTCCTGACAATACCTGAAAATGGTGCCTGCTCAAAAGGTAAGATGATAGGAGCCAGCAAAAATCAGCAACCATAGACTTGGAGAGGTCTGACATCACTGTCCCTCGTTCAGGTGGGGCTGTCAGAGGGAAGCAGTGTTTATGTACCTTTTTCCAAGCCACATGAAACCCATCACTTTGAGGGATGCTTCCTTCCCTCGTTCTCCTTCCCCCTTTGCTGTGTAGGCCTGTTCTCCCAGGCATGAGACAAGGTAAAAAAGGAGACCCATTACATTTACAAACCAAAGTGAAAGAACTCGCAGCTTTGAGGCTGCAGGGAATGAACTCTTGTCTCTCCCAGAGGCATTTTCATAGTGCACTGGCAGCTTCAGAGTGCTGAACAAAAAGCAACTTACCTCCAAGAAAGATAGTCCTTTTCCTATGCATAACTGTCAAAACTGTGATTAGCGTGTGTCCCTTGTCACACGTGAAAAAAAGCCACTGATAAAGACACAATCCTTGTTGAAAATGAAGTGAGTTTTATAACGTTGACCTCTCAAATCCTTTTTACATACAGTTGTTACAAATAATACCTGACATTATTTACACTAGAGACACTTGGTCTTTTTTTTTTTCTGTTTTCTTGAGATTGTTTCCTTTGTTCATTTGTTCAGTTTTGTTGCTTCTTGTGGACAGCTGGTGAATGCTAGTTTCCTCTTGTCATTCTTATTCTCGTCTTTCACATAGCGGTAGCAAAGGAAAAATACTTCTCTCTACTGACACAGAGAGTCTGCCTATTTCTGGCTTCTAGCAGAATTTTTATTCGTTTCAGACAGAGGAACAGATGACAGATAAGTAAGTAAACAATACTGAGAAAGGCATGCTTGTTAAATTTTGTTTTCCTGGACACAGCTGAAATGGATCATCATGCAATGCCAAAATCCTGATCTTTTTCTTCTAGGATTGGGCTATAAGATCTTTTCTGATCCCTTGCTACCTTTTCTCTGCCTGATACTCTGATGTTTATCTGTCTCTATCTTATATGCTTAGCATAAGTCAAATAAATACAGTATCAATTCATTTATTACCAGATATTTTGAATCACTTGACTCAATTGCTGCCAAACTTGTTTAGGGTCAACTTCTTGAGTGTGGTGTTTTTTCCATGATTTCCAGCTGTCAGCTCTATGAAAAATGATTCCTCATTTAATCTGAGTGTAAAACAGCTCTTATGTCTGGCTACCCTTGTGAGATGACGGATTGGCCCAACTTGTGCCATGAAAAAGTATGTTTAAAATGTACTTCTGAGAGACCAAAAACTCGAGGACACACTTCAACATAGTACCAAAATTGGTTTGTAACTCCTTTTAGAAGACTAACAAGAGGTCAGACTGTTTTTTTCCCAACCAGTTTTTTCCAGCAGCCAAATCCTGTTTGTTCTCAGTCCTGCCTGCAGGGTGAAAAATCCAGTCACGTGTCTTCTGAAATGTCTTTTGGCAATCTCGAGTATTTAGCAAATTTTGTACAACAGATCTACCTTCTATTCAAATCAAAATAGGGCTCTCTTCTGTTCCAGTTTTGAGGTTTTCTTCAGGATTGCTATACTCCAGTTTTTGTGTGACCATTAAATTTAAAATATTTTGTTCTGCCATACCTATTAATAACTATATAATGTTTCAGTGGTAGAGGTCCATGGGCCTCTCACAGGTGTTACAAGGAATTTTGGAAAGCTATTTGGTATTTGTTCCCTTGTTGGCACCTTGAGAGTTCATGGTTCTGTTTTGGCACAAGGGATGGGAAAATCGCTTTGATTTGCCAAGACTGGTTCAGCACAAGCCACTACAACACACTTTTGGATGCCCCGTTTGAAACCTATGGTTTGAAGATGGTGATCAGATTAAGATTATAATCTGCTAACAATTGGTGCGGCAAGGGGTGGCGGTGGGGGCGTGGTGTGTGTGGCATGAAAAAACAAACAAAAAATCCCAGACTTTGGTACATCAGTTCAATTTCCCTGTAAATGCCCTAAATTCCTCCCAGTCCAAAATAGTTTAGAATTTGCTTCCAGATCTTGGTTTCATTGCAGGTGTGTCTGTTCTAGTTTAAAATCTAGTTTATTATAAAAAAAAAATCTAAATTTTACATATTTTTAAACAAATCAAGCAAGCAGATGCTTAGAGGAGAGTTATATGTGTCATTTCTTAGCTGGAATTGTGTTTCCAGAGTGACCTGCAAATCCAAACACCAGTGTCACTTTCTCAGCTGTTCTGTGGAAGGAAACCTAGCAGCTGCTGTCTCGTACTGTAGGCTACTTGTGGCATGCTCTGGGTTTCTGGCAATAGAATTAACATGCCAAACCAATACTGTGATTTAAACATGTCTATTCAATTTCCACGCACTGAATAAAAAACTTAAGTGGAGTTTAAACAATCTTTAGAGGTCTTCCTTATTTAGAACAAAATGAACACTACAGAAACAACTTGTGATTAAAATGAAAATCAAGTAAGTTATCTTAATATTAGGCAGGAATCAAATACTCTTTAAGAACTCACACAAAGTACTTGGTTTCCTTCTCTGGTTGTTATCTTTTAAATATTTTTGGATTAAAAATCCTCTCTCCGTTTTGATTCAGCATCTGATTTATATCCACATGTTCATCTTGTTTAAATACTTTGACTCAGCAGAAGAATTATGTTAAGAAAATATATTCAGTAACTAGTAAACAAGAAAACATTTTACTTGTAGAATGAGAAAATGTAGATTGTATGGTTGTGTGTTTTGAAACCTCAAAACACTGGGTTTGTCTGTATAGACTCAATAGTAAATTTTTTGTATCTTTTTAAGTTTAAGAATCTTTTTTTCTCTGGTTAGCCAGTGTCAGGTGGTGTTCATGGAAGAATCCCTTCACACTTTGGATGGTGACAAAAAAGAACAGGCAGCTTAATGCTACCAAACTAGGGGTGTGTCAAATCTCTCGCAAGAATGATAAACTCAATGGAGTTGTCTATTTTTAACCTCCTGTTCTTTCCTTTTGGCAGACTAATCAGTGTTAGCTGAGCTGTTTCACTGAGTGAATCCAAGCAACTCTGTTGCTTTCTGAAATGAACAGTGGACCTTGAAAGAACATTTCAAGTCTGCTTTAATGTATGGTCCCATTTTGAAACACCATGTCAAATGAAGCCAGTTCGGAGCAGAAGCCTTCTACAACAACACTCAGTTCAGTTGCTGTTCAGGCTGGGGATGCCAGTATTGTTATAGCTGTACTTAAGGTAAGGCAACAACTTACCTTACCTAAGAGCATGTCTGTTCTTGGCTTTCTGCTACACATTGATTACTACTCATTTTAAATGTTCTGTGCAAATGAATAGTTAGTATAAAATCATAAGGCAAGGACATTTAATGAGGTAACATCTAATAGAACTTCCTTGGAAGTTAACACATTTCTGTTCACAATTTCTGTTTGTGTTTTTTGTTTTTGTTTTTTTTTTAAATAGAATAAATAATTTGGGCAAAATATGTAGGCTCTTAAAGCAAGGAATTCCTTCTATTTAAAAAGAGATAAATGCAGTGCACCATGAAAATGTGCTAATAAGCATGTTACCTTTAATTCTAGCTAAGACTCCTCAAGAGTTATTTTTAAACTATACTCAGCAATATTTTTACATAATAAGTAGTCTATCAACTCCATAAATGCAGGTTGTGTGTCATTTCAAATATTTGCTGGGGGGGGAGGCCTAAACCTGATAATGACTGGTTATTTTTGAAAACTGAGACTTGATACTCCCATGGTTTTTAGTAGAAGTCCTTGAGTGTATACAGTTATGTTTAGAGCACCTAAAGGCCTGTTCTGTGAACTGGAATCCACACCTACAGCTTGCACACATTTGGCATGGGGAGCAAAGCTGGATGATTAGGTACTGAATCCCAGCTGGGATTTATTGGTAGTTTGATTCTTCATGCTCCAGACAACTTGGAAAACACGCAACCTTCAGCCACTAGAGTTTGTAATGGAGCATAAAGTGATAATGAGTGGGTCTGTCATGGAATTAGGGTGATTATTCTGGATGGGATTACCTCAGTTGTGCAGGTGGGAAGGTTCTCCTATTAGTTCTCACCCTTCCTGGGACACGCTGTCTGCTGCCTCAGGGGAGCAATTCTGTTGCAAGGAGACTTAAGTTTAGGGTGAAGACACTCATTTTTCCTCTGTGCTGTGGGAACCCTGCTAGCCTTCAGTGACAATACTGCTTCATTCCTTAACACCATCCTCTCTGAGTTATACTTCTCAGACTGTAGCAGTTCTGCAACACAGTGAGGAAAGACTTAGCTATGCATTGGGTTGCTGTCAAGCTTCCTTTCTTTGTGTATCCTTCAGGACACAATGGGAGATTGCTGTTTGGGTTCCTATTCCAAAGGCTAGTAAGTGTCCCTGCTCCTATTTGTGCAATCTCTCTCTATATATATGCAGTATATCATACATGCATATTGGATCTGTGTGGTAGAAATAAGATACGGGGTTATGGTTTCTGCATTTGCTGTAATATATTTGTACCTTCCACCCACCCTCACCCCCACCTAATTTGCTTAACTATATTTGCAGTCTTCAGCTGAAAGAGGAGATGAGTTAGAGAAACCTTTTTGGCTCATTGCGATAATCTTACTCTTCACAGGCAAAACCAAAATTACAGTAGGTAGTGGGATTTTGATACATGTTTTGAATGAAGTTCATATTGTATCCTCTGTGTCTTCATTCTGCAATTGAGTGTGTTTATGGTTCCCTGTGCTCCTGTGACTATGGAAAGTATGTGTGACCTGGGAGTCTGTGTGAGTAAATAAATGCAGGCAGGCTTGTGTTTTCTGACTGCTGTAATTGTTTACTTAACAGTGTGGAAAATGGGTGAAGCTTCAGCTAGCTGAATCAACACCAAATTTGTTAGAAATTGGCAGCAATCAAGATGAGACGAAAAAACTACTGCAAGATCATGAATTCCTCCTAGCTAAACTTAAGGTAAGATGTGATAAAACCACACAAAAATACATCCAGTCTTTATAGTTCAGGTACAACAGCTGACATAGCTGCCTGGGCCTCCTGTTGCAATGTGGTTGTTAGGTTAAACTCCACACAGGAAAAAATATGTTCAGCCTTTGTCGGTGCAACAGATCAAAGCTAGGCCTGTGCACTGGAAAAATATCCTTAGTGTTAATTACTATTTTCTGACAACAACAGTAAAGATGCACTATTTTTTCCACTTTATACATTACTGTCAAGTCAAGTAAAAGATTCCTATAGCACTCAATAACTGCTAATGGAATGTCTTTTTTTGTTTGTTTTTAATTCTCCAATGTTATGAAAAGTTTGATTAGTTTATAAGAGCTGTAAACACAGACAAGCTCTATGTAAGTGTGAAGTAGATATTCCAGGCACATTTTAAAAATTTTTTCAATATTTTAATTGAATATTAATTGATGTAAGTTATGGTAAGAATGATATAGTAACATTAAATATTGCTTGTCTTGAGCTAGGAAGATTTTCGCTAAGTAACAGACCTAAAATCAGATTTTAGCACTCTTGAGAACATATTATAACAACAGTGGCATTTGGATACAGGGTGACATGCTTGCATGAAAAGGTTGAATTATTTTAAATGTGGAGTTTGACACTGAGAAGCACCTAAGAAGCACCACTAAAAGCACCGAAGAAGAAATTTTGTTTGCATGTTTTGATAGGGCAGATTGACTTTATATCTGTAGACAAATTCCTCTAAAATCTTGAAGTTGTGCACAGCAATTTATCTTAACAGATTACATTTATTTTTTTGAGATTACATAAAACTCAGATCTGAAAGAGCACACATGATCTGGATAGGATCAAGGGCCTTTGATCTAATACCAGTGACTATGTGCTTCTCCAGTCCTAAATCTCAAATGTATGTGAGGTAATTTAATACAGTATATAGAGAATATAATCTAATATGGTGCATACTATGGATTTTGTGTAGTATGAAGAATAGCATTACAACAAAAAAAATATAAAAGTATGAATCTCCAAAACAAACCCCCCAAAACAGAGAAGGTGGTTCTGCTATCTTTACTTATGCAAGTGCCTCATCTTTATTGCCATCCGTGCTAAAGTCAGGCATCCTTCGAACAAGTTGCTGTATCCTGCTTGAACAATTCAAAATTAGCTGAGATCGTACACACTGACAACTGGAAGAAGCTGGATTGTTTTTTTTGTTTGTTTGTTTTGGGTTTTTTTCCCAATTGTTAAAAATAAATTTTAAAGAGAGAAAAAAGAAAACGTAATAATTCCAACCTTTAAAAGAAAAACAAATGTTCAGATAACATGTTACCCTCAAGTAAAATTTTAGTGTTACATACTTATACTAAATGTTGTTTGCTAAGGGGAAGAAAATAATACAAATGTTCTGAAAGACACCTTGTAGGTCTTGCCATCCAAATATATCAGGAACAAATACTCATGTCTTATATCTATAGTCCTTGAAAAACTCAGCATTGATTAATGAACATTCTATAAAAGGATTAAGTGCAAAATGACCATTTTTTTCCCCAATAACTTAAGAGCTGCAGTAATATAGGACTGCAATGTCACTATCATTCGTACTGTGTATTTTTCAGATGTGACTCTGTCTTACAGTAAGCTGTTAACACTTGTTCGAAATTATTGTTTTAAGTTACTAAATCCACTCATCAAAAGTCTTTACAAGAATGATTCTCAGTCATTGAAATACTAATTATAGAAATATTTTCCCTTAGCATTTGTTAATGAATTATGCATTAGTTATGTAAAGATGGATAAAGAGGTAGTGATGTTTCAGTCTTCAACATTTATGGACATAAAGATTTAGTTACTTATGAGAGAATAAAAAATAATTTAGAAATGTGGGCAGGAGAGGGACTGAAAAGACAACACAAAATTGTAGCTGCTAGATGGTCCTTGTTTTGATGGTGTCCAGCATATGTAATTCTATTTGATCTTTTACCATTAGTGAGCAACACAATTTTGTAAATTTTAACAATAATTAATTATGTAAATATATGAATAGTCTCCCAGCTGTGCTCTTATCCAGTGCAGTTTTTAATCCTTCCATATTGGCTACAAGTTGTTATTTTCACTGACTATCTTGTTCCAACTGACTCTATCAATGGCATTCTGTGGCAGCTTGTAACATATTTACTTCTGCTCTTAATTAGATCTTGGCATTTGGAATGTATTATAAATAGTCGGAAAAAAGATGAAGATACGGTTTTGTGCTCCAGTAAAATTTGTTCTAGTTATGTGACAACATTGTGATATTTTGTCTCAGGTTTACATGTCTTTTAAAAACACATACATGCAACTTAATAATCCTAATACAACATACAGCAAATCAGAAATATCTTGTTAGAACAGCACATTTATGAAAATTAAGGCTTCTATAAAATAATTTATGAATATCCATCAAAAAAGATCCTTTTATTCAAAATAGTGTATTCATTACACTTCATATTTAATCTGAATTGCTTCAATGATTAAACTTGTATGAATTCAAAAAGTAGCTTCATTTGTTTTTTCAGTCTGTAGTTTTTCAAAGTAAGAACATTAGAAAGTTACCTTATAGCAAGAGGAAAAAAGTTGTGATTTTTTTCCTACTGTGCTTCATTAAGAAGAAGGGAGGATGAAATCTTAACATTGCTAAATGTTAAGAAAATCTAAACAACCAGTATGATACTCAACGGGGCAGATTACTCTTTATAGTAATAGAAACAGACCTGTTAAATGAGAAAGCAGTAATTTTTAGAACATTTCTTTACTGCTTTTAATGTTCAGAGTCATTCTGATAAAAACTGGTGTATTTAGGGCAATAGGAGAAAACATATCCAAAATCGTTTCCTTTGATAGAATGTACTCTATCATACTCATTACTGATTTAAATTTGTTCCACTGAGTATGGGAATTTGGAATACCCTACTATTTTAATAAAAAGCAGAATACAACTTTTGAAAAGGTCCCTATTTCAAACGTTTATGGATTATGAAACAGACATGTTATTGTTAGCATGAAAAAATAAACACTGATCAGGAAATAGCACAACTGAGACCAAACAAAAGCCATGTACATGATGTTTACAACATCTACTTAAAACTCCTTTCAGTGCACTTCAAATTTCATTCATATGTATCATATCGATGTCCTTTATAGAGACAATTATTCTATTTGGTTTTGTTGAATTCTCATACTGACTACTAGCAGCCCAGATTAATGAAAATTGTTTAGCAACAGTGATTTAAGAGGTAAACTATAGTTCAGTTTCTTACTCTTGTTCACTGATGCCTAACTGATGACAAAAATTCATATATGCTTGTCACTTGTTCTAGGCAAGCTTACAGGTTTGTTATCCTTTGGAGATAAATTTGGTGTTTGTAAGTATTAAAGAATTACTTATTCTTTTATAACTGATTAATTCATCTGACAGGTCTAGCTGCTCCCAATACTTACACATATGAACTGTTGAAGGTTCCATAAACTGAAATTAAATGGTTCTTTTGAACATGGTTAAGAATTAACACATAAATGTTTTCAGGTTTGGAATCATAGCCCTTTCTCTTTGTGAATTGACCCTTCAGTAGCCTCAACTAATATTCCGATTCTAAAATAACATATTCTATTTCTCTTTTGCTAAATTAGAACATATCAGCAGTAAGTTGTTTTGAAAATTTCAACTTCTGTGATTTCATGCAAGTCTCCTTCTCAACATTTGCCTCATCCTTGTTTAGCAGGTTTATAAGTTCTGGAAATGTAAATATAGGTATATGTATACTTTGATATCTCATTCTTTACAATATTAAAAAAAAAAAAAAAAAAAAAAGAGAGAGAGAGAGAAGAATCAAAACCAGAAAAACTTGAGACACAAAACTTCCAGGAGATAAAATGATATTGATTGTATTGTGCATACACATTTCTCTGCCTTTCTTCTGTTCTCCATAATTCAGTTGTTTCCAGCAGAAGTCCTGTCTGGAGATAACATTCTGTCTTAGTGTTTGAATCTCCCAATATTAATGCTTTCTGGATCATTAAAAAGAAAAAAAAAAAACCAACCAAAACCAAACAAATGACTCTGTGTGTGCATGTGTTGCCATGCTTTAGGCTATGAAAATGTTAAAATCCCCACTAAGACAAACAGCGGCATTCCTGGTTTGTTTCCAAAGTTCTGGTTTTTATCATGAAAGAGACCGTGGCAGAACCACTACAAACCAGAAATAGCCTATAAACTTGAGTTTAAAACCAACACTGTTATTAATTTGGCTCATGATGAACCTGAAGATTGATCCTAATTATTTTATTTTATTCAATTCACAGAGCATAAATTGCAAAATAGTAATTTATATGCTAATATCCAAGAAAACAAATGAGAAAATTACATTCTTCAAAAGCCAATAATATAATATGATAAATTTTTGGAACCTTATCTATTTTAAAGTCAGCTATTTCAAGTAAAATTATTTTTATAATACTTATTTTTCAGTAATTTTGTTATGGAAGAAATTATTGTTAGTATCTTCTGAATTATTTACATGTAATTATCGAAGTGCCCAACAGTAAAATTAGCAGCAAAGTGCAGCTGCATTTTCATCATAAAGGAAAGCTGAGTTTTGCAAGTGATTTGAAAAAAAAGGGAAAAAGTAAGATTTAATGAATATTTTTTTCAATGTTCAGCTTACTCACCAGTTTAAATATTTGCATAAATAAAATTCTCACTGAAATAGTATTTGTCTCAAAATAGTTTTGTGACTGCTTTCTGCGCTTCAAGTTAGTAACTATTTGTGTTGTATAATTTCACCACTACCTATAAACAAAGATTAATTTTAGCAGCATCTTGGTGAGGTGGATAGTATACACCCCTGAAAATTCCAGTGCTGGACCTTTGTACTATGTAAAACACGAGCTGAAGTGTGAAATTTGGCCCAAAATAATAATGAAATATAGGGAAGGAAGAAGGAAAGAAACTACTGAGCAGGATCAGGGTTTAAATAGGTATAATTCCGTAATTATGAGAGAAATGTGTGCTCCAGTCAGCTGTGCATGTCAAAACAGTTTGACAAGCCCTACCTGTTTTACAGGAAATAATGATGACAGACAGAAATAAATGACAAAAGGAACAAAAGACAAAGAGTTTTCCAAAGTTCTCTCATTCCAGAGCAATCCAATATCCAGTTCTGATGAGAATATTGCTCATTGGGAGCAATCTAATCATGAACCTCATTATGAAATGATGGACTTGATCATGAAAGGAAGAGGATCAAGAGGAAGCAGAACAATTTAGGTAGTAGAAGAAGAGAAATATTGTAAAGTTCAACAATCCAAATATAAGGCTGTGCAGTTAAACTGAATAGCAAGTATTTTTGTTGCGGCCTTAAGTTTACTACTTGACTGCGGAACAGCTATTAACCACCATGGATCTGGAAACAGTCTAGGATCTGATACTTGCAACTATTCTGAAGAGAATTAGGAAGTATGACTGGAAATTTAGGATTCTGGTCATCTATACTGAAAAAAGCTGACATAAAACTGAAGGTAGATGCGTAGTAGGGATATCAAAGGGAAGAGTATCATCTTATTTCTTAATGTGGACTAAAAAAATGTGATTTTTGGATTAGCAGGAAGACTGAGAGTCTCATAAATATATTGAATCAGTAAATACCACAGGAGAGCAACTGCTTAAATTGAACAACATAGATAATGTTGGAGATGTGGTATTTTAGTGGTAAGTGTATGGATACTCAAAAAGGTAAAAATGTTTTACAAAGTCTCACATTACTTGCTTCATGAACTAGCTTCTCAGTATGTTTTGTTTTGTTTTAGGTTTTTTTTTTTTCGTTTTTTTTTTTTTTTTTCTGGTGATTCAAACAACCATCATGAGTATGGAAGTGATTTCAATGCTTTTATCTGAGTGTGAAAAACCACTGATGACCAACTTCAGTTTAGTCATAGCTATTCCTGATATGTTAAATTCAGATCCTGGGTCTCCAGTAGTATGGTGGGAGAGGTCTGTAGGACAACACCTTTCCTAGGTCATGTGGGAATCTTCTGAATTTCCCCAGCAGGGTCTACCAACATGGGTCTTCTAAAGCCCAGACAGAGTTAAAAGTTATCTTTAGTGCTCTTTTCTTTAGAATAGCCCATCAAAGGGCAGCATAAATTCCATCTACCTCCTGCAGGGGCTTTGTTGTTAATTTGGTTTGGTTTTTAAGTGCTGGTTGTGGTCTAACACAAAATAAGTTTTGTGTTTCCTTGAACCAACTCAAGTAAATTTTCAGTAAAACTTTCAATAAAGTTAATAAACTTAAGAAATTAAGCAGATCACCATCTGGTTAAATGCTTCCAGGTGTTAGCTGCTCTAGCCTATTTGAAAGTCAGAGGGGAGACCAAAAGAGCTAAGGCAGCATCGATTTCCTTGCATCCTAAGGATCAATGCTTATGCTTTGGAGTGAAAATAGGCTAATCAAATATTAGGATACAGAGGTAGGAGAGTGGATTTGCATATGATAATAAACATTGTTATTTGGCCATGTTCTGTAACATAAAAATACTACATCTAAGTCTGAAAAAAGCCTGTGAGGACCATGGAGCTATACATGATATGCAGTGATTTTCAGCTAATAAACAAATTCCAAATCAGAGATTTCTGTGAATGGTTGCAATAATTACAACGGGAAGTTAAAAAAAAAAAAGTAATTTTTATTCATCAATTCAGTTAACTAGCATAAACAATGTTGAATTGAAAGTATTAAATATACAGCACCCCAGGATGGTCGCTTAGTTTGAGATATTCACTGACTATCCTCCTATTAAATGCCTTCAAGCATTTGTTAGAAAAATGATTATTTGAGCATAGTCTGCTACAAGCAGTTTATGTCTATAAAAGAGATGCCCAGGAGCAGCCTTTCATGAGCTACCCAAATGACTCCACCATTGTTTTAGCACTGTTTCCGAATTGCCAATGCAAGAAGGCAATGATTTATTCTGTCTGTTCATCCAGTACTTGTACTTTTTTAAAGCTATTAAACGTCAGATTTAGTGTGAAGTTTTGCTATGTCAAGAAAAGCAGAAATGATCAATGTGTTTTCATTGGCCAGGAAGGGTAAAATGCTGCTCACTGCACACCTTTTTTTATTACACAAGAAAACTTTATTGGTTTGGGAGAAACTGTTAGATATTTTTTAAGAGATGCTTAAGTTAAACTGCATAAAAATATGAGTGAATTGAACATTAGCAGTTTTGCTGAAAGACAGTTTTTTCATACAGCAAAAAGGAAACCAAAATCTATAATGATTTTAAGCATTTCTTAAATGTGTTGTACAAAGGTTAAAGCAAGGCAGAGCCAAGAAAGCAGGTCTTTTTCTTTTCTATGAATATATACCGCCTGAAAAACATCTCATCAGCTGTGGAATGAGCGTGGATTTGGTAAGAACTCCAGTATAACTCTATTTTCTGCACTATATTTTTGGGATTTTTTTAGATAAATTGAATTTTAGCAATGGAAATCTATGAGTTAAAATTCAAATTGCACTGAAAGCATAAATAAGGAAATGAAATTACACTTTATAGAGTAGGACTAGGTCAAATAAGTCTATTAATAATTCTAGCCGTATATGCTACAATTATACTTTAACTATGCCAGTAACTTGAGATATTCTTGTATATTTACATGTAAGTAGTTGTGAGCAATGAGCAGTTTTGCAAACTGAAGACAATGCTAAAACTCTAACTGGATTCAGTACTTAACAATTTTTTCTGTATATAAGTGAATGAAGGTGGGACCATGAAACTTCAGTCAGAAACAGTAAGTTCAGGTAGCAATTGAAAGGTGTCTGAAGAATTTAAACATTATTGTGTATGATAGTGAAAAACTTCTGGATACATTGCTGCATATGGGTAATGTAGTAATTGGATTATTGGAAAACTACATTGTTTCTATTTTGAATTTTATATTCTGAGTTCTGACAGCAGGTCTATGTTATGCTTACACCTTGTGTAGACATCTGTGATACCAGCTCAGACATAGCCAGCAGTGTAGCAGCAGTAGTATGAACCACAATTACCTGCCACTTTCACTAAAATTGTCTGCCAAATGTTAGTTGTATACCTTTAGAAACCTTCCTAGGAATCACTCTATGTCCATCAAGAACAGGGTTCATTCATTTTGCTACTGATGCATTTCTTGTGCTCAAAGCCCTGTAATGCTTCATTAAATTCCAAGCATCCTGTGGCTAGAAGTGGTACATTGCATTAGGATGGTCCTCAGATCTTTTTTGAGCTGCACTGTACTAAAGGATTTACAGTGCAGATGACAGAAGTGCTTTTAGTGAAGATACAACCCCCATGAAAGCAATAAAAACAACTCGAGAAGTAAATACTCTACTAGCACTGAGTTCTAAGCTACTGACACTGCGTGACTTAAAACTTACCTTAGGCATGTCTTCACTAGCTGCACTCACAGCATCGTTTTCTCTGAAATGATACTGTTGCAAACTGGTAGCACTGTGGATAACTATGCTCAAATTG
The DNA here is from genome assembly GCF_965140245.1 of Athene noctua. NCBI lineage: Eukaryota > Metazoa > Chordata > Aves > Strigiformes > Strigidae > Athene > Athene noctua. The sequence goes on along the minus strand of NC_134043.1, from coordinate 26,495,504 downwards.
GCAAGGACAGGAGACAAGCTTAAGAAACAGGAGAGGCCTTGATTAAACTAGAGATGGCTACAGTCACAGTAAATTTAGTGCTAGGATTTACTGCAGTAAATACAGTTCTTGAAACATATACTCTTGTATAAAAGTATGATTCTTGCACAGTGACATGAGTTTCAAACAGTTTGAGTTGTTGTGGTACAATTTTGTCAAGTATCTTACAGCTCTTCTACCTGGTAATTTATTTTTTTTATAAATGATTCTTTGGGAGTACACTTTCCAAGTAAAGTGAGGGGTTAATTTCAATTTAATATAGTACAATGAGATCTTGATTATCTACACTGACTTTAAAAAAAAATAAATAAAGACAATCAGCAGTAAATCTTTATGAGCAGTGGTATTTAACATATTGTTAACTCATCACTTTGATCCAGTTTTATAGCGAGATAATTGGAGGGGAAGCTCTTGCACATGTGTTTCTGGCTCAGAAATGCAATATATCTGTCCCAGGTTCTCCTGTCTGGATTCTGTTTCCTCTTTCCTTTTCTCAGCTGGGATTACGTACAGCCAGGTGTAAAAGTGAACCGATGTTTACAATGCACAGAGAGATGCCATTTGCTGTGTACTGCTGACATGATCTTCCTGTAGTCTAAGCAATTCCAGAATATTTGACTATGGATCAAGTTTGACTTGACATGTCAGGCTTGATCAGGCTATAAGATATTTTGGGGGTTTGTCTTCTTTTTTTTTTTTTTTTTAATTATTGCTACATAAACTGGCTTGAGGAGTTTAAAATCCATAAATTCAGTAGCTTTCCTACTGAAGATTGCACTGAAATGAAATGTGAAGATCAGATGCACATACTTCAGTGCAACTTTTTGCAGCTCTGCATAAGATTCACCAAGATTTAGAAATATTGTGATAGTTCATGCCTTGATATGCTCCTTGCAGTAGAAGTTTTTTTGGTGTGTTTTGTTTTTGTTTTTGTTTTTTTTTTTTTCCCCTAAAGCTAATCTTAGCTACATAACATATGTACACAACATAATGTTGTTGAAATGAGAGAATTCTGTAGCAGCAGAGATACACAAATATCTCATCATTGACAGCAACTTTGTAGCCTATAGACTACAACTAAAAATGCCTACCTAAAAATAAGAGAAAACTGTGTGTTATGAAATAATTTTAAGTTAGTAGCTAAAATTAAATGGCCTTTTGCATTCTTTAAAACCCTCTGGAGATAAGAATCTGTCATAAAGCACAGCATTCATAGCAGAGAAGGAAGTAGTATGGGGAGTAACAAGCTGTCTTTGGATTATCTCAACCCTGGGCTGGAACATCTACTGAACTGACTTTGAACAAAACATGGAGGGAGCAAAGAAACAGGTTAAATGGCTTTTTCAGTAATAACTACCTCTGAGGCTGAGTGGTCTGTACACTCCACACTGCTTTATGTTTCTGCCCTCACCAGGCAAATGACACCTTTAAGAAACAATCTCATGGTCTCCCTCTTCACTAGAGTCATATTTTGCAGGTTAGAAATAAACTGGGGGCTTTCAGGGACTCCAGCTCTCTGTAAGCCTCTTGAAATAGCTTGAAAGTAAGGGCATGAGAATTTCACCCATGGCATCAACAGTTAAAACTGTGGGTTTGGTTTATCCCTCACCTGTAAAGGGTAGATAGCTGTCCAGAGAAGCAAGTATCCTCAATAGTTTCCAGTCTTCTCACCAAATTTTGGAACAATTTGAACAACAAAAACTGCATAAAAACACTGCATAAAAGCGAGTTGATGTTTAGTATTTGAACGTTGACATGAACTATGTATCAAGTGAATCAAAATCACTGAGGTAATTTGTTGTAGGACATAGCCCTAAATTTAGGTCTATTTTAAAACAAATTTTAGGATGTAATATCTATTTCCTAGTGTTGGGTGATAAATGACAAGAAAGGAGAACAACCCAGTCTGCACATGAAACCTTTGTTATTTTGTTTTCCCTTTCATGGTCTCTTCATATGTCTTCATTTATCAGTACTGAATCTATTGAAATAATGAAATACATAGACGTTATTTATTTTCCATTTTTATAGCTTATTAGGAAATTAATACCTTATATCCTAATTCACGTCTCTTCTAGAAAAATATTTTCTAAATGTAAAATAGTGTTAGTGCTGAATTTGGGTCTTGAGTGCTATCACTTTGAGTAAGTCTTAACTGTTAAGAAAGAGTAAACCATTTTTCTGCGTCCTGTAGACAAGCAGAGCTCTAGGCATTTCATGTTATATTATCATATATAATTAGAAAATATTGATTATTCTGTTGATGGACAGATAACAAAGCAGTGTGACATGGAACATTAGTATATAAATTTCTCTCTTATGTGTCTGAAAAGCTAGTCAGATTATCGTTCACTGTGTCTTCATGGTAACAAAAACATTTTATACTGTGCTTTTATTGGGGTAGCCTTTTAAAATCATCTTGAAAGCAGCCTGGCTGTTTTTTCAAAATATATTTTGAGAATTGAGGTTTGTTCTGAAGGAATGTAAATGTCATATCCTGCCTTTATGTTGTCTGTGAAATGTAATGAATGATAACAGGAATAGCTGGATAGAAACTATTAGAAATAATTGGAAGATTGAAATATATTTATTAAATGTACAGATTGTTTGAAGAGCAGCATATTATAGTTATGTGTGCTCATTTACTTACTGGCAAATGGCCTCAGTTAAAGAAATTGTTTGTTAGTATTCTGTGTGCAAAACCTTAGAAACAAATTTAGTGGCATAATTAGTAAGATGGAAACAAAATGACACACGAATCTACCAATTCTACTAGCATTATAGAACATAATAGAAATGTGAGCGCACTATTAATGGAGGTTTGCTTTTGATGTGCTTGATGTGTTTTGTATTGTGAAAATCCCACGTGTCTGAAGTTAACCAACAAGTGGGAAATAATGTATGGGGTCTGAAAAGATGTGTAAAGTGGCCTTCCAGGTGAAGTAACTTCTTTCTTCCTATTAGTATTGCATTGACCATTGGAGATTTCAAGACTTCACCTAAAATGCAGTTTTCTCAAACAAGTGAACAATGTAGACAAAGATGTGCCCTATTAAGTAGCCATCATGCCTGTAGATTACTTCTGAAGGCAATTACCGGTGGAAAAAAACTCCAAACGTTCATTATTTTCAGTAAACCATAATCTGTTTTCTAAGAGAGGTAGGAATATACTACCTTTTCCCTAATTTCTCAGTTCCTCGACGAATATCAAGGAAAATAAACCTTGACTTTGTAATTTTTAACTGAAAGCATTAACTACTAGCATATTAGGTCTCCAGATTTGTTTTCTAGCCATCACTTAGCCTTAAAGTGAGCTTTTGATATTCAGCAGAATGATTTTAACTGAACATGTAGAATCTTGATGTCATTTTATGGAATATCTCTTTCAGGTGTCTCATAACTTCATTCTCCACTAAAAGTCAATATTCCTTACATCCTATCCCTATGTTTCTCAATAATAAGGTATAGTCTCCTTTTGCTGAACTTCTGTGATGTTTGAAAGAAGTGTCACAATTAGGAAACCCAACAAATAAAGGAAAGTGGACATAATGAATGGAGTCATAACAGCAGAATTCTCCATGTTTTTACTTTTTAGCTTTTGGCACTCACTTTTTCAAATGAAGTCAAAATTAACTGCTAAAAGAATATGATTGGCATAAAGAAGTTTGAAAATTATTTTACATCAAAAATATTGCTAAAGCATTTTCATCCATATTTAGTAAGTGCTCTGAAATATGTCTACATTAACCTTACCTTGCTGTCTGTCCGGGACCCCAGACCACGCTGCCATTGTCCCTCCCCCACCCTCGGACCAGACGGGGTAGGGAGTGAGATACAAACCCCGGGGTTGAGATGAGGACAAATTTAATACAACAGTGTAACAAATAATAAACCGAACAACAACAATAGCAATAACAACCTCAATAAACAATAATAACAATGAGCAGGACAAGAGGTATACAGAGATATACCACAAGGATAGAGCAGCGAAGGGGAGCGAGTGACGACATGCAAAAGCCGTCCCTGCTCTTCCCACACTTGGGCGCCCGGACCTGATGTCAGCATGGTATTGAATAACCCGGCTGGAGCTCCCTCCCCACTGCTGGGGAAACTTAACCCTATCCTAGCTGAACCAGGACACTGTCACAGGGCAATGAAGTCACATTCTTGTGTATTTCATTCATTTGTCTTCTGTCATGATATTTCTTTTATTCTACACTTTAACCTTAAAGCTTCCACAAGACTTTCACAAGATCTTTTCTTCTAGGTGCTAGGAAATAAAATTCCTTTAGATCTGTTAGCCAGGATTCATCCAACACAGGTAGCACTTGGCAGTTATTACTTGAATTTTAGCCTTTTTTTGAGGTTGAACAAAGAATCAAGGCTTAGCTGGCTCTGAAGAGATTGTGCCCATATTTAGGAAAATCCAGTATCACATGGACAACACAATTTTTATAGCTTTGACAGTATACAAATAATTGAGACATCATGATGCAAACCAATAAAAAACCCAACCAAACAAGGAAGTTGAAAGAACTGTGTTAAAGATTGCAGTGGAAGATTAATTTTCATTTAACATTTTCATGAACTCAGTTCATTAACTTACAATTATCATTGTTTTGAAGCTGGGTTTTAAATTTTATTAATTGTAAAACCACATAATCTCTGTGGTTTAAAAATTCTCATGAGTTAGTGCTGTTCTTTTTTTATTTCTAGTAATAAGGATTCTGATTGCTGCACATAAGACTAGAAAAACACCTGCAGCAACCCTTAGTTACCTTGTCAGCTAGATAAATATTTTTGAATAAAAGTTGACTGGAGTACTTGTGATTAGATTCCTAAGGCAAAATGTTTTTCCTGATCTGATTCTTGTCTCATGGTATAATGGAGACATAAAACAGTTGCTATCAATAGTTACAGCTGTGTGACAGTATCTACTCCATGCAAATGACCTTATTTAAAGTCAACACATCATTTAAAATAAATGTTAATTAGATTTCTGCTTAAATACAGAACAAGTAGTATTTGGGGGATTTGAGGTTTTCTTCTCATATTATGAGGCAATCAGGATGGGGATTCAACAGTACAAAAAGAAGTGGTTTTACAGAAGGATTGGAAAGCAGCAGTTCCCATTCCTGGCATTCAGAAAATAAAATAGAATGTGCATTGTTCTCTAGAACACTGGCTTTTGATCAGATGCTCTCTGATGGGTTTGTCACCAAACAATAAGCATGCATTCATGTTGCTGATAATGACTGTTCTGTATACTGTAGAAAAAGATGGATTTGTTGGAGTTTTTCTTATGACTGTTAATTTTATCACTTTGTTTTCATAGTTGGCTGCCTGTAAATTTAAGTTAAAATAATTCAATTTTTTTTTTCAAAGAAATAATAAAAGTTCCATACTTTATTACACTGTTCTCATAGTACTGCTTTTAGAACTGATGAGACTCTTTGGTTCACGCTGACATCTCTGCGTAGTATGCAAGGTCTGGGGAGGACTGGGGGATATAGCTCTTTGTTTAGAACAATAAAGTTGTCTGCAATTTCCTCTCTTCAGTTGGATATATCAGAAGAATTTGAAGTTTTCCAGTTCTTTAGCCTTTATTAGAGTCTGTGTTATGAGAATGAGTTACCATAGATTTTCACTTTCCTAATATAGATTTCTTTTCCATTACGCATTCATTTGATAGCCCACAATAACAGAAGAAAGTGGTGCTTTATTAATTCATACTCATGATAAAACCTGCGATGGGGGGAAGAATAGAACAAATGCTAATCAGTTTTTCTGACACACTTAAGATTTTTAACATAAACTGCAAATGGTAGAGCAGTTATCCTTCTCATGGTGAGATTAGTAAAGGGAATGAAACACAATAGAACAATTTTCTTGACAATAGAGTATTATTATTTGGCAGCCAGTTTGAGGAATGCCAAGAGCTGAACTTGAAACATTGCATAAATTTAGTGTTTTTCTGGAAAATATGTGCATATATTCAAGCTACTCTTTTCTGGATTGCATTGAAAGCTTGTAATGCCAGGTAATGTAATATGATGGCATATGAAAGAAGATTCAAAATATCTGCATTACTACCACTTCCATGAAGATCTGTGTTTAAGGAGATGTAAACCCATTTGAATCTAAATTTTAGTGATATAAAGATAAATTCTCTTAACACTTGTTTTTAAATTTCATAAAAATATTGCCTCATAAGCACAGATGAAATTCAGAAGCTTGCTATGAAACATGCAGGAACAGCTGCACTCCTATCACTAGAAATGGAAATAAAGCAGGAGTAGGAGAGTTGTGGGTAGTTTATCAGACCCACTGAAGATATATCCTGACACCAGTATCAGCACAGTGTTATTTCTTCTTTTTTTTTTTTTTTTTTTCTTCTTTCTTCGCAGGCTTTGGAAGACCAGGTGTGGGACCTGCTGCATGAAGCAGACAAGGCTGCAGAGGAGAACAAAGAAAAGAGTCAGGTGTACGATGCCATGGCAGAGACCCTTGGGGATGCATGGGATGCCCTCATCATTATGTTAGAGAAGCGACAGGCACTTCTGGAACTTACTTCAGTGTTCTTTGAAAATGCTCTGGAGGTTTGTATTTAAATAAAATTATTATTAATTTGAAACCTTCTGCATCTTACTGGTACTCTGTCAACTGTCATTTTACTCCTCTATATGTTCATTGAATTTCTAAAGGTTGAAGCAATTAAGAAATCTCTAGATGTATTCTTCCTTTTGCACCTTCTGGATAGCTCAGGATGAAACTGAACAAAAATCCATGTAGGCTTTAAGAAATATCCTAGTCATGATGTCTCCAAAAGTTGTACTTGACAGAGACAGTGAAAAATGGAACTTGACCCAAACATTAAAAATGTAATTCAGTAGCTATGGACATTCTGCAAAGTATCTTTTGTTGCTTATAATTTAACTTATTTGGCATTGAAAGAGCTAAATTCTCAGGTGCCTTCACTAATGCTTATTGAAGATTGGCCACTGAAAGTTTTACACCAAAAATATCCATAAGAGCTATAGTAATTATGCAAACTAAATGTTAATCTAACTTGCCAGTCCTTCCATGTGCACAAAATGACAACTGTGTGAGCCTAGAGACAGATTTTAGTGTTGTCTTTCCCTGTTTACCCATTTCTCTGTATCTCTTATCCTCAATTCACTGATACAGAGGGAGCTAAATCAGAGAGGGATTCCATGTCCTGAAGTGTGCACTCACTCTGTGTAGCCTTACATTCAATTCTCTCCACATCCCTGATAATTTTGTTCCTACAATAGTACAGTGCCACCTACAAATTACAGGAGCAACCATTCTACTGCTAGCTGTCCTAAGAACTCCAAGATCAACAATCTACTAACTATCGTGTCCTGACAATGTGTATTATACAAAGAAATTAGTACAGAGTTGGCATAAGTATCACTGTAATAACTTCTGTACTACCAAAGGTCGACCTAGTGCAGATTAAATTCTTAGGAGGTAGTTGAATTGCCCCTGCAACAGGCTTATATCATTAAAACAAAGTGCAGCAGATGGAGCACAGCATAGATCACACCCATTATATATGGAAGGGGAGAAGAAATGTGATATTGATTTAAATAGGATTTGCTGAAACTTGTTATGAAAAGGCTTTTCTTTAAGTTTTTTAGTTTGTCATTATAGAAATCTTTGTTTTATTGTGATAAACCACATAATGTATCTCAAGAATAGTCTGTAGTGAAAATCAGAACTCGAATCTCAAATGTTGACTTTTATAACATGGTGGTAAAGGAGAAAAACCTTGAACAACAGAAATGGTTGGACTAGATGATCTTCAGGGTCTTTTCTAACCTAGATTATTTTGTGATTCTGTGAGTCTTTAAATGACAGAAAAAGCAGACTACTTGCTTTTCATCTTCCTTAATTTCACCATAGTTTTCAACATCTTTGCTTACACTGAAACACAAGTTTGAACTCCAGTGGTTTCTTCATTCTTGAAAAGGATCACTAGAATTGACAAAGATTGGCTAAGATGCAGAATATGTGTCTCAACTCTGAGCTACTCATAATTGGAATTGCACCTGCAAAGGTGCCAAGAATTATTTGGCTTCCAAATAAAATTCTGAGTTTGGTTTTAACAATCTCAGCAAACTACAAAATCTGCTCCAGATCTCCTCGAAAAACAGCATGTTTCAATACTTAAAATATGGAACCCGTGGAAAATGAGATGTAAAGGAGTAATCTAATTTCAGTCTTCATTACAGACATGCTGATTCCCCACTATAATTAATTACTGTGTTACCATAATATTAGTTAGCTTAAACTTGCTACTCATTTCTGCCTTCAGAAGATTGCTTTGAAGATTGTATCTCTGGCTGATGTTGCCCTTAAATGTTTTTTTTCCCTCAATACTTTAACATTAGAAAGAGGTTCTGGGAAGGAGACTTAAGTTAAAGGCTTCATTTGTGTTAAATCGTTTTACTGAAGGCTTTGAAATTAACGAGTTCCTCCACGAGAATTTATTTTCAGTGGGTCTGAAGGCTATGTAGGAAAGATGATCATAAAGTGACAAACTATAATTACAGAGTACACAACTGAACTTTGGGTTCCTGTAATCAATTTTTTGAGAACCTCAAAAAAACAGGTGTAGAGGCTACAAAGAATCTGTGCCTAGCAGTCACTAAAGATGTCTTTCCCCAATCCTTTACAAATTCTCATTAATTTTCCTTAAATACAGAGATTATGATGAAGTTCTGCAAAGAACATTATGCTGTGCTTCTTCCCACCCTATGTTTTCTTCATGCAGTTTGCTGTTAAAATTGACCAAGTGGAAGATTTCCTGAAAAATGCCCAAGAGTTTGACAATATTGACTCTTTGAGAGAACTCCTCCTGCAACAAGAGCATCATACAAAAGGTACAAACAGTATTCCACTCCTGATGGTGTGAGATTGTGCACTAACTGCTTAAAGGATTATTTTACTCTTCCTGTGCATACATAAAAAAATATCTTAGAACAATTATGAAAATCTTCTATTTGGAAAAATATAATGGTGAAATAACTCTTTATCAGGCCTCCCAAAAGATATAAAACTCCTGGTTTTGAGATAGCTCTCTCATGGTTCTATCTTTGTTGCTGCAGAGCATCTAGTGATAAGCTTATATTCTGATTTCAAGGCAGCCCAAGTCAGGAGAGCTACTAAGAAGTCAGCCTGATTTTTAGTGCTGTTTGGCATGCAAGCTCTAAAACCATCATACAGTTCTATGGAAAAATTAATCAAAGTTATCATAGCTACCAATGAATTAGCATTTTCCTATGGAAAATTTCCATTAGAAAATTTCCAATCAGCTTTAGTAACAACCCCCTGCAAAGTCCTACACTTTCTTTAGAATGGCCAGGGGAAAATTATGCCCTCTGCTTTCCTTTGCCTAGAGATGGGGTTTGAAGCAGAAGTGGTGAAGTGAGGGTGGGAGCTATCAGATAGAGGTGACAACTAGCCAGCTTCAGAATCTATTTGCCTACAGTGGTTCTCTGCATTTTGCTTCTGCCTTTGAGGAGAGAGGCTGTGTTTCACATCACCATTGAGTTGTCTGATCTGTTCCAAGAGGTTCTGCAGCTAGAACTGTAACACTCTTGGAAACAAGGTGTGCTCCTCTCTTCCACAATGTTCCTGCACATGTGTTTGCCTAGAAAATTCTTCCATATGAGGTTTTTTTCATTCAAATTTTCATGTGAAGCATCTTCTACAATGTTATGGTACTCAATTCAAAAAGGGCAAAATAAATTTTCTCAAAACCAGTCTCACTCTGTGGCTACTTCAGACACTTTTGAAATTCCATATGGTTCTCTATTTTTTTTAAGACTTAAGACTCCGTTTTTGTAATTTTAACCACATTTTTCTATAATATTACTAACAACCGGCAGAATTTAAATACTTTATTATTCACTAGTTGAGTACCAGCTTAAATATTTTCAGCTACCTTCAATGCCAGGTATTCTCCTCAGGAGACTGAACAGAGAATTGAATTCAGATGACTCTAACATGGGTTTTGGGGCTTCTAATTCAATCTTCATGGGAGCAAAGTGCTCACTGTATAGCAATTTTAATGTGAAGTATCTGGCAGTAATTTATTGCTGAAAAGATGGTCTATAACTGTAAGAATCAAATGGTTTGCCAGAGAAAGATTGCTTTGATGGGAATGAACCATTCTTCAGATGAAGGAAAGTGGTTGCAATTCACAGGTTTCTTAATCTATCTTAACCACATCAAATCTGGAAAACTGATATTGTGCTCTTTGATAAAAATGAGTTTGTATCTCTTTCTGCAAGGAGGATACTGACTACCCACTTCAAAGTAAGATGGCTGAAAATACAACCTTTACAAAGTATTTGCTCTACCAATATGTGATGAGTAGTTATCACAAAAAAAAAAAAAAAGTCTTGAAACAAAGGCATTTCAAATCAGAATAAAAAAAGCAAAACCATGAATTACCCTCATCCATTTTTATACGTATACCATTTTGGATAGACAAAAATGCTGAAATGGAACATTTCTGATTTGATTAATTCTACCTTTCTGGAAGGCAAGAAGTTAAATGAACAGGCTTGTTGCAGTGAGCTTTGGAAACTACACACTCTTGTTAGCCCTTGGCATATGGAGAAGTGGAAGCATTTGACTTCTGCATCTTCCCTAGGTGCTCCATATGAAAGTTGTAGATTTAGGGTGCTTCACTTCGAACCGTCAATAGAGGTACTCAGCCAGGAACAGGAATGTTTCAGCTGTTTGCTGCCTGTCATCGATTGCTTCATTAACAGCTCCTTGAAAACTTTATATATATATATATATATATATATGTATATGCACCTCTTATTCTGGCTTGACCCTTCTTCCTCATTCCATACCTCAAACTTTTCCCTTTTCATTTGAAAGACCTAGAAATACTGATTGTTTTCTGTGCATTAGATTTTGTACTGCATGTCTTTAAGGAGCTGGAATAAGGACACAGACATGACTAGTAGGTTATTAAAGTGTACTCGTCCACTGAATTTTAACCCTGAATGTATAGAGGTTATGGAAGTTCCTGATTTTCATGACTTATTTAGTCATAAGGTTGTAACAGTCCCCAGACAGGAAAACTTTTCCTTTCAGCTTCTGTGAGGGGCATAAAGACCTAAACTTTGCTTGCATTGGTAATGAGAAACTACAGCGGTTTCTGACCCACACAGAAAGCAGGGTAGGAAACTCCAGCTTACCTGAGGATTGGGAAACCATCACAAATAATTTTGAGAAACAGTATCACATCTGGGTTTTGTCTCAATGGCTCTCAGTGCACCATTGTATTTGTGCTTATATGTACTATTAATATCTACATGCATGTATGTGTATACACTCTTGTAACTTTGTAGGTATACTGTAGGTATGTAACTGTTGAAAATACCTTACGATACATACCTTCTAAAGTAAGTATTTACAACCTGTTCATGCAAGCATGAAAATACATTACACTCATGTATGCAAATAGGTAGTTTTAAAAATACTTGAGTAATATTTGAAATACACTACTAGAATTACAAATCACATTGGTTTCTTTCCCTATGAAATTGTATTCTTACAGAGCTTTTGGAAAAGTCACTTGCACTTTTAAACAAAAGCCAAGAGCTAACTGAATTCATAGAAGAATTCAAATGTGAGGGGCCGAATGCAAATCCGGAGCTGATCCAGGGAGCCCAGAGCAGCTTCTTGAAAATTGACAATCTCCTTGAAATGCTACAAGACAGGAGACGGCAACTGGACAGATTTCTTAAACATCAGCGCCAAGGACTCCAGCAGGTTCTGCAAATTTGTTTGTGGCACCAACAAGAGAACCAGGTAAGACATATAATATTAAGGGAAGTCACAGTAAAAAAACCCCAACACCTTAGCAACTGTTTTGCAGTAGATGCTATTACAGAAAATGAGTTTAAATATATTTATTAGGCCAATATCCCTGGGCCACTTCTGTTTGAGATCCTAACTTTTGAATATTTGACTTTGTAACTATAACATTCATATTTTAATATAAATTTAATGTCTTCAAAAGCACTATTTCCATTATGTGGATCTCTCCTGTAAGTTATCAAATGTGGTGCTTCAAACCAAACTAGATTCCTTTCAAACTGAATTCCCAGCACAAACAAACCTCTAGCCATGTGAGAAATAACAGTAACTGATAATATCAGTTACAACCACAGCAGACTGTTTCTGGACTAGTCAGTTAAAAAGAAGATATAGCATAGGTAGCCATCTGGTGTGTCTGAAAACAGAGGAGTATTTTGTACTTGGAGCCAGATCAAAATTCTTTAGGGTAGTGTAGAGATTGCAGGTTTTCCACACCTGCAACCTGTTTCTCTTTTTTCTTCCAGCTTAGCTTCCATTGCTCAGATCACAAAGAATAAGTATAGAAACTGTTTTCTACAGGCAAATTTCCTGATCATCTGAGGAGACCGACCAGTATTTAACTACCTGTTAGCTCATATCTGCATCCAGTTTGAGGCTGGTATACACACAGAGTGACAAATTCAAATACTTTTTCATGTCATGCTTATCAGAATGTACTGATTTGAGTATCTGCATTAGAGTCAAACCTAGTATAATATATTATTTCTACATTTACGGAAACTTAATTTGTGTTTATTATGGACAAAAAATAAATTCACATATAAATACAAAGAGTGGAAATTTAACTTTTAGAGACTTGATATAAAATTTCTCTGTCTGGCCTCTAACACATTATGCCTATATTTCTGAGTGATGACAGAAATGATACTCTCAAAGCCTCTCAGCATATCTGAAAACTAACATTCCAATCTCTGTACATGGACTGAACTCCTCTTGGTGTCCAGTGGTGCTACATATGCAAAACTAGCATATTGAACTCCTGCTGACATTAGTGGGAGTTCAGGTGATAGAGAGAAAACAGAATATGGGAGATAAGCTCTGCTGTGTAAGATCTAAGAGTGGTGGTCTTTGTATTTCCTCTGTATTGCTATGCATAATGATGTAATGCATAGGCTGCATAATCTGTGGGTTGCTTTTTTAAAGAAAAGCCAAGCAGCTGTAAAGATCACTACTTAATTAGTTGGTTTTGAAGAACTAAAAATGCAGCACGTTCCTTTGATCTCTAATTGGAATGTGACAATCTGATAGTCATGATTGTAACATGTAACATGTTTCTTTTTCAGTATTATCAATCTGACAAATTGCGCTTACTTTATAGAGAAGGGTATCTGACCTTCCTTTATGGAACTGTCAGCATCACATTTTCTGATAATCTCTTTCATTAATGAAAATCAGAGGTAGGTTGGACTATTTTGTGCATAATTAGTTATCTTTGGAACAAGATTTATGAAAGTAATTTTTCTTAATCAATCCAATCGTGCATATATAAGAATTAAAATTATTCATGGCACTTGGTCACATCAAGGGCAGAGCTAATTGCTGAGTAAAACTGGGGGACAGGTGAGTACACCCACATTTGCTATCTAGACATATACGGGAAACAAGCTATCTTGATAGAAGTTACAGTTCCCTTTTTTCATTTCATTTTCATTAAAGGTAGTTTAATTGACATGAAAAATCAATAGTGTAACCCAGTGAATTAAAGGCTGTCATTGGATTTTACCCCCAAAAATCCAGGGCATTCTTCTTCACTTGTAATCTTTATATAGTAAACTGATAGGGTTATGACCTTACTTGCCTAAAAGAATTTCTGCCTGGTAGGATATGGACAGGTTCTGTTGTTTGTTTGCTTGGAAGCAAATTTCTATTATGAGAAATGAAGATTTTCATTTTAACATTTGACAAAGAGGATCTGCAAATCCAAATGTGTCAGTGCACATATAAAAGGAGAAATTCACAGCGGTAGCTAATGTGCAGAGAACTGTCTAAATATGGACTACATCTGCTGGTGGTGTGCTTTTGCTGATTTTTTTTCTAGCATAGTGCTGCTACTTCTACTGATAGCTGGAATGAAAACACTGAGTTTATCTCAGACAGTTTGGAGGCAAATCTGAAGATTTTCACCTAATGCATAGAACTATTTGAATCATCAAAATGTTGTATGAAGTTCTGCTATGAAGTTTGTTTGATTCCAACACATTCTGCAAAAGTTTTTTTCATAAATATCAAAAATGGTGTTTTGCAATGGATGCTAAAACACTTAGACCTAAATGGTTTAAGTTATTCAAAATTCAGTAATCAGATCAACAAGATTACTTCTCTGCTAGCTACTCCTGGTGAAATTGTGGCATGCCAGTGAGTTTAACAGGATGTCAGAAACTCTGATTGTTGGTCAATCATAATCTTTCCTGAGAGTGTATGTATTCTTGTTAAAATATGCATGTACCTACATGGATTACTTGGTTTTAATATTTCACAATTGCAAATGTTCCCTTTGAAATTGAAATGATTACTCTTACTAGCTAATAGAACTTCTGTATTTGGGAACACTGTGTAAATGAAGTCCTTTCTTAAAACAAGGAAAAAAAGAAGGCCAAAAGAAAGCATATAGTGCTTTTGTCTATATGGACAAGAAACATCACAGATGAAAAGGATTGTTCCACATTATTGGAACTTGAAATGCTTTTGTTGACTGGTAGACATCACATTTAGTGATGTTTAGTTTCTTGTTTCCAGGGTCTTTTGCAGTCCTTCATAAACATGGTATAACAAGCCACAAGTAGCTGCTCTGGGACAATGCAACGCTGATATTTAATTCTTTTCCCATAAAGGATCATTTTGTTATCCCTCTTCTTTATAAGGCTGTGCTTGATCATAGAAAAATCACTAAAGACCAGACTTTAAACTGAAGCGTTGCATTTTTATTTTTTTTTTTGAGAATATGTATGTGTCATCCCATTTCGCCCTAACTTCTTATTTATGAAATAGGACAAGGATGCTTAATCAGCAATATTGTGAACATAAATATTGAGGATTAGGGAAGGATTTAGGTAGTATTGTTATGAAGAGACTGAAGTGTCCCCAAGATGAACAAAAACAAATCTGTGTTGTCATGATGATGCCTTTGCATACTGATAAAAATATTTTTTGAGATTTCAGATAGTAAGTAAAGCACTAGCCACTCAATACAGTGATTATTGTCATGAAAACAACCTGTCTGGTATTTAACAAAGTCATTTTTTTGTGAATGCACTGGAGAAATTACTTGAGAATAGCTTATCTGCAGTTCTGAATAGGTATGTCAAAATATACAGTGCAGGCTGCTCATCTTCAAACTGCCTGAGGTAAAGTCAGATTTCATTTATGGGATGTAAGTATGTGTGTGTTTAACACATACAGAAGAAAGGGAGTGAAAAAGACAAGAAGTTTTTCCTAGGGGGAATTATTTCTAGAAAGAAAAGTGTGTTACTTCCTAATTTCTCTTCCCAGCTATATTTGCTCCTCCTCTCTGTAGTCTCACGCTAGTGTCAGATTGTTCAAGATGTTCAGCAGAGCCCGGGACAGCATACTGCTGGGCTCTGAGCTGAGAATTGGTGTATGCAGGGAAGAAATCCCTTTGTTCTGCCAGGCCAGGTGCGCTGGGGGCCGCGGCCCAGGCGTGGCCCGGCGCGGGGGAGGCCGGGCGGCCCGGCCCTGGACGCGGCCGGCTCCAGCCCTCTCCGCCCCGGCGCCCCCGCGGGCACAGCTGAGCCCCACCACGGAGTGGTGCTGCAGCTGTTAAAACGCAATTAAGAAAAGGCAAAACGCTGCGCAAATACACTGAGGAGTGAGGGGAACGAAAAAAGAACGAGAAACAACGCTGCGAGCATCAAGGTGAGTGAAGAAGGAGGGGGAGCGGGCGTTCCCCTGCGGCTGTGGAGAGGACTGCATTGGAGCAGGTATCGATATGCACCTCAGGGAGCAGTCCGCCCTGGGGCGGCTGGATATTCCCCGAAGAAGCTGTGGCCGTGGAGAGCCCATGCTGGAGCAGGGTGTCCTGGCAGGAACTGCAGCCCTGGTCGGACCCGTTCTTGAGGATGGGAAAAGTGTGAGGAGGAAGGAGCAGCGGCGAGGAACTGTTACATACTGACCATAACTCCCCCATCGCCCCTTGCCACTTGGTGAGGGGGGGTAGGTAAAGCAGTAGGGACTGAAGGAGTGAAATTGAGCCTAAAGAAAAGGGCCGGGTAGGAGAAAGGTGTTTGGGGTTTTGCCTTTATTTCTCACCAAACCTGTAATCAGCAGTAATTTAGTTTTCCCCAGTTGAGTCTGTTTCACCTGTGATGATAACTGGTAAGTGATGTCCTTGTCTTTATCTCAACCCGTGAGGTTTTAAATTTTATTTTCTCCCCCTGTTCTGTAACGGAGGAGGGGTAAGAGAGGCTGGATGGGTGGGTGTCTGGCACCTGGCCAAGGCCAACCAACCATACCAAGCTAAGCTATCCTGTTAGTTTGGTGTGTGTGTCCCTCTAGGTCCGTTATTTGTTGGAAAACTTACTGCTTCTGAACTGACAGTAGAAAATGAAAGAAGGCAATGGAAGACACTAAGCATTGAAACCACCTGGACCATAATCAGTGCAAAATGAGTGGTTTAGCAACCTGAGAAAAATGTTGAAGAACCTTTGATTTCTGATACGGGTTATTCATCACAAATAGAGCAGATAATTATTGTAAATGCATGACAAAATCTAATTATTGAAGAGTGGGAGTGATTTTTAGATTTAAATGGATCAAGGAAAACCACTGTCTTTTTCAAACAGCTGTATTAGCCTTCTTTCCTTCCCCATCCCTCCACCAAAATCACTGAAAGTAAGATTCTGTGGGTTTCTTTCCTAAAAAGCAGATAAATATTCTCAGCTGTTGCTTAAGAGCTAAGCTAGCACAAGAGAAATTAGTCAGAGGTATTAGCTGTAGTGGAAACCAACTGATTAAACTCATTGTAATGGAAAGAAATGCTGCCAAGTCGTAAAGACCTGAATGCTTTATTATAACAGGCTTAAAGATTGACTTTTTCCTGTCTAGCATTATAGAAATACTAGTTTGTTTTCCTAAGCAGATACACGATAGAACAGTCCTAATTTAAAATGAAATTTTTCTTTCCCTTTTAGCACAGTTTTTATTGTCCATTCCATTAATTTGTATTTTGGTGAACTGATAGTTCTGTGAAAATGTGTGCTTCCAGGAAAAATGTTTCAATCAGTAAGTACACATCTGGAGGATATGCTCAAGAAATGAAGGCTTGGTAGTAAAATAATTTACTTTCCTAGCTCTCTTGAACTCCTGAGACAATGTACCCAATTTTTTTATTTGTAACTGAAAAAGTTACCAACGCATTTTAAAGGTCCTTTCATTTTTTGAAATGTTTAAATTTATTAAAAATATCTTCTGCATGATCAGATTAAAAAAAATTGTATGTAGAGTGCTATTAAAAGCTGTAGTACCTAGAGTACAAAGTAATTCTTAGCATGGCATACATGATTTAAGTATAGTGGTGATTTTCCTGACTGAAAAGATTGGAGGAAGTCTCCTTAATACTAATAACTCCGTCTGACTACTATGTTAAAATGCAAAGCTTCACTCGGGGATTCTTGCTGTGTGTTGTTTACGAAGTAAGTGAGAGGTACCTACTGTGAATCAAGCGGAAATAAATGCAAGTCATTCTGTGCAATTTAGAAGATATGCTTGTATGCTGCATATGGTTGCACCATATACTTGCTAAAGTAAGTCTAATATAAGTTTGTTGTTTTTTTTTTTCTTTAAGGCTACTGAAGATTATTTGACATAATCTTCATATCTCTCAATAGCTCAACTGGTTTTTCAAGCCAGAGATAGAGAGGTTCTATTGGGTCATAAGGCTCATTTAGTCTTTTTTTTTTTTTTTTTTAATATATATTCTTGCAAAAGTAATCAGATTTATAGTCTTCTACTATATGCAAAGGGATGTTTTTAAGTTAATGTTATTCTAGAGAAAATGTGCAATATCTTCATTGTGTTATAAGCTATGCATTTATTCTATGTGTGACTAAAACCTTTTTATTTTACTGTGTTAATTTATAATTTGGTCATACATGATTAATACATTTTTGTCTATTTTATTACATATGTTCCAATATGTGTTTTGAGCACAGTTCTTTCCTTCTGCATTTATTAACATTTAATAATACAAATGCAAGCATTTGAATAAAAGCATGAACATTAGGGATGAAAAATGAAAGGAATTAAAATTAGGGCTTCTTTTGTACATAAAACTGTCTTGTACATATTTTAAAAAAGGACAGTTGCTTTTCAAATTTGTCACTGACTAAATTGTTTTTATTTAGGTCACATCTTGGTACAAGAAGAACATCAGAGATTATTTTCACAAACAAAACTTAGGCTCATCTCTATTGGAAAATGAAGAGTTACTTCAAGAGCTTGAAGAAATGGAAGTCAAAGTGAAAGTAAGAAATATGATAATTGGTAAAGCAACTTTAAAAATCAATAGCAAAATGTGAACCCAGGCATTTAATAAGCACATATAGGAGTACATACTTGGTATGTGTACATAAGATGTATATTTCTGTATGTCTAAATGAGAATTTTTTCCATTTTACATATTTTAATGCAGACCTCCATGCTTATCAATGTTTTTCTCATTTAAAGCTTTAAAAGCTAATAATAACGTGAAAGAAGAGTAATCCTTTATGTTGGTTAGTTTGTTTTTCAATTTAGTGATCAAATTCCAGACTGGTAGTTTATATATTAAACCATGTTGCAAAAAATAAAAGTAATTTTATTAGAATATTACCAAATTTTAATGTTCATAAAGGATAAAAAGCCACTTCTACTATAATTCATTGCCACTGAATTGTGTATGTGATTGGATGAGGTATTTGCCCATTCAATTATTGGGAATAAAAAATAATTGAAAATAATATTTTCCTTGTGAGTATCAGTTTTCCAGACAGTAAATCTGTTACCATAATTCATAAAAGCAAGATAAGGTGAAAGAAAATGTTGATGTTAAAGAAAAAAGAATATTTGTGTGATGTAAATCACATTTTTCCACTGAATTTGTATGTCCTATTGATGGAAAGTATAGGCTTTTTATGTGTAGAAAAATTTCAGAACTTGTTTGGTTTTCTGTTTCTGCTCCTAAGCTAACTAGACAATTTCCTTTCCTGTTACATTAAAATATTTTAATTATTGCATAAAATATTATTTTTAATTATTACAAATAATGTATAATAACAAAATGAGGATGCACTTACTCAGCTGCGCTTTTCAGTTAATTAAAAGTACAGGCTGAAGATTATTGCATCCAGATCTCAAAAGTGGTCATTATATTAATTTGAAAGAAAAAATTAAAAATCAAGAAAGATTTTGCTGTAGCTGTTTATCAGCAATAGACAAAAATGAAAAAAACACTTTGCTTTTATCGTGCCCCAGATTAATCTCTCTTTATTTCACTAGGAAGCTGGAATACTGTCCAGTTCAAGCCCTCAAGGAATACTTATACAGGGAAGGAGGGGCAGCACGTTGAGTGTTTTCTTGGGAAGTTGTGTTATTTCATTGTAGGATACTCTAAAACATCAGTATTTTTTATAAGTCTACAAGGAAATATAGTGGGCAGTATTTGGCCTTTCGGTGCTTGTGGAAGAGCTGAACTTGAAAAATATCTGAGAAGGCTTTTCATAACGGTTCCCTTATGGAAGAAAGGAAGGATTAGCATGAGTGAGATTTGCATCTTTGTAGGCATACAATGCAGGTATATTGAAGCATAACCAAAACACAGTTCTAGAGGGAATTCTGGGGTTCTGACACCTTTCTTTTTCAAAATGAAACAAAGTTAAATTTGTTGAAATGTGTGGAGTTAGTTTTCTTACCAAACCACTTAGATTCTGGTTGAAATGTTTTAATGCTACCGAATTATTTTTTGCTGGCTTTTGGGTATTGTTTTGGTTTGTTTTTTTTATTGGTAAAACTATAATAAAAGTTAAAAGCAAAAGTAGATTTAACATGAAAAAGCTAAATGAAGCATTAATGCAGGTCTATAGATGTTTACAGTTGCTAAGGTCTTCCATGTGAAGAGTATTCACTGCAGTGGAAAAATGGCTTACAGACTCAGCAGGATTGTCATAATTTTCCTGTTCATCAGAATTTCAAGATGAAGGAATATGCTGCATTGCACAGAAATAGGATACCGATCAAATAAGTCTGTAATCTGAGACGCTTCTACTACTTCAGTGGTGTTAGTAGTCCTTTTATGCTTATTAGCATGAAGTCTTTTTTAAATTTTCCTCCTCAGAAAGCTTGCTTACTACCTAAATAAGCTTTAATACTCTTTTAAATTGGTTTTAATTTAATGGAAATGTGCTTGTTAAAATCCAGTTTAGAGTCTTATCATAAAATGTGCATCCTTTTTTCCTTAATTTTGCTAAAATACTTGTCTCTGTTATAACCTGCAGCAGTTAGTACCACTAATTCATACAGAAAGTTTCATCACTTAATATGCCTTGGTTGTTATTTTTTGAGAGAGATTAAAGGTATTTTTATATGATTTGGGATTTTGAGACTATTGATTTGCTATGTAGTGAGAGCACACTGTGCATCATATTCCTGTGGGTTTGTTCATATTTTAAAATTACTTTTGTTACCTATGTCAGTGCCCACTGTTTCAGCTTTAGTTCATGTGCTGGGAAGCTGTAGAAATAAATCCAGAGTTCAAGGCAAGAACATAGAGGCATGGCCTGAATGCATGAGGTGTGTTTTTCACTGACCTGTGAGTAATGCTAGATGTTCTCCCCAAATTGTTCAAGTTAATCTAGAATACAGCAAGGAAATGAGTCTTTTCTGTTGGAATTGCCATGTACTATTTAAGCTTGGGTATGTTGGGCAAGGGGTATGTTGGGAATTTAGGGTGTCTCTCACTTGTTAGTTGTTGGTCCAGATCTACTCCATTCCAACAGGGAGGGAGAGATAACTGCATCTGTTGAAGAAGTCTGTTAAATAAGTTGCTGGGGTTTTTTTGTACAAGTGCTTTTATCACACCAGTTGTCAACAACAATGGACAATGTCAGAAAAGGAATGCTCTGAACTACACAGACAAAATAGGTCTACTCCTGTTCACTGTACTTCAAAGAAGGATAAAGCAGCATGGTGGGACATTGAAGGGACATGAGGGAATTAAAATTGCTGCTGTTTGTGGAAGATCTGTGAATAACAAGATTACCTCTTTTGGGAAAACTGCCAAACAGCATCTTTCACTAGCAGTAATTTCACTTAAAAAAACAGCAAATGTGAGGCTAATGTTCTTTAAGCATGCTGAAAATAAAAGAACCTGCCCTGTAATCTTGTTGTGCCATATGCACACTTTGGAGTGTTTTAATGAAGAAATTTATTATTTTTAAATATTTTTCTGTCTGCTTTAACAGACATTCCTGTGGAAGGAAAAGCTAAATGAATTTCAAAAAGGTTCTTCTCTTATTTAATTCATTACCAGAAAAAGTGGAGGAATGCTACCTAAGGCTTGGGAAATTGCGGTATAATACCAGTTGTTCCTTTTGTTTTGAATAGCATAATAAGGCACCAATTGTAAGTGTTGACAAGTACAGCAGGGGTAAAGTACACTGTGTAACAGTTTTACTATTTTATAGTTTTCCCAATAAACACAGCAAAAACAAAGAAGCAACTAAACACCAAAGCAGTAGTTGCAAGACAGGAAGAGATGAAATGGTGTTTTTCTCTTGACACAAAGCTCCTTTCCATTTGGGCTGTCTGGTCTGCCTTTCAATACCTCTTTATAACCTAAAGGAGATAGTGGGACTGAATACTGTGATAGCATTTATCACAGGTAAAAAAATGTGGGGAAAAAAGTTTTGATTATGAAGATTTAATCCTTAAATTTGATGTGTAATTTGGGTCAGTACACTAGAAGCACAAGTCAGTTCAGTACGAATACTTGAAAAGAGAAATAGACAAATCAGTCAAATAAGCAATCAGTTCTGATTAGCTAAGTATGCTTCCAAGTGGTGCAATGCAGACAAAATATGCAAACTTGTATGGATTCAACTGAGTCTATTTTAAAGCACCTTAAATTTTCAAGTACCTGGCTCATTTATGTGTCAGTAACGTTTCTGATTCTGTGGCTTGAAATTCTGAAGTGTGATCTTCCTTTTTAAAGCATCATATCTGTCACTACCACTAGGAAGGTTCATGGTCAGATACGGCAGAGGCATGCTTTGAACAGACAAGTTCTTTGTGGGAAATCAGGGAAAGTGTACAATGGAGAGTGTCAAGCATGATTGCATACCTCACTGTAAGGGAGAGTCATTTGATTTAATTGATTACCAGACAGCTCTCAGCACAGATTATCTCACTGGAAGCAGCTATTATCTAAACAGTGTTTTAATTTTCTCTTGGTTAAATAGTTGGGCTTAAGGGACTGTTTGTCATGGGTGCGTGGTTTTACCCAGTACAAGTTTCTTGTCTTTGTGTTATCCAGACCATTTTCACCAGCAATCACACTGCTACTTCTGCCTGTGAAAATGTGTCAAGGAATGTAGAATGAAAACCCTGTCAGTGAAACTGGAATTTGCTGAGAAATCCTTCCTAGCTGAGTGTTAACTTTCAGGCCTATGAATGTGATACATGTTTTCCAGTGTTTGTATTATTATTGTGCAGGTATATTACTTTTCTATGTGTAGTTGATTAAAATGGAATTTTTTCTCTTAGCAATGGAATTCCACTGTGGAACAACTGGAGGCTGAAGCACTTAAGATCTTGCTTTCGGAGGACTATACAGAAAAAGAACACCTAAAGCTTTCAAATCAGAAAATCTGTCTGTTGCGAGAAGAAGTGTGCTTCCACATGGAAGAAAGGAAAGCCCTGCTACAAGAGGCCAATGACTTTTTTCATACTGCTGGCAAGGTTGGTAAGAAGCCAAGTCTGTAATAATAACCTGATAATACAACTGTCAGTGTGCTCTTGAATACTGATATATGTGGGATTATGCAAACAGAACTTGTTAAACAATTTGGAATGGAAAATTACAAACCTGATTGCCCTTTAATATGACCTTTTGCCTTAAACTTCCATCCAAAGTGGCAAATGTGTTTTATAAAACATTTTTAAGTCAAAAAAGTATATTGGAAACTGAGTGCTCTTCTCAAAAAAAGGTATTTGGGAAATATTATCTGCCAAAAATTGTACTTTAAGATCATGGGTTCTGTCATGATGGCATAATGCTGTATGAAGATACAGGAACTGCTCTAAAATACCCAACCTGTTATAGGATAGATAACCAGAAATGATGTCTACACTTGCAGTGGTCTCCAGAGGGTCTAATTAATAATCAGACATGAGAAAAAGGAAGGATAATACACAGTTCCTCATACTGAGCATGTCATATACCACATGGTTGAGACATGATGTAACACCAAAGTGGCCAGTTAAAAAAGCACAAAACTCCTTTAATGGCAGCACTAATGATGAATTAAGGCTTACACCTATACTGAGGTCAGCAAGAGAATGTGTAGGCAATTATTTCCATCACTGATGTGCTCATGTGGAGAAGCAGTGATTCAGATTCAGATGGCTAAGAGGGCCTTACCTGTCTACTGGATTCTGTACCTTGCTTTTTTTATGTGGGTTGTATTTAGATACAGCAGCCTTGACTAGTATTGTGTTTCATTTTCTGTCTTCCTAATCTCATGTAATGAGAATGCATGAATCATTGATGACCAAAAAAAGGATTATTTTTAAAACTGGATTTTTACTTTTCAAACATCAAGTCCAGCAACAACTACTTGTATGAAAATTATTTTAATAAATTTGGTCATTAATTTTTGTTACATCCTTCTTATACTTTTTTCCTCTATAATATAAGATGTTTATCATACTTGAACACTTTAATACACTTTCAAGACTTCTTTTTCTTTTCATTGTCTCTGATGTGAGCATGAAAAGAATATCCTTGTAAACTTTTCTCTTCAAATCCCTATACCAAAACAAAAATAGCAGATTATTTTCTTCAGTCATCTGAAGTTGTTTTAGATTAGTCATCTTTTGATATTCTTACTGGCTCAAGGCGTAAGATCTTAAAATTATTTTTCAAATACTGTATTACAAGGTTTAATCACAACTAAAAATATATCACAAATTTTTAAATTAAATTGATTCAGTGGAGAATTTCAATAGGTCTTCAGTAAATGAAAGTTGAAAACTTATTGTTCAAGTAAAGAAAAAACACTGGAAAAAAAAAAAGACAAAAAAAATCCTATGTGGGAGTACAATATGGTCAAGGAGATGCATATAGAAAGGAATAAAATAATAATGGAGTAATAGGCTTAATAGAAATTACTTGAGATTCAGCTACATTCAGTGAAGTGGAATTAAAATGGTGAAAGTGTGCACCTACATGCAAATGAAATGAGTTGTCAGGAATCCAATGCCTATTCTTTGCTGTAAAAAGCTCCCAGTTAAATATTTATAGGCTGGCTAGTAAAAGTATATTCACTTGTATTTCTTCTGAGCCTTTTTTTTTTTTTTTTTTTTTTTTTTGAGAGAGAGACTAGAATGAATTTGGAATTAGTCTTTCCAAAACCTGTTTTCTTTGGTATAATCAAAATAGTTATAATCCAGTTTGTAGTAGATGCATGGCCAAATAATAAAAATCAAAACCCTCTTTGGATACTATTTTGACACTAACTTGTACTGTTTTCTAGAAACTCATTGGAGAGGTGAAAAATAAGTTGAGTAAGATTTCTCCCCTCTTAAGTAGTAGTGCTGGAAAATCTTGAAAAATTCCAATTTCCTCCCAGAATGTTAGAATATTGAGGTGGGAAGAGGATAGCACAGTTAATTAAAAAGTTTTTGTCCTAAAATCAGGGTTGGGCAAACTCATGGGAACAGCTGATAGAAGAATTGATTAATAAAGAATTGAGGGAGCTTAATATAATTAGTTCCATTGGTATGTGTCAGGTTAACAATAGGCTTTTATGAGAAGACAAAATAAGGATCAGTAAAGGTGGAGATAGTGTTATAACAAACTTCTGCAAGTTAAACTACTGCTATTTCTTGTGTTGATGGTGAAAGTGAAAAATACAAAATCTTGAAGCCACTTTAAGCTGATTCAGAGCCAAATCTGTTTTAAGCCTTAAAATGGGAAAACAAGTAGGGATTTTTATCAACAGATGAGCTTCCAGTGGAGTACTGTGGATTGATTGCTGGTACTTTTCTGCTTGTAATATTTATAATTTATGTAATAGTAATAACTAATGAAGACAAGGAAGTCTATAAGCAACTATATGGGCAAGGAAATTTTAACCTTGTCTTTGCCTGCACTTATTCTGAGCAACAGGTGGGGCTGTAATCACATTTGCCTTTAACATCTACTATGTTCCTTTGTTATTTTTTTAACAACATGTAAACAATACTTGGTGTTGAAATTATTTACAAACCCTTGAAGTGTGAGAGATCTTTTGCTCCAATAAGTCTAATTGATCATGATTTCATTTATGATGAGGAATCAGGGCTGGGCTAATGAAAACTCTTAAAACTGTTGTTGATAGTCAACCTCCTTCTAGTTTGGGCAAGGAGCTATTCAAATACAGGTCTAGTTTTTTGAGAGCAAATGTAGCGTCTTTTCAGAATACAGGGCTGTGCTTTGTGGAAGTACCTGCTGCAGAAGGCATTAGCTTAGGTGTGTCTCCACAGTATGCCGTTATACCTGTTATGTGTAAGAGTGAACAAAACACTGTAGTTACTGTACTTCAGAAGAGACATTTCAGTTGTTCTTGGGGTATACCCGCACCTCTGGGTTCCCTTTACATGTAAAGGGCAAACAAACAAAATAGAGTATTAGTTTTTTTTGTACTAACTCAAAAAGAACTCATTTTAGATCTTGTATATCCCACTGTCATTTTAATTTGTAAGGAATTCAGGAAATGAAAAACAGAGAAGTATAGCACTTGCATTGTGTTTGTGTTCTTAAATTTTGGTGTACATCTGGCTGCATTCTGTTTGTGTTTTGGCTGCATTAAGCAATATTTTTCTGTATGTTTGCAAGCTCCTTGGCTCTTTTGTATTCATGTACATTCCTTGCTAAGCTTTCCTTTAAATATCAATATATTTCTGTGTCCATGTAGTTGCCTTCAGTTTGACTTTTTGCAGGGGGATTTCTGTGTAGCTGTCCTCTGAGAATAGCTGGGAAATGACATGTGGAATAATCTGAGATTGCTTTGGTATGACAAGCAGTTGAAAATTTTCATTTGGATAGCTTTAAGTAAATAAGGCTTCTACCGAGTTCAATATGTTTGCAGATTTACAGTTTTAGTCAGCTGTGGAGTATCTTGTACTTTGGTGCATAAGTTATTTCAAGATTCACGTTTTGATTTTGAGCTCCAGGATATATGTACTTTCTTCTAACTACTTCAGATGTTGGGGTTTTTATTCCTCCTATGTGCCATTGCAAAATTAAAAATCATTTGAGGTAGTATAGATAGCAACTAACTTTAAAGTGAACATACAAGATGAACCTAGAGTTTGAGCATTCTTTGCATGGAGCTGTGGGGATTGGAATACACACCTCTGCATGATCCAGTGAAACTTACTTTACTTAACCTTCTAGACTTTTTTTCCTTCTAATGGAATTTTCAGGGTTGTATTTGTGGTGATGAAATTCAGTATTTGTAAAAATAAACAAATGCATAAACAGAGGTCCATATTTCTGAGTAGAAGCCTTGCTGATAAATCCTTTCTTTTGATCTTGATAAGTGGATGAGAAAGACAGACTGAACTAAAATAAAACTAAAGTAAAATCAAAGAATTGAAGTGGGAAAAAGAAGAATCATGAAATTTTAATCATTCATGTTCTCTGTGTTCACAACCAGAAAGCTGAACAGACTGGGAAAAGTGCATTGCATGATTTTTGTTGTTTTTTCTAAACTACTTAAAATGGATCCCAATCATGAAGAATGGTCAAGGTAACCATTAACAAGGATATTTAGAAAGAAATATTGAGATCCTTTTTGAATGACGCTTGAATTTATTACAAAGTCTTTTTTAATAGCAGGAAAGGCCCAAAATTTTTCAGGAAAAAGTGATACCATTTCTACTTGTAGGAGTTATGCCTACATTACCTTCAGCATGTTGGTGTTCATTTTAATTATGCTTGTAAGGTTTTGCTAGCATAACTATTGTTTTTCCCTACTAATCTTCCATGCTGAAATGGGAAAAAACCCCTGTCATTAATTTTAAGCATTTATATCACTATAACTCTCCTGCATCTTTAACTTGTGAATATGTAAGTTGCAAAGTATTTTTGTGTTATTAGCTGATAGATCAAGTGATACAATTTCTATAAAGCATATCTTTTAATTTATGCTCTGGTACCACAGTTGCATGTAGATGTGCTGCTTTCTTCTTGTATTGTTGTCTATGCCATAATATGCTTATGTTATTAACAAAAAAAATCAGAGATATATACATATGCTAATTCTTGAAAAGAGTCTGAGATAGAAGGCTGGCTTTGTGTGGATTGTTTAATGTTGATTTGTTTGAGCTCTTGAAAGTCTGAATTTAGTGCCTGATACTGTTGTTTTCAACACAATGTGATGGGTATAGGACTACCAATGACTGCAGGAGCTGCTATGGAAAAAGTCAGTCCAGATAATATCTTGCTGTAAACAGGCTTCCTACTTTCAATTGAAATTGAGCATAAATCTTTGCTAGTGGTAGCAACCTTAATTGATCAAAGTAGCAACAGCAGTGAGAACGCAGGCAGTGCAATCCGATAAAGTTGTCTGTCATCCTTGAAGGTGCAGATTGATGAACATGCAAGGCTCTCGGATACGTTTAGGAAGAGAGGCTACAAAGAACACGTGATCTTTTATTCTTCCATTCTGATTCTCTTCTAAATTGTCTGTTGTCCAGTTCTCATTCTGCTCATGTTGCTCTTTGACAAATGTAACAATGGCAGTAACAAGTGGCTTTTTGTTTTATTAATTTTACACATCCTTACTGCTTTTTAGCAAGAGTCAAAACTTGTTCTTACATCCGCTGCTTACCTAGTTAAATATGTTAACTGGTAATACTTGTAATAAGTTTGGCTGAGCGGTTAACTCCTTCTAAAATGTCTATAAATCTGTAATCATTCTTGAACACTTTGTGACTTTCCTATGACTCTTTAATATTCTTAAGTATGGTCCTGAAGACTGAAATTCATGATACAGAACCTGTTAGACAAAGTAAATAAACTTAACTTAGTTCCTTAGTTCATGTGAAGGGCCTCTATTTACAGAAAAAATCTTTGAAATTCACGTAGGTCCATGAATCTTATGAGTTTCCAAAGATCATTCTAATTCCTGTCTTGATCTAAGGTTTATGGCCTTTTTTATACACAGTGATGACTAAAAGGTTTTCATGTTTTAGGAAAAGTCCTTCCTTGGTATACTCAATTACTTTTCTCCTCCAATGGAGTGTTCTTGTAAATTTTCTTTGTATGGTCAGGATTTTTTTTTTTTTTTTAATGCTGAATCCTTTTTTATGCAAGGAAAAATAACCTGGCAGAGACAATAAAATAGTACATATGTCCTATTTTAATCTATTGTGTATAGAAGTTGCATTACTGTTGCTCATCCTCTTTATTTTTCCTAATTTCTTTTGTATAGATTTAATTTGTTTGAGAGAGTTCAGTCATTTCTCCTTCATATTTTGAGTCAGCAGTACAGGGTTCATTCTCATGTGCTGAGTTCTTTGTTCATCTGTAAATGGTGTAACAAGCTGAATCATATTGTGCCCTGTGAATCTTACTGAATTTTCACTTTTCAACTTTTTATGAATGTAAAACCTTGCAAAATAACTTTGCGACAGACTAAATTTGATTTTAAAGTTCTTTTGCTCTTCTGATGTAGTAATTTTAAAGATGACATAATTAAGTATAATATTTTAGCATGTATATAGTTTTGTTGTCTCAAGATTCTTCTCAATGATGAACTGAGGGTTCAAGAACAATGTGTTTTCAGACTAAGTCTGCAAAATAATTCACTGAATTAAAGCTTATATATACAGATTTACAAAGTCATAAGACAAGTTTGACGTGGTGTACGTTGATTTCCTTTTAAAAAAATGGACTACTCTGTATACATATTATAGTCATATTTTTTTACATAAATGTATATATTCAGAGATAAATGAATGCTACTGGACGTTGTCTACTGCTTTGCTTTATTTAGATTTAATGTTTTTTTTTAGTGTTTAGAGCAACAAAAAAAAAATCTGTGTAAGAATTTTGTGTTACCACTGTGATGCTAATTATGCGCAGTAGGTTTGGGCACATTTCTATTTCACTAATATTAGTATTTATTAACATTAATAATGGAATATTTCAATGTTGTCCTTACTCTGTCTAAAAAGGCAGAAGTCTTTGTAGAGTACTATTGTGACTTTTTTCTGGTATTTGATTGAGAGACTTCTTGCACTAAAGGAAAACTGAGAATAGGTATAACAAAACTGAAGTTGCATATGTGCAAAATGTGAGCCTACTTTTAAAATAAAAATATAATTATGTTTTCCTTGTTGGATATACATTTGATATATTTAAAATATTAAAAAGAATAATAGTTTTGGTAAAACTCTTTAACAGTGAGCTTCAGTAAAACTTTGAGTGCTAATGTGCTCTGTTACTCATTATTTTAGTTCTGCTTTGGCATGTCAGATTGGCCTGACTTGATCAAAAAAATGGAATAGTTTTAAATTCAAAGACTAATCATGATTTTGCATGACCATTCTTATATTAACTTTTGTTGAATTATACCTGTGTTCTTCTGTGACCTGAAAAGGCAGTATCAGGCCCTAAGTTAAAATAGTGCTTTTCATTTCTGAAGAAATGTCAAGTATTAAATGTCTATTGATCATCTATTTATGTAAAAGAATATACATGCACATTTTCAACAGAAATATTGACAACAGATGCTTTTTTATTTTTTCAGGTACTTGATGGCCTTGAAGGTATTGAGAATTACCTTGAAGTCTTTAATTCAGAAGACTTACATTTGCCTATCTTGACAATGAAGTATGAGGAATTACAGGAAAGAATTAAAGGTTGCACAGCGACTACCTTGCAAAAGGGACAAACTTTAGTTAATAAAGCAGGTTCTCAGAGGTATTCCCTCCATTTTTGCATATATGCTGCATTTCTCTGTATCTACCTGTTGCTTTATAACTCAACTAGTTAGAATTGAACAGGATTTAGAGCCAGTGTAGTTAACTAAGTAGGTGTGCATTTAAATGACCTGAAACTCAAAGTGTCTGCCATGTATCTGTTGGTATTTATATAAACCAGTCTCTTTAACAAAAATACTTAGGAATACTACATGCTATTTTAAGAGTGGTGTCAAACAGTGGAATTAGTACCTTAGGGCAGTGTTCAGAAACAGTGATTTAGTTAATATTTTGGAAAAGTAAATGTATGTAAATGTTCATAGCTACTGATAATTTTCAGTCCCTGCTGCGCAATGTAATCATTTTAGACCTTTTTGAAAGTCATCATTATAGCAACTATAACGTGATTTGATGCAAGACCAAAATACAGGTGTTAAGCCAAATGCATAAAATATGGAAGTTTCTCCACTTCTTATTCGTTTTAATTCATGAATAAAATAACTTTTTTCTTCCAAAGCTCTTGTTAATTGCAGTGATGATGTACTCCACAGATAGGATTTTAACACTGATTTAAAGCATGACTTAGTTTATAATCAGTCCCAGTGGCTTAATATCTTCTACTTTTCAGGTCTTAGTAGGAGGCTGTGCAATAAGAACAAAGACCATTTATATTAATGAGTTGTTCTTCAAAGACAGAGCAGATGACTGTAGCTGATGTTTGACTAGTGGTCAGCTTAGCTCTACATTCCCATTACATGGTTATGTCCTTAATTATTCCTGAACTTTGAATAGCTTTACTTCAACGCTAGATAAAATTTTCATTTAATCTCATGGCCTTGCAGAAAATTTTATCTAAAGTGCCTTCACCTGTCACCCCAGATGTAATTGGCTTGAACCTAGCAAAGGGATGAAATAGAAAATTCAAATAAAAAGTTGTTTTGGAAACATATGGAGCTGGCTTTACAGCTGTTGTTACTGATTCAGCATCTCCTAGTATTTCAATTAAATGGAAAGGAAAGGGATTTTCCTGAGTGAAACTGATTCCTAAACCAGCCATAATTTCAGAGTGCATGCTGCTGTTCTCTAGAACTTGATGTTCTACTAGAGATTACATCAACAGAAGCAGATTTTGTGTTTCAAATTAAGTTGGCACAACAATGATTAATGTTAGGCATGCTAAATACCTTGATTGAATCCCTAAAATAACAATTCATTGTTTTTCTTCCTTATTAAGAGTTTTAAAAAAATATTTATAAACGGTCCAAGTCAGTAGTGGGGATAGTAAGATAATCACTGGTACACATCAAGAAGAATGTGATGAGTTTGTCAAAATAACCCTATCAGTCATTTCTGGTAAAATTCAAAAAAAGGTAATGCCAGAGGCAGATCTCCTGATCTGTGTGCCAAAGTGCTGCTCAAGATAGTCTAGAAATAAATAAAGAAGGCAAGATTTCTGCCTAGATGATATTATAATTTAAAAGCCAGCATTACAGCTGAAGCAGTAGTGATTTAGAGAAGGAAGGTGAAACTTACAACAATATCAATAGGCAATCTCACTAGAAATGTGTTTTGCTGTTTCTAAAGAACAGTGGAAGATTCCAGACTCTCAAAAATTTTAAATAGCTACTTGCATTATAAAAATGAATAAGTCCCTTTTTAAGAAAGCAAACACAAAATATTATGGCTTTTCAGTTTTTCTGCTGCCTTCAGGCCTCATTACTCAAATGTAATGCATTTGCCATATATTTCAATGAGTAGTGCTAGTACTTCTGTGCAGGTGTAACATTTTATATTCCTCAGCATGGGCTTGAGAATTACTATCAACAATTTAAACTGGCAAGGGACTCTGGAGGTCATTTGTCACAATTCCTTGCTCATAACCTGTCAGTAAGATTAAGTTGTTCAGGGCCAAATTTGGAGTATCTCACAGGGATGGAGATTCCACAGCCGTTCTGGGCAACCTGCTCTAGAGCTTAAGTGCTCTCCTTGTGAAAGATGTTTTTCTTGCATCTAGCCAAAAATTCTGTTGCTGCAACTTGTGAGCATTGCCCCTTGCCATTTTGCTGTACGCCTCTGAAAAGACTCTGTCTTTTTTATAAACTTTCTTCCTCACAGATAATGAAAGACAGCAATTAGATCACCCCTTCACCTCTTCTCTCCTCTGAACAGAGTTCTGTCAGCACCCCCTTGTACATCATGTGCTCCAGCCTCCAATCATCTTGGGAGCCTCTGCTCAATTCCCTTCAGCTTGTGTGTCTACTTTGTACTGTGGGGAACCAAGCTGGACAAACCGACCTCCAGATGAAGTTTCAGAAGCCCTTAACAGAGGCATGTAACTTTTTGGCTAGTCTCTTCCAGATGCAACTCAGCATGGGGCTAGGATTCAATGCCACAAGGATGATCCTGACTCGCATTCAACTTTTTGTACAGCGAGACAAGTTTAGGTGTTTTTGCTTAATCCATGGATTTTGGAGATAGACAGAATGGTTCCTGTAGCTCAACAGCCTAGTAATGCTGACATAGTGAGTTCTGTCAGCAATTGTGGTAAAGGTGTACATTCCAGAATATTAATTTCCTCCAGAAAGGTTCACATTTTGAAAAAGGAAAGAGAGAGGCCTCTCTTTGTCACTGTGGTGTCTTTAAATGCTGGCCAATATTTAGCCCAGTGATTAACCCACATGGGACAACAAGATTTGTATGAACAGCTGAGGGCCAAAGGAGGAAGATATGGACAGAAAACAAAACTCATATCAAGACTGAATCCTGATTAGTATTTTGCTCCTCTTATTGCACAATTCATTGATAGTCTTAACTGCCCTCACAGACTTCCCATTTCCTTTATCTAACTGGATTGGAAATCCTGAGGGACATGGACAGTTGCCCTTTGAAGGTGATGAAAGGTGTGAATCTGAAAAGTGTAGGTATCTTTTCAAAAAGCTGCTTTGCCATAGGACAGACAAGAAGGTATAATCTGACAGTGAGATACATAGCTGTTAAGTGTTTGCAATCTGGTAGGATTCTTGAACTAGCTGGCAGCAAATAGAAATCTGTGTGGAATTTGAAAATAGCTGCCAGTTCCCGGAAGGAGTAGTTGGAGCACAGTAGTTTTAAAATTCCTTCATCATTTGTGATAGAGAAGATATTGCATGCTCTGCTACTAGCATGGCTTGTTTTAAAAGGAAGCCAGATTCTCCAGTTTTCCAGACAATATATTTATTAATAAGAAATCACTTGACCTTGCTCAGGTTAGGTTACAATTTTTTTGGTTTTGATTTTTTTTTTTTTTTTTTTTTTTTAATTTTGATGAGATGATGCTCTGAATTGAACTGTATCTTCTGAATGGGGATACTGGAAGATGCATTTTTAATGCAATATCAAAGTGGCTGGCATGTGTAGTACCAGTTTAAATGCACTGAGAGAAGGTAGAGTACTCGAACATTAAGAGAATGAAAATGAAGTTGGATTTCTGTATCCACATTGTTTTGTTATTTTCAGAGTACCCAAAATTAGGCCAGACAGTTTGTATGCATATGTTAAGACAGGTGACAGGTCTAGTAGTTTCTGATTTACAAATCTAATACTGATATCCTCACATTTAGGTAGGACTGTGCTTAAGGCTAGCGACACTGACTTCAGTGTCATAATTGGAAATCCACCAGAATAAAAAGGGAAAAATATGATGCTAATTCTGTCCTACTTTCAAATCTTTTTGAGTCATGTTGCAGCCTTATTTTAAAAGGTAGTCCAAATAAACGAAAATGCCGAAAATCTTTACATGAGAAGAGGAATAGATTATAGAAAAATGGCAGAGGGCAGGGGTTTTTTTGTAATCCTAGTGTTTCAAAATTAAAATATTGGTAAGTCTGATTTTTGAGATCTCATTTTTAAATTAAAATAAGCTAGAAAAAAACGGGAAGAAGAGCAAAATTTTGTATGTATTAATTCTAAGAAAAATTACTGAGTCAGTGTTTTGTCCATTAAGAGAACCTTTGTTACTTTACCAGCCAATTAGCTTGCCTGTAAGAACTGTCTTTGTTTTATGCTGTTATAAATTTATTGTGTTAACTCAAAAAACCCCCGTGATCCTTTCAAATATTTTATAGGGATCTAAATTATAATTTTCAAAAACTATATATCTTGTTCTCTTACTGCTTTGTTTTTTGAAGAAGTAGTGGTGCTAGTAGAAGTTTTAAAACATACCTCTTTTTAAGGAGTGCTGAAGTAGAGGAGTGACATTTTCAGAATTTAAGCATAAAGCACAAACTAACAGGTTGCTAATTTTTGACAGTCATTTACAAATTTGAAACCACTTACTCCCTAAAAGCGACTTAAAATTTAGTTTCTCTTAGTGATCAGTTCTTGTATCAGATTCAAACAGAATGGTCTATTGATACCATAATTCATGTTAGTAGTGTAGAATAAGGTTTTTCTTTGAGGTTGCAGAATTTAACACTCTGAGCCTGATCTGAAGCGAGGAGAAAATTTCCTACGATTTTAGAGGACAAAGGAGGAAACCTTGAATAAGCCCCTGTATTAACATAAGTTTCTGATGAAACTAAAGTAATTAAAAACTTTTTTTGGACATGTTTGTCTTATAAAAATTCTTAAGATTAATAAATTTCAGTAGTAAATCAATTGATATGTGGGTTTCTTTTTTTAATATCAAAACTTCAGATCTTAATTATTTCAGATTTTTATAATTTGAAGAGGACTGCCTCAAGTATTCAGATTGTGAATTTCTTCTGTGATATTAAATGGTTTAAGTTATAAGACAAGCCATTGTTTGTAAATGGATGTTTTTTCTTCTGTTAAAATAGCATCTTTAAAGAGATGTTGACTTAGAATGTATATGACATTTTTTCAGCCACTGTGGAAACACTGAGATATTTGAAAGGCCAAAGAAAACATTATTTTTAAAGTAGAAGTGATATGCCATATATTTTTACTCTTTTTAGGCTATTCTATTTGTGATTTTAGTCTTTAGATAGTGTAACTAAAGTTAGAATTATTTATGAAATGAGATATTTCTTAGTGAATCAGGATATCTGGCACATGAATCTAACTTATGCACTGGTGATAAAGGATTTGTTTGGAAATAGCATTTCTGTGTGGAAACAGAATTCCAAGCAATTTTGTTTGGGTTAATTTTAATATTTCTCTTGGTTATTTTTGTTTTAAGGCTTGCAGTTTAAAATTAATGTTACTTGCCGTACAAATCAACAGAAAAGGTGGTAGGTTTTTTAGTCATCATCCTGACTGCTGAGCAAAAATGACAAATAACAACAGTTCTATTCTTCCATTTTAGCTCTAGGGTGATAGGAATTCAGAAAATGATGGAATATGTTAAAAAAAAAGTAGATCAATTAATCAGGCAGTGTCCAGATTATAAAGAATTTAATTTGAAGAAACAACAGTGGACTGCCTCACTTGAAGATCATCTGAATAAGGTACATGATAGCACATTGTCATCTTAATACATTCATGAGCGGTACATTGTAATTCCATAATTTAGCTATGTGTATATTAAAGTTGACTCAAATAATTACAAATAACATCGGTTTGTTAGAGAGTGCACAGTTTTAGTTAGAATGCTGAATGCTGTTACCAGCACAAACCTAAAGCTGTTCTGAAAAATGCAGCTGTTTCCATGAGAGCATTTTACCAGTGATCTTCCATAAAACATGGACTTGCTTAGATAATGAGCTATTATAATTTATTACTTTGGAAAAGAAGCGAGCAGTCAGGACTGTGACATGCAGTGCAGGTTTCCTATACTGTTCCTATGTCTTCTGTTTAATTTGGCTGAAGATAAAAATAGAAGTGTGGCAAAACTGAGGGTTAATGAGCATGGTGACTAGGAACCACAGCAAATTTTCAGTAAGGCTGAAGTAGTGTTCTGTTCACCGTAAAAATTCGCTTTATTCATTAAGATACCTATGCATCAAGGACATCACAGCCTTCTTTAAGCTGTTGGATGTTCTGTAGTACTGCAGACCTTTTTGATGACTTGTCAGAGATGGAATAGATACATGTCTCCTAAATAAGATCCCATGTGTAAATTCAAATTTAAAAATACAGTTTTTGAACAAGGTTCATATGAGGGAAATCCCAGAGTGTAGACCAAAAAAGTAAATCAAATTTAATGACTGATTAAGTCTGCAATCTGATATTTTATATTATTTGCATGATGTTTATAATGAACTATTCTTAAGCAAATGGAAAGTCAATTTGCCATAAATTGATCCCTTTTCATACAATTTAAGTAGGAGAGGCCTTGTGGTATTAGAACACAGTGAAAATATTGTTGAGTTTAGCTGAAAACAAGAGAGTTGCTGACAGCTGCTGATGGTCTTGTAGAAATGATGTCACCAGTGTGTTGTGAATCTTAATCTAAAACTTCAATTATGAACCTAATTTTTACTCAAAATATAGACCCCAATTTTGACATATGGTTTCATTCTGCAGTTTGTTCTAATCACTTTGTTCCCACTTTTTCATAGAGAACATTTTGAAGATTTGAGTCATAATACATGAATTTTCATTACAGGGAAGAGTGCTTACTGTTATATTCCTACAAAGAAGAACACTTTTCATGCTAAACTTCTGCTAATGCAAAGTATCCCAAAGAATCTGGTGCAAATTCAACTGCTCCTGAGCTTAATTTAATAAAGTGACTGCTCGGTCAACAGCCACTTCTTGAAACATATGGTGCATGTGAATTCACATGTCTAATAATAACTATATGTGTCATCTGCCTCTGCTCTTCATAATCTGTTTTGTTATCATCATGCATATATAACTTCTTACAGGGACAATGAAATGGAGTTGTGTACATGTATCTGCATAAAAATAGATCTCTTGGCTTGGCAGAGAAACTTTAAATGTATTTTCTGAAAAAAATAACAGAACTATTCTTGCCCAGGTTATGATATCTAGATCATGATGCAGTTGTGCCTTATTGAAATAACAAGTCTGGGATATTTAGGATAAAGGAAAGCACTATCAACAAAATGAGAGCTAACAGAAGTTTTTTTTTCCTCAAATTCTGGCCATAAATGTTAGAATTTTCTTAGGAGAAATAGTAGAATTTTCTTCTTTTATATTTTCATTCTTGAGTTTCTCTGATTATACAAAGTACATAATCTACACACATACAGACAAGTGTTACTTCACTTTTTTTCTATACTAAGGAATGTTTTACACTTTTTATACTATCTACTTGTATAAATTAACTATATAAATAATACTTTCAAATAAAGGTATCACAGTCGATTAAAAAAATCACCGCGATGCTTGCAGTTGGTATGGAGATTGGTTCGTGTTTCTCCGAGTCAGAAAGAGTTTTGAACAAACACATTGAACTGGCTAAAGAAACAAAGGTAAAAACAAACAAACAAACAAAACAACAAAACTTTAATAATGTTAAGTATTTTTAGGAGGAAATGCATGCTGCATGTGATTCTAAATAAGGTGAGAGGCTGAAAGTTTCTTACGCATTCTTGGAAAGAAAATAGGCCTGTAGTTTAGTCTAAAACTGTAGTTAATGAACAAAACCATAGATGACATTACAAGTCAGTCCTTCTCCTGTCACTGGTTATATTCATTCTCTCTATCTCATCATATTATTTGTTCCTGCCTCTAGATCTCAGTATCAGCGCTTGCTAGGAAGACTCTTCTAATGTGGGTTGCTACTCCTACCTGAGGCACCAAGTTTAAAAATTGTCTAGATAGTCAGAGGCACAGAAAAACTTTCTTATGGTTTATTATGCC
Organism: Athene noctua; assembly: GCF_965140245.1. NCBI lineage: Eukaryota > Metazoa > Chordata > Aves > Strigiformes > Strigidae > Athene > Athene noctua. The sequence goes on along the minus strand of NC_134043.1, from coordinate 26,457,584 downwards.
AAATAAAAGGGATGAATCAGCAAAAAAAGAAAAATTAGTTCCTGGGTGGAGAACCTTTGACAGGGGATGTAAAGTTGCTATCAGGTATCCATTGGTCATGTTAGCAGTGCAGCCACAGTATGAAAGCGCTGCAGCACTCAGCTCTGTAACGTCAGTGAGGCTATATTTAAGTCACATACAGGGCCTTTCCAACTCTCATAGCAGTGCTGCGGTATCTGAAAGTCACTTAAAACCATTTGAATCCCCTCCAGGGTCTTGACACAGGTGCATATTTCTTGGCTAAGCTGAAGAACATTGTTGTGTGTATTCTAGGATATCCTATGTTTTAGGGGTTCTTAAAACTCCATTACTCCTATGGAGTACTTTTTTGTTTCAGGCAACAGTTTATGGACCCCAAGAGCTGGATCTGTACGTGTCTGTGGAAATAAAATTCACTTTAAAGAAATTCTGGAGAGCATATAGTAAAAACATTTTAAAAAATCAGCAGATGAGCAAGAGTTCCTTTCTGTTCCACAGAACCATATAATTGTTTTAATTGTCTTTTCTGCCAGACGTTTGCATACCAGGGTGTTAACTTTGGTGCAGTGTACGATCTGCCCTGACAGTAGTAACCTCTCCTACTTATTCTTTCTGTGGATTGTGCTATGCTAGAGTTTGTGCTCTTGGCTGAATGCCAGAGGTACATATGATAGGTGGTATTGAGTTAAATGTATAAAAATAGATAGGCATATAGACATAGATACCTGAAACTATGAGTTAAGGCAGTGAAATCTGAAAACCAGAATCCTAGCTGAATCATGGAAAATGTTAGTAACTCGTCTCTTGCTCAGACAGCATACTGTGACTTTCTTCTGGGTCTGAGCAGTTAATGCAGTAACAGATGCAACCCACTATTCGATCTCCATCTGATTTCTGTGGATTTGCTGCATGCAAGAACACTGCTTTCAGCTGGAATGCAGCATAGGCTAGCTTTATTGGTAGGGACTAGCCCGGAGTTAGGAAGCAGTTGATTCAAGAATGAAGGTGTGAATGGAACGCATAAGGCAAAGTGCTATAAGGACAGGCCTTAAAACAGCAGTAGCCTCATGAGGATCCAATACTTCTGGAGTCTCTAGAGTGGTCACTGAGTTCTTCTACAAGAATTTATTATCAGACCAGCAGTTAAGAGAGATTTAGACTCAAGAGAATCAGTTCAGAAATTTGGGCTATACTGTTTATTGAAGGAATTGTATCAATTCTGGCTATTGATGTTCCTATATGGAATGCTTCTGTTCTTTTAATTCTTACACTGTTAAGTGGTTTTCTTAGCCTGAACACTGAAATCGCTACTTTTTTTCCCTTCGGAAGAGGTATTTTAATAACTACAGCCATAGTTTTTAGTGTCAAAATGTTACAGGAAATAAATGGTTAATTTCAGCATATAATGCCAATTATGCGCTCTTCTTCAACTAGAGTAATTGAATTTATACATAAGAAGGCAATACCAGTGAAAATTAACAATGTGTTATCAATATTTACAAGTCCTTTTCCATCAATATACATGTTCTATGCTTGTACCCTCAAAGGAAACTTCACACGAACTGGAAGCAGCTGAGAGAATCATCAAAGATATGGAAGAGTTTGAACCTGAGCAGGTGGCAGCTTTTTCTAGCAGAACTGTCTTTCTGAATGAAGAACTGAAAAAAATTGAAAAAAATATTAGTTCAAAACTAGAAATTCTAGAAACTTATGTGACCTTTTTAAAGTCAGCTATGGAGGTACTGATCACTTATTCTCTGACTAGACTGTGAAAGTCTTATAAATGAAAAATGTGCTTTTAGCTAAGACAAATCCTGTAGATGCTGTGCCGTTGAAGCACTGCATGTCTTTGTAAGCTCCTTTCTACTTTAAAGATGTGTTCCATCAGGGCAGGCAGCCCTGATCATTGTACTTGCATCAACATAATGACTAGTCTATGTACAGATTTTCTACTGATTTAAATTGCTATTGTAGAAGTATTATAATTGATTTTTTACTTCTCCTGCACACATGTGCTCATTCATTATATACATAACAAAATGCTTACATGTATGTACTCTTAAATTTACTGACTTTTCTTCATATATTTTAAAAAATATTTCACATATGTTGATATAGATATTTCTCGTAATATGTTGATATAGATATTTATCGCTATCTTGCAGTACTTCCACTGAAGTGTTAATTCATCTGAAGGGGTTTAAAAATTAAATACAAACCAGCTGTAGCCGAAACCATAATCAGTTCATTATCAGTGTAATTTTGGTAGCTGTGCTAATGATGCACAGGGCAGTTATTTTTCATTTTGATGTAATGCTTGTTTTAAGATTCTGCAACACTGTTCTTTTATATTTACAAAGAAATTGAGGACAGAGTGGAACCTATCAGATAAAATTTATTTATTTGAAGATAAACTCAAAAAAATTGAATTGTCTACTTCCAATTATTGCTAATTTCAGTTACTTCGTGTTAAACAGATCTGTGAAAATCATTGCATTGATACACATGTATATAATATCAATGTAATGATATGTGACAAAAATTGAACAAATTGCTGCCACCCATCTGTTTGCCATATACTGGTTCACAGGTTATTTTTATTTAAAACAATTGTGTTATTTAGTATTTGTGTAGATTTTAGGGAGGATAATAAATCTTAAAATTTGGAAAAGATTCAGAGGCTGCTATTCAATTTAATCATGTCTGTATACTTTCTGCTTAAAGTAGCTCAATTTTGATATGGTTTTGATGCTTGTTTTATGTCTTTCTGTAGGTGAATGATGATATTCAAAATCTGAAGGAATTCTATAAATCAGAACCACTAAAAACAAACAGGGAGGCTGAAAATAAAATTGCAGTGGAATCAGCTAATACTCAGTGGCAAAAGGCTATAGAGAAGATTTTTTCCATCCAAAATATGGGTTGCAGTTTTCTTAATTTAGTAAATATGGTGAGTATAATCTGATAAATTGTATTGAATATGTTGATGTTTGCCTGTGATCAGGTCTAATCCTAATTCTGTGACTGATGGATCGTGATTTCTCAGTACCTACTTTTAAAGGGACTGATGCTGCTGTATACTTTTAAAATATGGAAGTATTTGAGTCCTAATGGCATTTTAAGTAATATAAAAAGTTTTGTGATTAACAATAATGGAGCCCTTAATAAATGATCCGGTACATGCATACAAATATAATGCATGAACATTGCTGTTTTGTTCATGTATTGCATTTAAGGTGATGAATTAATTTGGTAAGAGATGAATTCCCTTGCGTTCTAGCTGGTCCTCAGAGATTAGAGGGGCTAGGGGTGGCTCGATTTATCTCTTAATAGGTATGCCAATTAGGGCCATAACTATAGGTCTCACCCAGATGCACAGACAGCCCTTATGCTCTAGGTTTGGTGGCATTCAAGAGAAGCCGTCAGGGTCATGAGTAGTACAGTTTATTTTTATGCAACATTTACGGATTCTTTGAAATTGCCTACGATAAATGCACAAACTGCAGGTTGGTTATATAGCACTACACAAAAGAAAAACAATTGCAGTCACACACACGCTAAGTTCCTGGGTAATCACTTGGAATAGCCAGGGGTTCAAATCTTACCAAAAGGCATCCTTTTGGGGCGGAGGGGGAGAGAGCACAGACCCCTCAATCTGTCCCTCTGATTTGGTGTTAGATTATCATCCCTCCGAGTTAGACACAAATTCAGGGTAGTATTTATCTTGGTACATATGTGTGAGTAGGTGATACTGTAGTTATGCCATTATCTTTTGAGTAACGATACAGCACATTCCTTGGCGTGAGGGGTACCGCTGGTTTTTGTGGGGAAAAAGAGGGAGGATAAGAAAAAAGGCCAGCCGGCTACTGCAAAAATCCTTGAGATAAGTGAAAGAATGGGACTGCATGGCCTACACCTCGCTTCACATTCCTCCTGGTGCCACAAATCACTGGATCTTAATGCCGTCCTGTGCTTGTTCTGGGCACCATGAGTCAAGGAAATGTGTGTTTTACAGATTTCTCACTGGTTTGCTTTTCTCATACTTCCAGCACTTAACATCATGTTGGAAAGCAGCATATACTCAAGTATAGTATTAAGTTTACTTTATTTCCACTAAGAGGCAGTCTTTACTAATTTGAGTGTTAGAGCTACTTCCTTACATATAATCTTTCCTAGGGTCTTTACATTCTGTCTTGGGTTCAGCTGCACTACCTAGGCATCCCTGTCTAATTTTCCAGCTTCATGAGATGATCATTTGATGTGCAATTGTTCTCTAAGCCACTCCTCCTAGGAAACAGTTACATTAGGGTGAGAAGGGGGTGCTGATGTTGACAACATACAACAACATACAAGATTAGCTGGAAAAACCTGCTTGAGGGAAAAGTGCTCAGGCAGTTAGTGTGGTCTAAATTGTGTGCTATGACAGCTGGATGCAGCCAGATACAGATAAAATAGTGTAAAGGCAAGCTGAATACCTGTGAATATGAAGTTGCACTGTAGTCACATAAAGACTTAACATATCTTCAGATACTATCTCTCTAAAGACCTGAAGTGTGCTGCCACAGTATTTTCTGCTACTGTGTTCCCATGATATTCTTAGACTGTAACTTTTAAGTATCTGGAAGACAGGATCATACAAGTAGTTTATGAACCCAACTTTTTCTTAAAAGAAAAATACTGGAGCAGGAAAAGCAGAAACATCATTACCGAGTTTTCAGGTATTTCAGATATGAGCTGTGTTAAAAAGAGGAAAAACCACCAAATGTTCAAATGCTAAACACTTTATCCCTCCTATGCTTCAGTGCGATTTTGGTTGTCAGCACAAAGGAGCAGTCTGTTCTTCATCCACTTCACTTTCCAGTTACTATTCCTCAAAAGTCTGTTTTGGATAGTTCTTCCTATTCAGAAATTACTTTATTTTGTATGTATTAAATAGCCATCAGATGTGAATAATTCCATCATTACTGACCTGACCTAGTTTTAAACTTCAGCGTTAGCCATGTCCTCAGTATACAAATTCTGTTGATCTATGCCTATTTCGAAGAGAAAGGTGTATTTAAAGACACCTAGAGCACTAGAAACTTTCAAAGAAGTTATGATAGAACAGTTGTTTCTTATTAAGCTTTGTTGAGACTTTAGTATTACAAGGTTTTAATGTGCTTTATAAAAAACATATTTTGAAAAAAACATGCCTGTTTATTTGCCAGGTAAATGAGAATTTTATATTAAATGTAGAAAAATCTGTAGAAGTAACAGAAGATACCATTGTTAATCTGAGTAAAGAAAAGGAAGAGCTGACTGATCTTTGGGCAATCTGGAATTTTAAAACTACGCAAGTAAAACCCGTCAAGCAACAGTGCCGGATATTTAAAGAACAACTAAAAATTGTAAGTAAAATAGCTAGGAAGAAAGCAACTATGCCAAACATTTCTGGATTGTTATTAGTTCGTCTGTTACTCTTTCATAGATGGCTATAGGTATCATTTAAGAGAGGTCATCAATAAGATACTTCTCCATAGTCTGTTCTGCCATTCATAGTCATCAAGAAAGTTTTTGATCTTTTTGCCCATATTTTCAAACACCTACAGGTCCGAGTCCCCACTTCAAATTTTAAGTTTTAATCAAGTCCATATACTACACCAGCAGTGCTTTTGTTTTGTGCTGGGGTTTTTTTAAAAAAGGATCATTTTATTATGACTTCATAGTTACCGAAACAAACAGTGTCCTGATAGTTACTAAACTCAAGTCCAACCATGCTCATAAACAAAGAGGATTGAAGCCTCCTTGGCACAGGACAGCATGCAGTGTTCCTTAAAAGAAACACTAGCTACGCTACTAGCAGAACCAGAGTTTTGTAGGTGCTGTTTGTCTAGTGCACCATAAGCCACGACATCTGTTATCACAGAAAATACACTCTCTGTATGGGTCCTCTGATCTTGGTGTCTGAATCTTTTTTGCATACTGCCTTAAAGATTTCCTATCACCCTTGTCAGTCAGAGGGTTTGAGACAGAGACATTTTGCTGACAATATTTGAGTGTCTGGTTTGGGGAAGGTTCTTGTTACAAATTCAAATTTGAGTTTAAATTTTTTTTATTTATTTACTAGAGGTAGAAACACTTAACTGTTTGATTATCTTTTAGACTACCTATGGATTAGAGAATCTTCAAGAGGCACTTCAGCTTGAAGCAACAGTTGACCTTGGAAGTGAACTTTTTGTTATTTTGGAACTACAAAAAAAGCTTAACCAAATGAAACCACAGTATCAGGTGAGAAACCAAGCTAGTGAAGTGCATGGTGGATCAAAAGCTTTTTTGGTACAAATGATTCACTTTCAGTATTTTATGTTTCACATTACTTTTCCAGAAGAAAGGGTTTGTGTGTGTTTACAAGGTGTCTTCAGGGTCCAGAGAATGACTTGTGTGGTGTTAGCTGCTTATTAAAGTGACACACAAGTGTTGGTGTGGTGGAAGTACAAGGAGAGTATCAGCTTCATGCTTTTGAGTTAGACCTGGTCAGAGGCTGAAGTATATGTCATACTGAGCTTCCTACCTCCTCTGAACACTGTCTCTGATTAGCAATTCAGTCTGTCATTCCCCTAGAAGTCAGTTTGACTTCTTTTGATCCAAGGCTGTTTCTGGGTGATAGCTGAGATTCATGCCTAGTAAAGTACATGGAGAGTGTTTTAAAGAGCATGGCACTGGTATTTCAGGCAATTCCCTGTTGTTAGGCTGTTATTTCATGAAATGTAGTGGAAAACATGCAAATATATATGTGTAACTTGAGTAACTTCTGCTTCTTTGCTAGCAACTGACTGCTGACCTTGAGTACCTGGTAAAATTATTAGAATTTCCAAGCCAGAAAGGATTTCCTGTGAATGAGAATTCTGAGAGAATAAGTGAGCTTATTCATTTCCATCAAATGGTAAAGGACACAATGACAGAATATGATGATATTTTCAACAAGACAGTCAAATTTCATTGCATTAAAAAAAAAGTGAGTATAATCTTCTAAAATGTATGTTCTTCCCATTACAATTAAACTTTTTTGGTTTGATGTCTGTTGTCTCTCCCCCCCCCCCCCCCCCCCCCCCCCCCAAAAAAAAACCACAAACCAACAAAAAACCACCCCAGCATTAACCTGTCTGGTAATCAGAATTAAAATTGTGTATCTAAAACTGCATGAAATTTGGGGAATTTAAGATTCAGTTCTGAATCCAAATTTAATTACAGGGTAACACATTATGGGCATGGAAGGAATTGTAAGCTTTGTTTTACATTATTTTAAACACACACTGATTTTCATTTTAATATCTTCCAGCTGGAATGTCTGTCAAAATCAGGAGAACTGGATATTCCTGAAATATGTGAGGACCCTGAAAATATGCACCATGCTAAGGCCTACCTTGTGAATGCTCAGGAGAAGCATGCACATATCAGACAGCTATATAAACTGCTGATTACCCAGGGAGTAGATATCTTGTCTGCAGTGCAGGAACCTGTGAGTAGAATTAGAATGATTTGTGAAATCAAGGATAGATATGAAAGAAGATTATTGGAGCTATCTGACTGACTTTTAGATGTACAAAAATGTATTAATACTCTGAGAAAAATAAATACAGAGCTTTAATATCCTTAAAAAAGAAAGCAAAACATAAAAATTTAAAATGTAGATTTCTACTTTTAGAGTTTGCAGTTATACAGCCATTAAATTAAATGAAACATCAAGGAATTATCTTCAGTAGATACATTACAAATTACTTTTACAAAGAGAAAAGAAAAATTAATTTCTTGTTTTAATTTTTTTAATTGTATGAACAGATTTTTCTCCAGAAAACACTGAAATAGATTTGAAATAGAGAGGAAATGAATCTTAATCATCACTTGGATAAAAAGAAAGCATAACTTTCAGATCTCTAGTATTCTTTGTGCAGTTCAAGGCCCTGTTGGCATTTCTTGAATGCCACATCTATATATTAGACTCCAGCTACTTTGTAAAGGTTGCTTTGCATATTTATTGTCCTGTAAAGAAAGGATAACAAAAGAAAAAAAAGGAAATATAGTAACAGTGTTACTTTATTATTGGATTCAAGACTGATTTGCATGGCAAAATGAATATAATTTTAGAAAGGAGTTATTTATTCAAAGCAGGATTGTCATTGCCCTGTATTCATTTACTAGGGAGAGAGCAAGACATTCCCTTGTGGCTTGCCTAGATTATCCACATTGTCAGTCTGCTCTTCCTCTTTGCTCAGAGAAGACACCTTGTGAGAGTTATGATTTTGACCCAAAACTACTCCTCAGACTACTAGTGATGGAAACTGCTATGTAGTTGCTCTTGTTACAGTGGAGGTTTAGTAGTTTAATATAGCTCATTGTGACTGACTATGCATGTTCTGCCTCAAAATGATTTTCATTTTAGATTGGTTAAATCAATAAATTTCCTGAGTTTCATAAGTTTCTTTCTTTATTCGCTGTTTAGAATTGCTTGAATGTTTCTGTAAAGAATCTGAAGCAAGATCTTGCTAGATTTGAGTGTGATAGCATTAACTGGAGCTCCAAAGCCTATAAATATGAGGAAGAACTGTCACAGCATTTCCAACACTGCATCACTCAAGAGGAGATAAATGAGGTAAATGAGATAAATCTCAACACATTAAAGGACTCTTAAAAGGGCTGTTGTGTTCTGTAATACAAGTTACTGTTTACCATTCCCCTAGATACTTCATACGTAAACAGAAAAGTTGATTTTCATCTTACTAGCAACCTTGGATCCACACAGCAGCGATAATTATCTGTGATCCATACCTCTGCAGTTCAGGAGTATATCCAGTTGTTGGGCTGGCATAAAATGCTTTCACTGTACGAAGGGGACTGGAAATAGAGCAGCTATATTTTCTTTGGCTTTCAGCTTTGCTGGCTTCATCTGAAGTACATGAGTCTTCAGAATTCTTTCTTATGAAGCTAAAGCTTCAAACAAAAGTATAATTTACATATATTGTAAGGGTATTAGAACTTGCAGTCTTTTAATGAAGAGTTCAGAATAATTCAGTACTTAATATTTTTTTCAGAAACTCAGGATATGATACTTAAAAAACTGCTGGAAGAAAAAGAAATGTTCTTTAGCAGAAGATACTAGAATTTAGTATTATGGAACTTAAGAAAAATTACTTAGTATGATTATTAAATTAGTATCTCAGTAGGCCAGATACAAATCCACTCACAACTTCACAGGTTGAGTTAGATAAATGTACTCGCAAAAATTAATTTACAAAAACATTGCATAGAATTAATTTTCTCAGACTTCTCCATTAAAATAAGAGGCTGATGACCTGTACTCTTGATGTTCTGTAGATTGCACTTCTGTGCATCCAAGAAGTACAGAAACTGGATTCTTACCTGGAAGGATTTCACACTAATGTTCACTAAGTGTGAAATATAGGTGGTGGAAACTCAGGACACTGAAATTTGTATTTTCGTATTTTATCTTTCACTAAGTAAATCTACACCTGAAAAAAAGAAAGACTGTATTTTCTCAAAATCACCAAAGTAGAGGTGACTGAGATTTCTGTCCCAACTATTTTTAATGAGAAAATTATTTGAATTTTTTTCTCTTTTCCAAAATTCTTTTGTGTCTTTGTGAAAAGTATCAATTTTCACAAAAACGTATTCTGAAATTGAAAGAACACATGCATCAAAAAAAGGTTTTTTTGAATCTCAGTTAGAGTTCGAGTCCCTTGTCAGTTAGAAGCTGAGTGTGTTTCTGTCATCATCTGTGCATCAGTCTCCCATGACTGGCCGATGTTAAGAGGCCATAGAACAGCAGGTGGTATAGGAGATGCACTCTAGTAGAGGGAGCCATGCTGTAGAAGAGAATGAAACTTTAAGTACCTAAACAAGAAGTCCCATTATGCTTTGCAGTGGCATAGCAGAATCAGAATATTTGAGGTTTGGGCTAAAGTATTCTAGGTTTTTACTGAAAACCTCTTGACTCTGCTGAAGAAAAAGAAACACTCACTGAGCAGCCTGTATGTAAGGCTGGCCATATTCAAAGACAAGCTGTTATGTTAAATTAATCTCTTGTTTCTGTCCTTTGACTCTTGGATGAGGGCAGGAAAATGTGACTCCTTTTTTTTTTTTTTTTTTTCTATTTTTATTACTTGTTAGACTTCCAGTGAGAGAAGATTGTAGGGGGGAAAAAAGCATTTTCTGTCTCTTTCTAATTGAAATGAAAAGTGTGTTAGTGACATGTCACACTCACCGCATGCTCTGTATTGCAAAATGTAAAGTTTTAGTTTCTCATAGTTAATGGACACCCTCTGCAAAATAATTTCATAGCATATTTTCAATTACTGTGTTAATTATTGATTTTTTTTTAATTTTATTTTTTATTTATTTTAAGTTGGAAAAGCCCTGTTGGTTAAAACCTGTCATCTGCAACCCTAATTGAATCTTGAATATAAACTAACTGAAATATACTAATGTGGTGTGTGGATACCTTTTTTCCAGATTCTTTTTCTGTTAGAGGTTAACATAGAAGATGTTTCATGAACTAATATTTGACTAATATACCTGCATATGCATTAATCCACTGCCATTTTTCTTAATTTTTTTTTCATTTTTTATGACTAATTCTGTTCAGGGTTTAAGAAACCAGACACTGAACTACTTCAAGAATGTTAGTTATGAGTATTCACTTCAGTATTTTAAATTCTGTTAAATTTAATGAGAAAGTAGTCTGAATATGGCTAGTATCTAGCAGACCTGTCTGATACAATTTCTTTACCATCTACTATGTCTAAGTAAATACTTCATGTGCTAGCAGCAAGCAGCAGCTGCTCATAGCTGTCACCATAGTGAACAGCCAACCAGAGCAAACTTTAATGTTGAGTGAAAATACTTGTAATTCTGCTGTAAATACTTAAATTATTTTACATTTAAGTGTGTAAATCATGTGAGCAAGGGCTTTGGTGATTAGGACTCAGTTGTGTTTGAATTACCATACTTAGAGGACTTGGTTAGCTCCCTGTGTTTTTAACCTATTAGTGATTCTGTAAGAAGCAAAGAAACAAATACAAATAAAAAATTTATACCCAAGGATACATGGCATGAATTTTGAAACAGTCTTGAAAGACAGAAGAGCAAAATGCATGCCTTTTGTGTGCCTTCTCTAATTTAAAGAGAATTTTAAAATACCAAAAGGATTTATGCCCTCTACATCTTGTGATGTGTAAAGAAAGTTCATATAACCTGCATTACACCTTTGCAATAGAGATGAGTCAAGCCGCAGGTAATTGTAGTGTAATACTACACTGAATCTGTAAATGGGATTATAAGTGACACGTAAGATAATGTTTGCAATGAAAAAGCCTTTTCTTTAGGTGATCACTTTAAAAATAACATTTATACATGTCTACATGAAACTTGCAACAGAAGAGTAACAGATCCTGAAGCAGGTTCTCAGCTCTCCCCAGCCATCTCAATTCTTTCTTCTTCATCATGTCATTATTTATACATTTATGGAAAGGTATGACTAAAAATGTGAATTTTAACCGTAAAGGGTAATGAGCTAATTCTGTTCACAAGTCAGTAGAAACAGATACTTAGTGCATTTCTTATCTTGTAATATATTTTGATTGTGGTCCCAGAATTAAAGTAATCATTAATGACTTGAACAGCACCTTTTCTTTCTTCCCACCTTCTGGCTGGCTGCTCTTTAATCTTTGCCACTTTGAAAATCTCTTTTCATCAACCTGCTTTCACAGGCTGTTTTGATTATTAGTGCTACTATAAGTTTAATGTGTGAATAAAAAGGGAAAGGTAAGTGGTTAACAACATTGAAGTACTCCTAGAGCAGCTCGTACAGGAATCAAGCATTTTAGTGGAACTGTACTGTTTACAAAAACATATTTAAAGCAGCTTTATAACGTCCTCCATTTATTTTGTAGTTGTGTGATAAATCAAAGCAATTGGCACTTATACCCCTCTCCTCCAGGATCAATTCTCCACCCATGACAGGCCAACTATAGTTAGGAACAGCTGCCTGATTAATGACTATATGACACAATGGACAAGTTACAAAGTTCCATTAAACTTGTGGGCTGAAGTCACTGAAGTGTATTAGGGTGTATAGTTCTTTCAGTATTTTTTAATTTACTTTTGCAGAAAATAGTGGAAAACTGAGGTATGTTTAGATTCCTAAAAATGGCAGCCATATATCATCCTTGGTACAATTGTTGATGATAACAGGAGTTGTGTACATGCACTCTGAGGGAGTGATATGCAAGTCTGAGCTGAATCTGTTTTTTCCACTGGGGCTAAAAGAGAAGAGTGACAGCAGCTGCAGACCTTTGACACATGAGCCATCATATCTGAAACAAGGTGATCTAATTTCACATACTGCTATGAGGAGAGCCTCTGGCATTATAAATGATCACTAGCCTATGTATGTGCATAAGCCAGTGAAATAAACTAAAATAAACTCTTGCTCATCTCCTTTTTTTCCCCTCAAAATTAAATCAGCAAATAAAGCTCTTGTTTTCTGAATATAATAATGTGCTGCAGAGGTGTTTTATTAACAGAGGGCTTTTAGATAGATTTTATTATTCTGTGTACTTAGGTGGGATAAAGAGCTTAAACTAACTGGAGATGACAGTGCTGGCGACAGAATTCCCTGACTTTCCATTACACTGAGTGAAGACCATTCACTGCTTTAATAATGTGGCAACATCCCACTAGATGAAATGAAAAATATGTCCCTTGATGGATTAACATTCGTATGTAATAAAAATAATGATTGATTGCTAGCTGTTTCAGTAACAGTAGCTGCAAAATAAGCATTTATTACTCCCTGGATTCTTTGGCAGGGAGGGGAGCAGAGGGAATTCTGTAGGGCTTTTTAATATTAAAAAAGCCTCAAATATGCTAACTAAATATCAAATTGTGGATGTGACCTGTACTTGTTAACAGTAATCAAGTAAGTTTTTTTTCATTTGTGTATCTGGAGGAACAGACTATAAAGCATTAGAACCATTGCATTTATTTTGTATCAGTTCCTTTAGATAAATGAAATTTTACAGAATTTATTCTGCATTCTCCTATAAAGCAGAATATTGTCAACTCAAAGGATATGAAATTATTTTTTAAAAATTTCAGTCATTTTTATATTCTTTCAAATTTTATGAATGATAAATAAAATGTGATCATGGAATTGCAATTTAATTAAAATAGTACCTTTTATAAAGTATTATAAGCATACTTTAAGCAGGATTTTTACTTGGCTGGTTTTCATATATGTTACTAAAAGGTATCAAACAATAACTAATGTCTAATAGGATTTTTTGCAATTGTAAATAAAATCGAAAAGTGCATAGTTTTCAGAGAATAAATATTGAAATAAAATTTATACTTGTAGAATTCATAGTCCTTTTGTGGTGGCTTAGGCCCTGCCGGGACCGGAGACCACATTGCCGTTGTCCCTCCCCCATCCTCGGACTGGGCAGGGCTGGAAGTGAGGCACAAACCCTGGGGTTGAAATAAGGATAAATTTAATACAGCAGTGTAACAAATAACAATCTGAACAACAACAATAGCAATAGCGACAACAATAAAAAGTAATAACAATAAACAAGACAAAAGATATACAGAGAAATACCACAAGGGACACAGCCAGCCCACCGTGCGTGCTTCCCCAGACAAAAGCCCACAGGAAACTGTTCCCACGCTTGGTGCATGGACCCGATGTCAGCATGGTATTGAATAACCTGGCTAGAGCCCCCTCCCCACTGCTGGGGAAACAAGCCTATCCTAGCTGAACCAGGACACCTTTAAAGCTAGTTTAGCTGAATGTGTTTGAAATGCTTATTTATATAACATCGCTGATGCAAAGCATGACATGGTTTATTAAGGCCACACTTGTAAGAGGACATTAAAACAAACAGATGATTAGCATTGGAAAAAAGATAAAGAATATAACAACCCTATATTGTAACTTGTTCCCATGGTAAACAAACACTGTTTTTAAAATTATGTTGGTCATATATGACTCTTCTTTTGATGTGTATTAAATTAATTCTGATAAATTGACAATGCATCTGATCCATGTGTGTAAATGAAGGTGTAGCTTCCTAGGGTTTCATCGCTGTCATTCCTATCATTCTGGATTTTTAAAATATTTCATAGATTAAAAGAAAATGTAGCTACACTCTAATAAGAGTTTTACATCAGCTAACTATTTAATTTAGTTACATCAAATTTGCTGTAAGTCCTTTGAAAAGTCTTGAAAGGCATGGATGCTTTATGATCAGAGTTACTAGTTCATCTTAATTTGTATTATTATAAGGATAACTTTCCCTAATTTTGAGCTTGCAGTACCAGGTCAGTGCTAACAGGTAATACTCTTGCATGGTACCAAATCTAGCTGTAGGTAGGTGAGGCTTGCTTTGGGTAACTGTTAGGAAGAATCTCTTTGCTACCATATGCATAGGATAGTTATTTGAAAGGCAGGTTCTCATAGAGTCTACATCTTGATGCTTCAACGAGCTGGATTCATCTTTGTATGCTGTGAATAACTGTACTAAGATGTTTGGACTAGCACAGTGTATAAAATTAAGCCCCTGTGTAACTTCCTTTCAGAAGCAGGGCTTCTGAAAAAGGGGAGGGGGGAAAAACCCCAACAAAAAAACCCTACCTGACATAAACTAGTTTTTGTATTGTAGGAGAAAAATACTGTGAATAAATACAAATCTGGTTGCCCAAGGCCAATAGAACTATGTTGTTCTGGAAAGTAAGCATGGGTATACATTTACATGGTTACCATTTCCATTAAATGGACTAGAGTATGTGAAGGACATCTGCCTCTAGTTAAAATCAATTAAAGCTCTTGGACATGATTTTTCACAGATTGTCTGAGCAAGGATCTCATCCTTTGCTGTAATCCTTTTTTTTTTTTTTCCCCCAGCCATTCTGGAAACAATGCTCAGCATTCAAAATGCAAAAATTTTCATTTGGCAAGATACGAGTTTCACTACTGGAAAGAAATTCTGAAGATAGGAAGATGCTTTATGAGATGGCATAATACTATTAATTTCTGTATTAGTTAGTGTTCTGATAGTGGTCTGTTAAACAGCTCTTGCAAAAACCTAATTTGAAATGTGCTGGTTTTTTTTCAACTAACAAATATGCTTACTCTGTTTCAGCTCAGAGAATCGTTTAAGGATCTCAAAAAGAAGTTCAACAATTTGAAGTTTAACTATATGAAGAAAACTGAAAAAGCTCGAAATTTGAAAGTACTTAAAATACAGATTCAGCAGGTTGATACATATGCAGAGAAAACACAGGTAATATAAAAAATTTTAGTCTTAGAGAAGGATTCACTGGTTGAATTGCTGTGGCCTGTGCCAAGCATATCACAGGAAATAAAAATGTGTGTGAGCTTCCCTGTTACTCAGCTTGTCTGTTACTTAGCTTGAACCCTGCTAGTCTCACCCATTCTTTCTAGTTACCAGAAACTCTTCTTTCAAAGCCTCCAACAATCTTTTAGTTGCCAGACAAAACTGGCAGGTGTTTTTTGCTTGCCCTGCCAGTCTCTTCCTTCACAACTTTTTAACTTGACATTTTCAGTAGCTTCTATGATTCTATTTTTGCTATTTCTTTTGTTGTTACTGAATATTCCTTTTACACCACCACCACTTTTTTTTAACTTTCTTGGCAATTTCATCCAGAAAAGCAAATTCAAATCACAGAATCATTGAGGTTGGAAGGAACCTCTGGAGGTCATCTAGTCGAAATTCCTTCCTCAGGGCACTGTCAACTACAGAAGGTTGCTATGTGTCATGTCCAGTTGGGTTTTGAGTATCTCCAGGGATGAGACTCCATATCCTCTGTGGACAAGCTGTTCCACCCTCAGAATAAAAAGTGAGGTGGTGTGGTTTTTTTCTTAAACAGAATTTCCTGCATTTCAGTTTGGATCCGTTGCCTCTTGTCTTTTCACCAGACACCACTGAGAAGATTCTGACTCTGTTTTCTTTGCTCCCACCTATCATTTTTTTATACACATTGGTAAGATCTGCCTTGAGCCTTCTCTTTGCCAGGCTGAAAATTCCCAGCTCTCTCTGTCCTTGTATAACACATGGTCAGTCACTCAGTCATCTTTGTGACCCCTTTCTGCATATGCTCCAGTATGTTCAGGTATTTCTTGTACTGGGGAGCCTGAAGTGGTCACAGGACTCCAGATTTAGCTAGTGTTACATAGAAGGGAGCAATTAATTACTTCTGACCTGCTGGCAACACTCTTCCTACCAGTGTATATTCTTAAAAGTGTATATGTGGACAGCTTAAGAAATACTTTGCTATTTTAAACTGTTCTCTTCCTTTCCAAACAAAAATCAAGGACCTATCTTTTTGCATCACTTATAAAACAGTGAGCACAATGAAGTCTTGATCAACTGTCAAGACCAGTATTCCCAGGATATAAAATATATAAATGTACGTATACCATTTTATCACAAAATTTACATGTCATGTTTGTACCAGACATCATAAAGTACTAGTGTGAATACTTCCCCTTGGTCTTTGGGATTATGCTAGATTGTCACTGATGTTGCTTACATCAGATTCTTAAGCAAATTTGTTAATGTTCTAGGACATAAATAACTGTGATGCTTAAATTGACTTGTATCTAGTCAAAGACTCCAAAGGCTGAGTAGTATTTTTTCCTTTGCATATTCAATGAAAGCTACTTTGTTCAAGATCCCATGTTTTATTACTAGATGTTTGTTTATTTTTAAACTGAAAAATGTAACTCAATTCCACCTTTAATAAATATAATCTATGTTGAATTTAATCAGCATGGTACAGGCTCTCCAGTTTCCTTTGATTTTTGAAAAAGCAACTTGTATTTTTTAAAACACAGGACAAGAAGTAGGTTTGTGTGCTTTTTCCACACTTTTATTTATTTACTTTTTATTTCTAAAAATAGAAACATTTTTATTGCAGTATTTAACAATGCTACATCTTTTAAACAGATTCTTAAAAAGAAGATGCATAATTTAGAGAAGAAAGTCATTGGCTCTGTAGCAAATGAACCTAATGCTAAAGTTGGAGTCCTCTTGGAGTCAGTCAGTGACTTACAAAAACAGCTGAATGACTTTAACAGAGTTGTGGAGGATTACAAACAAAATCTGGATCTCGTGGAGCATCTGCAACAGATGATGGAAGAGGTACTAGTAAACCTGAAATCCCCACTGTGGCTGTAATAATGATCCAGGACTAGGATAAATAAAAGGCTTATAACTACTTCAGGCAAAATCTGTGGCTTCCAAAGTAGTAGATGGGTAAAAATCTGTATTTTCTTCTGTTTCTTTTCTTTGTAACTTTGTGGAGAAAAGAGGGGGGCAAAAGTATGCAACACGACCATATTCTTGCACCGCTGTGCATACAACTGGGGTATTCACCCCCATATGACTTTCATAGTGATTCAGCATGTCTGTGATCATGCTTATGAGCTCATTTTCTCTAACTATAGTCTGTGGCAACACAGAAAGGGCCACAAGGCCCTCTGTGATAGCTGTCAAACCACAAGAGACAGGTCATCACAGTACCCACTTTGTTAGTTGTTAGGAAGAGCTGTCTGTGTGGTATGTAGTTCTGGAACTGAAATGTAAAATACTCAGTTACTTAAAAGCAGCTTTTTTTTTTTTAAAAAAAAAAAAAAGTCTTAATTGTTAAGTGTATGCATATTTTTTTCTTCTGAACTGCAGTCTAAGTCTTTTTGGAGGCTTCTGTAACTTTATTTTAAGGTGTCTGAGAACTGCCTCATGCATTGCCTTTTTTTAAAAGAAAAAAAGTTTAATAGTATTTTCCTTCTTGCCACATTGTGTTGGTGCATCTGCTGTGATGCAAGCACATTCCTGTCATCACTATTTATTTTTAGAAACAATACTGTTCATCTCTCCAAAGTGATCTAAATGCATGACAAATTCCCTTAATCATGGATCACAATAGTAAAGTTCTGTTTAAAAGATGTTTTCATTGTCCAGTGACCTGATCAATGTTTCATTTCATATATCATTAGAAAAGCAATTTGTTAGCATTTGTGCATTTACAATTTTAAACTTCTCTCTTACTTTGAGGGGAATAAATTATTTCCTAGAGCTAAAACTCAAGATTGGATTTTTTTACTCAGTTTTACTCAACAGTTTTCTTTCAGTGAATAGGCAGTCTCTTAAATACTGACTTTAATGGCAGTTTAAAATGGTGATTATCAACTGCTTGCTGTAATGATGCAAAAAGATGATACCGAGTGAACACCAGGTTCTATCCTCCTCTGAGTATTGTTAACCAAAAATGTTTATTAAGGGTATGTTCTAAAGCCCATTCTTGCCAGTAGAAAGATGCCAAGCAACTTTAATGGCTGCTGAGACCAAAACACCTGTTTGGTAGTAGACTAATTCTAAACAACCTTGCTGCCCTTACAGAGGTAGAACTGTGGCCAAGATACAAAGTGTGAAATAAGTCAGTTGATATAAAAGGTGGAAAGAACTCAGAAATAAAACATATGTTCACAGAACCATTAGCTGATAACCTCACCATGCTTGTAAGGTGAGCGTGGATCTAGTGTTGAAAGAAAATTTAACAGCTATTAATATTTGAAGCAGCATTGGTAATGAACAGATTAAAACCAGAAAATTTAAGACATACTGTATTCCACTGATTATAGAAAGTCTAAGAATAGTCTGGTCTATTCTACAAAAGCTTGAACTGCTGATAATAATTCATTATAATGCAGTATTTTTATGTCTCAGTGTCAATTTTGGTTTGAAGATGTGAGTGCAACAGTTGTTAGAGTTAGCAAATATTCTGCAGAATGCAAAACAAGAGAAGCAATAGAGACTCTCTACAAGCAATTCAAGAAGTTTATTGAGCCTGCAGTGCCTCAACAAGAAGAAAAAATCCAACAGATTGCAGATCTTGCAAAACAGTTATATGGTGAGGAACTGTCTGGTAATGTACTGGGGGGGAAAAAAATACAGTTTAGGACAGAAGGAAGCAGATTCCTAGATTTATTCATTTCAGAAGAAAATCCCATGAAGTTTAAATGTTGTTTTAAAGTATTGACTAGAAGAGATGAAGGATTTCAGAACAAATATTTTAAAAATAAAAGCATTAAAGTATTCAACAGTCTGGTGGTTACTCGGTTCTCTGTGTACAGCCTGAGTTCACCTTGAAATCAAAAGTGTGAATGTCCTTGTAATATTTGAGCTTGGAATTAAGACTTCATAGCTTATGCTATCTCCTAATAGGCAAGCCTTTGAAGTCAAAGTATATTACAGTGATATACCTCAGTGCTGAGTTATTTTTTTACATTAACACTGTGAATAACTAGTGCCAACTTTCTTAAGCATTTTAGCAGCAAAAAATGTTGATTGTTAAGTAAATACTGTATGTGCAATTGTATTGATTTGGAATGTTATTGACCAGTAAGAATGAAGGTCAACTAACTTCCGATTTTGCTTTTTTTTTCTCCCACTTGTAATATTTATATACTTGCTGAAGTTATTTTATCCGAAGATAAGGTGACCATCCAAATGTGCCAGGGTATGCTGTAGCCTATCAATTCAAGTAGTAAATCTGAAAAAACTTCCACAGGGTCAAACTATGCTTTTAAATTCCTCTAATTTAGTGTTGTAAGGACTATTTAAAGAGCACAGATTATTTTTTCCTCTTCTTTTTTTTTTTTTTTTAAACTTTTTCAATATTTTAAACATTCCTGTCTGTAGGAAAGAAGCTGACAGAACAGATTCTTGATACCAGCTGTTAGGAACATTGGGAGAAAGAAGCTGCTTCGTGCTTTTAAAGTCATTACATTGGAGAAAGCTTCTTCATCCTGCCTTTGCTTTGTATTTCTCATAATGGGGACCTAAGTGCCTCCTAGCTGTATAATAAGGCAACTAGTTTAGGAGACACTTTAGGAGGTTAGCATCTTTTAAAGTAGTATCACTCACCAGGTAGAAGTAGCTTTGTTCAAGGAGAAGCCTAGCAGAAGACCTACAATGACAATCACAGAACTCCTTCAGCAAAACAAAACAAAGAAACATAATTATTGTAGTATCTTGGGGTTACAAAGTATGCTGTTATTCATCTGCTTGAGCCAATCTGTTCTGCTTTCGTGTTTTACCTTTGTAGGTACTGAAGAAGGAAAGAAGTATGTTGAAAAAACCAGTTTAAAGTATAAAGAAATCATTAATTCTGTTGATGAGTTGTGTAGATCTCTGAGTGAACTTAAGGAGATTAAGGTATTTTATTTTTTTTATCTGGAGAATGCATTGCATCTGTATCAATTTACCAGGCTTAGTATTTGAAATAGTACATTTAACTGAGGATCATCTATGGTAGTATGAAACATTCCTTAGTTGTTCACTTTTCCACTACCTTAGGTAATGATCATAATGAATCAATGCAGTGCTACTTGTTTGTGCACTAAATATTCCTCCTAAATTTCTTTTTCTTGACTTTTTTTCAGGACTGCTACTGCTTTCAACTAACCTTAAAGGGAAGATGTCACAATTTCTTTGAGTATCTAGACAAATACTTTTTTTCATATTTGTTCTTCCTTTGGTACTGTAGTATAGGTAACCGTTAGATTTATAAAATGCCAAACAACCTATATTGGTTCCCTATTGGAAAAATCATTCCAGAATCCAAGTTGTGTTAAAACCAAAGTAATTTAAATTAGAAAAACATGGTGTATAACATAAATATTAAAGAGAGCAATGACATCTTTTAGGTCTATATTCTGATAAGCTTCTATAAGTGTAATTAAGTATAAGGTATCAACTGAGGAGGAATTATGTAACACAGCTGAGAGGGCTAGATTTCTGTAATAAAGGCTCCATCTACTCCACCCCTTGCCTTTAAAGCAATACATCATAAATCTCCCACATGTAGCAATAGCTGATGGGTTAATTCTTCTGTGAAGTTGGAAGAGTTAAGATGCTTACATTTCCTGCTCTTGTTTATGTTGAATGTTGTTTCACTTTTCTTTGATGGAATTGTACTATAAAAACTGATGAACACTCAAATTATCCATTAATACACTTAAAAGCAGTAAGATATGTCAAAAATACAAATGAGTTCCAAAAATCATTAGGCGAATGGAAAGGCTTTGCCTTGCACTGTGACCGTAAAGAAACTTCAATGCAAATGCCAATTAGGTGTTTTAAAGTTCTCCTCCCAGTCCATGTGTTACATAAATGCTATTGTGTGCAGGACAGCAGCCCCAGGTTGTCTCAAAGCAGGGCTTGAACATTTGATCTTTTTTGCTAGCTCAACATAATATGGATCTTTTAAAGAGAAGTGGAATTTCAAAATGATTGTAATATTTTACTTTGATTTGCTAATTGTAAAGTTTTCTTTCTTTAACAGAGTTGTTTGGAGAGTTTTTTTTTCACACCCAACCATCATAAACTATTTACTGATTACTTTAACCTTTAGATAATTCTTTGAAAAAAGGCAGTCAAAAGGAATATTATAAATTAATTTTCTGCAATAGAGAGTAGTTCTGCAACTTCTTTCAAATGAAAGTTGTGATTTTTCTTAATAATATATAGTACTCTGAGATTTCAAATAGTACTCTGAGATTTTCAACTCATATTCTTATTGAACTTATCCAGAATATCTCAATGTCTGTGTCTTATGAAGAATAAATCTTTCAGAAAATTATCTACACAAATAGGTGCCATGAGTATGGAATGCCATGAAAATTAATTCAGTTTCACATCCTGTAACTTTTAAAATGTAACAAATTAAGGAGAAATGTATTGCACAATCTTTCCTGATTTTATATGGCTGTTAAACTTCAAAAGAAAACAACTCCTGTATTTTTCAAGTGCAAAATAAGACTACTTCAGAAAAAAAATAGATTGAACAGACCACACAGAATTTTTCACTTGTTTGATTCTAGAATGGGAAATTTAATAATGCAGCATTTTGTTATAAGAATTTATGTAGAACTGTAACTTTTAGCTGGACAGCTAAAGATGTGAAATACACAATACTGTAACTATAAAACTTTTGGGTTTTCTTATGTTGTGCCACTGTGATGTTCTTTGAAATCTGTAGATTATTCCATGATAATTTTAAAGGATTTGTGAAGTCTTCATAAAATAAGTATGGTTGCCCAGATTTCTGTTATGGAAGTACTTTGTAACCGGTTGTGCAGTCTTTGAGGCTTAAGCTAGAAATAAGTATTAGCCAAAAAGAGTGGTAAAGTAGCTGATCTAAAGTACAGTTAACTACATTCAGAGTGGTAATGGACTGTTCAGATGGGAAGTTGAAGGAGGGAGGAAAACATGAACAAATACAAATTCTGCCTAGTTTTATGCTTAGAGCACATTCTCCCCTTTCTAACTTTTAGACAAATTTGAACATTCTAGCGACTCACAAATGTTTCTTTCCTCCCTAAAACTGTTTTCCTGA
Organism: Athene noctua; assembly: GCF_965140245.1. Lineage (NCBI taxonomy): Eukaryota > Metazoa > Chordata > Aves > Strigiformes > Strigidae > Athene > Athene noctua. The sequence goes on along the minus strand of NC_134043.1, from coordinate 26,435,093 downwards.
AATCCTGTTTTGTTTGGGGTTTTTTCCTGGTTTTGTTGTTTATCCTGTTTTTTTCCCTAATAGTGTCACTTTCTTAATCTTTTTTTTTTTTTTTTTTCTTATGCTGTGTACAAATTGGTTAATATTCCTCAGATTCTTGACTAACCACTCGAGTTCCTCAGTCTTTGGTGTCCTATACTTTCCCTGCTTCAGAAAAGATCCCCTCAGCTTTGAAAAATGTTGACTTTGCTTGTCCAGGAATGAATGATTCAGGTTATGCTGCATATTTTTTCCATAAACAAATTATACCTGTGCTGATGATAGCTTTCAGATAAGATTTCACTTTTTTTTTTTCTATTCTGTTGTGCAGAGCACAAGTCAGTGTATAGCTAACAATTGTTACCTTCCCTTGTGTATAAGCTTACTTGACTTTCTTCTAACATGGCAGAAAGTTGAGTTTTCTGAAGAGTTGGTTCCTGTTCAAAAAGAAGAAAAAAATGGTCAAGAAGCATGTGAGGCTATTACGAAAGACAAACCAGAGGAACAAAAGCAGCAGGTTTGTTAGATTTCCATTTTTTTTTTAAAACTAGAACTCTGCTTCTTAAAAGGCTTTGTGTACTGCTGGAAGGTTTCTTGTTTTTCAGTTGTGAAGCCTCTCTTAAGATGGGTGTTATCAGTATAGTTTGGTCATTTCATTTCAATATTTTTTTAGTTACCCCTTTGCCTTCTATCCAATCCAGATATTCTTCCCTATGAGTTTTAATTTTTGTAGGCTTCTTTTTACTTTCCTTATATATCTCTCTTACTTGCCTATATATCTCTTTTTCTTTACTAAAATAGTATTCTTGTCATGGTCTCTTACCAATTTTCCTTTGGTCTATTGCCCCATTCTTAATGTAGATGTCCTCTTTGTGATCTTTCTTCCTTTCTCAACAGAGAACATATTCTGCTCTCTCCTTTACAATAAGACTAAAGGGAATGTAGGAAGTAATATTCATATAGCCCTAATATTCATATAACCTTTAGAGATAAGCTGTGTAAGTATTTGATTTATAAGTAATATGCTATGAGAGAAGGCTCATAGCACAGAATTTGAACTAAGTAATGGTGGAAATTATGATTCTTTGTTGAATCATTAAGGTCTTCATCAGGAAGGAAAAGTGAGTTTTAAACATTTTTCTTCCAGATGGCATCAGGTAAATTCCTTACAAATTCAGAAGGCATTACTGAGAAGAGAAACAATACTCTGTTTCCTACCAACACTCAACAGGTATCTGCTGTTCATGTTGATTTTTTTTTTTTTTTAAAATCAAATTGATGGTCATTGTGTACTTTCAAAGGAATTTTACTCCTTAAATCATTGCCTTTGAGAAATGACACATATTGTTATAGATTGGTGGGCTTTGATTGTCTTCTCATTTACAGTATCACAAAAATGCAATGCAAAGCAAGAACAGAGTTGCTTCAGTTTTGCAACTGTGAATAACACGAAAGCAGTCACAGCAAAAACATGATGGAACACAGCTATGACTGTCAGCAGTTCAGTATGACATCATGTCACAGATAATCTGCTGTATACCACTATACATCAAATAAATAACAGAACTCAGCATCAAATAGTCGTCTTCACCCTCACCTTAAAACACTTAGGTTACATTTCAGATGCCAAAATTTCTTGCATCAGAGATCATAAATAAGTTCCAAAGTATGGGTTGCATGTTGGGGACAATGCACAAAAGGAAATTAGATAGTGAAAGACTGGGTATGCATTTAGAATTATATAAATCCTGCCAGGCAAGCATGTTTTATTCATGGATATTCAGTAAATGAATGTGAAAGGTTCCAATTAGTCAATGAGTAAATGTAGTCTTAGGAATACAGGCAGTACAGAACTAAACCTGTGTTTTATGAGATTAATTCCTTTAGTTTAAGAACATGTTGAAGTCTTGGAATCCTGGATGTAAATGCAAATAATTCACTATGTGAAATATTTTGGTAATTTGGAGTGAGTGGTAATATATCCAAGTCTTTAGAAAGGTAGGATACATTGGTAGTTGATCTAGAGCTCTAAAATTTCCATTTTGCAAGCTGATAACATAGACCAATACTACAAGACATTAAATTGTTTTGTAGAAATTCAACTAATATTAGCATTCCCTTCAGTTCAATACAGAATGTTCTGTTCATCTGCTGATGAGCCAAAATCGAGCCTAATTAATTTTGTTACCTCCATTCCAAGTCAATGGGAATTTCACCGTGGATTTGGAGCCCAGATTTCACTCAGAATTCTGTGACTGTTCCAAAGAGCCAACCTCAGGAGAATCACCTCACCCAGCAGATGTCCATAGACCTATTTCCTATTTTTCTAGGCCACAGTTGTATCAGTCCTTATCAGACTGTGTCTCAGCTGCCAAGGGGAGAAGTCAAGGGTATATGTGAAACAGCAAATAGTTGTGAAGTATGGCAACTGTGATGTCTCCACCCTTTTCATCACTCCATATTTCACTTAAAGAAGTAGCAGGTTCTTCTCACTTGAACTTTTCTGTCTTCCATTTCCATCCTTTCTGAGGGAAGACTTGACCCATCCCCAGCCCCTTGTCTAGTGGGCCAGAAGTCTCTAATTTTGTCTATGCTTCTGCAAGCTAGTTTTGCAGTATTCATTTGCTTCAGTATTAAATATAACCCTCTAAAAAGTGGCCTAGACCTTCTCATGGCACACTCATTCTCATGCTTCTTTGATCCCAGGTGGCACACCAGGGCTGAACATCTTCATGCTGCCAAAGCCTGAATGACAGCTTGCTCATTCACTGCCCACCTGTCATTCTTTTCCCCAGCATTTTCCCTGGGGTCATTTTCCAGCAATGTCTGAAATAACTGTTCAATTCTGTCACCTCCAGGTGAGGTGACCATGAAACTGACAGCACATCGCTGTGCTAGGATCCTAGATTAGACACTGGAAGATTCCTACATGGTCATGGACTTCTGTAGTGACCCAAATGTATGCCACTGTGTGTACATGGATGTAGACTCCTCGATAGACAGAATAAATCTGGGCCCTTGATTTCATTCAGACAGTAGAGACTGTCCATTCAGAAATTTTGACCTATGTTTTTTAAATATACCTGCTCAGAATGTAACATTCTAAAGAATTTTTCAACTTCTTAATATTTAATGAGATTTGGTTTATTAAATTTGTTAGTGCAGTTCAGACCAAAACAGACAGAATTTGCTACTGAAGTGCCTATTAAAGCTTCATTTGAGGAAGACTTACAAATTTGGTCAGGCTTAAAACTGAGTGTGTTACTTAGAACCTGTTAAGATTAAAACAGCTGGGTGACAGTCAAATTTGCAAAAACCTAGAAAAACATATTGTCTGAGTATACTGGAATTAATCCCTAAAAATAACAATATCTTAGAACATTTTATAATTAATTAGAGCCCAAATAAAAAAAAATAATATATGCAAAAGGAAGAAATAACTTAGTATAATATTTATTGTTTTCTGAGTAATTGTAAAGGGGAAAAATGGACACATTTCACCAAATTGAAAAGTCAATTATAATTTATCATGTTTATATCCATGATACATTTATACTTGAAAGATACTTTGGGGGTCAGACTTCATCAGAGAATACTTGAGGAAAACACATTTAATACCCAAACTTCATCTTACAACTGGTTGAATTATTTAGTAAAATAGACAATAAAATCCCAACTTTCTTCCAGCCATTCATTCATGGATATGGCATGAATCACATGGCTTTGAAATAACAAATAGTATAACTTAGAAAAACATCTATATTGAAGCTACTGTATCTACAGAACCAGGGCGCATGTGAGGTTCTAGTACTTCTTTTTACTTTTATTTTGTTAATTTTGTGCACTGATTATTAGGTTATATTTAGAGCAATAAAGCAAAAAGAAAGACAAAATGAATGTGCTACTGCACTTTTGTACTGGATACTTCCAAAGAAACCTCGTTTGGAAAGCAGTGACATCCAGTGTATCACCTAGTTGCTTTGAGAGAACACTTTATAGTTGATAGAACCATTGCTTAGTAGATTATATATTTTTGTATAGAACTCAATAATGAGAGAATATCATAAGAAAACATCATGAACACCTTTGCTGAGAGCCCTGGCACAAAAGAAATAGCCCTACATATGTGATTACACATTTATATAAAGATCAAGAGGCAGAGAAGTAATTAATAAATCAGATAATGTCTTTAATGCTTTGTGTTTAAAATTAATGCACTCATGCCAAATTCAATTTCTTTTGAAACATGATGAGAGGGATTTATCTTTTTTATTCTAGATCTGAGATAATATAAAAATAATTTTACACTGTTTTCTGGTAATTTTTGGACAAGAACCTGAAACAAACACCTGGCAAAAAATGAGGGAAATATAAAATGCTCAGAAAATATCATAAAGATATTGATTCTGTAACAGTTGAACATGACTGTTGACTCTCTCTAAGAATTACAGTCCAGTAACTTGGCTCTTAATATATTTTTATTGCTATGTAAATATGACCCATGTAGATGTAATTAGAATCACAGAATCAGAATCACAGAATCATTCAGGTTGGAAAAGGCCCTTGAGATCATCGAGTCCAACCATCAGCTCCACTCTACAAAGTTCTCCCCTACACCATATCCCCCAACATCTCATCTAAACGACCCTTAAATACATCCAAGGGTGTGACTTCACCACCTCCATGGGCAGACCTTGGGTTACCTTCTCCTCCACCTTCCCCTTGTAAATGCTCTTATAAACAGCACCTACAGGAAATCCACAGATAGTGACATTTGTTTATAGAAAGAGGTGCTTTTTATTGTTAATGTTATAATAAATTCTTATCTAAATTCTTATCTATAATTATAATAATATCTGCTAGAATCTATCCAAAGAGTTTGAAATTCCAGTTAGCTGCTGCAGAATTTTCTGATGAATAATCCTTTTCCATGTATTTTCTCCTGCTCCTTAGAATACATTAAGCTTAATTAGAAGAAATATTTTTGCTAGCTTCTGCATGAAAAGGGGATGTATAAAATTATAACTCATTCTCTGTCCCTGTTTTTTCTTTTTCTTCTTCTTTCCCTTCTCTTCTTTTTCCTCATAATTTAAGGAGAGGAATAAATTGGCTGATACTCCAATTATCTGTCCAGCTGGTGAGGATCTTGTTTCACAGGATACAGAGCTGTCATCTTCAGCCAAAGAGGATAGTTTACGGACGGAATTCCTGGCAGAAGAAATACCCTCCGGAGATGAATATGAGTGTATATCACCTGATGATATCTCTTTGCCACCACTTTCTGAGACACCAGAATCCACCCTCTTACATTCTGAAACAGAGCTAGAAGAGCAGTGTTGGTGTAGTTCTCATAGTCTGCATGTCAGTTCCTGTAGCTTGCAAACGCAGAAATCCACTAGTATTAAAAAAGTGATGGAAGCATCTGATCTCTTAACAAATTCTGCTTATGCTGATGCTACAAATAATAGAATGGAAAGCCCATCAGATCAGTTTGAGATGTTTTGTATCTCTTCAACAGATTCTGGTCCAAAAGTCAGAGCAGTATCTCCTTTGACTTGCAGCTTACAAGGAATATCTGAAGCTACTACTGCTTGCTGCACTATAAATGCCAAACCAGTATATAGTGTGATGAGTGAAATGTGCAAAACACATTTGCAACACCTTGAACTTCATAAAAGCATGGCAGAAACACAAGAACAATTGCATGACTTGAATAACTGTACTAAAACCCAGGACAGGCTGCATGCTTTGCTGGATGCATTCTCAGGTTTCGTGTTTCAATCAGATGCCACCAGAAGCTGTCCGAGGCAGATGGTCACCCGAGAAGAGATTAAAAGTTCATCAGAAAAGAACAGCGTGGCCAGCCTAACTGGACAGGCGCCTAACTTCTCCCAGCTTCTGTCTAACAAAACTGTCATGGAAGGTTCTCCAGTAACTTTGGAAGTAGAAGTAACGGGATTCCCAGAACCTACACTGACATGGTGGGTAGCTTATAATGAGAAATAGTAGATATACCTATTAGTAAGACACCTTGAATCACTTATAGCCAGATTAATTAATCTATAGACTAGAACAAATGCCTTGTATCCTTTCTACTCCACACTTCTGCATGATTCCCACCTTCAAAACTGCTTTTGACAATTAACTCACTTGAAATAATATCTCTGTACTTAATTTGATAAATAGTGAGGGCATTAAACTATTTCAAGCATATCCATTGTTTTCTAAGCAAACACATTATATAGATTTTATATTCTGGAATATGATATTCCACTTGTTGGATAATTTCTTCAAACAAATGCACACTCCAAATTTACTTTAAGTAAATTCATCTGCATTTTCTCAGGATCTTGGCGCTATATATGGATGGACAGGCACATACACGTGTGTGCACGCTAAAATGTTTATATAGCCACTACAAAGTCAGAGACACACATTTATATGTATGTGAGTCACTTGTCAAAAACTGTGATATCTACATAACCTAAATATCTACACTAAGAGATCCAGTGTTACTTATTTGTGTGCATTTTCTATTTCTATCTGAATTGCTCTATGTCTAATTCGATTGCTTTATACTGCATTTGTGAGAAATACATATGATGTAATATAAACATATTTTAAGATGATTTTTTAGAAATTCCCTGCCAGAGGGAATAAACACTGAAAGAGGGGCATGATTTAAATTATTTTGATAGTAGTCTGCTATGTGTTAGCATATTTTCCTAAAATTTTATCTCACTTGCTATTTCTTCACTTATTCCATTAGACTTTCACAATGGAGAACTTTCTTTTAATGTATTAAAATCAGATATGCTTCTTACTGGAAAAGTTTTGGTGTTAAGGTTATTGTTACACATGTAAAAAATTAGGCAAACTGTAAGCTTTTAGTAAGCTGAATTTTCTTCTATGGCACTGAAAAAAATAGTGGACACTGCAGCCTTGGTGCTATACTGTGTTGGTATCAATAAAGTTATTTTGTTTTAAATCCTGGTATTCTATGCTTTGAGGAATATTATTGGTGAAACAAGAGGTACCTTCAGTTTTACAAAAGAAAGCATTACTTTAGCTCAAAAATATATGCACTGTTGATATATGGACTTTTAAAAAATAACATTGAACAGAAAGCATTTTGCAAATTAGAAATTTATGAAAACAGACAAAAATATGGGGGTTTTGTAATGAAAACTTCAACAATACCATGTAATTTGTACTGTTGTAGACATTTTATTGGATATACATGTGGAAAAGTGTTTTTGTGTTTGTGTTAGGTTAAATGTAGCTTATGCTGAAACATCATGAGGCAAGAAAAACCAGAATTTTCTCTCACTTCCAATTTGTAAATCAAAAGTTAATAACAATACATGGTGACAGATCCCCAGGTGTTAGAACATGACACCAGTTTCCTGACATAACTCCTGTTACATTGTTCTGTCCTGTTTGGTGATGTGAACTAAGTAAACTTTAAGTAGGCTGCAGTAGAGAAGCAGGTCCTTGACTGTTCTTTATACTGCAGACACAAGTTCGGAAAGTTTGTACGTTGCTTATGCATTTTAAGTGCCTATTCATGAGTTGAATCTGGATTGAATAAATGCCTTAGTTTCAGCACCAGCCTGAGGCCTCAGGCCTTCATGCTACTCTCCAATACTACAGTGAGATACTGTGACTTGTCCATTGAAGACCATTTTCAGAACCACATATTCTAGTATTAAGAACATATTATCCAGCAATTTTTTAAAATATTCATCCATATTTACATATAACTTGAAATCTGAGGAATGGGAACACAGCAGTGAGCTCTATCTCTGCTGCCAATGTAGCATTATAGAGGTTGTCTGAATTTGTGATGTTCTGCTTGGCATACAGCAATATAAATCTGACTTGAAAACTGACTCTCTGCTTCAGGTACAAGAAGGGCCAGAAACTGACTGCAGATGAGAACTTAAAGCTTATACAAAAGGAGACAAAGCATACTTTGTTCATTCAGAAGGTGTGTGATAAAGATGCTGGCCTCTATGTTGTTCGGGCTAAAAATTTGAACGGCACTGTCTCATCAAGTGCCATTCTCCACGTGAAAGGTAACAGGCCACCTATTACAAGAAAAGATGGGATAATGCTGTGTGTCATCTATATTAGCATATCACTAATGTACTGGCTATTCACAAAATAAGTACAATATTGATTGCACTGGACTTAATTCTCACATGCTAAGACATTAAATTTATTTTTTTACACTGCATCTTTCACAATCTGTACCAAACCACTTTTATGTCACACTCGATATATTGCTTGTTTCTTTAATACCAGTATTATGTGCTTACTTTCCTTTCTCATAGTGATGTTGAGATAAAAAGTTGCAAAGATTTTCCAGAATCTTAGGCAGTTTTTCTTTCTAAAAATTGTTGGCATTACAGTGTTGGGAACGGTTTCAATGGTTACAGGTATTAAATGTCAAGATACACTCATGTAGAGTTCTCAGATCAATGTATATTTTATGATATGCCTTTTTTGGGGAGGGAATGTGGAGGGTGTTGAAATGGTTTTTAAACATCAAATGTATTATTTCCAACCACACTTATCTCACATTTAAAAAAAAAAATTTGTAGGTTAAAGTTTCTTAGTAAAGAAATTGTACTATTCATGATTGCACCAGCATAGATCAGATTTAATCCGTCTCAGCCCAGCAGATAGTCTCCACAAATGAAAGTTGCAGTAGTTCCAACAGAGTTGTGATTGCGCAACAAAGACTTGACCCAGAATCATCAGGATTTGTGTAAGTGGCATGTAGTATACAGTAGACCAGAAACCCCAAATGTTTACAAAAGGAGATGTTCCAACATACCAATCTGCTTAGATAGATGCTTGTGATACTTTTTTCTGCCTTATAAAATTAAAGATATAAATATTTCTAATAATCCACTAAATTGTTAGTGTAAGACAAGAGAGATAGTTTATGAAGTAAGCATTTGTGCATGTTTAAAATTTTCAACACACTTACTTCAAACAGAATCAACCAAATTGGGGAAATACTCAAAAATGCATTCATACCCCCCAAAAAAATTGTTTTATTTCAGTCAAATAGAATTCTCCTGTAACTTCAAAGCAGTAAATCCAAAGCAGAATTTTGTTCATCTACATATTGCATTTTAGTCTTGAAAAGGACAACCAGAAATACTATTTTTTATTAAAGTAGTAATTTTTTTAGATATTTGATAACAATGACATAACTGTGCCAGTGGAAGATTTTGTTTATAAATCCTTAAATGTAACTTCATTCTTTAGCTACAGTACTTGTATTTGTACAGTAAAAATAATTGACAAACAGCTACATGATTTTTCCTGCATCTTTGATTTGCCGCTTTCGTATTATAACTGTATTGATGTGGAAAATTTATAAAGAGGAAATATTTAATTTCTCTTGCATAATTTGCTGAAATGAAGTAAGCCTTTGTGTACCATGTTATGAGCGGAATATATATTGCAAATTGCTTGGAGTCAGTGAGATTGAAGACTGACAGATATTTTGGCCCAGTGACTGCAACTTTATTAAAATTCTTGTAACTTTGAAACAGGAGAAGGTCTCAAGGGAATATAACTTCACAGCAATAAGAGAGGGAGCAGGAGGAGGAGGAGGTGGTGAGCAGGTGGGGAAATTCAAACTAAAATGTGTATTACCCTTAATGAACAACTTTCTAATTTATGTCGCCTAAAAAAATTAATTAATCTCTCAGGTATAAAAATCACCTATTTTCCTAAACTGTACTTTCCATTTCACAGTATGATTTTGAATATTTCAGTTTTCATAACAGTAAAATTCAGTTTAGTGTTTTTCTGCCCTTGTGACTTTTATGTACAGTTGTTAAAAACATAAGGCAAAGAACCTATGTGAGCAAGATGACTTGCATAAGCAGTACATTAAGCAATATTGTGGTAAGAACAAACCAAACTGCCTCTCCTACATGCTGTAAGGTTTTGCCTGCTGCAGAGCTGCCAATGCTTGATAACTATCCTGTTGATATCATTCATTACCTATTTGAAAATGAGTCTTCTAGGTGATGACTGCCCTTTAATCATCTGTTTTTACTAAGAGTTGACATAATTAATAAAAAAAAAAAAAAAAGTAAGCATAGATGTTCTTTTCACATGTTCTAAGTAACTTGATATAGCACCCAGGTCAATTTTTCAGGCATTTTTGCCTTCAGTATGGCAGCTAAATGTATGCACAGAAAAAAAAACAGGAGTGAAAGCAGAGATGTTCTCTTTCCTCTTCTGTTTTGCCTCTGCCAGAATTAGGCCTTTAAATTAAGCATTAACTGTGACAGAGACATTGTAGCTCTACAGATGCTGAACTCAAAGCTGCATCTGTGTTTTAACTTGTGAATCCTTCATCTTGAAGACTATGGAAAGTTCAGTGCTAGAATGATCATTATTCTATCTTTTTTATATTGTCAGTGTGTGAGTTCAGAGATATGCATTTGACCTTTTTGGTTGGAGGAGAGCCATTTGTTGAGCAAACCAATGCTGTGAGGTGAGTCTCTATCCTTCAGAAAGCAGGACTAGAGCTAGGATTTCAGCCCTGCTTGGAAAAATTCGTCCCAAACTCATTTCTAGTTCTATCAAAACAGGAGAACAAGATGTGGCCTTTTCATCGTGTCATAAGAGTAGGACTTGGAGGTATCTTGGATCTAGACTTGTAGTTGGATCTGATTGCTTGCTGGCATTTACAGAAAGACCGCTCAATATTTATGATAATCAGCTCTACAAGTTAAAAAGGCAACAAACAGATACAGAACTATTTGGCAAGTCTACATATATTATAGGAACATACTCTTTTCCCTCCCTCATAAGGCTTCCTGATGTACATCCAGACTCCTAGGGTATTACAAGGGAGCAGGCATGCAGACCTTCTCCCTCATACAATTTTGCTTTAAATCTCTTTCCATTAACTTCATTTAACAGGCTTTAAAACTAGTGGGAGAGATCTCAGTAACTTTCTTTACCTGAAATTTCACAGCCAGATTAGAAGGCTGGTTTAGAAAACTGTGTAGGAGTAAGAGATTCAGCTTTCAATCCAAGTGGGTTTTATTCCAGCTTTTTGCTAATATTATTTAGAAGATAGCTGGTGATGCAGCCTTTTGTTGGGATTTGGCTTACACTTCCAGTTCCAAGCATAACAAGAACTGTCATCTTTCCTCTAAGAGGAGAGGAGTTAAAGAGAAGCCTCAGAGAGAGAGTGTAAATTTTACTCCAGCATTTACAAATCTGTGCTGTGTGTGCCTATAAACAAACATATTCTGCATTTAGTAAAATTCTGAGTCTGTATCATGCTGCATATGTCTAATCAAGTATATTTTGTCCCCTTAGCAGAAAAATGTTTAAAAACAATATAATGCTGATTCTTTTGAATTGTAGTTTAAATAGTTTGTGAAATGGCACTTATTGCTAAGGTTTGTATTTTTCTTATCTCTATTTTTTTATCATATTTTGAAAATACTATTGGTAGTTCATGTACTGGACAAGACATAGAAGTAGTTTATCTTAGACTTTTTAAGGCATTGCTATTTGAGACTTGATTTGGGATTATATGTTCCAGGAAGGCTTTCCAGATGAGGAAGCTGTATTGACATGATGCCCCTGTAACTGTTCACTGCTATGATGTGATGTTGAAACAGCGCCCATACTCGATTCTATTGGCTGAGGGAGGATATTTTTATGCTACTTATATCTAGAAAGTCACTAAAGGAAAGCTGCCCTCTGCCCACAAAACTACAAAAGCTTAATGGTAGTGAAATGCCACACTTGGTGAGTTTAACACTCTTTCCAGCTTGAAACATAAATGTCTGATGTAACTGACAAATTATGTAGCACAGATTTCAATAGACCCTCACAGAAAAAAGATGTCAAGGGTGAATGTGTCTCCAACTATGCCAAGACAAAACAAAATATTCCACTGGCGAAGGGTAGATCAGTGCAGAGTTCTTTGTACACCTTGATTAAGATTATATGTATCTAAAGTTTATATGGAAGATCTGAATCAACTGCCTTTCTAAGGAACGTGAGCCTCAGTTTTGTTATTCAGTTCAAAAGCATGTGAAGTGGCTTGTGATCAGCTCCTGTATCACTGCATCCACTCTCATTTTAACTTAAACATGTTATCTGTGAAAAATAAGCTTCCTACTACTGGATTAAATCCTGGAATTGAGTTCCTATTTAAATGTTAAATAAGATCTTTCAAGTTTGACTTGTGAAAAGAAAATGAGATGCAAATGAATCCAACTTTTAAAAATCTAAGTACACTACTGTTTTCAAGAGTGCACACAACTATGGCATTCATGCTATTGCTATATAACAGATGCTGTGAAATAATAAAAAGTCAAAACAAACACCTTGTCACTTCTGAGAATGTTGTCATTTTTGCACCTAAATGTTGTCAGATATTATAATTATTAAATGCAAAAAGTTATAAAGATAAGGCCAGAAGTTGCTTTAGCAGATCTGTAGATCTTAAATCATTGTAGAAGTACATAATTCCTTTGTTCATTAAACATCTCCTCTGAGAGTTGAACATATCTGTGAATTTTAGGTTAACAGAACTTGATTTTGTGAGTATGGTTTTGCATCTACTTTAAATCAGGAATAGTTTTAAATGCAGTTTTTTGTGGGTATATGGATACCAGCCACATTTTTAATTGCTGTAAGAAACAAAATTTTGAAAAGAGAGAGAGATTAGAGACACCAGATACACAGCATGATACTGGTTTTAATGCTTTGCTTTGTAAACAAAGGTGTAATCAATGCTGATTACTGCAGTGTTGGCAGTCTGGGTTTAAGTACTCTTTATTTAAGGACTCTAATGAATGCTGAAAAAATTTTGCTGGAAAATTTCTGCTGTTTTCTGTTCAGATAATCTTTTTAAAAAGAAAGATAGTAGTCTCATGATACACTGATATTTCTCTGGAAAAAACCCTCTCATTCTATTTCAGCAGTAATTTCAACATAATGCTTTCCCCCCACTTCTTTTTTTTTACAGTTCATGTTGTGTATGTTTCACTTCCTCCTCCTTTTAACCGTAGCCAGCTGAACAGGAGCCAGCAGTGTGCCCAGGTGGCCAAGAAGGCCAATGGCATCCTGACTTGTGTCAGCAGTAGCGTGGCCAGCAGGGACAGGGAAGGGATCTTACCCCTGTACTCGGCACTGGTGAGGCCGCCCCTCGATGACTGGGTTCAGTTTTGGGCCCCTCACTCCAAAAAGGCCATTGAATGACTCGAGCGTGTCCAGAGAAGGGCAACGGAGCTGGTGCGGGGTCTGGAGCACAGGTCTGATGGGAGCGGCTGAGGGAACTGGGGGGGTTCAGTCTGGAGAAGAGGAGGCTGAGGGGAGACCTCATCGCCCTCTACAGCTCCCTGAAAGGAGGGTGCAGAGAGCTGGGGATGAGTCTCTTTACCAGAGTAGCAAGTGATAGGACAAGAGGGAATGGCCTCAAGTTGTGCCAGGGAAAGTTTAGGCTGGATATTTAGGAAACATTTCTTTACAGAAGGGGTTGTTAGGTGTTGGAATGGGCTGCCCAGGGAGTGGTGGAGTCCCCATCCCTGGAGGTGTTTAAGAGTCGGGTTGACATAGCGCTGAGGGATCTGGTGTAGTTGAGAACGGTCAGTGTGAGGTTAATGGTTAGACTAGATGATCTTCAAGGTCTTTTCTAAGCTAGATGATTCTGTGATACTGGAGAAGCAGGGAGTTCATCTAGGTGCTCTGTGTTGTTCTGGTTCTACTACTTTCTTACGGTGCTGAGTTCTCCTCATCACAGTCTCGGTTTTGAACTTACGGTTACTTCAAGATCCCAAAATATTTACATCTTCCAGATTGCTCTCTTAAAGAGCAGATTTAAATTTTATTCTCTCCGTCCTTACACCAAAAAGACTACACTTAGGCATATTACTCCTAACCTCCCTTCTTCCTTCCCCATGTGGAGACACCTATTAAGAAAGTAAGTGGTGAACAAGGTTGCCTGACTGCAAGATGTGGAGTTGTGTGAAGGGCTATTTACAAAAGGTGCATGAGTTTGAAGGGAAAAGGGATTAATTATTTTCATTTTTCAAAAGAAGCAGCCTGTTTGAGAGCCCAGGTGTGTCAGTAGGCAAAGGCAGGATGAGACATTCCCCTGGTTGGCTTTGGATCAGATGTGGCTGGAGCTGCAATGGAGAAGGTGGTTTTCTCTCAAATGACTGGTAAGGTATGCCTGTTTCTGGATATTTCTCTGGAGACTTTGCTAGGGTAAGCTAGTAGTTTTTGTGTTTGTATATCATTTGTGGCTTAGAGGAGCTGTGTCTTTAAAAAAATTACTGTTCAAGAGTTCCTTTAATGAGTCTATGCAATGGTATTTGAGGAGACTGGACCTCTGGATGATGGATATTTCAGATCAGTTGGGTCATGAGATGTACTTGGTATTCCTTAATAAAATTCCTTGTGATTGTGTTAGGAGCTTGACTGAGACAAAATCTCTAAAAAATAAAATGCAGTATCTTAATTTAGAACAATGCTGAGCAAATTAAAATCTCTGAGCCACATGGTGTGAGTTTCAGTCTAACCTAAATTTTTTGAGAACATGTGGGATGTTGTTAAACTTGCTAATTCACGTTTCAAGGCATCAGAGAATGGAAATTACATGCCCAGAGTAAATAGGTGAAGAATAACTGTGAAGCAAAGTAATAAAAAGTGGGTGCTAAAACCAATTTGGCTTGACCTGGTACTTGGTACTGTGTGAGAGAGACTTGAGGCAGGGATGAAAGTTGTGAAAAAGCTAGATGCAGGTGATCTCTCCACCTTCAGTTTTTTCATTGCTCCATACCATTGAGTTTTCCTTGCTGGTTCCTCAGTTTGTAGCAGAACTCTCCTGGTTCCTACAAATTACTTAATGTTTAATATTTGAGAAACTTCTTATCTGAAGCCGAGTGGAAATTCAGTACCACTGACTACCTGAATTTTTTTCTTTCCACAATGCAAGAAAATATCCAGCCAAGAAATAATTTTTAATTGACAAGTTATCTTAGCTTATTCTGATATTTCATTATGGCATCATGGGAAAACCATTGGTGAAATATAACCATCCATTCTATTTTGAAGGTTGCTGACAGAGGGTGAACTCTTTTACAGTAGATTTTGTTTCCCTTTTAAGTTCTAGCCTGTGCCTTAAAGAGCTGTAACTGTCACTTCATGGTTTTCTTTGCACATACTTTTCCCTTTGCTTTCTAGAAACTGGTCATTTTCATTTTATGTTCTGCTGACATACTGATATGAAATCAAAATGGGCTCTGATCATTATCACCATTCCACTCAGATTATTTTCTTCTTTTTTTTTTTTTTTTTTTTTAAATGGTAATAATCATCCTGGTATGAGATGCAACCTGACTTCACAAGGTAATACAAGCTACACAAGTAATGGAATCCAGGCAAAAATGTCACAAGGAGTGGCTGATGCCCACTTAATGTTTTCTGCTGGAATATAAGCTAATCATGCACTGTTCGTGACTTATTGCCAGCTGTCTGCAAAGAGGAGGCAGGGGTGTAAGCTTGGTTCTCTTGCTTGAAGTGAAACTGCAGACTCCAAATTTCTGTGCTTCAGGTGCATGTAATGCAACGGTGGTGGCAGCTTGCACATGCTAACTTTCGACAGCTAAGAAGTGAGTTGTCTGGGCTGCTGAGACTGGCTAATACAGACCTTAGGTTAGCAAGAGTATGAGAGTAAAACTCATATACTTTGCTCTGTATTGTAGCATCAGTCCTACAATACATGGGAAGAATGTAAAAGCAGCTAAACTGAGCTTGAAAGCTTATTGCAAGAGCTTACCTAAGCAGTGGATTTATTAACTCAGCGGGTGAAAATGCCTCACAATGCTGACAGTCCCACATTTGACAAAAATAGCCATGGGCTTAGTGTATTTGAGTTTAGAAGTTGCTGGGCACCTTTGTGAGATATGCTGGGTTTTGTTTCATGATAGTATAAAGAAAAAATTTTTGTCCTAAAACAGTGGACTAATGCTGGCATAGTGGAGAGCAGTTTCAAGCTCTAATATTAATCACACGTTTCCATAACTTTTAATTTCTGAGAAGACTAGTGGTTACTTTTGTTAAAGATTATTGACACAAGTTACAATTTACAGTAAAGAGGAATAATACATTATGTGATAGGAATGCAAAGTGTTCATTTTTGTTGCAGCATATGTCTTTATGTGTGCTGTATATTAACATCTGCTGCTTTGTATTCCCTGTGTCAAGAATACTTAGTCTAAGACCTGAAGTTGTCTTTTTTAGCGCAGCCCTGGAGGTAGAATGTAAGCGGACTCTCAGGTACAGTGATCCAGTAAATCCAGCTTTACAGCTCATTGAGTTACATGTCACACAAAGGAACGCTTTGATTCAGTATAAACTGATGCTGATGATTGAAATTTCTTCAAACAATTTTGGTGGTTTAATTTGTATTAGCCAGGAATTGTACTGGCTCAGATGTCATCTGTCCTCCCACAGCTGGCATGAAGCCAGTACAAACTCAATCTCATATGCTCTGGTTATTGAAATAGAAATGCAATTATTTGCCCCTCCTTGATCTCAACCAGATTTGTACTGGATCATCTGCTAGAACCTGGTTTCAGCATTAATGATGGCCAAAGTTGTGATCTAGATCAAAGTGGTACAGAGGCTACATTCTAGTCTTGATCAGTGTTGCAAATATAGATCAATGGTGTTTTGTTTTTTTTTTTTTATTTTTCAGTAACATTTTTTTGACTAGAAGAATAAGGGAAAAAAGTGAAGAGAGCGATGTACAACAATGCACTAAATGCAGAAGTTTGCTCTCTTGACTTTGTCACTTAAATTTCTGTGGATTATTTACTCTTCCACCTTCACTGAAACACAATAATCCCCATAGATTTGTCTGCTACCTGCACAGAGAACATGGTTCTTTAGCATTATCATGGAACTAATACCACTATGTCAATGCATGCAATTCTTGGGTCCTTAATATCCATGTGTTTCAACAAACTTTATATTATATAGATAAAGAATGTCTGCATACTAACTGTCTTTCAAACAATGCTAAATTCCAGGTGTCAGTAAAGGTATACCATGTGGTGAACTTTATGAGAACTGATTTTCTCTTCAATTGTTTTAGCTGTGCCTTTTAAAATACGGTGAATAATTTTCTTTCAGTACAAGGAAAACGGCCAAACTTCATACAAAAATTTGGACATACAACTCTACAAGAAGGAGAAGATCTAATCCTGCATTGCACTATACATGGAAAGCCCAAACCACATGTCTGCTGGACAAAGGATGATATCCAAGTGGTGTCTGGAGATATCAGTGTATGTTCTAATGTTCTTGAAATACTTGAATAAAGAGAAAGAAGATATATTTTGCTTTATGCTACTAATAATCTATGTGCATTCTATTGTTTTACAGATTGAGAAATTAGGAGATACCTATTACCTTTTAAAAAGAAATGTAGTCCTTGCTGATACTGGGAAATATATCTGTGTTGCCAGCAATGAAGTTGGAAAGGCAGACTGCTCTGCTTTCGTAACAGTGATAGGTAATTCATCCTGCCAGCTGCATGCTTGTAGGCAAGTTGCCATATTAAATGAGCACCTTGTTTCTTACTTACTAATGTACCTGTTTTGTTTCAGAGAAAAATAAAACCCCAGAAATTTCCACTATAACTCAGGCTAAATCAAAACGGGAAGATAAATACTTTTCAGAAGTGAATGTCAGCACAACTGAGCTAGTACAAGCCCACAACACACGTTGTTTGCAAGATCAAAGACCAGTGGCTAAACATCTTCCAGTAAGGTAATTTACATCTTACTCTGTGCTACATCTTGTAATACTCCAATAGCTGTAAGGACACAAATTTTTACTTAATTTACACATCAAACACTAATCTCATTAATTTTTGCATAATGTAAAGTGTGTGATGTGTGACTGCCTTATACCCTTATTTGTTCATCAGAAGGAAGTTCTGTTAGATGAAAGACCTTGTGAAACAAGAAAATGGTGTCTGTATTTAGTTTAGTGAAATAATTTTTTTAAAATCTAGGTATCTTAATGTAGATATTAATGTAAGGTTGATCTGCTCAAAGATACAAAGTATTCCAGAAGTTCAAATGGGTACAACTGCATTAACGTGAAGTTTCAATAACTGAATATGTCAACAAAGTTTTCTATTAGGTAAGCATCTTATTTAGAAGAATAAGTAGCAGTCCTAATAGCACAGGAACAGTCATTGTTCATTAATTGATGAAAGATGATAAAACATCCCACTGTGCAATTTCAGAAGATTAAATAAGACACATGAAGTCAATAGTCCTTGTGGTGACTTCTTGCACAAGGTTAAATCTTGCCTCCTGAATTTAGGCTTTGATAGCCTGCTGTAGTTTATGGTGCTAAAACTGCCTGTCTTTTGAGTATTCAGGGATAAGAGAGTTTTTATACCCTGTGACCACTACTAATCTGGTTTACTCTACTATTAGTTCACTATTTCACTGGAAACATCAGATAAAATGAGTAACATAGGGATGTAGGTGGAGGTTAGGAAGAGATTGTGTACATAAAAATAAGATTTGCTGTCAGAGGTTTTCAATAGAAAATACCTGAACAATTCTATAGATAATGTTTATTACGCAGCTCTGAAACTGGCAAGACTATTTTATGGTGAAAAGCTGGTTTCATGATGATACAGTAAAATAGCTTTCTCTCCAGAAGGTATATGGAGCAATGTAATAGAAAGGAGGCTCCAGAGGTCTCATGGCTTTAAAGAAGTGATGGTTAATGTGACCCAGGAAAGTGGTTGAGAGTCTGTGGGACTGCTGTCAGGCTAGTCTTTCGCAGTCTGCTCAAAATGTTAAGTTTACGCTGGTCACATAAAAATGCATTTGTTGCCTAAAAGTGCCTGAATATTTTCTGAACTTTTCCTGTGTAGTGTATTCTATGACAAAAATCCATAGAAAAAAGAAAGAACAATGTTCTTTTGTCTTTAAATTCCTGTTTGTCTATCTAGACATAGGCCAAAATGTAAAAGGAAAGGAAAATTACTGCATATGTTGATTCAAAAGCTGTTCTCATTTCATCGTAATTTGCCTGCACATTTTCCCTCATGTCCTGATCAAGCATTGATCCCATATATTTTGTTTGTGTTTTTTCTGTATTGCTGTGAGGTGGCAGATATTCCAAAGCAAAAATATCAAATGCAAGATCATGTTAATTTTACTTATGGCACATAAATAATTCAGTGTGATTAAAAAGATCATGAATGAAGGTCAAATTTCTTCTAATTTTTCTCCTCTGTTCTTAATAACCAGAGGACGCTTTAGTTATATGTCAGTGAGTTCTAGCATATTTTACATTCTGTCTGGAATCACTCTTTATATGATCTGTGATCTTGTATTGTCTCAAGACTACAGTCTATACCAACCCACCACAGTGTTGCTTGTGAAAGGGAATGCTGCAGCTGCCACCATTTAAAAATACAGGCAATATTAACTGACCTTTTTTAAACAGGTTTAAAGAGAAACTCTGGCTTCAAGGAGTGTATCTTGAACTTGAGAGGCCGCAAGAGATTAGCTTCAATTTGGAACATGATCCTGCTCTGCTCCAGCCTGCTGCAGATGATCAGAAGATGGACTGAACTGCAAGATGCCTGATTTGTGAGGATATTCATGTTGTCTGCTGTGGCCATTAGTAGATATTGGCCATGGGTGAGGAGAAGATAAAGCTTTGAGTGCTATTTGATTTATATCTGGGTTACAATTTGTATTCGGTTTCTTTATAAATAAATCATTAATAAAATAAAATTCACCTATGGACAGCATTTATTAGACAGTGATTTCTAATTTCTTGCACTTTTGTTCTGGTTCGTTGGATAAATTTAACAGAACATGATGATGGAAAAAGAGACATCAGCCTTTAAAATTACGGATCTTCTTGGTGTTTCATTGGTATCCACTGTTTTATTCTTCTACAAATTCTATCAATTCCATCAGTAGTTCTCCTTACTTGCTTATATAGAGGACTCAGATACAAATGAGAATTTACAACAAAATGACTTTATAACTATAGAATTCTCTGTTTCATTAAATACAGTGTTAATTACCTTATTTCTAACAGCTCTGAGACTTTGAGGAGCCATCAAAAAGAGTGGTTACTAATAATAGCAAATCTTGTCTTATGCATGCTTTGTACCAAGAATGTCTTCAGGGAAGAGAGAGCCTCTTTAAGGCAGTATAATGGATAAGTCTTCCACTATATTGCTTCTGCTTTCAGGTCTGGATTAGTGTGGCAAAGCAATTAGTTTCCAGTTGATGTATGTGATTACTGTCCAAAGAAGTGGACTATGAAGTGATATCCACTTTAGTTTCAAAGCACATCCTTAGTTTAGCCAAGGACTTCCCAATGACAGAATTTCTCAAGAAAGAGACTGTGGGACTTTCTTTCTCAAGAAAGACATGATATAAAGAAAACCTGAACTGAAATCGAATCTTTTGAATTGTAGAGCAGTCATTAGCATGATGACATTTTTGTCTCCATCTCATGAATTCAGAGTCTAAGTGTCTTTTTCCTTGCAGAGTAAGGGGAGGACTTTTGTAGTGTCATCCATTTGCACCATTGAAAAAAGTAGATCAGAAAACACCCCATTTTGGATGGCTGTTTGATTGCACAATAATCAGTAGAACATCTATTTAGGCTTGGCAATGACTGTTCTTCATCTTAATCCTTCTGATTCAGATTTTTAAAGTCCTACCTAGCAAATGATTCATGCTACTCAAACTTCTGCTTCAGTGCACTGCATATGGCTTCGCCAATACCAATATTGTGCAACTGCCTATTGTGCAATATTTTGTCATTCTTTATGGAAACATTGATTAGGCCTACACTGGGTTTGTATACCACAGCAATGCACTCACACTTCTTGCAGAAAGCAGATAGGGGTTTAAGCGGTGTAGCATCTTTGTGTTTCATCCAGGTAGATGTCATCTGCAAAATCAGGACTGAAATAACATTCTTGAGAGTTGCTTAAATCATAATACCAAAACATTAAATATTTGTCTGCAACAAGATATGGATTGGCTGGTAGAAACTTAAATTTATCTCTAAATTAAAGTACAGACATGGAGAGGAAATGAGCTGAAAAAAATATCATGTACATGTCTTCACCTGATCACATAAATCACTTGCTTGACGTTATGGAAAAGTCAATGGCATCCTGCCCACAGGAGAGTCACAAGGCTATGTATGTGTGCACATAAATATAGTAGCTGAGGACTGAGGTTCTTGCTCTGCTTATTTACCCTGTATTTCTCACAAACAGTTTTTTCCAAAATGGAATGGAGACAAATATCAAACATCTTGTGGATCCCATATAATTACCTTTCTGCCAACTAAGCACCTCCTTTGCACGTGTTGTTTAGATTTAAAGATTTTCAGAAAATACTGTGTTTCTAATTGCAGTCATATTCAGAGGACTGACAAAGTACATATCAGATGTGTCCCCCCCCCCCAAAAAAAAAATTAAAAAAACTCTAAAATTTATGTTCTTTTATCAGCTGGAATCTATAAGTATAGCGTATAAGATTTCCTATTTAAAAATCTATTCTGTAAAAATGAAAGTGTAGAGTTCAGTGCCTGCTGATCTTGACTCCTGAGCAAGTTTGAGGCATTGGGTTCTTCCTGCTTTTCCACTTGATTGCCAGCCTATAAGAACATCTCGAACTTTAATATTTGAGGTGGTCTTTTTTTCCCTTTAATTCACAAAATATGACTTTACTTAAAAAAAAAAAAAAAAGTGTTAATGCTTTTCTAAATAATACATGAGGCAAACCAGAAATCTGTATATCTGTCCTTTCCTATTATTTTCTTACAAAATAGTAGAAAGTGGTGTTTATAAACACATAAACAAAACCCCCAGCAACCTTCTTTTTCCAGTGAGGACCACAGATACTGCTCCAAGCATTCCCAGGGAATGGATCCATTATGAAACATGGTAAGTGTGTTTGGTTTTCATTTTATAAATCATAGATACCCATGAATTTATTAAAAGGTCTGCAAAATTTGCCAGGATATATGTATCTACTAAACTCTAAGGTCTATCTCAAAGTTAGATAAAATTTTCCCCCAGTATTATGTTATTAACTTGTTTTATTAAATGAAGTCAAGCAGTGAGTAAATATATTCTTTACTCAGGGTCCAGGTTTTCTTAGTAGGGCCCTGCTTTCTAAGGTGAGGTGCTGAGTAAGTAATGTTTTTATTCCTTCCTTGTTCTGAATATGTAAATGTGCAAGGGTGATGTATAAAGAAATAATAATCAAGGAAAACTTGGGATAAGTGATGTCTGTAATTCCCCTTCTTAGATATTTCCAATGACATGATATGAGTGACAGCTATCAACATGCATTTAGTGAACATGAACCCTGATAACTATTCCATATCCATTCAAATCTAGTCACAGTTCCCAGTAAGTTGATCACATGTGAAACACCTAAAGTAGTTTTCAAAATTGCACAGTGCCTTAGTTATCTTTTCTGCTTTGGGAGAAACTGACGGTGTCTTTTTCAGTAACAAGTAAAACAATTTTCTGCAAGCAAGTTTCAGTTTGTATTGAGAAAGATTGATGTATCTTGCATAATCAGTTACAGTAGCTCAAATAAGAGACATTAGCATCTGAAAATGCTGCAGCTTCTCAGAAGCCAGCTGCAGCACACTGATCTGGATGTTCTTGCGAATATAATGCATTTTATAGCCTTTCTTTAAGGTTCTAAAGGTTTCATTACAAAGTACTGTATATAGCCTTTGCAGGGAAAGGGGAGTTGATGAACGTGATGGAAATGCATTTTAATTTCAGGTCAGGATTTAATGGTTTAATAGTTAAGAATTTTTTAGTTATTTCTAAGTTTAAAGAAAGAAGGTGAGTGGGAGGAAGGAAAGCAATTTTTTTTTTTTTAAAGTGTGGTAGACTTTAGAAAACTGGAAATTTGGCAAGGATATAATATCTAAATATTTGGATTGTGTTTTGTCAGCTCTGTAAGGATTTAGGACAGCATCTTATCAGTGAGAAGTTTTATTTAAAGTGACCAAATTATTTATTTCATCACTCCCTTGGTTCTGCATATTTGATTGGGGGACAGAGTGAAATGAAAATAATATATGAAAGGAGATGTAACAGACATTATATAGGAAAGAACAGAACAAAGAATGAAGGGAGGGAAAATGTAAGTAGAGAAGGAAATGGGAAAGATACTGATTCTTTTTATGCAGTTTGAAAATTAGCATGTGTACATAAAGGAAAAGGGAAGAAGTCAGGGTTTATGCTATATTGGCTGTGCAGCTACAGCGCATAGTACATTACTACTGTTTGACAAATAATAAAGGAAAGGTTGTGATTTTTAAAAAACAAATTAGGAAATTCCACTTCAAAAAAGCAAATTGAAAACTTGCCTAAGTGGCAGTCTGAAGCTTTCAGTGTTCAAGAAAGAATGAATTTGTCTTTAAGCTCTGACTGGAGTCTTCAGCTTTCAAGGCATCTTCATGTGGACCTACTAAAGTAATCGTTCCTTTTGTGCAGCTCCACTCATCAGGTCAAGAAGATTATTAGAATTAATCAAAGTGAATCACATACAAAGAGGTTGCTGGTGTCTACACCACATTGTTTCATTGAAGATTATCTGCTATTTCTTAAATATATTGTTGGCCTACAATGTAATATTTATACTATAGTAACATTGGCAATATACTTAAAGCAGTAGCAAACTGAAGCAAATGATGAAGTTTTCATAACACTTAGGCTCTTTGATATCTGTTAGCAATAAAAAATTAAAAATGAGCCATAGTACTTGACTTTCAGTATCTGTGAGAGTCCAGATAGTACCAGTGTAGACACTATTCCTCCAGTTTCTGTTGTTGTTATTGCTGCATGCCATGACTAGCCATAAACTTGATACCTTATGGGATGGATAAATTAAAGGGCAGATCAAATTTCTGAATTTTTTTAATGATATCACATCAATATATCCTTTCTTGTTTCTTTCAGATATGCAAACTATAGTATAATACCCCCTTGAAGGTATCATAGTGGTGGTATTCTCTCTCCTTGTCATTTTCTGAAGCTCCTGCTGAAGGTTTCCTTCAGGTTGTTTTCAAACACAAGTGCAGCTGATAGTACAAAGTTTCAGCCTGTGTTTAATTATCCTCTGGGAGATCCTTTTTGATGTGGATCTTGGTAAGAGCAGACTGAAGCCCTCCATTTTCCAAAACAGCTAAGCACATGCTTGACTTTAATAACATAAGTAGTCTTATGAGCTGGTTATATGCTTAAAGAGTTTGTTAGATATACATTATACATATTCCACTTCACAAGGAAGGAGAAGGATTTTTGAATAGGAAGGCAACAATGGAAAGAGTCAGGCAGGTGTGGTGTTGTGGCAAAACACCTCCCATTCCAGTTGTAGACGAGAGTAGTCTTCTAACTGACCTCTGTTTCAGGAGCAACCAATCTAATGGTACAATTCGCTGCATAGAGTGAGGAAGCTGACCCAGTGTAAGTTTACAAACTAATATGCTATTTCATGGCTGATTAACTCTGTGGTCTGCACAAGGCCTCCACAGGACTAGAAAAAAGCTGTTAGACTTAAAATCTACTTTTTAAGAAATTACGGTAGTCATCTGTGTAAATTTATTCTCACAAAATTTGTATTTCTGTGCTTTGTATGGTATTGTTTATTAAGCTTAACTTCCTGGAACAGAAAAATTGCAAAGTAAACAAAAAAACCCCAGAGTGCCAAATCTATATATTGCCAAATAAAATTTTAGAATTCAAAGTTATGGAAAAAAATATTAAACTGTGTATTCTAATAGTGTGCAGCCACATGTCTGAGCTTAGCTTACTTATTTAGTCTGGTGATTGACAGATGCGTTTGGTAGCTTCTTGGGTGTCTTATAATGAAAGAAAGTAATGCTGAATCTCACTGATATGACTATCCTCTGCTAAAATGCTTCTTTATTCCTTTCTTCATCTTGTGCTTATGACTTAGGAAATTTGCAATGGCTTGTAAACTGCACATTATAAACAAAATTGAATTACAAATCAAAATCTTTGAGACAGATGATGTTTCCTCTGTGAATCTCTTTTGTGCTTCCAAAATTAACTTAGTCAGTCAAACCAACAGGTGGTATATAGTTACACAGAGTGAATCCCCCCTCACAAGATACTTTCTTTTAGGAAACCAATCAGAACTGGTACTGACATGATGAGGCAGACCCGTCAGCAGAGCTGGGGTATATAAAGCAAAACAACTATGTTAGCACTTCTGAGCAGTCGTGCATTCCCCGCCTCGCCTCGGGTGTAGGGATTGCAAAAAAACAAAACTACACTGTCAAGACTGTGTAGTTTTGTTTTTATGATTAGAGGCTCTACAATTCTCATGCTGGGATTGTCTAAAAAAATCTTACTCTGGATAAGGACGTCGTTCAAGGAGATTTCGTTGGGCTTAGCCCACTCTTACAGGCACTTTGAGAGATCAGGTTAGTAGCATGTTTCTGCTGGTGTAATGTATTTTATGAGTCATTTACAATCCTGATATGATCTATTATTTATAAATTTGCTCATGGGTGGGTATAGGTTTCAGAGTATAGACATGGATCACTTAAATTGTCTGGCAAGTTTATGTCTTGAATTTCTGGGAGTAAGTTTGGATAATACTCAACAAAAAGTTTTCCCAGTATATTTATTGTTAAAGACTATATGAATTAAGATTTAAAAAGGGCATGAAGCATCTGCTTAACTTAAAAACTCCTTTCTGTGGGAGTGTTCAAGGTTATGCTACTGAGAGATAAACTGAGAAGCTCCAAGAATAGCTCTGATAAAATACATGTGGTATCAGCTAAGCGCTGATGACTTTTTAAGGGAATCAACTGCTAAGGTATCAATTACATGGCAGCTCTGGAACACTTGTCTGCTGTCATTCATAGCCAGGAAGGCTATTTCTGGAACATGACATTTCAGATGCATACTTTCAATTCTAATTATACAAAAAGCCTTATAAGATCAGATCTTCATTACCAAAAATTGCCTAGACAATGAGATATATAACTTTGTGTGAACTCAGTGACAATTCTACTTAATTAAATTATTTCCAACCTATTCTGGATATATGCTTTCATAATTACATTTTAATTATGTTGTAAGATTATTTCCATATATTTTAGCTGAGCTTCAGAACATAGTCATAACTGAAGTAGATCTTAGTGAAATACACGTGACGGATATTTGTCTTCATCTTCCTTTCAGAAAACTGGTGTTGTGTTAGGATGAAACTGAGCAATTTCTTTCTAATTTGATCTCATTTCCCCCCACCCTCAAAACTTTGACTGTTTCCCTGTCAAGCTGGACTATCCAGATAACCAGTAAAGGCAATAAAAAGCAGCTCAAAATCCCAATCTCAAAATCCCCATTTTGTCCTTACGCATTTAATCTATGTAGACGTTAGGCACTGATTTCAGTGAAGGAACTCATGTCATGCGGAATTTTCACCCCTTTGAAAGGTAGCATAAATTTGGCTCATAGTGAAAGAAACTTGACTTTCTCATTCATTTTAAAGTTAAACCTGGGACTCTCACAAAATCAGTCACAAAAGCCAAAGTAAACAACAGTAAATGTGTGAGTGAGATTAGTAAGATATGATATGCTCTCGGGGGAATTTTTTAATGAGAAAAAATTTAACTTTAATAGATGTATTATACTATTAAGAAGATACTAGCTACATTTTAAAAACCTGCCCAATTCAACATCAGTAAATAAATATGTTCATGCAAATATAAAATACTTGTGATACAGAACCTTTTTCTAGTGGCAGTGCGCTATTTCAAGGTAGGATCTTGTGACATAGGAAGAGAAAGCAAACTATTTTTCTTTCAGATTTTGCATGAATCTGCAGTTGTTCAAATCATCAGTGTCAGTGGCTACCTTATATCCTAGCTCACATTTCGAAGGTGGCTGTCTTCCCATATTCAAAATTCCACTGAGATACTCTTTAAGAAAGAGTAGAATTTTAGCTTCATCTTTAATGCCAGTATGCTTCTGTGTTAAATGAAATTATTTATTACTTACAGCCTGCTTTTAAAAGAGAGCCTCTTGGCATTTTTTTAATTATTAAAAGCCAGATAGATTGTAGACCTTCACATTTTTTTTTCTTTTGCTACCTAGTGATCTTGTTGCCATTGGAGAATGCAAATGCTTTACACTAACAAAACATTTTCAAATCATTCAAAAAAAATTTAATTTGATATTATTTTCTCTTTAGGTAAAGGAGATTAATGGACAAACAGAGGCTAGATGACCTGCACAAGGTCATGCAATGAGTCAAGCAGAACTTTGTCTCCTGTTGCATACCTGTAATGCTAAATCACAGCTTCACTAAATATAACAGTTTCACATTCAGCTCAGCCAAGAGTGCTCTAAGAATAATTTGCTATACAACTTTGTCAAAACCTATAGTCTTCACATTTCACCAGGTCAATGTGATTTAAAACCAAGAAGAGTAAATTGTTATGAAAATAATTACAAATATTCCTAAAATCTAGCAAGAAGGATGTGTGTATAACAAAAATTTCATCTCTAATTATGTTTTTATTGCTTTCAGAGTGCCTGTAAAGATGACGACAAAAGCACCAACATTTACACAGCCATTACAAAGTGTTGTGGCACTGGAGGGTAGTGCCGCAACCTTTGAGGCTCATATTAGTGGTAAGCTTTTGATTCATTCTTGCAAGATTGGTTATTTTTTATTATTATTTTTGGTAACATTTATGCTAAGACAAACAATAACACTTTTCATAGAACATAATCTGATCTTCATGGGTAAAGATCAGTGCTGGAATGTGAATATGTATCAATGTCAGATGGTACTGATCAGCACTGTGAGGTGCTGTCAAATACCCACAAATATACTGTATAAAGTTACAGTGCTTGCCGGGCAATAGTCAATCTTCCTGCCAATGAAACTGTTGTCTAATTCTCATATATGTTAGAATCATCAAAACTGGGGGGAAATAGCATTAAAAGTATATACATAAAAATATATACTGTGCTAATAAGGGAACTTCATTTGGGTGCAGAGAGAGTAATCTTGTTTGGATGATGATCAGACAAAATGAGGATTCAGGGTGCAAAAGGCAAGGCATATGCTAGTTTTTCATTGACCTTGTGCTAAGTGTTACTCTGGCTAAACTGTATTTCTACGTTCTGTGCCCTTGAGTTTACTTAAGTCCAGAGTTCTGGCAGGAGAGGTAAAAGCACAAAATCTCGGTCCATGTGGCCACTGAAGAGGGTAGAAAACCCTAGTCTGCTAAATAGCTGATGTGTATGGTGATCATGATGGTAGTACAAGGGTGGATTAATATTATTTAACTTGTTGATGCAATTTAAAGATGCCACATAATTTTAAAAGATACTTAATTTTGCCAGTCAACATACTATTAAAACACCCTATCTTGTGCAAAACCCCATGCAACCCCCCAAGATAACTTTAGCAGATAACCAACGCCCTGTTCTAAGAGTGCCTCTGACCTCGGCAGTGACTAAGGAAAAATGACATGTGTTCCTGCTAGTGGAATTATATTGTCTTACAGGCATTTGCAATGTGATGATCCACATACCGTAAAACACTACCCAGATACTTTGTGACAGGTGCAAACACATGATCTGTCCAACTGACATCTATGGTCCATGTGGTTCATCCCTTTGTCCCTTTGGATAATGCTGGCTCACACATGGTATTTTTTCATGCCTTTCCACTGATGGCTAAATACTTATTGCAACTACATAAATATATCGTCAGAACAAGTTAAGATGCTAATATTATGGCTCAATGTGTGATTTTGGCAATTTTCATTTGTGTGATATTATGACGTACTTGGGAGGGGAGCTTGGCTTCTTACTAAGAGGAGATACAGCAGTTTTTCTAATAGAATATAACATATATGTATTTTAGTCCCAAATATCATGTGAAGCAATCTTCTGCTACCTTTTATTCACACAGTGAGATTCTGGAATAGCTTTCTGCCACAAAAGCATCCACCAAGATCTGACAATGGCTTGGCATTTACTTTTTCTAGTGCATAAAAAATATGAAAGTTTTGTTTCTTGAATTAATTGCATAAACAATGGACCACAAACTTTATTCTGCTACATTGTCTGCCCTTCCTATCTGTCATGAATTATTGAAATTCAGCTTTCTTTCTATCTTTGATAATACTGCCCTTTTATATACAAGTCAAGTATTAGTACAGAGCTACAATACAAACATAAAGAGCCCAGTTAATCTAATAGTACTGAGAAGAGCTTAGCAACCACCTGCGATGCAATTTTTCAGTTTGTAGAACAAATGAATTGTACTGTTGTATCGGACTGTGAATTAAGTGCCACGTAACAAAGGTTTAGTATCAGACAAAAATACCCAGTACCTCTCCCTGCACTCAGAAAATGCAGAACACACAAACTAGTGATTAAAAGCAGTAAATGCCAGAACAGCTAGGACATCATCACAGGGGCAGCCCTACAGGGTGAGTAGTGACTGAGGGGACATGAGACAGCACATCATTGTCAAGAAAGTCTGCAGTACTGTTGGCATTAGAACTGTGCCCATCCTCATGTCTCCACAGTACTGATCAAATATTGAATTTGTTTATAAAGAACTAACCTGTACTCTGCTAAACTTTCTTTGGACTGGTATTTTCAAGTATTGCCCAATGCAAGACAGCATTTATGTTCTGCATAATTGTTGAAAGTAGCACATGGATTGCTGCCAACACAGATTGTCAGTTCCTCTTACATCATTGTCAAAACAATCTTATCTAATTTAACTACTTAAGCAGTGAAATTGAGGCACTTCAGGTTAATTTTCTTTTTTTTGGCAATAAAGCTCAAAAAAACCTCAAGGAGAGTTTTAAAATTAAAAAGAATGCCCTAATAATTAGTATTCAAATCATAGTAATTTGGCACATATAAAAGTAAGTCCCTACTCCCAACAATATCTATAATCTGAGGTAGATCTTCCCTTTTAGTTCCTAGCTCTGTGGCATGGGACTAGCAGAGTGCTATTAAATTTGTGAAGTTGAGTTTCTTTTAACATGAATTTGGGCTCAGATTTTCAAAATTACTTCTAACTTTGCATCCCTTGAACACACCAGTTTGAGACATCAAAATAGTCTCAATTTTTGAAAATGTAGGCCTTGTTCAACCTACCACACAAACTCCTGCTGCACCAAGAAAATAAAACATTTTGACAATGTTTCAAGAAATTTACTATTGACAGCATGATTTCTGGTTGCCTAGCTTAAACCATTTTGAAACTCATTTACAGAAATGTTGAAGACACATAGCTCTAGATGAAATCAGTGGGATCTGCTGGATACTCTATGTTTATGGCCCAAGTTGTATCAGTAGTATAAAATTGAATTATACCATCCCCATTGGGGCTGTTTGATAACTTCCATCTGTGAAATTAACAATGCTTAAATGTACTTCTACCCTTTTGATTTCTAATCCTCTCTAAAACTGGCCACATTCTGTGTGTGTGTGTGTTTCTATTTTACATATATCTAAAAATCAGTTTTTCAACTATGAATAAAATCTAAAACTTTACTAACCAAGTCTGGTGTGGCTGCAGACACTCAGTAAAAGCTTCAGTCTACATAGCTCAGCTTCTCTTTCATTTTAGTCTCACACAGTCATATTCCTGGCACAATAACCCCCCAAATAATTAAATTAGTTTATAGGGATACTTTGAAAAGGAAATAGAATTCTGTGGTCCTGGGGTTTTCCAAACCACAGGGAGTGGAACAGGAAAAATTAGAGCAGCTGTAGTAAGCACAGTTTCAGATCTCATTCCTCAGCCCCTGTGCAGTGCAATTGATAATTTGACTTGAGTGGAAAAGTACATGAAGTAAATTTGCAGGGATTTTCATTTTGTGGAAATGATGTTCTAGAACTACAGAAAAGACTTTGAGCTGGAACTGTCTCCTTAAATTAGCTCTTCTCCTTATGTGGCTCATATAAAAATTTTACCTGTTAATCAAATGGATTTCAGTTGCTCAATAAAGTTGGCTGAGTAGAACTCTGGGGAGAAAATTTCTATTAGGAATCTAAATTCATCATTTAAAGCCAAAACACCAGCTGTAGATATAAGTGAAACTCTTCTGATCAGAAGAGTCTTGCTCATGACCCTGACAAAAAAAGAATAATATATTTGAACAACAAAAGATCAGCTGATTCCAACTGACTGTTTTCCACCAAACAGAATTCACTCCAGAAAAAAAAGAAGCAAGACCCAAACACATTAATAGCACTTGATATTAATGTCTACAACACTCACTTTTTCTATCACTTCATTTTCTAAAATCGGTTAGTGTTAGGACAACTACTTAACCGGGTTGAAAGTTCTGATTTTTACTTTGTCTCCAAACTATTGGACAGGATAATTTTGTTAGCTATAAGCAATACCACCTCGATACTAGCAAAGAAATACCTCATGTGAAATGAATTCATAATTTTGATGAACTCCTATTCCTCAAAAGCATTGCCAAATGCTACAGTCCACTCATTATGAAAGTGATTTCCTAAATACAGTAGCCTGTGCAGTTGTCCTATTGCTCTGTGTATTTTAAAGACCTTTCTAAAAAGAAATTTCTTTACCAGCGTGTCACTAGACAGATAAACAGATCTATGCCTATGCCGTTACACTCCGCTATAACTGTTGTATAGGTGAGTGACTATTATGGTAATTTGTGAATATCTGGCATTTCATAGCATTTTAATCTCCTTTTGTTTTTCTTTTTCTTTAGGTTTCCCAGTTCCTGAGGTGAGCTGGTATCGGGATGGCCAGGTTCTTTCTGCTGCAACTCTGCCCGGTGTGCAGATCTCGTTTAGTGATGGCCGCGCTAAACTGGTGATCCCCACCGTGACAGAAGCAAACAGTGGAAGATACACCGTACAAGCCACCAATGGATCTGGGCAAGCAACTAGTACTGCTGAGCTACTTGTCACAGGTATCAAGCATCTAAAGAAAAGTACTTCTTTCTGCATTGTGAGAAAGTGTCACAGATAGTGAAAAAAGTTTGGATTTGAAGCACACGATCAGCTAAGAAATAGCAAACCAAATTCCTTTTCCTAAAGCAGTGTAGAATTCAGCATATATTCTCAATCAGTAATTTCTAACAACGTCCTTTATACCTTAACTGTATACAGTTTAATCTTGATTTTATAAACTCTTAATCACAATTATAAACTCCTGGTTTAGCCCTGCATACTTCTGCTCATATTCCCTGTCTTACTGGCTACATTCAAACTACACATAGAAGAAAGGATAAAGTTCTGCAGGATGGAGCCCTTAATAATATTTAATGATATAAATGGATTTTAACAGAATAACTCACATAAAGGTCCATACTTAAGAGGCTGCGGTTGCTACCTATGGTTATAATCAAGGTATCTCTAATTCTAAAACATTTGCAACTGAACTGGACATAATCAGAAATACCAGAAATTTTAAACACATGAAAAAATTTCAGGGTGTTTGCATTTTGGAAAATCAACTCTTAATGTCTTGAATGTTTGAGATGGTAGTATCATCTGTCAGTAGCATGTGAAGGAGAAATAGACCTCTAGCCCTTACAGTTCCTTTTAACAGATGTTACTCTTTTTCTGTTTATTTCTTCAATAAAACTACAGCTGGAACAGCACCACCAAACTTCGCACAACGACTACAGAGCATGACTGCAAGGCAGGGAAGTCAAGTTCGACTTGACGTGAGAGTGACTGGAATCCCTACACCTGTGGTGAAGTTCTATCGGGATGGAGTAGAAATCCAAAGCTCCCCCGATTTTCAAATTTTACAAGAAGGAGACCTTTACAGCTTAATAATTGCAGAAGCATATCCTGAAGACTCCGGTACCTATTCAGTAAATGCCACAAATAACGTGGGACGTGCTACTTCAACAGCTGAATTGCTGATTCAAGGTAACGGAGTTGAAGTTGCAAGCCATGAAAATAAGAGAGCATTCTTTGTTGTAATGGCACAATATGCACCACTTAATCAAAGTTATATCAATAAGTTCATTTATAACTTCTGTCTTAGGAGCTACTAACTTGCTGTGAAAAAGCAGTGTCTTTGGTGTAATTTGTCAAAGATTTTTGTCTGATAATTTAAAAGGACCTTTCATCCAGAATGGGTCTTTAAACTGAGGATACAATAGACAGAAAAAAGTGTGGGATACTGTCAGTTTTCATTACATTCTGTAGATTTCTCAAAGTTGTATTTGTGAGCTGGCTTTGATAGAATAGATGTATTAGACTGCATAACTCTACATGGTCTTGTAACTGAGCCTGGTAAGGATTAAAACAGTTCTCAGACAATTGTAGCAGTGAATCATCCTACGCAGAGCAGCTTGCCTTGAATTTCACCTGTCAGGCTTCCAGACTGGGAAGTCATTTGATCCAGGGCTGATTCTGAAGAATCTAGAATAAATGCGTTTTGTTTTGGTTTGTTTGTTGTGGTTTTTTTTTCCTAATGACATAGTTATTCGGAAATATTATTTCAACTATTTTCACAGTTATCTGCCTGTAGATACTGCAGGAAAAACAGATGATTGCTTAATTCTTTCTCTGTTTTTTATATACTTTTGTATATAATTGGAATTGACCATTCATTTATTTCTGCAACTGCTTATTGTTTGTTGCCATATGCAATTCTCCTGACCGTGTTTTCTCTTCCAAAAGGTGAGGAAGAAGCCGTTCCTGCTAAAAAGACAAAGACAATTGTTTCGACTGCTCAGATTTCACAAACAAGACAAGCCAGAATTGAAAAGGTTAGGGTTTGGTTTGGTTTTGGGTTTGTTTTTTTTTTTTTCCAAAACTAAACAGGTAAGACTAAAATGTGAATGATTACTTGAACAGTTTCTCTGACTTGTTTTCTTGATTTCATTGTAGAAGACTGAAGCCCACTTTGATGCCAGATCACTTACAAGTGTTGAAATGGTCATAGAAGGTGCGACTGCCCAACAGCTCCCACACAAAGCACCTCCACGAATGCCTCCTAGACCTACGTCAAAATCACCAACCCCACCAATAGTTGCTGCAAAAGCACAAATGGCACGACAGCAATCACCATCACCTGTTAGACAATCACCATCACCTGTAAGACATGTCAGAGCACCAACACCCTCACCAGTAAGGTAAACTTATTCTTTCAAATAGGATTGCTTTTTGAATCACTTTCACATATAGCAGCAATGCTGTAGAATGAGAGCATAGTATAAAATGTAAGAATGCACTGACTTGATACTGAGTTTAATCTGATGGTGAGGTATAATGTCCTATATTTGCCACTGCAATAGAACTGCGTCTCTTATGTAAATTTTCTCTCTCATATGGAAGAAAATCCTTTAGTGAATAAATCCCACTTGATTGCTCTACATACAGCTGAAGCAGCACTCAAAGCTCCACATTCATGATGAAAAAGAAGAAAACAATAGAGCCCTTGACTATTTTAGATGAACAGAGAAAAGAGCAATGACACTGTGATGAGTGGTAAACAGAATGGAAGGATATGTAAAAAAATGTGAATACATGTTCTATGCGTGTGCTGGTAATGACTGCAGAAATAATGTTTTGAAGGTAGGCAAGGTAAATGTGGTTATGGAAAAATGAAGTTTAGCTCAGCTGCATAAAATGACTTTAGAGGGGAAGTGAGGAATTTGAAGAGCAGGGCTTGTGGTCTGGGAGATCTCAGGAGGTCTGTGCTGAGAGGCTGGTAAAGAGAAGATTGATTTGGAAGTCCTGCAGTTTCAGCATCCTGAAGAACCATCAACATGGAAGGAATGGCTCCAAGCTGAGTGCTCAGAAGAGGCCCATTTAAATTGCCAGAGCTAAGTAGGCTGTTGAATTTTGTTCTGTTGAGAGTAACTTGCAAGGAGAGGAAGAAATGGATTGGTAGTAACTAGCAATACCTAACTGCATAGATGAAAGAATAATTCAGTAGTGCCATCTAGAGTGTCTATAGCTAGAAAATAAATCTAAAAATTAATATGATGCTGCTGCCCCCTACTGCTGCAATTTGTTAATGTTACCTGGGAAGTACAGCATAAAAAAATTCCTCTCAAAGAAAATCCAAGTTAGAAAGCCTGTTAAAGCATTTGAAAAATGCTTTAAAACTATGTGCTAGGATTAGAATTGAACTTTTGGAATATCAGAATTTAGAAACTAGCACTTTCCAAGTGAGTATCAGTTATTTTGGCTGAGATTTGTAAATGTAAGTATGGGAAAAAATATAGGCCCTGATCTGAGCACATGTATGGATGACTTGTGGAAATGAGATGTGGTGCAGGAGTAGATACAGTTATTGCTAGGTGGCTGCCAGAAGATATTTTTACAAAGAGCAGTTACACTAATCATTTTGTCTCTACGAGACCAGACCACAAATATAGTATGTACTACCCACAGCCTGTAAGACTTTTATATTATTCCTATTAGGAGAATTAAGATGGAGTAAATGGAAATTAATAATGTATTTTTATATTTTAAATGTATGTGCTTCGGTGAAAATGCCCTTTGACATTTGCCCTGATTTCTGTTTTGAAATCTAACTAAGCTACTACAAAAATGTGTTACAGTTATGAGTATGACAAAAACACACATGAGACATAACGTTAAAAACAGATAAGTGTAATTTACAAGTAGAACACCTCAAAAACTTTTATAAAATTAAACTACAAAGTACTGAAGAATACCTTAAATGGGGAGTGAATTCAAGTTCAGGCTGAAGTGGTTTGTTTAGTTTTCCCTGTATGACACTACACTGATTTTGTTAATACCTTATTTCTCCATTAGATCAGTTTCTCCTGCTGGAAGAATCTCCACCTCACCTATTAGACCAGTGAAATCTCCATCCCCAATCCGTAAAACACATGTAGTGACAACAGGTGGGGCCGAAGTCCTTCCTCCTTGGAAGCAGGAAGGTTATGCTGCAACCACAGAAGCTCAGATGAAGGAAACAAGAGTATCTACAAGTGCTACCCAAATAAGAACTGAAGAAAGATGGGAGGGGAGATACGGGGTCCAAGAACAAGTTACCGTTAGCGGTGCTACTGCTGGTGAGGTGGCAGCTGGTGCTAGAGAGGTAAAGTCTATTTTTTGGAAAGAGCATTTGTTTTGCTCTATGTGCTAAATGGAGTCCAAGAGGCTGTGTGTAAAAACGTGTGTGTATCTGCTGTTGAGTGAGTTCTGTTGCAAATATTTAAATGCTTTTTTGCAACATTCTGTAACTTGTTTTGTGCTTCTGAATGTATGCAAAACATGAAAAAATGTCTTTTGATGTGACTAATATAGGTGAGAAAGGACAGTGAAAAAACAGCAGCTGTTGCTACGGTTGTTGCTGCTGTGGATCAAGCCATGGTGAGAGAACCACCTCCAGGTGTTGTAGAGCAAACTTCTAAAAGGACAGCAATGACTGCAGTCCACGTTCAACCTGTTCGGGAGCAGGTAGAAATAGAGCACAGACCCTCTATGATTTCCCCTTTATCCCTTCATCCAACATGCAAACAAGGCATGATTCACTGTGAGGAATTAACAAGATATTACCCAGTGCACTGCAAAAGCATGCATACTCATATCGAGCATCTGGACTGTAAAGGAATGCTCATGGATCACTTAGTCCCTTGCTTTCCATCATAGCAGGACTGAACTAATTATTCTTAAACTGCTTTTAAGTTTAAGAATGCCTTCTGTGAAAGTGATCCTGTATTCTCCCTTATCATTTATTCTCTAACATTATTCTTACACTAATGAAGTTTCTCCTCTAATACCCTATTTATAATTTCCCCACTAGGAATAAAATAATTCTCTCTTAGTATTTTTCCTTCACTACCATTCCTCTCTTATTTTTTCTTCTCTTCTTTTGATGACAAATTTGTTAAAATGAATTTTAAGCCTTTGTTTTTTTGTTTGTTGCTTAAAAATCAGATGAGAAAGGAGGCAACAGTAGTAGTTACCAGTGATAAAGCCACAAAACAAACAGTAATATCAAGAACTAGAGAAGGAATTGTTACTTCACAAGAACAAAGGCACATCTCTCGTGAAAAGGTGAATACAGATGTTACCAATGATCATCATACTCTACCTTGTTCAAAATCTAATATCCCATCAAAAAGACAAGCCTATGAACAAGACAAATGGCATACTGAAATATTATTTTCTCCTTTTATATACATTAGTTTTAGTTTACACTGCTATCATTCTGTCTCTCCTTGATGATGACTGTATTTCTTTTTTATTTCAATTCCATTATTAATACCTAAGAATGTGATAGATAAACTTGCAAAATATTAACTTAGAAAAAAAATCTATTTTTTTATGTATTGTATAGTGATTTACTAGATAGTATTCTCAATCATTTAAAGACCTGTCAAGTAGGAAATAGCTCTTAAATTTTTTTCCTGGTTTTCTTTCTAAGCTTGCCATTTGTAGCCTGCTTGCTTTGTTGGCAGCACAATGGGTCAGAAAAAGGAGGAAAAACTCATTCTGCATTGAAATAAATTTTGAAAATACTGATTTGATTTCAGATTATGTTAGCATGTGTTTTATCAGGCGAATGTAATTTAATGGAAGACCAGCTTTTGTAGAGAAAGTGTTCTTTCTCTAGAGAAATAGTTACATTTGCATTCTGGTTGAAATACGTGAGGAAGAAAGTGTAACTTACATTTAAAGTACAAAGAAACAGAAATCCACCTGAGCAAAACCTTACATGTTTATGTGCAAATTACATCATGAACTTCTTGGCAAAGTGAGGGGTACGCAAAAGTTGTTTTTAACATCCTACACTTTCTCAAACTGATTATGATGCAGGACAGTTTTTCTCTGATCCAATATTTTTATTACTGCTTTCAGTAGCAAAGCAAGCATTTGTGGTATGTTTTATTATTCTTATGCTTAATGTATACATGTTTTATAAAAAGTCTGTTTATGTTGTAATTGTTGTTTCCAGACTAGATGATTTTGAAATCCAGAGTTTGTAATTTTTCCTCCTTTTCATTTGTATCTTCTTTTCCAAATGTATCGAAAATCACATACCTTAGAATTTTAAACAATATATCATTTAAACTTCTTTATTTGTAAACATTCAGATACGAAAAGAACCAGAGAAAACTCCACTACCAACAGCAATAATTGCC
Source organism: Athene noctua (assembly GCF_965140245.1). Lineage (NCBI taxonomy): Eukaryota > Metazoa > Chordata > Aves > Strigiformes > Strigidae > Athene > Athene noctua. Next base: position 26,396,816 of record NC_134043.1, on the reverse strand, counting down.
ACAGACAAAGCCAAAGAACAAGAAAGAATATCAAGAGCTAGAGAAGAAGTATCTACCAGCCATGAGCAAGTGCACATTGCTCATGAAAAGGTAAAAAATGTTACAGATGTTTAAATCATTGTTACACTCTAGTAAGTTCATAAACCCTCATTTTTCATTGAATGTGCTAAAAATCTTTGCTCTGGTTTTTCATGAAGAGACGATTACTAACTGAAAACTTTATGAAACAAATTATTCCAGATGTAAGCCCAGTATTGCAGGTCCAGTTCTACTGACTTTATGGCAGCTCTGTCTACAGAGGAATAGTGCAGCTGCCCTTCCTACAGAACCTTTGAGCATTATGGCTTTTATTGCCAGGGTGCCCAGAATTTAATCTGATGCTTAATGACCTTTGATTTTTGTCTGAAGTTAGATTTCTGAAGATAAATTATAAAAGTTATGTCTCACAGTATGATATGTACCTATGGAGTTTGCTTTAGTGAAGTTCATATTTGTATGAGGACTGAATGTATCTACTAGGCCATATTGTGGAACGATTGTTTGATGGAGTAACTGATGAAATAGTTCCATCTACCCATGAGAATAAATATTAAGTCAGTAATACTAATTTTTATTTTCTACAAAACATAACAATGATATATCACAATTAACTAGGAAGTAGATTCTTCTCTATTTCACACGCAGATTAATGTGATATCTTAATGACTTTGAATACACATCATTCAGCTAGTCTATAACTTGTTCTGTGCAAAGGAATTATTCCATTTCTCAGGTGATGTTTTTCTCTTACTGATATACATTCTGAAACCTTATCCCAGTTTCCCAGAAGGATGTGTAATTTCGGCAACAGGCATAATTAATTACTATTATTTTTCTTTACCATAAAACCTAGATAAGAAAGGAAGATATCAAACCTTCTGTACCTAAGGTAGTAATTACTGCTGATAAACCTAAAGCACCGGTCATAATATCGAAAAGTAAAGAAGGAATTGCTACCAAACAAGAACAAGTGAGCATAACCCATGAAAAGGTGAATAGAACTATTAAAAAATATTTGTTTTCCTATCCTTTCTTCTTTACAAACCTTATGTGTCCCTCAAAAAATACTAACTATACATTTCCAGCTCATTTTATCTGATTTATTCCACTTACAAACTTTTAGAAGTACTGCTAATTAGACTATATTATTCCACCTCTACCTTTCTGTCCTAACTGCTTTAATTAATAGGATGCCCCCAGTTCTCTTCTGACTGACCTTTGGAATGGACTTGAAATGCATTTTAACTTTTTTTAAAAATCATTAGTTTTATTTAAATAGGTGTCAGGATGTAACAATACTTATCAGTATACATATAATACAAAGCTGCGTGCAGTGCACAAGGATCTAACCCCTTACTTGTCCTTCCCTGTTCCCATTCCAAAATGCTTTCCCATTGTTCAAACATCTTTTCAGACCATATATAACTGAAACTTTTATTTCTGCTATAATAATTAGATTAAAAAGGAAGCTAAGAAAACTACTGTAGTTCCGAAAATAATTGCTACTGATAAAACCAAAGCACCAATCACAGTGTCCAGAACTAGAGAAGAAATTACAGCCAAGCAAGAACAAATCCATCTAACTTATGATCAGGTGAATATAGCTGTTGCAGGTGTGAAATGCACTGTTACAATTTGTTTTATCTGCAAACCTCACCTTTTAAGACTTACTTGGGTACAATAGAATGCCCTCAAATTAATTCATGATAATATACCCATCAAGTGGGATGATTGTCAAGTAACAGAGTCAGTGTGATTCTTTCTAGTTCTCTGTTAGGAAATGCCTCTTTAATGACTACAGTCAGATTTCTCTGTGAAAGCCTACTCCCTACCAATGACTTTCAAATAATGTTCGAATTTCTGATGCTGCAATCTTTTTCTACAAGAGGGTTCCTTGCAATCTTATGGTTGCCAGATGAAACAACCTCTCTCTATTAAGATTTGAATTGTATTGTTCTTTCTACAATGCAAACTTTAACATCCATTCAAGTGTGTCCAGTTTATTACTCCTGACAATCAGACGCTTGTTGACACAGTTTTGTTCCAGTAGGACTCCCACAGCAGAAAAGCTTTTCTATTATAATACAGCCAGGAGCTGTCATATGTGGAAGAATAGCATAGTTGCCGACAGCTTTTATTTAAAGTCTATGTATCTACTTTGTTAGAAATAGTATCGTACATTCATAAAATACTTTTATAAAATATAATTAAAAGAGCATAGCATATAATATTCACTCAGGGGAGTCAGACTGCTAAGAGTTACTTTTTAGATAATGTAAATTAGGGTCAAATTCAAGTTGGTATAAACAAGAATTGTGAGATCTGCAGTGATACTGAATAAGAGGTCCCTATTACCTAAATATCTGTAAACAATCACATTTTTGCCTTGCTTAAGTTATTTTAGTTCAAGGTGATAATGACTTTAAAATCAGCATGAAATTATCTGTTAGGTTTTTTCCCATCTACAAGTCATATATTTCATATGATCTGTTGCTACATTGAGATCAGTTATGACAGTAATAATAAACACTACTAGTAGTAATCATCCTATTACCTGCTGTTTGCTGACTGGGCAGAAATTTGGATCCTGATAACATAGAAGTTGACAGTATTTATAAGTTATTAGAAACAAAAAAGAGTCCTGATACAAATGCATTCTTTATAATTTCTCAGAAAGCTCAGTTTTTCTTCTTTTGTAAAATCCTGTAAATAGATTATCACCAAATTAATAGATATGCCTGTGGTGAAATTTTTTATGGGTATATTCCTGAGTAAATACATTCACATCAGATGATAGACACATTCTTTACATTTTTAGTAGCATCCAACAGTTATATGGAGCTGATGACTATACTGACTTTAAAATTATGTGCACATTTATGTACCTGCTGTACTCCTGGACAAGTAGCCATAAATGTGACTATGAAGTATTAAAAGTAGGCTTGCATACAAATATTGATATATGTAAAGCACAGAAGCATAGCTCTATGTTCTGAATATGCATAGATAGAGTAAAAAAAAAAAAAAAAGTATGTATTTGAATCTACTGTGAAGTGTATTTATGGGTGAACACATTTGATGTTTACATTATTACTATTGCATATCTATGCACTCTTTCTTTGTCTGGAATATACATTGCTGAACATTGTATTTATAAGTATTTTCCATATATGCAAGCCTTTAGTATAATGATGAATATTTGTATAAATTCTGCCAATGTTATCCGTAGACTGAAGCTGGAAAAAGGGCTGAAGCTGTAGCTACAGTTGTTGCAGCAGTTGATCAGGCACGTGTTCGATCACCCTGGGAACCCGAACAAGCAGATGAAGCTTATATAAAGCAGAAAACTTTGGCATATGGCTATAAAGAGCATGCTGTTACAGACCATGCTGCTGAGGCCCCAGCAGAACGTCATGTTGTCACCAAAGAAGTTAAAACTGTCTATGTTCCTCCTGAGAAACATATCGCAGCTACTGAAAAGAAGGAAGTTCAGATATCAACAGAGGTTAGTCTCGGTTTACATTGCATTCTTTTCCAAAAACTACATCCCAGTGAAATCTGTTCCAGTTTGGAGAGTGGCATCACATTCTCGACAATTTTTTTCATTGCTTTGCATAGATAAAAAGAGCGACAGAAACTGAGAAAACAATTCACGTTGAACATCCGCGACCCCGCACAGCAAGTCCCCACTTCACAGTCTCCAAAATTGCTGTTCCTAAACCAGATCATACGTATGAGGTAAGAAGTGAAAACTGTAACCAAGACGACCAGCATTCTTGTCTATAATACCTGGTAGGTCACCCATTCCAGTTGGTTTTTCTTCCCCTCCAGTATGGTGCTTTCCCAAGAAAAAGAGTTGTATACTCTCTGCAGTGGTTTTTGTTGTCTTCTTTGAATAATAAAAAGCAGTGTTGTAAACAGACATATGGACTGCTAAAGTGTGATTTGTAATTATTAGTTATTTAAACAAGCTTATAATCTGTTTAAGGATGCAGCTTCAATACTTCATGTCATGCAGAGAAATCGTAAACATTTCTCATGCAACTTGCATTTTATAAAGAGCAGAAGTATCCCTCTACAATCTTATTATGTGCATCACCTCACTAGCAAATTGAAAACAGTGCTTCTTTCTTCCTTGCAGATTACAACATATTAAGCTAATTTTTGAAGGAGAAAAAAATCCAGACTGCATAATATGACATCATCCATTTTTAATGTTATCATTTCCATTCTGCTTGACTCCTTCATATAATATTGGAAGTTCCCATTTAATTAATTTCCTCATTCAAGCATACTTTCTCTCTTCACCTGGATTATAAAATGCACTGTTTTTTCTCTCAAACATAATTAAACACTATAAAAAGTACCTAAAATATTTTTCATTAAAGATTTATGTATATTTTCCAAAGTTATTACACCTACAATAGCATTTTGAAATCTCTTTGATTATTTTAATCACTGACAGTTACATAATTAGTAGTATTGTTTATTGCTGTATCAGTCTGATCAAATGGAAAGCTAAAGCCTCAAGTGAATAAATTTAGAGGACATTTCTCATTGGTGGACTTAAGAGCTTCTTGACCATTTAAAGAACAAATTCTAAAGTAAAAAACCAAAATATTTGAATGTTAGACACATCAAAAATAATACAAGGATATTATATCTCTAGTATTCTACTACTTCGGTCTAAATTTAGAATTCATTTTTATTATATATATATATCTTCTTCGGTGTCAACAAAAAGTAACTAAGGAAGGAACTGGTGCATATGCAAGATTGCTCAGGAAATTTACTGTTTCATTTGAAAACAAGAGAACAACAAAGCTGTAACTCTTTCTTTTCTGTTCTGTAGGTTTCAATAGCTGGATCTGCCATGGCTACTCTGGAAAAAGAGTTATCAGCTACTACTGCTGCGCAAAAGATCACCAAGCCTGTGAAACCACCTCAGCTAAAGCCACACGAAGTCAGGATAAAAGCAGAGCCAGCTGCCCCTCCACAGTTTCCTTTTGGGGAGGCTGCTGAAGCCTATAAAAGTCGTTATGATGTTGAGACTAGAAAAGAGGCAGGTGTAAGCATTAAAGGTGAAGCAGTGTGGGAAGAACACTTGGGGTTGAGGAAAGAAGGTGAAGCAAAGGTATGTTATTAAGCAAATTTGCATCACTTTGACTGACTTTCATCTTAAAAATGTGGCATAGTCTCAGTTTTCTCATTGTAATTTTCCACTTTTACAGCATTCTGCTGACTTATCTCTTTGTTGTTTTACACAAATCCTTCTAAGGACCTAATATTTACCTATGACAAGCAAAGAGCCCTCTTTACCTAATTTATTTTCTTATCTAAATTCTTCTGTTTGTCCTTAGCTTTGTTAGGTGTTTATTTACTGTTCTTTAAACATCCTAGGTGACAGAAACTGCCAGAGTTCCTGTACCTGCAGAAATCCCTGCTACTCCACCCACCTTAGTCTCGGTAAGTAATTTGTATGTAGATTAGAAGAGTTACACTATGTTTTTACCTAACCATGAAAATTTGGCTTGATGTAATCTCTCTCTGTATTAGACTGACAGACATACAGTTTATCTCTGATACACACTATCCTCAATGTTTGTAATGGGGTGATTCTACAATATTATGTCACATAGTAGGTTGACCTTTGCTGCAGTGAAACAATTTCTCACCATGATCTGCATAAACATCAATGTACCTTTTCATTTTCTGTTAATAACAGTAATGTTCAGGGATCTCAAATACAGTTTCAAATACTTCCCTTTGGGAAATGTATCTTTTTTCCTGGGTACACTGCTGAACAGAACACTGTTTTGAAGTAGACATTAAATTCTCCATTCAAACAGGTTTTAGTTGTTTAATAGTGAAAATATATACTGAGTGTGATATTTTTTTGTCATACAGGGCCTCAAAAATAAGACTGTGACTGAAGGCGAGTCTGTCACTCTGGAGTGTCATATCTCTGGTCATCCTCAGCCTACTGTGACATGGTACAGGGAAGACTACAAGATTGAGAGCTCAATGGACTTCCAGATCACTTTCAAAGCAGGGCTTGCTCGCCTTGTGATTCGTGAAGCCTTTGCAGAAGACAGTGGAAGATTTACCTGCACTGCTACCAATAAGGCTGGGAGCGTCAGCACATCTTGCCACTTATATGTGAAAGGTATGTATATTTATCATTGTAGGAAAATTATAAATTTTGTTAACTACATATTACTTGTAATGTAATTTAGACATTTTGTCAGCTCCCAAGTAGAATATATGTCTTGAATTGTATTCTAGGGCTGTTAGTTAACAGGGCTGGGAAAGGCCAGTTATGGCCTGATGGAGACTCTTGCTTCCTCAGTGGAAGTACCTGGCCCTCTGAGTGAACTAACTACTTAACCTTCTCTCTCTTTGTGTCAACTAAACTCGCTGCTTAAGCACTATTAAAGGATTTTAAAATCCACTATATCATATTTGCCTTTCAGTTTCAGAAGAAATTGAGACTCGAGAAACCATTTCTGAGAAGGCTGTTACAGAAGAGAAACGGTAAAGTTACTTTCCTAAACAGACTGCTCTTACTGTGGTCATTAGTTTCGTGGACTCTGTTTATAAGAGCTTCATACATCAGCTCACTTACTTGAATTGAAATCTTATTTCAGCTATGTGGAGACAAAGGACATTGTAATGGAAGATGTCTCTGCTGCAGCAGAGGAAGTATCAGGAGAACCCATACCTCCTTTCTTCATTAGAAAACCCATAGTACATAAATTAATTGAAGGTGGGAGCATTATTTTTGAATGCCAAGTAGGGGGCAACCCAAAGCCACATGTCTTCTGGAAAAAAGGTGGAGTTCCTCTAACGACTGGCTACAGGTACTTTGAATATAATGCACGGTAACTATTTAAACATAACTTCGAAGAATATTTAATTGACAGTACCTTAGTTTTGATTCCCTTATTGATGCTGAGCCAATAACATCACTGATTTAATGAAATTAAGATCATGTCTTAATGTGAGGCTTTAGAAGACTGCTAAGTTTTAAAATATACTTTAAAACTTATATTATTCAAAAGACCGTAAAATGAGCAATGCTACATATCCTTAAACACAAATCAGGAAGAAGTTTTGCGTTTGTTTTTGTTCTGTTTATGTGGTGTTTGCATTCTGTCTATACAAATATAGAAAGCAACACACCTTCTAGCAGAGAAATAATACATTTGTAACATTCTTGAAATATATTGTGCTATAATGACCCATATTAGGAAAAACTATGTGCACACAGCAGATAGCATTTTACTGTGTTGAATAATGAGATCTCTGATATTTCAGTGCTGCTGTTTGCATCCCTTTTATTTTAGTGACAACAGAAAGAAAATAGACCTGTACTCTAGTTTCAGCATGGTTACTTTTCCTACACTGTCCTGCAGATTCATTGAGTGAGAATTGCCTGCAGAAGTTCCTCTTTTTTTGTCTTGTACAAGTTAGGAGTGATTCTTGATTAATTTTATAACTGAAGGCAAGTTCACTAAAAAGTCTGTTCATCAGAATTATAGAGAGCTTGTGCTTTTCTGTTTCTGTAGATACAAAGTGAGTTACAAAAGAGAAACCGGGGAATGCAAACTTGAAATTTCAATGACTTTTGCCGACGATGCCGGAGAATATACTATTGTTGTTCGTAATAAACATGGAGAAGCTTCTGCAACGGTCTCCTTACTAGAAGAAGGTACATTGTAGATTAAATAAATGAGAAAAATATTTCTTAAAATTAACTTTAAAAGGGAAATACATTTTAAATTGTGCTGCAAAGTCTTTGTAGCTTTGTTTGGTCAGTTCAGGAATCATAAAGGAAGATCTGGTGGCTCTGTATCTGAACGACAGAGTATTTGACATCAGGTTTTTGAAGGCCTTAAATTCTTTCCTTGGATATGGGGCTATAGGAACTTTCTCCTGTTGATGTCCATAACAGTCTACATAACATAATACATTCAGAGAGTGATGTGAGGAAAGGAGGTTAATAGAGTAATAGGTTGTTCTATTACAGGGAAAGAAGCCAACTCAATTTTTTTTTTTTTTTAGTTGACCTTGTAAAAATGCATGAAAGTTTGAGGGAGACAGAGCCACACTGAAGAAATTGTAAAATAGTCTCTACGGGTGTTTCCAGTTTGAGAACTAGAACACCTAAATAACACAGTAAAACCTTTACCTGTTTATAAAGCTCATCTGAAGGCATTGGTCTTTGTATTTTTTTACTGTTTGTATTTTATTAGCTAAAGAGACAGAAACTCTGCTTGAATCTCCAAAAACAGTAAAATAAGTTTATACTTGTTTTCTCTATTCAATCTAGTAAAACTTATCAAAATTAATGTGTTTTTAATTCTTAGCTGATTATGAAGCCTACATAAAATCGCAACAAGAAATGATGTACCAAACTCAGGTGACTGCATATGTACAGGAACCAAAAGTGGCTGAGGTAGCCCCAGCTATTTCATATGGTGACTTTGAAAAAGAGTATGAAAAAGAGCAAGCCCTAATTAGGAAGAAAATGGCAAAAGATACAGTGATGGTCAGAACTTTTGTAGAAGATGAGGTATGTCTACCACTCCATACTCATTTTGTATTCTTACATTTTACCAGTACAAATCACTTCTTTACGAGGTGACTATCTGACACATAGAACTAATGATCTTGTTTTTCCATATAGGAATTCCATATTTCTTCTTTTGAAGAAAGACTTATCAAGGAAATTGAACTCAGAATTATTAAAACCACCTTAGATGAACTTCTTGAAGAAGATGGAGAGGAGATGATGGTTGATATTTCTGAATCTGAAGCTATAGAAGCAGGTTTTGATTTAAGATTAAAAAATTACAGAACCTTTGAAGGGACAGGAGTTACTTTCCATTGCAAGACGACTGGATATCCATTGCCAAAGGTACCCCAGACCTGTGTGACATTAATCTATTTAAAATACTATCTGGTGCTCTACTTGAAAAATCCCTTAGCATCTCATTGTCAGACATTCTACATTCTACATAGAAAACAACAAATCTCAAAGGAAAGGCAGTCTTTTGTTTTCAAATCAAGCTGAATTTTCCTTTTGTCACTTAATAGAATAGTGTTAGGTTGGTTAGCCTGTTCAGAGATACATTAGATTTAAGTTGTTCTTGCTTCTGAGTATCTCATAAGTTAGTCCACAAAAGTGGAGAACACAGTAACAAGTCCAGTGTAGGTCATTTTTCATCACTCTTCATCAAAATGGGCTTTATATCTGTTTGTAGCTCCAAAACTCATGTTTGAGGCTCCTGTGAAAATGTGTTGCTTTGTTCTTACTTATTTCCAGCAAAAATGTTGGTGTTAACACATACACATAGGGTGTGATTATGCATCAGCTGAAAAAATAGGAAGTTAGAATATGTTGTATGTGTGAGTTATTACTGAATCTTTGTCTTTAGGAGAGCTCACATAGTATTCCACTGTTTCTTTCCATGCAGATTGCATGGTACAAAGATGGTAAGCGCATAAGGCATGGAGAGCACTACCACATGGAAGTTCTGCAAGATGGCAGTGCCAGTCTGCGTTTGCCTGTTGTTTTACCTGAAGATGAAGGAATTTATACTGTCTTTGCCAGTAATATGAAAGGAAATGCAATTTGCTCAGCAAAACTCTATGTTGAGCCAGTTGCACCCACAGCAACTCCAGGTTATATGCCAGGACCAGAAGTTATGAGAAGATATAGGTAGGTACACAGTAATATATAAATTTCATGAAACTTCAGTCTGCTGTGATAGACAGTCCAAAAACTCCTTACACAGCAACTAAACAGCTTAAGTTACTAGAGTCTGCATACATCCAGAGAAGTTCTAAATGCTGTTTTCATGGTTTATATTGATTCATGTGCCAACTATTTGTCTGATTTGCCTTCTTAATGAGCAATGCTGTTCCCAGAGTACCATCATTCACATGCATATCCAGCCACAGTATCAGATTTACAACCTCAGAAACCATATTTATTTCTTAAAGTATTCAGGTGTTGGAAAAAAATTCTTCTGCACTTGGAGTTTTAGTACTGTGTGCAACTCTTATTTCCCGCCCCTTGAAATAGCTGTATTTCTATGACAGAAAAAATCCTGCATTGCCATGTACTGTGTTCTGTCTCCATATGCATCCACACACAAGCACAGACTTACACAGGATTACATCCATATATGTACAGTACCTAAAACCCAAGATTTCTCTGGCTCTGGAGTATCCTAATGCTATTCAGCTGTACAAATTTCTGTCAAAAACCTAAAGAAAAGTGACTACACATAAAAATTAATTTTGTCACATTTTCTCACATAAATTGGTTAACCTCTTTAAAATAAATTATACTAAAGGCAAAAGCTGAACTCTGTTTGTCATGTCATACACATCTGTCTTATCTTTTGCTTCCAGATCTCTTTCTCCACGCTCTCCAAGCCGATCTCCTGCCCGCAGTTCTCCTTCTCGCTCTCCTGCCCGCAGATTAGAAGAAACTGATGAAGGACAACTAGAGAGACTATATAAGCCAGTTTTTGTGCTGAAACCTACATCGTTTAAGTGTTCACAGGGACAGACAGCAAGATTTGACTTAAAAGTTGTTGGCAGACCTATGCCAGAGACATACTGGTTCCATAATGGTACATCAGCCTCATTGTTGTCAACAAATAATCTTAAAAACCAATCTTATATGTGTTTTACATCTTGTTGAGACACTGTTTTCAGTGTAACTTTCTTTTTCATGCATGCCTGCAGGTCAACAAGTGGTTAATGACTACACCCATAAAATAGTTATTAAAGAAGATGGCACCCAGTCACTGATCATTGTTCCTGCTATGCCTGATGACTCTGGAGAATGGGCTGTAATTGCTCAGAATAGGGCAGGCAAAGCTTCAGTCTCAATGACACTGAGTGTGGAAGGTATCTACTGTGCACACTGAGGAGTGTTTATTAAAAACCATGGTTACGTCAGTTCCTCTTGTGATATCTTACCCTTGCTCTTTCAGCTAAGGAAGACCTAGTCAGACCACACTTTGTGGAAAGGCTGAAGAATGTTAGCGTAAAAGAGGGCTCCAGACTGGAGATGGCAGTGAGAGCTACTGGTAACCCTAATCCTGACATTGTATGGCTGAAGAACAGTGACATCATTGTACCTCATAAATATCCCAAAATAAAGTAAGCAATTTTATTTTCTTTAAATAGTAAAGGAGTTCCTTTCCAGAATCACCATTCTGTAAAGTGCCTCCTACAGTGTGCTGAACACCCTTGCTTCCGTAGAAGGGATTCACTAAGGGCTTAGTCCAATGGCTACTGAAACTGCTAACAGCTTTTGCTTTGCAGCAGGGCTAAGAGATATAAAATATTTTGTAAGACTCGCTCCATTTTTTTCCAGATAGTGTATTTTGTATTCTGCAAAGCCAATACTTTTACAACAGAGATTTAGGAACCTTTGTCTCTGATTTTGAAGCCCTCTGCAGGCAAAACTGCCATTGAATTCCAGGCTGGTTTTTATTATCCTTATCTGTTTGATTCTTAGGCACTGCACTCATAAACATGAATAAATGTAAACAGCATGTTTAGTTCCTGGGAGATTTGCCTCTGGAGGCTTTGACCTAATTTTGGAGAAGGGCAAAAGTGAATGACAAAGAAGTACAAAAAAGTTTAAATAAAATTGTTTTAATATTTCAGGATTGAGGGAACCAAAGGGACAGCTGCCCTTAAAATTGAATCTACTGCCAGGCAAGATGCTGCATGGTATACTGCTACTGCTATCAATAAAGCTGGGCGAGACACTACTCGGTGCAAAGTAAATGTTGAAGTTGAACATGCAGAACCTGAACCAGAAAGGAGGTTAATCATTCCAAAAGGAACTTACAAAGCCAAGGAGATTGCAGCACCAGAGTTAGAGCCTCTCCATCTGCGTTATGGTCAGGAGCAATGGGAGGAAGGAGATCTATACGACAAAGAAAAGCAACAGAAACCATTCTTTAAGAAAAAGCTCACATCTTTACGGCTAAAGCAATTTGGCCCAGCACACTTTGAATGCAGGCTTACACCAATTGGTGACCCAACCATGGTGGTGGAGTGGTTGCATGATGGCAAACCCTTGGAAGCAGCTAACAGACTCCGCATGATCAATGAGTTTGGGTACTGTAGCCTGGACTATGGAGTAGCCTATTCCAGAGATAGTGGAGTGATCACTTGCAGGGCAACTAACAAGTATGGTACAGACCATACATCTGCTACTCTGATTGTGAAGGATGAGAAAAGCCTTGTGGAAGAATCCCAGTTGCCAGAAGGCAGAAGGGGACTGCAGCGAATTGAAGAGTTAGAAAGAATGGCCCATGAAGGTGCTCTTCCTGCAGTTGCAGTGGACCAAAAGGAAAAACAAAAACCAGAAATTGTTTTGGTTCCTGAACCTGCAAGAGTCCTGGAAGGTGAAACAGCACGATTCCGCTGCCGTGTGACTGGCTATCCTTTGCCCAAGGTCAACTGGTACCTCAATGGACAGCTTATTCGTAAGAGCAAAAGGTTTAGACTCCGTTACGATGGAATCTACTACCTGGATATTGTGGACTGCAAATCATATGACACAGGAGAGGTGAGAGTCACAGCAGAGAATCCAGAAGGCTTTATTGAACATAAGGTGAAACTTGAGATCCAGCAGAGGGAAGACTTCAGATCTGTTCTTCGTCGTGCTCCTGAACCCAGACATGAGCCTGTAGTGACAGAGCCTGGAAAACTTCTCTTTGAGGTACAGAAGGTAGACAAACCTGCAGAAGCAACAACCAAAGAAGTGGTGAAACTGAAAAGGGCTGAAAGAATCACTCATGAGAAGCTTTCAGAGGAATCTGAAGAGCTGCGTAGTAAATTCAAGCGTAGGACAGAAGAGGGCTATTACGAAGCCATCACTGCTGTGGAGCTTAAGTCTCGTAAAAAAGATGAATCATATGAAGAAATGTTAAAAAAGACAAAAGAAGAACTTCTTCACTGGACCAAAGAGATCCCAGAGGAAGAGAAGAAAGCACTTCCTCCTGAAGGCAAAATCACCATTCCAACATTCAAACCAGAGAAGGTTGAGCTTAGTCCAAGCATGGAGGCTCCCAAGATATTTGAACGAATTCAAAGCCAGACTGTAGCCCAGGGGACAGATGCACACTTCCGTGTCAGAGTGGTGGGCAAACCAGACCCCGAGTGCCAGTGGTTCAAAAATGGTGTGCAGATTGAAAGGACTGATCGTGTGTATTGGTACTGGCCTGAAGATAATGTTTGTGAATTAGTCATCAGAGATGTGACTTCTGATGATTCTGCCAGCATCATGGTGAAAGCATTCAATATAGCTGGTGAAACTTCTAGCCATGCTTTCCTGTTAGTACAAGGTAATTTAAATTCTCCTACTTTTATGCTACTGCTTATCATAGTGTGTTAAGTCTATACGGTCAGTGCACTGTTGACTCACTGCATATTGTTTTGCAGCCAAGCAGTTAATCAGCTTCACCCAGAAGTTACAAGATATTGTGGCTAAAGAGAGAGACTCCATGGCAACATTTGAATGTGAGACATCAGAACCCTTTGTCAAAGTGAAATGGTTTAAGGATGGAATTGAGATTCATTCTGGAGACAAATACAGGATGCACTCAGACAGAAAGGCTCATTTTCTTTCTGTGCTAGCAGTTGAAATGTCTGATGCTGATGACTACAGCTGTGCACTGGTAGAAGATGAATCCATAAAAACTACTGCAAAGCTTACTGTTGAAGGTGAGAAGCACACGGCTCTGTACTGTACAGTACTGTCGAAGTGAAATCAGCTTCAGGAAGAAGTAAAACAATTTAAACTGATGCACTAAGAAACGTTCAAGCTGCTTTCATATTCTTGGAATCCAGTATGAAAGTTTGGAGATATATTTATGTAAAATGGTTATGCTGTAGATAAATTTCCTGGGGCTCATTTAGTAAGAAATGTTTTCATCAGGGGCATCTGAGCTTAATCATGAATGTAATTATTTTTGCCTGTAGGTGCTGTGGTAGAGTTCATTAAAGAACTTGAGGATGTTGAAGTACCAGAATCCTTCTCAGGTGAACTTGAATGCGAGGTTTCCCCAGAAGATGTGGAGGGGAAATGGTATCATGGTGACGTTGAACTCACTTCTAATCATAAATATGTGATTGCATCCCGCCGTGGTCGCCAAATTCTCACTATTAAAGATGTTAATAAAGATGATCAAGGAGAGTATAGCTTTGTTGTTGATGGAAAAAGGACTCGCTGCAAACTGAAGATGAAGCGTAAGCATTTCTAATACTATGTTTTCTATATATTATAGCTTCTATATATTATAGCTATATTACTATATCCCATACTGCCTTAATAATCAACATTCTTCTTATCTGTTATGAGGATCAACTAACTTCATTTCATTCCGCAGCTCGTCCTATGGCTATACTTCAAGGACTTACTGATCAAAAAGTTTGTGAAGGAGATATTGTACAACTTGAAGTTAAAGTCTCCCTAGAAAATGTGGAAGCTGTCTGGATGAAAGATGGGCATGAAATTCAATCAAGTGATCGTATTCACATTGTGTTGGATAAACAGTCACACATGTTGCTGATAGAAGATGCTACAAAGGAAGATAGTGGAACTTACTCTTTTAATGTTCCTGGTCTTGGACTGTCAACCACTGGACGGATCACAGTGTACAGTAAGTCATTATCATGATTTTGAAGGTGTGTTTAATTTTTAGGTCCTTTAGGATTACTTTCTAAAGGCATAGTTTTTTCATGATTAATGTTTTTTTAACTTGACAGGTGTGGAAATAGTGGTGCCTCTAAAAGATGTTCACGTAGTTGAAGGAACAAAAGCTATCCTCGAATGCAAAGTTTCAGCACCTGATGTGTCTTCCTCCAAATGGTACCTAAATGATCATCAGATAAAGCCTGATGAACGTGTACAAGCTGTATGTAAAGGCACTAAGCAGAGGCTGGTGCTTACCAGAACCCATGCATCAGATGAAGGACATTATAAACTAATGGTTGGCAAAGCTGAAACAAGTTGCAATGTCACAGTTGAAAGTAGGTTTCCTTTAAGATGCACGGTTCTCTGTGAAATTTCTTTAAATGCAAAACTGTGGAAACAACTAATATATTTGTAATGTGTTTTTTAAAATAGAAATTCAGATTATTAGAGGTCTTCATGACATCACCTGCACTGAAACACAGAATGTATCCTTTGAGGTCGAGCTGTCCCATTCAGGAATTGATGTAATTTGGCATTTCAAAGGCCGAGAAATTAAGGCTGGTCCTAAATATAAAATTGAAGCACGTGGCAAAATACATAAATTGACAGTGGTGAAGATGATGAAAGATGATGAAGGAGAATATGTATTTTATGCTGGAGAGAAGAAAACATCTGGAAAGCTTATAGTAGCAGGTTAGTAGGGTTAAAGTCCAAGATTTTTAGTTCACTGTGACTTGAAAACAATGTTCAAAGCGCTGTATTTTGTAATTGTAGCAATTCTGCTGTTTCTGTACTTTTTTTTTGTCTTTTAATTTATCTTTTTTCCCATGTTGTTCTTGCTTTTTTGTGATTGGTATAATTTTAATTCAAAAAACCTTTTAATTAAGTGCTAGTATATTTTGCTAAATTAGAGCTAAATATGGAATGCTGTAGTATGCTTTTGTTGTAATTAAGATTAAAAAGTAGTTTTTGTCTTGAATGTTCTGTATATGTGTACTGACAATAAAAATAATAAATATGAATAACTTAGGATAGAAGTAAGAAACATATTTTTGTGATGTTCAGGTCACATTCTATTCTTGATATTTCAAGAATATTTATGGGCATGCTGCAAATCAGGGCAGAGAATTCCAGCATCTACTTTTCACTTGGTTGCATTTCCAGATGGGGGAATGTTGAACAGCAACACAACAAAAACATGTGCTTTTGCTTCCCAACAGGTGGTGCTATTTCAAAGCCCCTTACTGACCTGACTGTGGCTGAGTCCCAGGCAGCTGTTTTTGAATGTGAAGTGGCAAATCCTGAATCAGATGGCCAGTGGCTAAAAAATGGTAGACCATTACCTATGACAGATCAGTACCGTTCTGAATCTGATGGTGTAAAGAGAAGGCTCAATATCCCTGTCACGAAACTGGATGATATGGGTGAATATAGCTATGAAATAGCAAGTTCAAAGACATCTGCCAAACTGAAGGTTGAAGGTCAGTATTTTTTATAACTAATGGATGTCTTTAAGATGTCTTTAAGACTCAGTCCAGTATCACTCACTGTGTCTTGGGTCAGGCCCTAAGATACAAGCATTTTTTGCTTCATATTTTGAAAATATTTTTATATTATGATGCGCTTTCTGAGGTAGCAAGCTGTGAGAGACCCTCATCTGAGCAGGACGTGACACAAGCTTACTCTATTTTGGACTCTCCATACTTGGAATTTAGCATGGTATTTTAATAAAAACACTTTTTACTCAAGTTACAGGCTAACAGGTATTAGAAATTCACTCTTTGCTAGTTGTGCAGTAAACACATAAAAAAAAATAAAAATCCCTGTTTCTCATGGATGCTACAAGTTAATGTTCCTTTTTGTGTTCCCAAGCACACTATTTCAGTGGAAACTGTATAAATCAATATATACATTCTAGATTTTAAAATTAAGCACCATGATTCAGTTTTATTAAGAAGATTATAATTACTATAATATTTTTTTTTTTGGTCTGTTTTGTAAGTGGTTTTGTTTTTTTTTTTTTCCTAGCTGTTAAGATAAAGAAGACACTAAAGAACTTGACTGTGACAGAAACACAGGAGGCAGTTTTCACTGTAGAACTGACCCACCCTGACGTGAAAGGAGCTCTGTGGATTAAAAATGGTGTTGAACTTGAATCAAATGACAAATATGATATTTCAGTGAAAGGAACTGTTCACACACTGAAAATCAAACACTGTGTTGTCACTGATGAGTCTGTTTATAGCTTTAAGCTTGGAAAGATAGGAGCAAATGCCAGACTTCATGTGGAAAGTAAGTCAATCTGGTTTGAATATTTGCTTTAATGTGTGGTTTGAAATTCAAATCAAACACATGCTGAATCTTGCTAAATTTTTTCCTCAAGCTGTCAAGATCATCAAAAAGCCAAAGGATGTGACTGCTTTGGAAAATGCTGTTGTCTCCTTTGAACTGAGTGTATCCCATGACACTGTACCAGTCCGGTGGTTCCACAAAAATGTTGAGCTTAAACAAAGTGATAAATACAAGATGATCTCTCAAAGGAAAGTTCACAAGCTTATGCTGCATAACATATCTCCTGCTGATGCTGGGGAATACACAGCTCTTGTTGGGCAAATTGAGTGTAAAGCAAAACTGTTTGTGGAAAGTAAGTATTGTAAGTTTGTAAGAAAGTAAATATATGAATTGCTAGACCAACTCATATTGAACAACTTGACCTGACACTTCATAGCCTGTTACCCTTGTTTTTTTGCAGTCTTACACACACTGATTTTTTAAAAAAACTTTTGTCTTTTTTTTCCCCCTTTTAGCCATACACATCACAAAGACCATGAAAAATATTGAGATTCCTGAGACCAAAACTGCTTCTTTTCAATGTGAAGTTTCTCATTTCAATGTGCCTGCTGTCTGGTTGAAAAATGGTGTGGAGATTGAAATGAGTGAAAAGTTCAAAATAGTGGTCCAGGGGAAACTCCATCAGCTCAATATCATGAACACAAGCAGTGAAGATTCTGCAGAATACACATTTGTCTGTGGAAATGACAGAGTCAGTGCAACTCTGACCGTAAAACGTACGTAAAAATTAAATTAGCCAGAATATTTTACAGTTACCAATAATAGAGTTTGTGTTAATACATGAACTTGGTGCAATTCAGACAAAACCAGCACTGCTGTAAAGGAGTTTTCAAATAACCCTGAACAGCCTTGATTACATTTTTAAAAGAGATCTAGAAACACTGACCTTGAAAGTTCAGGCCAACATGCCTAAACTCCAAGTCACCGTAGGAGACAGAATATGGGTTCCTATGTCATTTGGAAGTTTTGGGAAATTTAATTGTCATTGATTCTGGAGACGGAGCCTTCCTTTTAATTATAACAAAAATCAGAATCTGTTTTAAAGAATTTTAATAATCTCAGATCCAGTTAACATGTGTTTCAATAAAGCAAAAAAGAACAAAAAACACCAAACCATGTCCATTTCTTTTCTTTTAGCCATCCTAATTACCTCCATGCTAAAAGACATCAATGCCGAAGAGAAAGATACAATAACATTTGAAGTTACTGTTAACTATGAAGGAATCTCATATAAATGGCTAAAGAATGGGGTAGAAATAAAATCAACTGATAAATGCCAGATACGAACAAAGAAGCTCACACACTCCCTCTCCATAAGGAATGTGCATTTTGGTGATGCTGCAGAATACACTTTTGTTGCTGGAAAAGCAGCTTCATCGGCCACTTTATATGTGGAAGGTATTTGCCCTCTCAGTTGGTATATTTAGTGACTTCTATTGGCTTAAATAGCATCATGGCACTCATACTACTTTTTTTCTGCCCTAGCTCGTCACATTGAATTTAGGAAGCATATTAAAGACATCAAGGTTGTGGAGAAGAAGAGGGCTATTTTTGAGTGTGAAATTTCAGAACCTGACATTCACGTCCAGTGGATGAAGGATGGACAAGAACTCCAGATTGGTGACAGGTGAATGATTGCTTCTACACCATATAGACTTTTGTTATGTATTTTCTTCCAGGAAATAACTTGCTCATTTTATTTTCTGATGTCCTTAGGATGAAAATTCAGAGAGAAAAGTATGTCCATCGTCTCATCATTCCTTCCACAAGAATGTCTGATGCTGGTCAGTACACTGTAGTAGCAGGTGGAAACACATCCAGTGCCAATTTGATAGTGGAAGGTCGTGACATTCGTATCAGAAGCGTCCGTAAAGATATTCAGGTACGGCCTATACAGAAGAATAAATATTTCATAACTTTGTCACTCAAAGAATAATGCAAAGGAAGTGCAATCATATCAATCCAGTAAGAATTCTAACACAAAAATCTGTATTCATAAGGTCAGGGCCTTCTTCTAGGAAACTGAAATGTGTGACCATCTGTAAAAACAAATGCTATTTCTAATATTTATTCTACTTGTTCAAAGGTCATTGAGAGACAAAGAGCTGAAATTGAATTTGAAGTCAATGAAGATGACATTGAACCACAGTGGTACAAGGATGGTATTGAGATCAACTTCCAATATGAGGAAAGATACAGTTATGTGGTGGAAAGGAGAGTTCATCGAATGAGCATCTTTGAAACCACTTACTCTGATGCTGGAGAATATACTTTTGTTGCAGGACGGAATAGGAGTTCTGTTGTTCTCTATGTGAATGGTATGTATCCCTGCAAACAATGCTTTGACTGTATTTATTACCCTCTGTTGTTCTGATTTCTATATAACTTTTCTAAATTCTAACTCTGAAAATAAAATTTAAAAATTAAATCCAAAGAGAATCTTATGTCTGGAACGCTACCAAAATCCTCATGTACATGGGTGTTTCTTGCTCTACTGAAAATAGCTGTCTAGCTGATGAAAATGCTATAGCAGTTCTTTTCCCCAGTGTATTTATTTAGATCAGGAAATTCTCAAGTCCAAACAAAGGTAATTTGTTCATATGGAAAAATACATATTGCCAGAGGAATCAACCTAACAATTCTTGGACACATTCTGCCAGAAAACACTTAGGCCAACACAGCTAATTATTGTAAGGCACTTCCTGCTAGATCATTCACTGTATCAAGGAAAAGGGCAGATTTTTGTGAGCACACAAGTTTGGGAATAATAAGATTTAAAAAATATATATATATATATATCCTTGCTAATATTTTTGAAGTCTTGATAAATATCAGTAATGAGTTTTCTCTCTATCATTCTTTCTCCCCTCCCCTTTCCCCGTCACTCCCCTGCAATTTGCAGCTCCAGAGCCACCCCAGATTATTCAGGAGCTAGAGCCAACCACTGTGGAGTCTGGCAAACCTGCCCGCTTCTGTGCTATGATATCAGGCAAACCTCAGCCCAAAATCTCCTGGTACAAAGATGATCAACAACTTTCTCCAGGTTTCAAGTGCAAATTTCTTCATGATGCACAAGAATATACTTTATTGCTGATAGAAACTTTTCCTGAAGATGCAGCAGTGTACACCTGTGAAGCAAAAAATGACTACGGAGTTGCTACAACTTCAGCTTCACTTTCAGTGGAAAGTGAGTTTCCCATGCTCATAGCAGTGTCAGTGAAATGAGATTGTCAACACGTTTGTGATCTTCTTCATCTTTAAAAATGATATTTTTCTTATCCTTTAGTCCCAGAAGTTGTTTCTCCTGAGCTAGAAGTGCCAGTGTATCCACCTGCTGTCATAATACCACTGCGTGATGCTGTTACATCCGAGGGACAGTCTGCTTGTTTTCAGTGCAGAGTTACAGGGACAGGTGGGTTTAATGAAATCCTGTATATCTTTTCATCTCTCAGAATTTTTCATCTTGAACTCATAAAAAAATGCAACAGTATATGTGCTGGGATAAGTCTTTCCCTAGTTATTTGATGCACACACACATATCAAAGTGTTATTTGCTGACAACTATCAGTTAAGCAAGTCATATGTCAAAGGTGGCATCAAGCATGGAAATTATAAACTGTCATAAACATTAAGCATTTCTAAAAAGAAGGTCTGTTTCAAAAAATTTGTCTTTGGAGACTTCTCAGCATTTCAAATGCTAACTGATGTTGGAAAAATGTCAGTGAGTAAAATGCAGAGTCTCAAAACACAGTATGATGGTGGAAAAGTATTATCGTGTTAAATGAACATAATGAAGTTCCTGATGACATACAGTGTCATGATTTTCCTTAAATAATTTACTAGTTTCAGTTACATAGAACATCCTTCTACAATTAAGATAATTATTTCCAAGTTAACACAAAGCCATATAAAACTACCTTTCCTCACTTCAAAAATGGCCTTGAATATGACCAATAATAAAATATTCACATGATAAACTGCAGAATATGATCCAGTTCCAATCCCAAAGAATTTACAATTACTTAAAGGTAAATAAAACTCTAAATTTAAAAATCATTCTGAGTGATAGCTGTGTAAAAATCCACATAAAATTGATAATAGACATAGATATGAAAATAGATGTAATTTGCATTTTCATCACTTGAAATCAAACTACTTTTTTTTTTTTTAAAAAAAGAAAGCTTTACAACAAATATGATTCTGATCTAGAAGTGGTGCTAAATCTAGAAAAATACATGTTGGAAAGACTGGCCTGCTCTTTGTGAAAAGCATACTATTGTAACTTTTTCTACAAAAACTGTATCTATATGAATGTGAAAGCTGCATGTACAGGACAGAGCATAAGGATACTTTCATCTAGGTCCCCTTTCATAGAATCATATAATTGTTTAGGTTGAAAAAGACCTTTAAGATCATCAAGTTCTACCTAAACCTAATGCTGCCAAGTCCACCACTATACCATGTCCCTAAGTGCCACATCTACACGTCTTTTAAATAGCTCATGGGATGGTGACTCAACCACTTGCCTGGTCAGCCTGTCCCTATGCTTGACAGACCTTTTAAGTGAAGAAATTTTTCTTATTGAAAATTTCCTTTATTGAATAATGTATGCGAATGGAGTTGCATATCTCTAACTTGTGTTGTGAAAACCTTTTATATTAGGTTAGATAATACATGATTGCAAATACAGTTGTTTAAGAATACACACTATGCAGCTGGCTATTGAAAACAATGTCTCTTTCTTCTGATAACAGTCGTAGCACACTATTTATGTAAAAACATTTGATTAATGACGTAATGTAGTGCCAGGTGAAAAGGCAAGGTTAAAGTCTGCTTCAGTTCTCTTCTTTCCCATCTACAAGAATCCATACAAGTCGAGTAACACAACATTTTATATAGGAATTTTACAAATGTACAAACCCAGGATCTTTGTTTAGAAATATGAGGTGTAAAACTTAAGATATTTGCAACAAAAAGCGGCATGGTACTGTCCTTAGCAAGAGAATATTTTGTTTTAATTTCTTTAACTTGTTCAGCTCAACCTAGTGATTTTATAGCCTGTTTAATCAGGCAGTTGTAACAGAATCCCCTTTTAAAAATGAGACTCTCTCTGATTTTAGTAGTAGCAAAATATTTTAAAATTTATTCATTAAGAGGGGAAGGGAAAAACTATTTTACTCAGGAATATAGCAGCACCAGAATCAGTTTTCCCACACAAATATTTCCAATGTAGAAATCAAAACTTTAAAGCAACAAGTAGGCCACTTTCCACTGATGGTACATTACCAGAGTAATACAAGGCGCATTTAAACTTAAAAAAAGATACTTGAGATTAAGATTTCTGACAGATATAAATATAAAAAGTGTTTATTTACTAGTCAAATATCTTACACTTTTTTTCTTCTTTCTGTTCCTTGAGCAGATCTGAAAGTCTCTTGGTACAGCAAAGAGAGAGAGATCAAGCCATCGCGGTTTTTTAGAATGACTCAGTTTGAAGACACTTACCAGCTGGAGATTGCTGAAGCTTATCCAGAGGATGAAGGAATCTATACCTTTGTGGCTAGTAATTCTGTAGGCCAGGTGACAAGCACTGCTACCTTGAAGTTGGAAGGTACAGTGTGCAATTAAAGAAGATGTCTTGTTTAGGTCATGTTCCAATACTAACCTTAATATACACTGATGATTATATGTGAGTCATTGTCTGTCATGTTGTCTTTTAACTCAATTAATTGCTACTATTTACAACATCCACAGCCTACATGTATGTCTCCAAAATATAGGTCATGCACAGGAAAACTTATTGCACAATTTTTCAGCATTTCACGAACCTCACCTTTTCATTCTTTCCAGTATTAGAATCTGTCATGCACCAAAGATGGTAGAAATCCTTTTTCTAATAGAAGTGCTTTGCTTATGCATTCTTTGATTTGACCGTGAGGAGAATCTATTAGGAGCTCTTGTATAAAATGAATTACTTAAAAGTGTTGGAAAACATGTTAAATAGAGGTGTGTACCAGGTAATTGAGCAACTGAAAAGAAATTGTTTACGTTCATATGAATTGATGAACTACTGACCAAAGTTTTAGATAATTTGCTATTTAAGTTCTATATTGTCCTTGATATTATTTAACCATAAATATTTTGTTTTCTTTTTGCAACAGATTTTATAAATGGTGAATTAGAATAATTCATGCTGTTAATTTGCAAGTTAGAAAAAAATCTTGAATGAGAGAGAAAATTTAGTGTAGGGTAAGAAATTAAAAGTTGGCGTGCTTCTTTTCAGGATTTAAAAATGTTGAAGAAGTTACATCAGAGTCCCACTGGCATGTTTCTTCATCTGTTAAGGAGGAGTCTATTGGCCAAAGGCCCACCTTTATCCAGCCTATTTCAAGCTGCAGGGTATGCAGTGGGGAATCAGTCAGATTTCAAGCTAGAGTCTCTGGCATGCCCAAACCACAAATCCAGTGGTTTCATAATCAACAACTCATGTTGCCAACAAAAGACTTAGTTTTCCACTTTGATGAGTCTACAGGCACAGCTATACTGATAATAGTAGATGCTTTCTTAGAGCATGCTGGCCAATACTCTTGCAAGGCAAGAAATAGTGCTGGAGAAACAACTTGTACAGCTACACTTACAGTGACTGCAGAAGGTAAAGCCCCATTTTACTTCGAAGGGATTCAGTTTGTTGTATACCACACTTCTATGTTGTTACTAATGTTCTGCTTTCCTTGTTTCACACCTTTTCTTTACCAGCTAATGTTAGTAGTACCTACCCTCTGTAACCCAGCCACTCTCATTTCTCCTGTTCAAGCTATAACATACAGAAATTTGCAAATTTGTATCTTGATATAGGTCAAAGCATAGCATTTTACTGAAGGCATTCAGATTTTTAAAATAAGTAATTATGTGATCTTTATAGCATTGACCTAGGTATTTTGTGCCATCCTTAGGAATAAAAAAAAAAAAAAAAAAAAAAAAAAAAATACCTCCTTAAAAATTTCCATAATAATAAGTTTTAAATACTAAAATGGACAACTTCAGTGAAAGAAGAGACAAGCATCAACTGTATATCAACTGCATGACTAGCTTAGGTGTCACTTGTCATTCATATATGTGAATGCATAATCTTTTTGTCAAGAAAGTAGTGCATCTGGCATGCTGACTTTTCAAGTGAAGATCACTCATTTTCATCCTCCATGCTGTTTGATTTTGTTCAGAGCATGGTCCAGTAAAGTTCTTTAGATACTAATATTGTTATTTTTGTTACTTGATTACACAGTGCAAGCCCTAGATAGGCAAAGTTCTGGGAAAGATGTAAAAGAATCTATCCGGTCACAGGCTATATCAGAACTTCACGTTGCTCCTCTCACGAAGAAGAACATTAAAACTTTCCAAAAAGAATTTAAGTCAGTGCAACAACCATCACAGGAATTGGGTGTACAGGTTTTTGAAAGCTTATCAGAAAGTTTGACCATGAAGGCTACATCAGTTGAAGAAATGGAAGCCATGCACAAAACAGTTCTTTCCCAAACATCTCAGAGCACCAGGATCTTTATGACCACTGCTCAGGAAATGAAAGATGTTCCTCCAAAGTTTCTCTTGCAGCTCAGAGACCTAACTGTGAAATGTGGTGACACTGCTCAGTTCATATGTGCCTTAGAAAATGAATTCTTCTCTGAGTTTCTTTGGGCCCGTGAAGGTGAAAGGATAGAAGTGTCTGAAAAAGTGAAGATATCACAGAATGGAAGTGTCCTACTGCTCACAATCCTAAATACCCAGCTGACAGATCAAGGACTGTACAGTTGTACTGTATATAATGATTATGGAGGGACAACAACTGCTGCAATACTAACAGTCAAAGGTGGTTATCTGACTTTTAACAATTATGACTTAGCTTTTGCAATTTCATTGTCATTGCCTACAGCTTACTCATATTTCCTTTATTATCAGTATTTCATTGAGAAAGCTCTAGTAATAATGCTTTGGGTTTTTTCCTCCACATTTATGGCTCTATTCATAAGTGACGTGCAGTACTGGGAAGCTGATATTGTAACTTCACGCCTCTTCTCAACAAGTCATAGATGTCTGAGGTTTTTTATTCCTCATATCCTTCATGATATGCAGTGAGATGTAAAGCAAAAGAGGCTGATAGGAATTTTTGCATTTTGAGAATTCCTGAAGCTGGACTTTAAGGAAGATAAAAATGTCAGATAAGCAGTGTTGAACTAGGTAACTGGTCATTTCAAACTCTCTGTGAGTCCAACTTGTTTCCAATAAATCCAAGGTTCTGAATCCAAGGTTGACAGTATAGGTCAATGTACTTAATAGGATTAATGGGTGCAAGTTGTGTATTACTGCACTAATGAATTATCTTCTACCCTTCATTCTCCCTGAGATATAAGTACTTATTTTTGCTAAGACTTCTTCCATTTCATCTTGATATTAGTGTCTTAAAATGTTAGTAGTGTTACCACTAGTGAAGACCCAAAAATGTATTATCACCACACTAGAGAGGTGATAGTATTTCTGCTGAGCTCAAAAGAATCACGAGCAGAAAAGTAAGATGAATAATTTGGCTCTTATGTGTTGAAGTTTCTTTCTTTACTTGTGAGCTGTGCAAAGTGCTTCAGATACTCTTCCACTACTACTTTCTAAATTGAGGCTCTAAGTTAAAAGTGAAGTTGTTCTTCTATCAGGCATTACAGAGCAAGTCTTGGTCCCATGAAGGTCCCATAGGCTTAACTGGTACCTAGAATTAGCCCATCTTGAATAGAGCTCTTAAATGTGTAATCACTCATGTTTAATAGCATTGTAATACTAATATGCTGGATATTCTTTCAATACTAATTCTTGGATTTTTCCACCTAAGTATACGGATATTTTTAATTCCTGCAAAACATCTGACCTAATCCTTTTCCTAACTTTATTCTTGCCTAGCAAAAGAAGCACAAGCCAAAGCAGTAACAAAAATTACCCTTGAATCAGACACTAAAAGCTTTAAAGCAGCCAAAGATTGTCAGTTTAAAGCATCTGAAGTTAAGCAAGACTCTTCCAAGAAAACCTCGAGCTTGTTTATATCTACATCCCAAAGACCATATGAAGCTGAGAAGCAAAAAACCAGAGTCTACTATCCTGATGTTGTGCCATGTGAAGACATCACAGAAACTGATGCTGAAGCACCAGAGTTTCTTGAAACTCTGCCTTCAGAAACCACTGTAAAAGAAGGAGATGATGTGTTACTCTTTTGTATAATGAAAGGTGTGCCTACACCTTGCGTGGTCTGGCTGTGCAATCAGATAATAGTTGAGGAGTCTGCATTGTGTTCCTTAAAACACGATGGGCCACTGTGCAGTTTAAGACTGTTGAAAGTCGGTCAGAACCACAAGGGTATATACAAGTGCAGAATAGTTAATCCTGCAGGACAAGCCGAGTGCAGCACCCATCTGAGAGTGACAGGTTGGCAACTGCATGTTCATTCCAAGTATCAATTCCTCATGCATAGCATCTTTGCATTCCAGTACATTCATACCCTGAGAGATGATAAAGAACAAGAAGCATCTCATTAGTCTGTGGATTGTTTACTGTTTTCTTCAGGGATTTAAGGCATGATAAAGGCATGTTGCAATAGAAACTTTCCCGTACCCTGCATAAAATAAAGCAAATTTTATAGAAAAGTGTATATTGCGAACAAGTTTGAAAGCATTTGATTAGCGTGTTCTCAAAATTTACCGAGTGTTTGAATTGTTTGGCATGCATTTATGTATATGTATGTGTGAATTTCTGTATATTTGCAAAAGAGATTGAGATTGGATGTTTTTACTACATAAAGCATTGATTGGCATACTTCAACTATAGCTCAAAAATATTTCTCTTTTTATTCTAGCTCCTGAAAAAATTATTCATGAGAAACTAGAGGAAGAGATTGAAATGGAAGTGAAAGGTACAGTCACCAATGATGTTCCACTGAATAATTAGTACCAGTAATTAGTAATATTGTGAAAAGCTTTCATCAGCTTACATGTAGTGTCTGATGGGGAAAGGAAGACACACTTTAAAGCATATTGGAACATGTTGCATGTTTGTTTTGATATGCAAAGGGTTACCTGCATTATAAGGTTATTTAAGTTTTAAAATGTGTTTAAAACTTCAAATTTATGATTATGCAGCCATATACTTAACTTTTACTTCATGCTTTGCAGCTGTTCACAGAGCTTTTATTTGTTCTGTTTCCTTTTGAATGCATGGAATAGTTTACTTCAGAAGGAAGTTATATAAGTCTTAATCATATTATTTTTAAGCAAGTCAGCAACCTAACATTAATGAGTTCAATGGACACTACTGGATGGGTGGATGAAGTATACTAGAAAGCATTTGTTGTTTAGGATATGTGAAAGCTACACATTCCCATTGATTCCTTGCACTTTTTTTACATACATTAATTCATCATTATACATCTCTTACCCTGGCTTGCAGATAGCATACATGGTTCATGTTGCTTGCTTTTTTCCTGTGCATAACACTGTGAAGTTAGTGGCTGTATTAGTTCGAATAAACGCCTTCTCATTTCATGTTAGCTAATAACTTACTTTTTAAAAAATATCTTTCAAAATATTTTTTTCTCAATTGTTTGAACATTTAATCTACAAACAGAGGGGTCAGAAAGGGCGTTTATTCTACTGTCTGCAAGTCAGGTAAGATTTTCTTCTTTGCCACCCAAAGACACACAGCTTTTCCAGGCAGCAAAAACATACACGCAGAAGAACATGTTATTTTGAAATTCATTTTTGCTTGTTCAAGAAGAAATTTCCACAGTCTGAAGAAAGAACAGACAACGAACGATTTTCGTGTCAATCTTTAAAACAGAGCAAGGCATTGCGTTTATTCGAACAAATATGGTGAGTGAATTACTTTTTTTTTTCTGGGTGTGTGATGAAATCTGTTGCATGCCCATTTTTTATTTCAATATATTGTGATTTCTTTTTTTCAATCAGATGGCAGGCAGAGTGTGGCATGTTGTAACCCAGTCTCCTTCTCTTGCAGAACAGCACAGCAAGGCGAACCTTGAGGAACCTGGGACAGTGGCAATGCTGGCTTGCTCCCAGAACCGTAAACCCACCTTCACGCAGGGCCTCAAGTGTAGGTCTGTCTTGGAGGGGAACCCTGCACTCTTCCAGTGCAAGCTGGTGGCATGCCCAGCACCCCACATGTCCTGGTTTCACAACAACCGTCCGGTCCACCAGGACTGTCGCAAGGTGATCCGCACTGAGAGTGAGGAGCACATGCACCATGCCAGCCTGGAGGTGCGGGATGTGCGGGAGCACGATGCTGGCAGCTACCGGGTATTTGCCATTAACAGTGAGGGCTCAGCTGAGTCCACTGCCTCATTGCTGGTGGCACGCAGTAGGGAGGAGCAGGGCTTGGGTTTTGCAGGGAAAGCAGAGTGGATGCAGGAGAGCTGGGAGTGCCTGCTGCAGCAGCGGTGGGAGGACCGGCTGCGGGTGGTGCTCCGCTGCAGTGGTTCACCCTTTGACAAGGGGCAGGAGGCAGAGCAGGTGGTTGGGAATCTCTCCCCAGCCCGAGGCATGGTACGAACCATTCGTTTCCAGAGGCTGCCCCTGGTGGGCCCTCACCGTCCAGGGCTGGCATGTGGTAGGGAGCACAGTGGCCAAGTAGTGGATGCTGAAGAGCTGCTGGATGAGGAGATCCGTTGGAAGCTGCAGCGGCTGCGCGAGGCAAAGAGGGCAGTGCTGAAAAAGAAGCAGGAATCCCTCATGTCCGTGCCCCAGGGGGGCCCTCTGGGGAAGCCCAATCCACCTGAGGCAGCTGCTAGGATGGATGGCTCAGAGCCCCTTGCGGTACAGGTAGAGAAGGGGTACTGTGGGTCCAAGGCTGCAGGAGAGAGATGGCAGATGCCAGGTGGGCTCCTGGAGGCCTGCCCACCCCTCTTTGTCCAGGAGGTCAAGCCTCAGGAGGCTGTTGAGGGGCACAGATGCACGTTCTCCTGCCTCTTCCATGGCCGCCCACAGCCCACAGTCACTTGGTACAACAATGACAAGCCTGTGGGACGCATCCGGGGCACCGCTGTTCACACCACAGAGTGCCGGTCTACACTGACCTTCCCATCCCTGCTCCCACAGCATGGTGGCACCATCACCTGTGTCATCTTCAACCCACTGGGCACAGTCAGCACTTCAGCTGCACTCCACGTGAGGCAGAGGATGCCAGCCCATGAGGCCATGAAGAAAGAGGTGGAAGAGGAAGGGAAGAAAGAGGAGGAGGAGGAGGAGGAAGAGGAGAAGGTGAAGGATAAAGAAGAAGAGGAAGAAGAGAAGGTGGAGGAGGAGGAGGAAGAAGTCAGCCTGGCCTTCGCAACAGTGCAGGGACTGCCAAGTGTAGCTCAAGACTCAGACTTGCTCTCGCTGCCTGTGGAAATCAAAATCACTGCACCCACTCCAACACCAGAACAAGACACAGAGATGAGGGAGACTACACGGCCCTCTCCAAATCAGGCTGCTCCCACCATAAAACACAAGTTCAAATTTTCATTTGATGTGGGAAATGATCCACCCCAAATTGTGGTAGAAGCCCCAGCACACATTCGTTGCCATGAGGGGGAGGCAGTGGTGCTGGAGTGTGCTGTGTCTGGGCAGCCTCCTCCAGCTGTGGTCTGGTGCCTGAATGGCCAGAACCTCTCTGCCAGTGAGAGGCTGAGGTTTGAAGAAGGCAAGAATGGCGTGTACCGCTTACACATCCAAGGGGTCTCTGTTGCAGATGCTGGGCTGTATTGTTGTGTGGCCAAGAATGTGGCTGGAACAGCACAGACTGCTTCTGAGCTGACAGTGCAGCCCAGCACACCCAAGTTGTACATCAAGGATGGAGGCACTGGGGAACTGCCTGCCATGGACCATGTTCTGCACCTCCAAGGCCTCAGCACACTTGGGAAGGATGAAGAAGAACAGATCACATGCTCCAAGGAGGAGGAAGCCCACCTATCCTGGTCACCAAGGCTGTCTCCACCTCCTGGTGAGCAGTTGGAAGAGTCAAGTGAGAAAACTCCTGACTTCAGGGAGAGTGAGGTGGAGGAAACAATGGTGCTGGATATCATGGAAGTTTATGCTAGGCAAGAAATGGGTTATAGAGAAGAAAGTGTGAGGGATACAGATGGAATTTCTGAGACAAGACAGCAGAGGGGAAAAGCTGTCTCCGAGGAACAGAGTTTTGTAATTGATGCCACTGAGCTGCACCCCAACATGTCCAGAGAAGAGCATGAACTGGTGGCCAAGGACTCAGGTCACTTTTCAGAGGATCTGGAGGCTGAAGGAGACAAGGTGCTACCACATACAGATTCTCTGTCCTGGGACATCTTAAAGTCACCATTTATGGAAGTGAAAGGGCAAACACATGCCTCTGAACAGTCTGCTCTGGCAAAGGAGTGTGAGGATTCACAGTTTTTCATTCCTGTATCACCCACGGTGCAAGAGGGGAGTGATGTTTACATGGAGGAGAGTGATGGCTCTGCCTGGAAGGCAATGGCTCTTGATGTGCCCCTTGTAGAAGAGCCAAGTGTGCCCCACCTGCAGGACAACATTGCAAGTATACCCACAAAGGATCAGTTTGGCTTTTATGACTTCTGTATTGAGGAGCAGCAGGAGGAACAGGCCGAAGAGCAAGAGAGATCAGTTGATATTCAACAGGACATCGAGGTTGATGATAACCTTTGTAAAGAAGAAATTACTGATGCTAGGGATGTTGTACACTGGGAAGTGCACAATGATGGACAAATGCTGCAAGAAATGGAGTCTGATGCAGGCAACTCTTCTGTGGATCTAATCTTCACTCCTCCTGGCATAGAAAACTCAGGTCAGGGTTTTACTGAGGAAGTTGAAGTTCACCTAGAAGAAGTACGTTTGAAAGAGCAGCTGTTGCCATCTGAGACTGATGAGACCAATATCACATTTGATCTGAAGAAGTTTGTGGAGTCTTTCTCAGCTGCAGAGACAGTGGACACCGAACAGGCACAAACCCCCACAGCTCTGGAGAGTGTGGAGGTAGGAGTGGCTGGGCTCATCTCCCCTGTGCACCAACGTGATGTGCTTGTGGAAGAGGTGCCTCTAAATGAGGAGCTGCATCAGAGCTACATGATGCAGCAGGAGGAAGTCACTGCCCAGAATGAGGCACAGTCAAGAGAAATCAGAAGGGTTGATTTGCGAATCTCTAAGGGGGCCCTTGGCAGCACCATGATATCTGCTGAAGAGGGATCTGCGGCTGAAGAAATTAATGAGTCAGAGGTAAATGTCTGGGGGAAGGATTCACTTGAGGGACAAATTCATGGTTTTATGGTGGAGTCCACAGAAAATTTCCAAAGAGGACTGCAGGAAACACATGTGTGGGAGAGTGTGGAACTACTGGACACCACAGACTCCCATGGTGACAGCTTCATCATTGACTTGAAAAAAGCTGCACGTGAAAAGAAACCCGAGGCTGGGCATCAGGCTGAGGAGAAAGAAGGTTCTGTGATGGAAAAGGTCATTGAGACACAAATGAGCAGCTCTACCTGTGAGATAGAAAGCACAGATTCCCCTGAGCAGCTGCTCAGGGACACCCAACAGGAGCCAAACACAACCAAGGGCTTCTCTTTTGGGCAACTCTTACGTGGTTTAATAATGGATGATCCTGTGGCACAGAGGGAGCAAAGGAAGGAGTCTTGGGGCAAGAAGAAGACTCCTACGGAGGAAGCTTCTGAGAATAGCCTGGATGGAGAAGGACTGTGGGATGATATTTCTGCAGATCCAGCGCCCAGTGTTGTTCAAGCCTCAGAGCTGGAGCCTGACTTATCCCTGGCCAAGTATTTAAGGTCAACTGGGAGGCAGGAAACTCCAGATCTCAAAGAGACCGTTCAGAAGGAGCAGCGAGAGACCATCACTTCACTGGAAGTGGAGGAGGTTACCTTCAGTATGGTTTACGACTATTACAACAACCAACAGGAACTCACCAGGCCCTTCTCTCCTGAGTCAGAAATGTCTATAGAGCTGGAGAGCAGGAGCGGAGAGGAGTCACCTGATTCAGACCACTTCTACACACCTCCCTCTTCAGTGGAGATCTTTGAAACTGCTTCATCAGCATCCTACCACACACCACTCGGTACACCTGAGCGCTACTCCACACCATCCGAGGGCTCAGGGTACAGCACACCGCCTGAGCGCTACTCCACACCGTCCGAGGGCTCAGGGTACAGCACACCGCCTGAGCGCTACTCCACACCGTCCGAGGGCTCAGGACACATCACACCACCCGAGTGCTACTCCACACCATCCGAGGGTTCAGGACACATCACACCACCCGAGCGCTACTCCACACCATCTGAGGGCTCAGGACACAGCACACCACCCGAGCGCTACTCCACACCATCCGAGGGTTCAAAACGCAACACACCCTCAGAGCGCTACTTCACACCCTTTGAGGGACCCTGCTCTGCATCAGGGGACAGCACACCACCAGAACGCTACCAGACACCCACTGGAGAATATAAGGATGCCCTGACCATGCTTCCCCTCTGTGAGAGAAGGCAGCAGCCTCCAGACCAGCCACAGGCTGAGGTTTTTAGGACCCCCTGTGAAGCTCTGGAGCCATCAGGCAGGGACATGCCACCTGCATTCCTCAAGCCATTGAGCAAGAGGCGGCTGTATGAGGGTAGTACGCTGAGCTTTGTGGCTGAGGTGGTGGGTGTGCCCAAGCCAGGGGTGAAGTGGTATCATAATAAATCTCTGTTGGAGCTGGGTGAGAGAGTGCGGATAGAGAAGCATGGGGACAAATGTGTGCTGGAGATCACTAATGTCCAGAAAGCTGATGGAGGACAGTATCTGTGCCATGCAGTGAACATTGTCGGGGAAGCTAAAAGTATTGCTCAGGTGGAAGTTTTGTCTGAAGATGGGCAGTCACTAGCACTGCCCCCCCCTGTCACCCACCAGCATGTTATACACTTTGACCTGGAGCAAAACACATCTTCAAGGTCACCTTCACCACAGGAAATCCTCCTGGAAGTGGAACTGGATGAAAATGAAGTGAAGGAGTTTGAGAAGCAGATCAAAATCATAACCAGTCCTGAGTTTAGCCCAGATAAGAAGAGCATGGTGGTTTCCCTGGATGTCCTTCCACTTGCCTTGCTGGAGCAAGCTGCAGGCTTGACCACAGAGGAGAATGAAGATGTAAAAATAGATTTCCAAGTAACTGAAATGCCTCCCCGCTTTGCCGTGCCTTTTGCAGATGTTGAGGTGACAGAAGGCTTGGAAGCAGTGTTTGAGTGTGTGGTAACAGGTACTCCTGTCCCAGTAGTGCAGTGGTTCAGAGGCAACACCTGTGTGACACCTGCCACAGGGAAGTATGTTGTGAGTCAGAAGGAGGGTCTTCACAGTCTGAAGGTCCAAAATATAAGTCCTTTGGATGGTGGCTCTTATCAATGTCGGGCAATCAATAGGCTGGGAGAAGCAATGTGCAAAGGCTCCCTTGTAGTATTGGCTCAGCAGGGAGCAAGTGCTAAGGCAAGCAGTGAGACAGTTGTGGCCAGTGTACCACACAAGCCCCAGAAGTGTGATTTGCTTTTGAGTAAGACTGTGAGCCCAGGTGACCAGTCAGAAATAGAGCTGGAGTTTGAGTTCAAGCCGCGCATAGATGACTCAGAGAAAGCGATCCAACTGCTTGCAGTGACTCAAAAAGAGCAAGAAGTGGAAGGGGAGAAGTGTGTCAACATTAGTTTTGATGTGTTTGCAGAGCCGTCGCAAGAGGAACAGGTTGAATTTAGGGCAGAGGACTCAGAGAGCTGCAGCTTTGAGTTCCAGGTCACAGAAGCCCCACCCAAATTTTTGAGGCTCATTTCTGACTATAGTACATTTGTAGGTGCCTCAGCATGCTTCCATTGTCTTGTGACTGGTTCCCCCCACCCAAGTATCCGCTGGTACAAGGATGGGGTGTTGTTGGAAGGGGACAGGTACTGTGCGCAGGAAGAGCAAGGGGGTTCTCACAGCCTGACTATTAAAGACTTGATTCAAAGTGACAGTGGGCAGTACAAATGTATAGCTACTAACAGGGCAGGAACTGCTGAGACTTGTGCCGTGCTAACATTATACTAAATTTCCATAATTAATTTTAGAGTATGTTTTAAAACACTAAATTTTTCTATGCTGTTCAGTGCAGGTAAAAATGCAGCATTTATTTTAGGGGCATTGATTTTCATCCCTTTAGGGATGAAAACCAGTCTATGTGGGCATATTTCTGTCTCTCTTAAACTTGCCTTTGTTGGGGAATTTAAGTGAGATTTAATCTGTGCATAGGTTTTGTGCACACTTTTCTGCATTGAGGTATATTTCAGGCTCCTTCCAAGGTCCTTACTCATTCTTGTAATGATATTTTAATTGACACTCATTTATGTAGGACTAATTTTTCATATAGTGTACATATTCCTGTATGTCTACATCAGTGCAATCATTATTGTTTTGTGTAGGCTAGAAATCACCTGAAAACACAGAAAACACCTTTTTGTTGTAACCTAAATGTTTAGTTTGGATATAGTTCTGAGAAATAACTCCTTAAATTGGTATTCCCCCTTCTCACAATGTTGTGTCAGACCATGTGAGTCTCACTAGTTGAAATCCTGTGTTTACAGTTTCCATTACTGCAAAATTCTTAGCTCCATGGGCCTCATTCTACTGACTCATGGAATTAAATGACTTTTTTCTTTTTTTTTTCTTTTTTTTTGAGTCAGGGGAATTATGTAGTTGTAAAGAAAAGCAACACAATGGGAAGAAAATGAAAGTTTTGCATTAGTAGAGACTGGACAGGATTTTTTTCTCTATTACCAAGTAATAAACATGAAAACATATTTTGTACTGTATCTTTAGAAGTTAAAGGGAGAGGAAAGGGAGCATAATAAATTAATGATGTAACTGTAAATTCATTAAAGTAATTTTGGTTTTCCCCGTATTCCAATGTAATTCATAAAAATTACATAGTAGTAACACAGTGTGATATTTTTATGCATTATTCTTTTTTCACATTAGAAACAAATCTCTACATATTCCTTTTTTCTTTTTTCTTTTTTTTTTAAAAAAAAATTAGTAACAGTTAAGTGTGCTATGTGTCAAGATGACCAGAAATAAGCAGAATACATTCAATAGTTACCTGTGGCATTTTCTCAGCAGATTTTTACATTAGTTTTCTCAATGTGAGTATATATTTTTGTATGTAAAATAATGCTAATATTTAGGAGGAGGAATCAGCAGTAGCTGACATAATTAAATCAGAACTAGATCTATCTGACCTAAATGATAAATTGATTAAGAAAACATGTTAAAAATATGAAAGTTATTAATTAATGTTTATCAGAAGTTAAACTACTCTCTAATGCATATGCCAGCTTTCCAGTTACCTATATGCCAAGTCGAAACCTTGAGTTCAAGAACCCTAAGCAAAAATTGTTTTTACTTTCACTATGTGTTCATGAGGTTCTTCCAGTTATTTACAAATTTCTGTCAGTTGCCTTGCAAACTGCCTTAAGGAGCATGGTGATTTTAAGCATAAAAGAACTATTCCTATAGTACATTCAGTTATGTTCATGCATGTTCTTATTTCTGAGTTTGATGTGTCCTCACACTGAGGTCAGCATGCCTAAAAAACTCAGTAATCTTTTAAGACTACCCTGGGATTGTAATTTTTGATCAAAAGGTTCACTTTGCCTGATTGCATTGCCCAATACAAAATTAAAATCAGGACTGGCAAGTTCTGATGACCCAGTACATGGGAGAAATGACTGCAGTGGTTAAAGCTAGTAACAGTGTGTCATTTCAGTTTCTTCCCAGTCATGACCCCATGCTAAAGAGTTAAGATTTGTATATTGTTAAAAGGCAGCGATAATTGTGATTTCTCATAGGTAATGGTGGTAGGAAAGAGAAGCGTGAGTGTCTGACCCAATACTGAGCTGGAAAAGATTTGCTTCATGATGTGTCCTTAATCCATTTCTTGTGTAGATGTGTAGCACTGATTCATTGAACAGCAGAGGTCCCTAGGGAAGTTGGCATGAATTGTCTGATGTTATATGTCAGCTGTGGCATGAGGGGTCTTTTAGGTCCAAAGCCAAAGGGGTCAGAGGTCCTTTGGTTAGGTCCTAAGCAATTATGATGTGGGTTTAATTTGCACATAAATGAACTGAAAATTTTAGTAGAAACAGGCCCATAACCTGTTTTTGAAGCCATAAGCCAAACAGGTCCAAGGTCATGTTCACATCTGGAATATATGGCCAAGCCTCTTTATCTCTACCTGTGTAGTAGTGTTAGTGATTTATGTAAGTTTAAAAGTCTTGTTTTAAGTTTCATACATTAGCCAGGAGAACTGGAGAGACAAAGTCTCACCTAAGCTACAATGATTTAAATCTGGAGTAATTCTAGTTTAGAATAAACTTACTCTGGGGCAACTGGTATAGCTTGGGGCCATGACTGACCATGTCTCTTCAAAATTTTGTGCTTTCATAGGAATTACAAAACTCACAATTTCATTGTCAGGTTTAATGTTGTCTTCATTTCTACAAACCTTAAATCTTAAAACAGGACGAGTTATGTTTGTTTGTCATCAATGTGTATTGAATGTTAACATGTATGGTTAATTTGTGAAATAAATATGTAAATGATTTAAGTTTGTTGCTTCTTGTACTTTATTCTTTTCACAGACATAGTTAAAGTATGAAAAAGTATCTGGATAGTTTTTCTGTCGTAAATATAGAGGAACATACAAAATGCATTAATTTTTGCCACACTCCTGTATATAAAGAATTCTCATGTGTTA
The DNA here is from genome assembly GCF_965140245.1 of Athene noctua. Classification (NCBI taxonomy): domain Eukaryota; kingdom Metazoa; phylum Chordata; class Aves; order Strigiformes; family Strigidae; genus Athene; species Athene noctua. The sequence goes on along the minus strand of NC_134043.1, from coordinate 26,359,855 downwards.
GCGTATGTTTCATTCCTCAATTTTTATACTTTATTATGGGCCCAATTCTGCCACCCAGTCTCAAATTCACTAGCACTTTTAATTTCTGGGGAAACTGCCCTACTGTTTTAACAAGGCTGGTAGGTAATACTGAAGGGCTGGTGTAATTTTTTTTAACCTAAGCATCTCTCCTGGGCAGTTAACCACTGTATGCACTGTGCTATGCTATGTGTATTATGGTGTTTGTGACCAGATTAATAATTGCTAAAACCAGTGAGAAAGAATTGGGTATGGCATATTCTGTTCTTCTTCACAGTTGTTACTGGAGTGCAGCAAAAATTATCTCACAATAAGTTTGGGAATTTAAGGCATTGTAATCGAGAAATTTATCAAGGTTCACCATTAGAGTGCCTGGAGACATTTATCCAATCACATTTGTTTTATTCTTTTTAACAACTCTCATATCTTTCCAGTGTCAAATACTGTGGGTCTTAACTGAGCAAACATGACTCAGTGAGGACAACAGGGTTTGATTTCCAAAAGTTTTCTTTGCGCCGTGATTTTCATAGATGGCTTGTTCCATTTCTGTAAGTCTCAAATTTCCCTGATGTGTCAAGCATCTGCAGAGAAAGACATGTTCTTGACATCTTTTCTGTCATTTTTAAACCACCATTAGAACAAAGTGGTCCAACACATAAATGTCTAAATTCACAAAGGGAAGAAAAAGAAAAATCCTTAAAGTGCTCTGTCCTCTTTTTCTCTAGTATTGTGGGAGTTTAAATATGCAACATTGTGACAGGGAGGAGTTTAAAAGCAGAAATCTAAATCAATGACACTAAATCAAGGGTACAAAGTCATGATTTTAGTAATAATGGTGTTGTAAGCATAAGGGTCTAAAGACAAAAACAGAACAAAGCTGATAAGGGAGAAGTAATATCTTAGTGTGTTAGACAAAATTTAGAGTTGAAAGAGATGAACTAACTGCACCACAAGAAAGGTTGGTGCACTGAAAAGTTTGTGTTATTTTTTCAATCCTAATTCTGGCATTCTGCTTTTTCTTCGTGTTTTGAGTTAAACCAGGGTCTTGGCACTGCTCCATTGTACTTGTTTGTATGAATGTACATACAAATATGTATGGCACATACCACTTCAATTATATCTGTGAAATACACCAAAGTTGCTTGGCTGTTCCTTGTACCGTACACCCTGGGGATATGCTTAACCCATACTGTGATGTCAGGACTAGAGACACCCATGTTGATCCAGATGGGAAGTTCATAAGTAACCTGACAGCACAGCATGTCTCTTGCTGGTTTTGTCAGGTGTGTATTTGACAGCAAGAGGACCTTGTGTTTGTTGTTAACTGCTGTACAGTAAAAATATACCTGGAGAAAACCTCCAGATATACAGAAATAGTTTCATTGACACTGTTTATGACTATCTACAAGTGTGCTTTTAAACATTGTAGTAAAACTAAACAATTTTTTTCCATACAGACATTGCTAGCTCTCTTATTGTGTCTTCTGAGGAAGGAAGAAGTGAAGGCTACAGCAGCGGCTTTCAGTTGCCTCATAGAGAGAAAACACTTGAATTTGAACCTGAAAAACCAGTTTATTCCAGCAATGCAAAGATGAAAATGGAGGAGGGGGGCAAAGCCCCTTTTTTCCTCAAACAGGTCTCAAATGTTGAAGTCTGGCAGGGAGATGTAGCTAGGCTTTCTGTTACTGTTACTGGCAGCCCCACACCCAAAATCCATTGGTTTTTCAACAGGATGAAGCTGACCCCGTCCACGGACTGTAAGTTAGTGTTTGCTGGCAATGACCACAGCCTCATCCTCCCATATGCAGGTGTGCAGAATGAGGGCGAGTACAGGTGCGTGGCCAGCAATGTACATGGTGAGACCACATGCAGTGCCCACCTCCACGTGCGGCAGCGGATACCAGGGGTCCCTTACTTTGCCAGGGAGCCAGACAGTGTGAGGTGTGCTCCGGGCTTTACTGCAGTCTTTGAGTACACCGTGGCTGGGGAGCCATGTCCAGATGTGCAGTGGTTCAAGGGGACTGAGCAGCTCTTCTCTGATGCACGGCGTTCTGTTGCTCACCATCCTGATGGCACGGGCTCCCTGACAGTGTGGGAATGCATGGAAGAGGACACTGGGCTCTACATGTGCAGGGCGGTGAGCACCCTGGGTGAAGCCACATGCTCTGCTGAGCTCCTTGTGCTGCCCGAGGAGCATGCTGTGTGCAGGCAGAATCCAGCCTTGCAACACTCTGCTGTGGCAGAGGACCAAAGCCCCTTTTCCTATGAGGAGGCTGTCGACCTTCCTGCCATGGAAGGACCACTCAGCCTTGAGGCCATGAGGGAGTCCCCAGCAGTTCTTCAGCTTCAGACAAGTCAGGTGGAGCACGTGCTGCGCAGAGAGGACATCTTGCCTGGCCTGCCACCAGCCTGCCTAGCTGCACAGAGTGTTGAAGAGATGCTAGCTCAGGTGGCCACAACACATGAGAGCAGCAGGCTTCTGGCAGAGCCACTGCAAACTCTCCCTGCTGGCCCCCAGAGTGTGGTGCCTGCAGCAGCAATGGAGACACAGCTGCCGGGCTGTCTTGGGATTGTAGCTGCACAGATACTCTTGCCCAAAGAGGAAGTCATCCCCAAGGCAGCCGAGCAAATGGCTACTCTGAAGACAGAGACTTCCCAAGCCCTTCTACAGGTGTCAAGCAGCACTGACAGCTGTGCCATAGACAGTGACCACATCCAGGTCCTTGAGGGCTTACAGGCAATGCAAAGTGAGCTGAAGGCTGAACCCAGATTTCCATCTGAACTGGCTATCACTGCGGGCCAAGCTGTGCCCCTGGAGCACATTTCTTCCCTGAAAGCAGCAGAGGAAGATTTTGCTGCAAGAATTTGTGAGGGACAGGCTGTGAGATTTCCATTGCTGCTAGAAGAAAACCAGCCCCTAGAGGAGGAACATGTCATCAGTCTTGCCAGCCCACTTAGGCAGTATCCAAGGGCAGGGAGACAACCCCATGAAAAAATGTACAGTCACCAACTTCAGCCAAGCCAAGTCCTCAACAAGGAGAGCCAGCTCACTGCTCAGTTTCCTAAGAGCTGCAACTTAGACATAAAGTCTCAAGCTAGAAATGCACTGAAAGCTGCAGTGGTAAGTGAGCAAAACCTCTTGTTTTCAGAATGGTTGGCTGATAAAGAAAACATTGAAGTACAGACAATAAACATCACCAAGGAACAAAACCACACCCTGTGCACCTATGTTGTGACCACAGGAGGACTCAGTCCCACAGAAATCTCAGTCTCCTTGGGAGAAGTCAGCATTCAGACAGTTGACCAGGAAACAATCTTGAAGGAGGCTTTCTGTTCTCTTATTTGTGAAGAAAAACATCTCTTGACAGATGAAAAATCTGAAGCATTGCCAGTCCATCCCAGTCCACTTCTCTCAGGAGAATCCTGTGATGAAGCCTCTAAACTGGAGCCCCAGCAGGCTGAGAGAACTATAGAGGCAGAAATACCCCTGGAGCAGCCTTTATCTGCACAAATAATCAACACTGTGACCGGGCATGGTCAAATCAAGGATGTGGGTGCAGCTGCAGCCACTGCTGATATAGCCTCCACAGGTGTTCCCATTGAGACACCCACAGAAATACTGAAAAGAAAGGAGAATAGGGAAGAAATGTGTGAGGAAGAAGAAAGAGAGAGTCTGGAAGGGTTAGAAGATGAGCTAAGCAAAGAGGGTTGTCCCATCATACACACCAAACTGGTCAACACTGTTGTGGAGGAAGGGGAGAGTGTCAGTCTGGTGTCTGTCATAAAAAATGTCAGAGAGGTGAACTGGTACTTTGAGGGTAAACTGGTGTCTTCAGGTGTCAAATTCAAGTGTTTGCAAGATCAGGACACATACATGCTAGTAATAAGCAAAGCGTGTGAGGAGATTCACCAAGGAGAGTACACCTGTGTGGCACTGAATCAAGGTGGAAAAAGAGCAACAGCAGCAAAACTCACAGTTGTTAAAAGAGGTTGGATTATGGGGAGAAAATTCTGCCGTTCTACTACACTGCTCTACTAATGAAACTGCCCTACTATGTGGCTGTAACTCTGGATACAGATACAGTATTAATACCATCACGCCACTAATCCCAGGGCCACATTTCTGTCTGGATTTATAGGCTCCTTTTACCACATTGCAAAGTCTTTCCCTTCCCTCACCCCACTCTTTGGTCAGGAACTTTGTTGCTTCCTGTTCTCATGATACAAGCATGGTCAGAACAAAATGTATCTCAATCAGGACCACTTCTCCCATTGTTGCCTGTGAAGTGGACCTGCTCTTCTCACTTTTCTTACTGCTGCACCTTCTCTCTTTAAAATCACTGCACAGTTTCAGCCCAGTTTATCATTCACACTGTAACACACCGTAATTTCTCATAGTGCCCAGGTAGTGTGGTATCGCATTGTTATTCTGCATCGCTATTGCACATTGTTTTTCCAGTATCATCACTGTGTTTCCTGATGTCATTATGCACTGTAACATGTTCTGTCCACTGAGCCTGGTACTGCTTTCATTTCTTACAGGTATTTTTTTTCTTTTACAGTCACTTTATGTGGATTGCAAATAAACCACTTTTTTTTTTTTTTTTTTTTTTTCTTTCAGTCAGTCACTTCATTGTTTCTTTTCAAAATGTCAGCAGGCAGGGCTTTATGTTACTCTCTGCTTCTGATTTCAGTTGCACCAATCCTGAGGAGAAGGCTCGAATCTGTAGAGGTGGCTGTAAATCATGTGGCCAAGTTTACCTGTGAAGTAGAGACTGCTCCCAATGTCAGATTCCAGTGGTACAAAGCTGGCCGAGAGATATATGATGGGGACAAATACTCCATTCGCACCTCCAACTACCTCTCCACATTGGAGATCCCGAGGCCTCAGGTTGTTGACTGTGGAGAGTATAGCTGCAAGGCTTCCAACCAGCATGGCAGTGTAAGCTCTACAGCCCTTTTAACAGTAACTGGTAAGTACAGACTTCCAAGCACTTCTCGGTGAAATATCTTGGTATATTGCAATGCTTTCACTGCTATACTTACGAATGTTTATGGTAGGGCTCTTGATTGCCATTGTTATACATAATTCCTACCTAATTTTGACAGGCACAAGCATAGAGAAGGATTAATTTTTGAAAATGCTGCTTTTAGTTGCTTTCTATACCTAAAAAAGGGAATCAGTGTAAAGTTTTGGAAGGGAAGAAAGAGGAGGGAAAGAGTGGGAAGAACTAGATCATCAACAGAATGGGATTGCTTTGTGAATATATTCTTCAAGAAGATTTAACTTCCAGAGAACAAGAAAACATACACTTCTAAATCTGATTTTTTTGGTGTAATAAGCACTGTGTGATTATCCTAGCACCCTATGTTTATGCTGCAGCTATACTTGTGAGGCAGGCTATGCAGCTACACGTACCTGAACATCTCTGTGACGTGGGCAGAGGGAAACTCTGTGTGACTGGGGAAATAGATCTTCTTAAACCATCAAAAGAGGTTTTAAAGCTGTTTCAATTTGCAAACTTTTTTGTCTATTAAGAGCTATACCTTTCTCCTTTTAATTTTTTTTTTTCTTAAAGAAACCCAACTTTGGGGCTTTTAGTATATGATGATTTTTTTCCTCTAACTTTTCTCTCTGTCGGAGGAGTCTTTATGTGGTCTTTGATAAATGCCAGATGCTAGAGACTAAAGAAATATGCACAATCTGTGAAACGCATGCTAACTTGTCCATCTTGAGGGAATAGTGCACAAACACATCAGTCTTGGCAGAAAAAGTTATGTCTTTTGGTTTATTTCCCTTTATTTTGTACATTGCTGCAGACATTCAAAATGCCTTCAAGCTCTGGAGCAATATACAGACCCCAGAAGTATAAAAACAAAAGCCAAAATTCGTCATCTTTAACACCTCTTATCTCCTTTACTGCTGGCTTCTTTTGCTTAAGAGCGTTCAGTGACAAACTGGCCCCTCTTGCTCTCTGTCCCTGGCAAATGTGGAGAAAGAGCATAAGCTCTGGTCCTCACCTCTGGATAACATTGAACCCCTTTGTTTTGCAGAAGCGCTTCCACCAACGTTTCTTACCAGACCTGAATCTATCACTACTTTTGTGGGCAAAAGTGCCAAGTTCCTGTGTACTGTTTCGGGGACTCCAGTCATCGACGTCGCCTGGCAGAAGGATGGCACAACCATTTCACCTTCAGACCACCACAAGATCTCCAAAGTGGAAAATAAACATATGTTAGAAATTTCCTGTCTCACTACCAGTGACAGAGGGGTTTACACTTGCAAAGCTTCCAACAAGTTTGGGGCTGACATTTGCCAGGCTGAAATGGTCATTATAGACAAGCCCCACTTCATTAAAGTTTTGCAGTCAGTGCAGTCAGCAGTCAATAAAAAAATACATCTTGAATGTCAGGTAGATGAAGACAGGAAAGTAACAGTAGGGTGGACAAAGGATGGAAACAAAATCCCTCCAGGCAAAGATTATAAAATTTACTTTGAAGACAAAATAGCCTCCCTTGAAATTCCTCTGGCTAAGCTCAAGGATTCAGGCCATTATGTGTGCACTGCCTCAAATGAGGCAGGAAGCAGCTCCTCTTCTGCCAGCATCACAGTCAGAGGTAAGTTAGTCCTACACCCCCTTTACTTTTGCTCTTCTTGGGTCCCCCATTTCTTCTTTTGCAGGCAAAAGACTTCTCTGGGCTGAAATCATGCTGTGAACTCTACTCAGACGTGCCATCAGGTCTATTCACCTCTTGCTCATTTCCCCTGATGCCTTCCAGTGCACTGTGTGTGGTTTCAATATTGCTTTCACAAGACATATCCAAGAATTGCTCCTGTATGCAGAGGAGAGATGAACGAAGAGGGCAAGAAGAAACCACAGGAACTGCAGCTCAGCAAAGATTATGCTGATCTTTTTTGAAATCATGTTTTGTTCTTGCACTAGAAACCAATCTTTCAAAGCTTTGGATTTCAGCCTTCTTTCCTTTTTTCCTTTCCTTTTCCTCTTCCCTCCCCCCCCTTCCTTTTTTTCCCCTTTTCTTCCCCTTTCTTCCCATTTTTAGAACCACCATCCTTCGTGAAGAAGATCGATCCATCTTATTTACTGACCCCAGGTGACTCTGCACGCCTTCAATGCAAAATCAAAGGGTCTCCTGAAATCCAGGTTACTTGGTTTAAGAACAATAAGGAAATCCGTGAAAGCAACATGCACAGGATGTCCTTTGTCAATTCTGTGGCTGTGTTAGATATTTTGGAAATGAAAGTTGATGACAGTGGGAGCTACTCATGTGAAGCTGTAAACGAGGTTGGAAGTGACAGCTGCACCACTGAAGTAGTTGTCAAAGGTCTGTTCTTCTTGCTGCTGCCAGTCACATTCTTGAGAAAACCCTTTCCTTCGTGTTTTTTTTTTTTTTTTGGCACAGTTGACTAATTCTTTCTTGCTGCTTTTATAGAGCCTCCATCTTTCATCCGAACACTGGAACCAGCAGAGGTAGTGAAGGGAACAAACACCGTTCTTCAGTGTGAGGTTGCTGGCACTGGACCATTTGAGATTAGTTGGTACAAAGACAAGAAACAGATTCGCAGTAGTAAAAAATACAGGTTGACCTCTCAGAAAGCTGTTCTTTCTCTGGAGGTGTCCTCATTTAATAGTGCGGATGTTGGTGAATACGAGTGTATGATAGCTAATGAAGTCGGGAAGTGCGTATGCAGTGCAACATACATCTTGAAAGGTCAGTGGGAGAGAGAAAACTCCACTTACTGAAGGGATTGGCAACAACCTCTCATTTCTTAAAATGTCTGTTCTTTGGATTTGTGGGTGGCTAGGGAAGGCAAATATCTTCTTCTCTTAAAATTCTGTGTATATCTTAACTCTTATCTGACATCAAACTTGTGAATTTGAAGGAGATCATTGACCTTAAAGGGCTATGCATTAACTCGCAGCTGAGGTATGAAGCTGTTCTTGACTCCTCTTTAGCTGAATTGTGCCATGTACTGCACATACTGTCTCATAAAACTGTCTTTAAGCAGCATATTTCATGGGATGATGTGGTAGCAGATGAGCATTTCTTCTTGTCTCTTTTCTTTGAACTAGAACCACCATCTTTTGTTAAGAAAATCGAAAATGTGACGGCTCTGTCTGGAGACAGTATTACATTACAGGCTGTGGTGAAAGGGTCGGAGCCTATTTCTGTGATGTGGATGAAGGGCAAAGATATTATTCAAGATGATAACAAAGTGAGAGTGACATTTGAACACGGTCTAGCAACACTGCAAATTACCGGTGTCCAGCTGAGCTCTGGTGGCAAATACACCTGCGTAGCTGAGAATGATGCAGGAAGTCAGTCCTGCTTTGGTGAATTAGCAGTGAAAGGTCAGTGGAGTGGTGCTGTGATCCCCACATTGTCTTCTGCCTGAGAGGAAGAGCAATTTCCTTTTGTCCTTAACACTGGTTGTTAATTCTGTTGTAGAACCTGCCAAAATCATTGAAAAATCTGAAATGATCCAGGTAACAGCAGGGGAACCAGCCATTTTGGAGTACACTGTCACAGGCACTCCAGAGCTAAAAACCAAATGGTTCAAAGATGGAAGGCCACTACCTGCCAGCAAAAAATACAGGATCAGCTTTAAAAATAATATTGCCCAGCTCAAGTTTTATGCTACTGAAATGCAGGACAGTGGCGAGTATACCTTTGAGATATCCAATGATGTGGGCATCAGCTCTTGTACTACCAGCTTCACTGTGCTAGGTTGGTACTGACTCTTTGCAAAGAGCCTCGCTACTTTGCTTTGAGCTCAACAGAGCCAGAAGCAGAACTACATGCCTGTGTTGCTCATGTGTTGGTTTCTTTCATTTTTTTCAATCTCAACAGATCGCACTCTCCCTCCCTTCTTCACTAAACCACTGAAGAATATTGACAGCATCATTAGCGCCTCGTGCCGCCTAGACTGCAAAATTTCAGGCTCTCTTCCAATGACCGTCTCTTGGTTTAAGCAGGACACCGAGATCACTTCAAGTGCCAAGTACACAGTACACTTTGCAGAAGGCTCTGCATCTTTGGAAATAAAACACCTAGATCCAAGTGATGCTGGGGTCTACATTTGCAGAGCCACAAACTCTGCTGGTAGCAAAGAGAGCAGTAGCACTTTGTTTATAAAAGGTTTGGGAATTTGTTTAACATTTCTTGGTCTTTTATTTTCATGTGATAATACTTTTCTTCCCCAAAGTGCAGGTCATGTGTCTTACTCTTCACAACTGTTTCCTTTCAATGCAATCTAGAGCCACCCAGCTTCACTGTAGAACCTGAGTCCCAGGATGTACTGCCTGCATCAACTGTACGTTTCAAAGGCACATTTAAAGGCACAACACCACTAACGGTGAAATGGTTTAAAGGTGATACTGAACTGGTGACAGGAGGAGCCTGCTACATTATGACAGAAGCCTTAGCAAGTTACTTGGAGCTTTATGCAGTCAAACCAACAGACTCAGGAAGATACACCTGCAAAGTCTCCAATGTAGCTGGTTCAGTAACATGCAGTGCAAACTTGTTTGTAAAAGGTTTGCATTCTTACTCTCTTTTAAACTTTCAGATGCTGGGTTGACCCAGTGGCACTCTTTCCTGTCTTCTTTGTCCTGAGCACTCCTCTTAAATCCACAGAACCTGCTGCCTTCAAGGAGAAGCTAGAGCCAACCCATCTGGTAAAGAAAGGCGGATATGCAGAACTGACCTGCGAAGTCACTGGTACTCCTGAGATTAAAATCACGTGGTTCAAGGATGATAGAGAGCTAAAAGAGAGTGACAAATACAGGATGTCTTTTGCAAAATCCTTGGCAACACTCCATGTTACAGAGGTTGAGACTGAAGACAGTGGGGAATACATATGCGAGGTCAAAAATGATGCTGGAAAAGATATTTGCAGTAGTGTTGTTACTATCAAAGGTGTGTGTGACATCCATTCACAGTTTGTTTCTTTAAACTGCAGTTTTACAGGCTTCAAAAGTATGATTAATACAAACTGCACTCTCTCTTTTGCACTGTAGAGTCACCTTATTTTAGCAAGGAGTTTCAATCCATGGAAGTCTTGAAAGATTCTGATGTAGTTTTGGAGTGTGAGGTGCTTGGCACACCTCCCTTTGAAGTGTTTTGGGTGAAAGATGATAAACCCGTGCGGAGCAGTAAGAAGCACAGGATAAGCATTGAGAAATCTTTGATTAGCCTCCACGTTTTCAGGTTTGATGCTTCTGATGTTGGCGAGTATCAGTGTAGAGTAACAAATGATGTTGGGAGCTGCCTCTGCAGTTCGGAGGTCACACTGAAAGGTTAGTGCAAAGTGCAGGATGCCACTGGCATGCTGTTATCCCAGTGTGGTTTCCATGCTACACTGTCATGCACCAGACATGTACTTACACAGCCACTTTCTTCCTGCCAGAGCCCCCACAGTTCCTGAAGAGGATAGAAAACATTAGTTCCCTTCGAGGGGGGACAGTCGTGTTTCAGGCTGCTATTAAAGGTTCTTTGCCCATCACTGTGTCCTGGCTGAAAGACAATGATGAAGTGATTGAAGACAACAATATCAAAATGACCTTTGTGAACAATGTTGCCACTCTTCTGGTGAGGTCTATTGAACTGAAACATGATGGGAAATATTTCTGTCAGGCTAAAAATGAGGCAGGAATTCAGAGGTGTTCTGCTCTGCTGACTGTCAAAGGTTGGTCCTACCCTGGGGGCTTGCAGTGATCTTAGACAGTTGCCTTGTGATTTTTACAGATGCCCTTAACACTCTATCTCCTTGTTTACAACAGAGCCTGCTACAATCATGGACAAGGCCGTGTCAATAGATGTGACTGAGGGAGACCCAGCAACCTTGCAGTGTAAATTTTCGGGAACGAAACATATTACAGCCAAATGGTTCAAAGATGGCAAGGAACTGACATTAGGCCCAAAATATAAGATCAGTGTTACAGATACTGTCTCAGTCCTAAAGGTGCTTCATACAGAGAAGAAAGATAGTGGGGAATACATTTTTGAGGTTCACAATGATGTTGGGAGCAGTAGCTGTGCTGCCAGTATTAACGTTCTAGGTGTGTATGGGCTCTCTTTTATCACTGTTTTTATATACAAAATCTTTTCTCCTGAGCTGACATCTGCCACCATCAAGGCTGAGTTTCATACTTTGTCTTTTTACTCTGTCTTGGATAGATCTCATTATACCACCTAAATTCACCAAAAAGCTCAAGAAAATGGACAGCATTAAGGGATCTTTTGTCCATCTGGAATGCATAGTGTCTGGTTCACATCCTATAAGTATCCAGTGGTACAAGGACGACCAAGAGATAACAGCAAGTGAAAAGCACAAATACTCTTTCCATGATAATACTGCATTTCTGGAAATCAATAAACTGGAAGGCACAGACAGTGGCTCTTACACCTGTGAAGCAACAAATAAGGCAGGAAGCAACCAATGCAGTGGGTTCTTAACAGTCAAAGGTTTGAATTCCTTCTTTGTCTTGTGTTAGGTCTCTCATTCATAATTCATATATCCCCTGTCTCAGAGTAATCCTCTTTCTTCCTTTTTACATGTTATAGAACCGCCATATTTTGTGGAAAAACCCCAGTCCCAAGAGGTTGTGCCCAATGCTAGGGTTCAGTTCAAAGCACTGGTGAAAGGTTCTACTCCTCTGCAGATAAAGTGGTTTAAAGACAGCCAGGAGCTCCTCTCCGGAGCTAATCGATCTGTCTGGAAGGACAACACATCTAGTGTACTGGAGCTCTTCTCAGCTAGAACATCTGACTCCGGGAACTACACTTGCCAGATAAGCAATGATGTGGGGACTGCAACTTGCAAAACAGTTTTGTTTGTAAAAGGTTTGCAACCCAACATTCTTCTCATCTTTGTGGTTCTGATATTTTTGTGCAGTTTGGTGGGGGGAGTGATAGGAAACGCTTGTATTCTTTAAACCACCTTGACAATTATAAAGCCTTACCTTTTCTGTCTGTCTTCTAGAACCCCCCAGATTTATTCAGATGCCAACTTCTGTAGTAGCTTTGCGTGAAGGACAGTCCACCACTTTTGAGTGCCAGGTAGTAGGCACACCAGAGATTCATGTCACATGGTACCTGGATGGGAACGAAGTAACTGACCAAGCTAAGTACGGCGTCTCCTTCATAGACGGTTTAGCCACTTTGAAAGTCACTCAAGCCAGAGTTTCAGATAGTGGGATTTATGTTTGTGAAGCCCACAATGATGCAGGTAGTGAGAGCTGCAGCGTCGAGCTGAAAGTAAAAGGTTGGTTTCTAACATCTTGTCATAATCCAGCTATGCCACATAGCTGGGGGGATGGAGTAGGGGAGACTTCTTCCCTCAAAACCACTAAAGGTTACTATATACTTTCCTCTCATTCCTCTTTATAGAGCCTCCAACATTTGTTCGGGAGTTGAGTCCCGCAGAGGTAGTGAAGGGTTTGGAGGCCACACTCGAGTGTGAGGTGACTGGTACTCCTCCATTTGAGGTGAAGTGGCTGAAGAACAATAAGGAGATGTTCAGCAGCAAGAAATATGCCATCTCCACCAAAGAATCAGTATTTACTCTTAATGTGACTAACTGTGATGTCTCAGATGTTGGTGAATATCAGTGTATTATATCAAATGAAGGTGGGAGCTGTTCTTGCAGCACAAGGCTCAGCTTGAAAGGTCAGTCCTTAGGAAGCATACCCCAAACATTACACCCCCTAGCTAAACTGTAGTGACCAAGATGTTTTAATATGATCTCTCTTTCCACTCTTCCCTTTCCATGACTTCTCTTCCAAACAACAAACAAAACCTCACACCATAGAACCACCATCCTTCATCAAGAAGCTGGAGAATGTCACTAGTATTTTGAAAGGTACTGCATTATTCCAGTGTGTCGTAGCAGGTGCTCAACCGTTATCTGTATCATGGATAAAAGATGAGAAAATATTAGAAGACGATGTGCACCACCATATTACCTTTGAGAACAGTGTGGCCACACTGAAACTTACCAATGTTGACCTCAGCCACAGAGGGAGATACACCTGCCAGGCAAAGAATGAGTCTGGTGTAGAGAAGTGCTTTGCTTTGCTTTTTGTACAAGGTGTGTACAAGGTGTGACCCTTCAAGCTCATCCTTGATGAGTACTTGGAAAGTCAGTCCCCTATCTGTGTAGCTAACTGCCATTTTTATACACTTCAAACCTCAGAGCCTGCACGGATCATAGAAAAAGCTAAATCACTTAAAGTCACTGAAAGAGACCCCGTGACTTTGGAGTGTACCGTGGCTGGGACACCAGAGCTTCGAATAAGATGGTACAAGGATGGAAAACAGCTCCTGCCCAGTAGATACTACACAATGAGCTTCGAAAACAATGTGGCCAGTTTCAGGATTGAACCTGTATCAAAGGAAGATAGTGGTACATACAGTTTTAAGGTTGAAAATGACTTCGGAAGTAGCACCTGTGAAGCTGTTCTGACTGTGCTAGGTTTGTATTGTCATTTGTCAAATTCACCAATCCAGCAGGGAGGGAATGAAAAAAATTATAATCTCTGCTTGTGAAAGATAGGCAAGAAGGTAACCAGTGGATTTTTGCCTTTTTTTTTTTTTTTTTTTTTTTTTATTTATTGGGCAGATCAATCAATTCCTCCTGCATTTATTAAAAAGCTAACCAAAAAGGATACCATTCTGGGATCTTCTATCCAAATGGAATGCAAAGTCTCTGGATCACTCCCCATTACTGCAAAATGGTTTAAGGATGGAAAAGAGATAACTGACAGTGCAAAATACAGAAGCCTGTGCCATGAGAACACAATGTCACTTGAGATTGCTAATCTAGAGTTGGCAGACAGTGCGAATTACACATGCAGTGTCTCTAATGTTGCTGGGAACGATTCTTGCAGTGCTGTCCTGACTGTGAAAGGTTTGAAACAATTTTGCTGCTTCTTATTTTTATGTATACTGGGAAAATATCTTAAATCTTATGCTAACATAACACTCTTATACCTCTTATATATTAATGCTGAAAACTTGGTCTCCATGCTTGCCTCACTAATTTTCTTCGCTCTTAGACGTTTCTGATGTAACTGAATATTTCTTTTTCTTAAAAACTGCAGAGCCACCAAGCTTCTTAATAAAACCTGAAAGCCAGCAAGCCATTCCAGATTCCACAGTGGAGTTTAAGGCCACACTAAAAGGAACACCACCCTTTACAGTAAAGTGGTTCAAAGAAGATTTAGAACTTGTATCTGGCCCAACCTGTTTCATTGGGGTTGAAGGGTCTACTGGGTTCTTAACCCTCTATTCAGTGGATACTTCTAAGAGTGGGCACTACACTTGCCACGTTTCAAATGATGTTGGCAGTGACTCTTGCACTACAACGTTGATGGTAACAGGTGTGCACTCTTTCTTGTTGTGTTGCAGTCTTTTCATCTATTTCTTTTCTTTCTTTTTTGCCAAACCCACCTCAGTGATCTTTGGTATACTGCCAAGTGAATTACCTCCCCTGTGTTTGCAGCTCACAGTTTGGTTCTTTTCCATCCTCTTTTCTTTCTAGTATTAATTCAGACCTTCCTGACCCTACTTTTCTCTTTTTTTAGAACCACCCAAGTTTGCTAAGAAGCTAGAGGCAGCAAAAGTAGTCAAGCAGGGTGACTCAGCCCGGCTTGAGTGCAAAGTAAGTGGATCTCCAGAGATGAAAGTAGTGTGGTTCAGAAATGACCATGAAATTGTTGCCAGTGAGAAATTCCGGACATCATTCATTGACTCTGTGGCCGTGCTTGAAATGAATCATCTCAGTACTGATGAAAGTGGTGACTACATCTGTGAAGCTCACAACCCCGCAGGCAAGGCCAGCTGTAGCACCAAAGTCACAGTGAAAGGTTAGCTGTCCTCTTGTTCTATGACTACATCCTATTTTTCCCCGGTGGTTTTATCCCTTGGAAATCCCCGGGAACGGGAGATAAATTTCTTATTTCAGGACTGCCTTTTTCCTTCATGTCATGGTTGTTTCTTGATTCTCCTCACCCCCTCTGCCAGTGCCTGAAAAAGGGAGATGTTGTTCTTAATGCAGATGAATCCCAGGCTAGGTGTTCTCCCGTTCTATGATTGTCAATGTCCAAGACAGATCATAGTGGGAATTGCTATATCAAGGAGCTGAAATACAAGGAAAAAAGAACAGACCTGAACTGATCAGTGTCAGTTTTACACCCTGTATTTGAGAATACTACCAGCTCAACCAGATCTGTATCCTATCTGCCAAGGGTCACCCCTCTGTTTACCTTTTCTAGAGAGGAGCTAAGAGCTCTGAATGCTCACCTACCTGCAAGATCATTTCATAATGTGTCCAGAAAATGAGGAAAGTTCTTGCCCATTCTGTTGATTATCTCAGCAGTCTCATTGTGTAAAAACAAAAATATCTCCAGACTCCTTTCTAAAAATATTCCTTTCTTCCCTTGTTAGAACCTCCTGTCTTTAGCAGGAAGCCCTCTCCAGTAGACATGCTCAAAGGAACTGAGGTAAACCTGGAATGTGAGATTTCAGGAACACCACCATTTGACGTTACCTGGTACAAAGACAGGAGACAAATCCGCAGTAGTAAGAAGTATAAGGTTACAGCCAAAAACTACCATACAAGCGTTCGCATTCTTAATGTTGAAGCTGCAGATGTTGGTGAATATCAGTGCAAAGCACAGAACGACGTAGGAAGTGACACTTGTTTTTGCACTGTAAAGCTGAAAGGTAAAGTATGGGCACATATGCTTTCTGCAGTGCTCCCAATGGCACTGCATTGCTCTTCTTTACATAGACACTGTGAGTATTTACTGTAACTGCATATTTCTTCTTCAGAACCACCAAAATTCTTGACTAAAATAAACAGCGTGACTGTTGTGGTTGGTGAACCAGTAGAGTTACAAGCAAGAGTGGAGGGCTCCCAGCCAATTTCTGTGCAGTGGCTTAAAGATAAAGAGGAAATTATTAGAGAAAGTGAAAACACGAAGATCACATTTATGGAAAACATTGCAACTTTACAACTTGTGCGCACAGAGACAAGCAATGCTGGCAAATACATCTGTCAGATCAGAAATGACGCTGGAAGTCGCGAGTGCATGGCTACCTTAACTATTCTAGGTTGGTAGAAAGCACAAATTCATAAAAGATCTTTTCAGAGTTAAGAACTTCGTGCCCCTGAGTTCAAAACAATCAAAACAGAGAATCTTTCAGTCTCCAACAAGCAGTACTCAAGTTCCTTACTTCCAGTTGTCCAGGGATAGGGGTGAAAGGAACCACAGGCCTGTGGTGATGGGATCCATTTGACTGGATTTCCAAGTCATGTATTCTGCTCATGCCTGCTTGGAGAGGGACAGACAATTGCCTTTCTCGCCTAGAAGTTTCAATATTATTTAAATTTATTTTGGAGAGCATCTGAAATCTTCAGTTTAGGATAGAATGAAGGGTGGAAAAAACAGCTGAAAAAATTCCTCAGCCCAAGAAACTGAGATACCTTTAGTATCAAATGTGTAAGCCCCATCTTGTAGTGCTACAATACTTAGAGCTATTACTAATCAAATCCTGTTTTCATCATACATACTACCCATCTCTCCTTCCAGAGCCTGCAGTCATTGTAGAGAAAGCAGAACCAATGAGAGTTACTGTAGGAGATGCCTGTACTTTGGAGTGCAAAGTGGCAGGCACACCAGAGCTTTCCACTGGATGGTTCAAGGATGGCAAAGAGCTGACCAGCAGCCAAAAATACAGAATTACTTTCCTCAATAAAGTATCTACACTTAAAATTATGGATGCAGAAAAGGAAGATGGTGGATTGTACACTTTTGCAGTGCAGAACGACGTGGGGAAAAGCAGTTGCACAGCATCAGTTGATGTTTTAGGTTGGTTGGGTATCTTGTCTTCTATCTTTTACAAAAACTTTCATTTGGTCATGCTCTTTTTCCTTTCTTACATTCCTTCCCTCCTTTTCTCTCTAACCATGGATTTATTATGTTTTCTTATGCAGATCGTATCATTCCTCCTTCTTTCACAAGGAAACTAAAGGAAACCCCTTGTGTCCTGGGTTCCTCAGCATTGCTGGAATGCAAAGTGTCAGGTTCACCTCCTATTTCTGTTGCCTGGTTCCGAAATGGACTTAAGTTAGTTAATGGGGAAAAACATCAAATCTCCTTTTCAGATAACCTATGTATTTTAGAAGTGAATTCACTAAGCGACTCAGATACTGGAACTTACACCTGCAAAGCTACCAACATAGCTGGTTCAGATGAATGCAGTGCTGTATTGACTGTACAAGGTCAGTATATGATGGTCAGGAAGCTCTTAGAGCTATTCTTTCTTCTTTCTCTTCTTGAAATTGCCTGTGGTCTTTTGTAAATATATTCAGGAAAAAATATTGACTGGAAAATAAAGATTTTGTTCTTTAACTTCAGTAGGTGTGTGGAAATGCCAGGGTTATGCTGTAGCAACCTGTCTTATCTTTCTTTTTCTTTTGTGTCTTTAGAACCACCTTCTTTTGAGAGGACACCAGAGCCTCTGGATGTCTTGCCAGGCACAAGCATCACTTTTACATGTGTTATCAGAGGAACTCCTCCTTTTAAGGTGAACTGGTTTAGAGGGGCCAATGAGCTTGTGCCAGGGGACAAATGCAATATCTACATGGAGGAGTCCATGGTGGAGCTTGAGTTATTCGATGTAACTCCTCTCCAAAGTGGAGAGTACACTTGTCTAGTGACTAATGATGCTGGCAGGGCAAATTGTACAGCACACCTTACAGTAAAAGGTTTGTAAAGATTGTGTGTCTCTCTTTACCTTAAAATATTGTTTCCTTCCTTCCTTCCATTTGTCCTGTTATGCTCAACATTTGTGACTTCTTACCCTTCATTAGAGCCGGCTGTCTTTGTGAAAAAACTGAGCGATCAGTATGTGGAACCTGGCAAGCCCATCATCCTGGAGGGCACTTACACAGGCAGCCTGCCCATCTCTGTGACATGGAAGAAGAACGGCCACACCATCACCCAATCTCAGAAGTGTAGCATCACCACCACAGAGAAATCCTGCATCCTGGAAATACTTGACAGCACCAAAGAAGATGCAGGAGAGTACACTTGCCATGTTGAAAATGAGGCAGGAAAAGATGTTTGTGAGGCTGTAGTCTCTACCCTAGGTGTGTGCTCCCTTTGCTTTTATTCTTGCCTGTTCTTTCAAATGTATGCATTACAAAGTCTGGCACTATAATCAGCCTATCTAATTGCTTCTCTTTTTTAGAACCTCCCTATTTTGTTACACACTTGGAGCCTCTCGAGGTGTCAGTTGGGGATTATACAACATTGCAATGCCATATTGCTGGAACACCAGAAATCACTGTGTCTTGGTACAAAGGAGATACAAAACTCAGGTCTACTCCTGAGTACAAAGTGTTCTTTAAAGACAACATTGCTACGCTTATTTTCAACAAAGTGGCTAGCAATGACAGTGGTGAATATATCTGCAAGGCAGAAAACAGTGTAGGAACTGCATCTACGAAGGCTCTCTTAAAAGTTCAAGGTGATGATTTTATATTAGCTCACTACAAATTCTTTTTCTCTTGCAAAACTATAAAAAGATTTTTTCCTGGGGAATATTTATCCTTTACTTGATTTCTTCTAGAGCGCAAACGACCACCTTCCTTTGCAAGAAAATTAAAGGACATCGAGCACCCTCTTGGTTTACCCCTTAAATTTATGTGTCGTCTCAATGGCTCAGAACCCATTACCGTGACTTGGCATAAAGATGGTGTGCTGCTAAGCGATGACCACAATGTGCACACATCCTTTGTAGACAATGTTGCAGTGCTGCAGCTGGGGCGAACTGAGATGAATCATACTGGGCAGTACTCCTGCACAGCCACCAATGCTGTAGGCACTGCCACCTCAAGTGCTAGGCTCACAGTGGCAGGTGTGTTGGCTTACAAACTTTTACCTTGATCAAAGGTTCCCTCTTCCCATTTCATGCATGTGATGGTATCTGTGTGTTGGATTAGTTATTTTCATGAGGTATGAATATTACACAGTTTTCTTGTGTTTCTAGAACCCAAGCAAGCACCTGTCTTTGACACCAAACTAGAATCTATTGATGTGCCTTTTGGAGAAAGTGCTGACTTTGAATGCCATGTTACTGGAGCCCAGCCAATACACATCACCTGGTCCAAGGATGGTCGGGAGATCCGAACTGGAGGAAACTTCAATATTACATTTGTAGCCAACACAGTTCACCTTCGAGTGCTCAGAGTGGGTAAAGGAGACTCTGGCCAATATACTTGCCAAGCTAGTAATGAAGCTGGGAAAGACTTTTGCTCAGCCCAACTCAGTGTCAAAGGTATTAAGATAAAGTCACCTTCATTTGTGTGTTTTCTTTTTCTTGAGTAAAGAGACCTCTTTGTTACTAAGTCTCATCTTCTACCTTTTCCAGTTTGGAAATATATAGGAAGTAGCTTTCCAGAAAGCAGACATATACCATATGGTGACATTCGCCTATCATACTGAATGACAGTAAAAGCCTTGTGTGCTTGCAAAATCTGCAAGGGGAAAGGTCCCCTTGTGAAGCTGTTTCTATAGGGAGTTGCAGTCACCCCGCTGTTTACTTTGTCATTAGTGCTTAAACTACAGTCACAGTGTACTATATGGAAAACTGTGATACGGTAAATACAACAACCTTGCATTTGTAAGGCAGCATTGGTGACTCTTTCAAATTCACTACAGTTCACAACTGGAGTTCTCAGTTGCTGATTTAATCTAGGTGATGAGTCACTTAAGGTCTTCATGCAGTAATATGCTTTAAAGATGTGTATGCAAGTGAAACTATCCCTACCGTGTTTCTGCTGCTCCTGGGGGTGAAAGGCTTGTCAAATCTTTCATGCTGGCCTGGGAAAATTTTCGTTCCTCAAAGGTAAGCAAAATTTTGCTTGGGTAAAGCAATCATCCTTCATCTTGTTTTTACAGCTCCAGCTGTCTGACAGAGTAGGCTCCAGAGTTGGCAGAATATAGTTTTAGTTGTTGTCTTTGCCTTCTCTTCTCCATCTTGCATTTTTCCTTGGGAGGAAACTCTGGTTGGGGATACAGCCAGTTGCTGTAGAAATCTTAATCTGTTGTGCCCCTAAACTCTTGTGTTCCCCGTAACTCTTGCTCAGCCTTGTGGATTTCACATGGCAAACGAGTATACTGTCACTCTCTACATACTTACTCTGTTCTGCAGAACCTCCCAAGTTCGTCAAGAAGCCTGAAGCTTTGCGGTTCGTGAAGCAGGGGGACACAGTTCAACTTGAATGTAAAATCAGTGGGACACCAGAGATCAGAACCGTGTGGTACAAAAATGATCAGGCACTCCAGGCGAGCAACAGGCTCCACATGTCCTTTGTAGACTCCGTGGCAATGCTGACCATCTTGGGTGCAACCTCTGAAGATGCCGGCGATTACATATGTGAAGCCCATAACTCTGCTGGCACAGCCAGCTGCAGCAGTTCAGTCACAGTGAAAGGTTAGCAGCACGGCTCCACAAAACACCAGAATCCTTGGCTTCTAGGCCCGCTCCAAGCTGCACATCCCCCTGAACAGGGAGCTGCTGCTGTGGCAGTTAGTCGTTGCTGGGCCAGTGTCTCTCCAGCTGCTCTCACATTCAAATGCTGCTGTGTTTAAGCAGTGGAGACCAGGCAGGGAATAGCGGTGGGTGTTCAGCACTGTGCCTCCATTCCTTTGTCTTCCTATTTAAGTCAATTGCAAGCTGAATAAGGTCAGATCACAAGGGAAGCATGGAATAGATGGAACACCAGTCATGGTGAAGGAGCTGGTCATATACTTTGCAACCATCCATCTGCCTCCTCTTTATACACAGTGATCCTGACAGGAATGAAATTTAAGACGGAAGAGGAGGCTGTGTTGCTGAGTCTCATTGATAGTAGCTTTCATGGAGGGAAAGAGGCAGGAAAAGCTGGAATGTGGTCCTGGAGAGAGGGGAGAGTGGTTTTTGGGGAGGGGCACTGAGCATTGACCCCAAACAGGTGCAGAAGTGTCACATTTTCTGCCCTTGGGACTCTTGAGTGCTGGGATGGCTTGATGGGAGATGCCAGGGGCTCAGCATTTTTTAGAGGTGAGGCCACATATTTGGAAGCTAAATATGGGTTTACAAGAATAAGTGTAGGCCCTCTTCCTGAATATGTTACCTCCTGCTACTATCCAGAAACCCATCCAGGGAAACAAGCTTACACATTATGATGTGATTCTTTTTTTATAGAACCACCTGTTTTTAGCAAGGTGCCAAGCCCTGTGGACACACTTAAAGGCTCAGATGTTATCCTCCAGTGTGAGATAGCAGGGACTCCACCCTTTGAGGTGGCTTGGTTCAAGGACCGAAGGCAGGTCAGGAGCAGTAAGAAGTTCAAGGTGACAGCAAAGAACTCCATTGCCAGTCTTCATATTCTCAATCTGGAATCTCAAGATACTGGAGAATATCAATGCAAAGCTATGAATGAGGTGGGAAGTGACACTTGCACCTGCCCGGTGAAATTCAAAGGTTTGTATGCTACAGGACCAACATAATCACCACCCTCTTTTCTTGATCTGCTGGCTGTCCCTTTTCCAAGCAGAGATGCATGTTAACCCTCCTGTGCCTCCTTGTTTTTGCCATCAGAACCCCCACGCTTTGCCAAGAAGCTGAGTGACACTGCAATCTTCGTCGGGGAGCCAACAGCCCTGCAGGCAGTGGTGGAAGGATCCCCACCAATTTCTGTTGTCTGGCTCAAGGACAAGGGTGAAGTTATTAGGGAGAGTGAAAATGTCCAAATGTGGTTTATGGACAACATTGCAACTCTTGAGATTGCCAGTGCAGAGGGAGCTGATGTTGGGAAGTACATCTGCCAGATCAAAAACGATGCTGGCATGCGGGAGTGCTCTGCCTTTTTACAAGTCCTTGGTGGGTATAACGTGCTTCACAGGTACTATCTCTTACAGCTTGCACAATTGCCTCTACCAGCCTTTGTTTTCTGCTTATATCCTGTGCTCATTGCTTTGTGGGTAGAATTCCTGGTGACACACTGACCCCTCCCTTCCTGTTTCAGAACCTGCAGTCATCTTAGAGAAGACTGAGCCGATCACAGTAATGGCTGGCAATCCTTTTACCTTGGAGTGCAAAGTGGGAGGAACACCTGAACTTATCACCAAGTGGTACAAAGACGGCAGAGAACTAAGGAGCGATCGCAAATACCAAATTACCTTTTTCAATAATATATCCACTTTGAAAGTTTTTTCTGCAGACAGGGGAGACAGGGGCTTGTATACTTTTGAGGTGCACAATGAGGTGGGGGACAGTAGCTGCACTTCCTCGGTTGATGTTTCAGGTCAGCTCTATGTCTTTGTTGTTCACATTTGTCTTTAAAGGAAGTTTTTTTTTTCGTTTCTGCTTTCCTTTCCCCTGAAAAAAACCCCAACACGTTTCTTCTTGTTCTTCTGCCCTGTCATACTCAGATCGTCTTGTTCCTCCTTCATTCTCAAGAAAACTAAAGGAAACAAATGGGGTGCTGGGATCTTCAGTGCTTCTGGAGTGCAAAGTGTCTGGCACATCCCCCATATCTGTGGCCTGGTTTCAGGATGGAAATGAGATTGTTAGTGGAGAAAAATATGAAATCTCATTCTTGGATAACGTTTGTGCTTTGAAGCTGAATGCCCTGGATGTCACAGATACAGGGCCATATACCTGTGTGGCAGCCAATGTGGCTGGATCTGATGAATGCAGTGCCTTCTTGACTGTACAAGGTCAGTGGAAGAACACTACAGCCCCTTCAATGAAATTCTTACTCCCTCTTCTATTCCTTCCCTCTGGTTTCCCATGGTTCCTTTTTTCATGTTTTTTTTTTTTTTTCTGTTTTCTCCTCTTTCTCTCTTATTTTTGACTCAAACATGCTCCAGTTTTCCTCCCCCACAGACACTCTCCTAGTAACATCTTTCTTCCTCTTCACTTCTTTGTATGATCCTTAGAACCACCTTCTTTTGTGAAGACACCTGATCCCCAGGAAGTTTTGCCCAGATCAAGCGTGACATTCACCAGCTACATCAAGGGCAGTACTCCCTTCAAAGTGACCTGGTTTCGAGGCATCAGGGAGTTGGTGCCGGACAGCAACTGCTCCATCTCTCTGGATGAGTCTGTGGCACAGCTGCAGCTATACAATGTGGAGCCAGGCCACAGCGGGGACTATGCTTGCGTGGTCACAAATGATGCTGGCAGTGCCTCATGCACAACCCAACTCTTTGTTAAAGGTGTGTTTGTGCGCATGCGTGTATGCACAACTATCTCCCTTCATGCGCTACCTGCAGCCCTGCCACAGCTGTCCCTCTCACTATTGATCTGTGCCTCTCCACAGAGCCTGCAGTCTTTGTGAAGAAATTAAGTGATTTCAGCGTGGAGCAGGGGAAGTCCATTGTGTTGGAAAGCAGCTACACAGGCACCCCTCCCATCTCTGTCACTTGGAAAAGAAATGGCATGCCCATTGCTCAGTCTCCACGCTGCAGTGTTACAACTACTGACAAATGTGGCATTCTTGAAATCTTTAACAGCACCAAGAGCGATGAAGGCGAATACACCTGTGAGGTGGCAAATGAGGCGGGTGGGGATGTTTGCCACAGCCTTGTATCCATCTTAGGTATGCATCACCCCTGACCCCCCCTAAGGGACCCCACTGATGCTCTGCCTCTGCTCACCATACTCTCTCCTTCCCTAGAACCACCCTATTTTGTCACGCACCTGGACCGTGTAGAGGTGAAAGTTGGGGAGCCCTTGGTCTTAAAATGCCAGATTGGTGGTGCGCCAGAAATCAAGGTGTCCTGGTACAAAGATGACACCAAGCTCAGATCAACACAGGCTTACAAAATGCACTTGAAGAACAATGTGGCAACGCTGGCATTCTCCACCGTGGAGGATAGTGACATTGGAGAATATATCTGCAAAGCAGAAAATAGCGTTGGCTTCGCCACTTCCACAGCTTTACTTGTTGTTAAAGGTGATGTGCCAAAGGCCACTCTTTTCTGGGGTAGTTTTTAGGAAATCTTTGTTGTCTACAGAAAGGGGTACTTAAGAATCTCAGAGTTAATTCTAGATTGACGGGGTGGTTTCCTACTTATAGTAGTGATTATTATTGTTTTGCAGAACGTCAACTTCCTCCTACATTCGCCAGAAAACTGAAAGATATTCAAGAGGCAGTTGGTGCCCCAGTGACATTTGATTGCCGCATAAATGGCTCAGAGCCTATCCAGGTGTCTTGGTACAAGGATGGGGTTCTCTTAAGCGACAGTGATAACATGCAATCAGCCTTCTTAAATAATATTGCGACTCTCCAGATCTTGCAAACTAGTATGGCTTACTGTGGTCAATATACTTGCTCAGCTCAAAACGCTCTGGGGACTGCATCTTCCAGTGCCAAACTTGTCCTCACAGGTTTGTAGCTCACACTTAAACAAAGATCTTTTCTATGTCTTTGCTCTTTTATTTCTTCACCCTTTTTCCCACTTTGCCCATGGTATGGTGGTCAGGGAGCATGGGCGTGACATGGTGAGGTGTGTGGTGAGGAGGGTTTGGTGGTGAGCTCTGTCATGCTTTACTCTTTGCAGAACATCTACAACCTCCCTTCTTTGACATCAAGCCAGTATCTATCAATGTGGCACGAGGGGAAAGTGCAACCTTTAAGTGCCACATGACTGGCTCTGCTCCCATGAGGATTACTTGGACCAGAGACAACAGAGAGATACGCCCAGGGGGTAACTACAAGATGACGTTGGTGGAAAACACGGCCAGCTTGACAGTCTTAAAAGTTGGTAAAGGGGATGCTGGACTTTACACATGTACTGCGAGCAACAGTGTTGGAAAGGACGCATGTGCAGCTCAGCTGGCTGTGCAAGGTATTGCTGTGAGCTTTAGTGTTCACGAGGCTTTTCTTTGCAAGGCAGACACCTGGAAAACAAAGCCCTTAATGCAGACATGCGTGAGACTAACAACCTTTACAAGATGCTACACAGATGTCTTTTTTTCATTTAAAAATTATTGTAATATTTGAATACTTAGTCATCTTTCTTCTGTTCTGGTATAGTGCATGATGTGTCTTATCAAAGGGATTCTTCCATTGAAATGTTAGCTCTTAGTGCCCTGTTGCATCTTTATGAATGGCCCTATTGGCCAGCAAAGTATGTCTTCCTAAAGTCTTTCTCCAGCAGTGACATTCATTAAGTTGTCCAGGGGAGGGAAAGATAACTGAGAGAAACTCAGTTCACTTGCAAGACTTGGATGTATTTTTACAGGGTGTGCAGCTCCTGCTAATAGTTTTACTCTTTCATGGACTGAAAACATTGGAAATTGCTGTTCTAAACAGCAAAATTGGAGGATCTGAGGGCAGACTTGGTGACAGATATCCATCCCGCCAACACTTTGCTTCTCCACATAGTGTTTGGATCTTATACATTCCAATGATCTAAATTTATGACTGGATCAAACTGTCTTGGTACAAGTGACACTTGTATATTCATGTAATTTCCTTAGTGTAGGTGGGAACACTGTATTTATTTATAGCTGTTCCGGATATCTTATTCTTACTGATTTTATAAAATAATTAGTTTAAAATACACTACTTAAATTATGCATGAGTTCAAATATCCCTGTTGGTTTGGTGCTTTCTCTTTTTTTCTCTCTGTATGAATTTATGGGGAAAGGAACAAAAACATTTCAAGAGTAAATATGAATTTTACTCTCTGAGAAAAATAACACATGAGGCTGAACTACCACTAGTGAGATTTTATAATGTTTGTCAGTTGTATTGTATATATCTAGAGTATATTCTATCCATGGGGATTTTTCTTGGTGGGGGTGGGAAGAGTATGGTAGGCTGAATTACCTGTGGATTAAGTGGCAAGTAGGGATGCTGTTATTATATAGCTTGACTTACAAAGAGCACTGAAAAATTGTAGCAAGAAATATAACCTCTTTAAAAGATTTAAAGCTTGTTTCCACCAAAATCACAATTCTGTTTATTATTAATGATAACATTGCTAATAGGTTTATTTGACCAGAGTTCATTCATAAAATCATCCCTACTGGCCTTATTTATTTTCTTACTCTTCAACTGTTGATTCATAAAATCCTGATTTTCTTTTTTTGCCCTGAATTATTAT
Organism: Athene noctua; assembly: GCF_965140245.1. Lineage (NCBI taxonomy): Eukaryota > Metazoa > Chordata > Aves > Strigiformes > Strigidae > Athene > Athene noctua. The sequence goes on along the minus strand of NC_134043.1, from coordinate 26,333,642 downwards.
TTTCCTTTTGATCCTGAACTTATACTGGCACTCATTTCAGTCCTTTAGGATTTGTACAGTTTACCCAGGGCTGTGAAATTAATGATGTTCATCGTCAGCCAGTTTTCACAGAAGTTGGAAGGGCAAGCTCTTTGTGTGTATTCATTTGCACATGTTTAATTTGAACAGATGCTGTCTCATTTCTATGATACACAGCATTTTGTTTGCAGAATTAAGATATTTTGTTCAATTGACCTTGAAAATCTCCCAGTTTTTATTAACTTTCCCATCTAATGTTCCCAATCTGTAGTTTTAACAATTGCTTTAGGTTCTAGAAACTGCTTTACATCTAAGTATATACCTTACTAACTCGTATATCCTCATTTTTGGAAAGGAGTAGAATTAGTGTGGCTACTCAGCAAATGTTAGCATGCAGATATGTAATCAACACTTTGTCAAAGTGAAATCAGATAGTAAATTGCTAAGGTTCCAAGAGTCCTTTTGTTAACAAGCCATCGTTTCTATTTTTAAAACTCTAAGGAAGTTTTGTTACTAACAACATAGGATGTTCGACAAATGTCCCACAGGTTGAAGTAACCCACAATAAAATAGTTATTCTTCCTACACTTTACAGACAGATGCACAAAGAGGCACTTCATCCTGTTTTGCAGAGATTTGTTTGTTGTGCCCACATTACCACTTCTTGGTTTAATTTAGTTATATCTTTGATCCATGAACATTCAGTCTTGTGATTCTGAATCATCCATATGGTGCTTTTGATGAAAAGTGTCAAACCTCCACTCCTTTCTCTCCTTACAGAACAAAATGTAACCATCCGGTTTCTTTTCAGTCACAGGACCTTTAAGCCCTATTTCTGTAATATCAGCCACGTCATGATCCTTCCCAGCATGATTATTTTGAACCTCTTTTGTTTGCTACCTAAGCTCTTTGACTTTTATTACTTACACACACTTTTATGTTTGGCTTTGCAATAAATATGTGAAGGGTTATAGTGCAGGCACATTTATTGACTATATCAATTGTTAATGACATATTAGGTTATAAAACAGTTGCTATAATGCTCATCATAAATGCCATTAATAATATTTCTTGGCTGAACAGTTTGGATTCTTGCATTTCCATCAGACATTTTGATTATTCATGTATTGCAAGAGGATATTACTTAAAGGAAACCCACATGTCAGCGGATCTGTACTGAATACATAGAAGGACAAGTAGAGTGGGACAGTAAAGAACAGAGAATCTAATTGAAATGCAGATAGAAAACTTGTTTACTTCGTAATCTAGATTTTGGATCAACTTGAAATAATCTATAATAAGTTTCATAGCCATTGCAAAATTAGAATGTTTGCATAAGTTCTCAAAAGTTTACATTTTCTGTTATGTATGTCCCTGCTTATTCAGAGTCAGTGCAGTTCAAAGCATCATCTCCCCTTTTTGGCTTTCCAGAACCACCAAGGTTTATTAAGAAACTGGACTCCTCAAGACTTGTGAAACAGCATGATTCCACTAAGTATGAATGCAAAATAGGTGGGTCTCCAGAAATCAAAGTCACCTGGTACAAAGGTGATACCAAGATCCATCCCAGTGAAAAATACAGAATGTCCTTTGTGGATTCGGTGGCAGCCATTGAAATGCACAACCTCAGCGTTGAAGACAGTGGTGACTACACTTGTGAAGCTCAGAATCCAGCGGGTAGTGCAAGCACCAGTACCTCACTGAAAGTGAAAGGTCAGAATCCCAGCTCTTTCCTTACTTTTTTATCTATATGAGTCCTCCCTTGTGGAAAAGCTGTTAAATCCCACTTTCTTTAGTCAGAGGCAAAAACCTGTCTGAATAGAAGGCAGATCTCTTGCTTTGTTATGCTGTGGGAGATCTTTCTTATTTATGGTTCGTCTTTGCTGTTCAGTGTCAGAACGGTTACTTGAATAGTCTGTCCTCTTCAATCTCCTTTGCTCAAATAACACAAACTTTAACCTCTTTTTTTTTTTTTTTTTCAGCACCCCCCATTTTTACCAAGAAGCCCCATCCAGTCCAGACCTTGAAAGGGTCTGATATTCACCTTGAATGTGAGCTTCAGGGCACTCCTCCATTCCAGATTTCATGGTATAAAGACAAACGAGAAATTCGGAGTAGCAAGAAGTATAAGGTTATGTCCGAGAACTACCTAGCTAGTATTCACATTCTTAGTGTGGATACTGGAGATGTTGGTGAATATCACTGTAAAGCTGTAAATGATGTGGGAAGTGACTCCTGTATTGGCTCTGTAACACTAAGAGGTTTGTATAAACATTGGCACTTTTTTGGCATTTCATTGTTCCTGCCATTCTCCTCCAACTTTTCCATTCCTGGCGTGGTTTTTTACTGTTAAATATCTTCTCTTAAATAGCACCACCATCCTTTGTGAAGAAGCTGAGTGACCTCACTGTCGTAGTTGGGGAGTCAATTGAACTGCAGGCTGCAGTAGAAGGATCACAGCCCATTTCTGTTCTGTGGTTAAAAGACAAAGGGGAAATCATTAGAGAAAGTGAAAATCTTTGGATCTCCTATTCAGAAAACATTGCAACCATGCGAATTGGAAATGCAGAACCAGCCAATGCTGGGAAATACGTTTGTCAGATAAAAAATGATGCTGGAGTTAAGGAATGCTTTGCCACGCTGACAGTGCTAGGTTGGTAGCATGGGATAAAAACCACAATGTGTTTTAAGATGCTTTAAAATTTCAATTTTTATCATACTAATAATTACTGCATTGTTGTTTTTTTAAAAAATTTTGTGACTTGCATGTTATTGCAGAACCTGCAGTCATTGTAGAGAAGCCAGGCCCAGTCAAAGTTACAGCTGGAGACTCTTGTACTCTGGAATGCACAGTAGATGGCACACCAGAACTTACTGCTAGGTGGTTTAAGGATGGAAATGAATTGTCCACTGACCATAAATATAAAATCAGTTTCTTCAACAAAGTATCTGGGCTTAAGATCCTCAATGCAAGACTAGAAGACAGCGGAGAATATACTTTTGAGGTGAAAAACAGTGTTGGTAAAAGCAGCTGCACAGCTTCAGTGCATGTTTCAGGTTAGTTGACTACTCTTTTTGAGTCTGATCCTATAGTTCCTTTACAAAGCCTTCAGACAGCAAACTGGTTCTCATGACTGAGACTAGTCATGAGTGACTCATTACTTGTATAACCTTAGGACTACTTGGCATGCCACTTTGACAGGCATCAAGACTAGATGCCTGCCTAACCTCTGAGGGGCAGAAGTTGTTGCAAGGGTTTGATTTCTTCAGCCTTAAACTACATGTCTTATTGAACAGCTGGAACAATATTGTTTCTTATGAAAAAGAACTGCAAAAATAAAAGGTGTCCCTCAAAATGTCTGAAAGAAAGCTCCAGTGTAGCCTTAACCATCATCCAGCTATTTTTCAATTACTTGTGTAGGAAAAGACTAATTTTATTATGCATGGGGAACTTTGTGCATTTTAAGCTCATATATGGTAATTTTTTTTATTTTTTTTTAATTCTCTTAACAAATGCAGATCGTATTATACCTCCTTCTTTCACAAGAAAACTGAAAGAAACATATGGTCAGCTGGGTTCTTCTGCTGTACTGGAGTGCAAAGTTTATGGGTCACCACCTATTCTGGTTTCCTGGTTTCATGATGGACAGGAGATTACCAGTGGAGACAAGTATCAGGCCACCCTTACAGACAATACCTGTTCTCTGAAAGTGAATAGACTTCAGGAATCTGATATGGGAACTTATTTGTGCACAGCTAGTAATGTAGCTGGGTCTGATGAATGCAGCGCATTTTTGAGTGTTAGAGGTCAGTATCAAAAAGAAGACAGAGTCAGAGGGCACAAGTTTATTTTCAAAAAACCTTCATTCTTTCCTTTGTTACATATTTCTGATTACTATGCTCTTCATGAGAAGTTTAAATGTACTTCTTCTCTGTGTGTTTTATTTGCATGCTTAGAACCACCATCTTTTGTGAAGAAACCTGAACCACTGAATGTTTTATCTGGGGCAAACATAACCTTTACCAGTATCATAAAAGGCTCCTCTCCACTGGAAGTTAAATGGTTTAGAGGTAGTGTTGAACTAGTACCAGGAGAAAGATGCAACATCACCTTGCAAGATTCAATTGCAGAACTGGAGCTGTTTGATGTACATCCACTTCAGAGTGGAGACTACACCTGCCAGGTCTCTAATGAGGCAGGGAAAATTTCTTGCACAGCACATCTTTTTGTCAAAGGTTTGTCCAGACTACTGTTTCTTATGCTTATTATGCTTCTAAAAATGGTCTCTTGGCCTTCTTTAATTTGTTTTCTTCACATTGTTCATTATAGAACCAGCCAAATTTGTGAAGAAGGTGAATGATTTAAATGTAGAAAAAGGGAAAAATTTAATCTTGGAATGCACATATACGGGTACTCCACCAATTTCAGTAACATGGAAGAAAAATGGAGTAAAAATAATGCAATCTGAGAAGTGTAACATCACCACTACAGAAACATCTGCCATACTGGAAATCTCTAGTAGCAAACTAGAAGATCAGGGGCAATATTCTTGTCATATTGAAAATGATTCTGGACAAGACAATTGTCATGGTGCAATCACAGTACTAGGTGCGTCAAGCCACCATCACTTCATCAAGTGTTATTTGAGCTACTAATGGCCGTTGTGCAAAACCTTTTTACGCTAATGTTGTGTGTTTGTTCTTCAGAACCACCTTACTTCATTACACCCTTGGAGCCAGTTCAGGTGACTGTTGGGGATTCTGCATCCTTACAGTGCCAGGTTGCTGGAACACCAGAAATGATTGTATCATGGTACAAAGGCGATACAAAGTTGAGAGGAACTGCTACTGTGAAAATGCACTATAAGAACCAAGTTGCCACTCTGGTTTTCAGCCAGGTAGACAGTAGTGACAGTGGGGAGTATATCTGCAAAGTAGAAAACGCTGTTGGGGAGGCTGCTTCATCATCTTTGCTGACAGTTCAAGGTGAATATTTAATTTTAAAAAATAGAAAAATGGCCTATTTTTCTTAAGTATTTTTTAAAGTATTTAAGTATTTTTCTATTTTGAAAAACAAGGATTACCTTTTTCTTGTTAAACACTTCACTCTTTCTTGACGTGTAAGATAGCCTGTAGAATTGTCTATTAACAAACGCCTACCAGTAAAGCTAATCGAAATCTGTCTCTTACTGATCACAGCTCTTCTGTAGGTATGCAAGCTTCTGCATCTTCCTTCCCCATTGAGGATATTGCTTTGTTTGTTTCCACCATTAGCAGTCCTGAGGGTTAAATAGGCTCACTGGATGTAACTAAGGGCAGAGTGGTTATGTATTTTCCTGCAACTATATGCACAGTGCTCTTTTCACATCAGTTTCCAAATAAATGACAAGCTGAATAACATTTTTATTTGGAGGCTATGAGCAAAAATCCATCATACTCTACAGTATATTACTCCTCTACTACTGGTATTATATCACTCTAGAGTGGTTACTACTGAATACAGCAATAGGTACATATCTTCTGAAAACCCTCACTGTGCAATACCTGCTTTCTTACAGAGCGTAAACTTCCTCCTTCTTTTACACGAAAATTAAGAGATGTTCATGAAACTGTTGGCTTACCAGTTACATTTGATTGTGGCATTGCTGGTTCAGAACCTATTGAAGTAACTTGGTTTAAAGATGGTGTACATTTAAAAGAGGACTACAATGTTCACACGTCCTTTGTGGATAACGTAGCAACTCTCCGGATTTTGAAGACAGATAGGAGCCTTATTGGGCAATATACCTGCACAGCTACCAACGCGATTGGGACTGCTTCTTCTAGTGGCAGGCTTGTCCTTACAGGTTGGTGGGCCGTGAAATATTTAATGGAAATATCTTGAAACTCACTTTTGTTTTACATATGGGTTTAATATTCTACAAATAATATTTATTTCACAGAAATTTAAAGCAAATAAAGATTTTGAAGTGATGCTTTTTTATTTCTTTCACTCTTCAGAAGGGAAGACTCCTCCATTCTTTGACATACCAATTACACCTGTGGATGGTATTATTGGAGAAAGTGCTGACTTTGAGTGTCACATTTCTGGAACACAGCCCATTAGAATCACTTGGGCAAAAGATAACCAAGAGATTAGAACAGGAAGAAACTACCAGATCAGTTATGTAGACAACACTGCTCACTTGACCATCTTGAGTGTTGACAGGGGAGACTCTGGAAAGTATACATGCTATGCTAGCAATGAAGCTGGGAAGGACTCTTGCACAGCTCAACTGAATGTTAAAGGTACTGAATAGAAAACATATTGTGTGTACAATTTTCTTCCTTTAATTATAAAGGAAGTTAACCTTATTACTACAAAATCAATTTGAGAAAAACATTTGAGATATAGTTTGAAAGTACATATCTGGAGATACCCATGTGTCTTTTAAGGGAATTAGAAAGAGTCATTAACAACAGTTGGTGGAGAAATAAAAGAATATTTTCTTTGGTCTAGTTTCTTATAGCCTATTTCTTTCTTGAGAACTCAACAAAAAATCTTGGGTTTTTTTAAATGACATTTGACTTAAATCAGTGTAAGAGGATTTTTTTTTCAAATAGAAAAATCAGCTATGACAGTGACTCTAAGAGCAGAACACCTGCTGTTTATATTGGCATACTTTAAAAAAAAAAAATCCTGTATGAACGAGAACAAATATCAGTTTTCCAATGTTCAGATTTTTCTTGAAGCATTTTCTTTAGAATTTTTCATTTCAGATTTGATTCATAGAATTTCAATAATATGTTCTTTTTTTACAGAACGAAAAACTCCACCTACTTTTACTAAGAAACTGTCTGAAGCAGTAGAAGAAACAGAAGGGAATGAACTTAAACTTGAGGGCCGTATTTCTGGCTCTCAGCCTTTGACTGTTGCTTGGTATAAAAACAATCAGGAAGTTCATTCAAGCCCTCATTGTGAAATCTCTTTCAAAAACAATACCTTACTTTTGCATATAAAGAGTGTAGAGCAATCAGATGCTGGTTTATATACCTGTAAAGTGTCCAATGAAGCAGGAAGCGTGTTGTGTACATCTTCTGTTGTTATCAGAGGTTAGTTGGAGTCTTATTTTCCTTCAGTTATTTCTTTCCTCTGTTGTACATTTCTTGCAATTATACGGCTTCTGTCTTATGAGCTGGTTTTACTCACCTAACAGCAGTAATTTGTCCTGAGATGGACAAGATGAAACTGAGTTAAACCACAAAATCAAGGAATTCTTTCAATTTTGTGATAAAAATTAAACATTTTTGAGGGAGAAGCTTCTTTACTCTTTCAGTATTTGCTATGACTGATTGAAAGTGAACATTGAAATATTTGTGTGACATTTCTGTTGAATTTTAAGTCATTCTTTTTTCATGGAATAACAGTTTTCTGTGTAGTTACAGCTAAGCTTGAGCAGCCATGGCAGTGTGTTGTGGCAGCATGGCACTTCATCGTAACACTCTTGCAGGGGATTGCATATTTATTTCTATAGAGGTGTTTATATAGTTTTGCAGCCTAATAGCTGTGCTTTAGTTCTTATACTATTTTCACATGTGAATGTCCTTGCTGCGTGGAGAAAATATATTTCTTGCATGTTTGCATAGAAAACATACTCTTCTGATATTAATTCCATTTGAATATGATTGGCATTCTCAGACTTATCTTCATTTTTTGCCACTGTCTTCTTAAGAATCACATGTATCTCCTCTTACATTCTTAATCTTACTTTCCTTCCTTCAGTATTCACTCAAGCATTTTCATATTCCAGAACCTAAAAAACCTCCAGTTTTTGACCAGCCTCTTCAGCCAACAGCAGCAGCAGAGGAAGGTGATACCCTACATCTCAGCTGCCACGTCCAAGGATCACAGCCAATCCGGATTCAGTGGCTGAAGGCAGGGAGAGAAATAAGAGCTTCAGACAGATGCAACTTCAGCTTTGCTAATGGAGTAGCTCTTCTGGAACTTGCTGCAGTTATCAAATCCGATTCAGGAGAATATGTATGCAAAGCTTCAAATGCAGCTGGCACTGATACTTGCAAATCTAAAGTGACAGTTAAAGGTACAGTAACATGGAGAAAAACAAGGTCTATGATAGAAATGTAAAGCACAATTCCATCCTGCTTTGTTTTCTGTGGAAAAAAATGTTAATAATCTATTAGCAAACTATCAGTATCTTTTACTTCTTTGAAAAACTGTACAATCTGTGAAGACAGTATATTTAACAATAATTTATATATAAATAGCGACATAAACAGTGGGAGATCAGTGTCAAATCCATAGTATATTCTTACCAAAAAGATTAAGAAAGTAACTGCTAAATCTAAACACCAACTTTAAGAAAAATCCAAGCTAAATGAATGAAATTACTTGGACATACATATTTTATAGAAAGGATGAGAAAAGTGGTGTTTATTAAAAGAAAATACAAAAGGAATTTGATTGAGGACATGGTCTTAGAGGCTAATTGCTTCAGTACTGTTACAACTCTAAGACATTTTGACATTTTAGCTGAAAGTATGTCTAAGCATGAGTTCTTTCCTGTAGGTCTTGCCTTACCATTGCGTAAAATAAATAAGAGTTCAGTAATACATATCTTTTCTGGGTAACTGCAAGGCCAAGAACTACACAAAAGAAAATGAGAATTTAGTAGATCACTGATAAAAAAATGCAAGTAACTCAGAGTGAAATTTTCAGAAACAGAAAAGAGAATGCCTCACTAAAAACTTATCCATTTTAGAAAATGAGGATTCTTATTTGCATATCCATCTATGAATTTGCATCCATGCAGAATGTAAATGACCTGACTAAGGTTAATTAACAACACAGTATGGCCCACAGTGTTCACTTTCATCTGGGAAGTAAAATACAAGTTAATTAAAATAACATGAAAGTATTTTGTATTTTTATCTCTTGCATAACATTTTGTTCCATCTCTGTAATTCATTCATTTTTTTACAATTCCTTTGGAAGCATCATCAGACATGAACATAAACTATTACATGAAACTATCTTTTTAACTGTTTGACTCTGTTTTTTAGAAAAACCAGCAGCTGCACCAGCAGCTAAGAAAGTAGAAGTGGAAGGAAAACTTTATTTTGTGTCAGAGCCTCAGAATATCAAAGTCATGGAAAGTAAGAACTCTTTTCAAAAACATACATTATCTTCTATTTGCCTATACCTTTTGTTTATGTCCTGTTGTCATAGAGAGCTGAAAAGACTTATCTTCCTCATTTGCATCTTTCTGCAGAGACTGTTGCAAAATTTATTGCAAAAGTTGGAGGAGACCCAATTCCAAATGTTAAATGGATGAAGGGAAAATGGAGGCAACTCAACCAGGGAGGTCGCATTATAATCCAGCAGAGAGGAGATGAAGCAAAACTAGAAATAAAGGATGCAATAAAAACTGATTCTGGCATGTATAAATGCGTAGCTTTTAACCAACATGGTGAAATTGAGAGGAGTGTAACCCTACAAGTTGAAGAAAGAAAGAAAGAAGAAGTTGTTGAAGGGGATCTCAGGGCAAAACTAAAAAGGTATATAGAAAGTTTTTATAGATTAATTTGCCATCAACATAGAAGAAACATTTTTTATTCTAGACATCAGATCAAGATATAATTTTTTAATAGTGGTTAAATATGAATAACTGTACTAAAAATAGAAGCACCTAACTAAACTGAACTAAAGGATTCCACTGCACAAGGCAGCTCTAAGATGATTCATTTTTTCAGTGAACAACTTTCTAGGAATGAAGTGTTGTATATTTTAACTTATGTCATTGATTTGAATAGCACTCCAACAAAAAAGAAGCAAGAAGAGGAACAACCTATTGATATCTTGGAACTTCTCAAAAATGTAGATCCCAAAGAATATGAGAAATATGCTCGCATGTATGGAATTACAGATTTCCGTGGCCTCCTGCAAGCGTTTGAGTTATTAAAGCAAACCCAAGCAGAAGAAAGTCATAGATTGGTAAGACACAGCATGACTGCAGCATTGGCTTTGATAGGAGTAGTATGATTCCTTTGAACAGACTTGGTGTCCATGCACTGATGCTACAGCATGGGTAGGAATTTCTGGTTCCTCTTTAGATCTTTTACTGACAGGTCTCAATTTCTTTTATGCTCAAACCCAAGAAGGAATGGACCTTCTGGCCAAGTATGTTCTGTCTTCACAACTTGACTGCAGCTTTTAAGATGGAAAGATAAGCTAGTTACAGTACAGTTACAGAAAATCTGATGTATGAACTAATTTTATGTTGGATAAACATGAAGGCATGACATTTAGTATCCTTTAATCTTTGAGTACATTCCTCCTTTTCACAGGAAATTGAACTCACAGAAAAAGCTCAAAGAGAAGATCAGGAGTTTGATGAACTTGTAGCTTTTATTCAGCAACGACTCTCACAGACAGAGGTAACATATTTTTGGTCTGATTTATGAAATATTCAAATACATAACAGGGAACTTGAATCTAATTTAAACTAATATTTTTCAGCCTATTACTCTGATCAGAGACATTGAAAATCAGACGGTTTTAACAGATGAGGATGCCATCTTTGAATGTGAGATTAAAATTAATTATCCAGAAATTAAACTTTCATGGTACAAGGGAACCCAGAAACTGGACTCCAATGACAAATATGAAATTAGAATTGAAGGTGATCACCACATACTGAGAATCAGGAACTGCCAACTTGAGGATCAGGGAAATTTCAGAATAGTGTGTGGACCACACATTGCCAGTGCCAGGCTAACTGTCATTGGTAAGTGTACTTTTGAAGTATGTATTAGAATTAATTTATGCTTTAATTATTCCATTGTCTGATGTCTGCTAAAATGTATGTTTTAACATGCCGATAGAACCTGCAGTTGAACGGCATCTTCATGACACTACTTTCAAGGAAGGAAACATATGCACGCTGTCTTGTCAATTCTCTATCCCAAATGCCAAGTCTCAGTGGTATAGAAATGGGAGACCCATTAAGATAGGCGGGAGATATTCGACACAAGTCTCTGATAAAGTACACAAACTCATCATCAAGGATGTTAGAACAGAAGACCAGGGACAATATACCTGCAGGCTTGACAATCTAGAAACAACTGCAGATCTGGCCATTGAAGGTTTGTAAACAGATATAGATTCTCTTTATTATGGTAGTGATAAACAGTTTCTGGATGTTCCACTAACAGAACAAATGAAAATAAAAGGAATTTCTTAAAGAGATATTCCCAAACTTGGACATGGACTAAACAAGGAATTTTACTGTCCTTTCTCTTTGAACAATATGTGACATACTTGTGTAAGTTAGGTTTTTTACTAAATCATGAATACTAATGTCCCCTGGCCCTCAAGCAATCCGAGTCATACTTGCTTTTATTTTCTTTTTCTCTGATACTCTTACATTTTCCTTAGATTTCCTCTTTTTCTTAATTATTCTTTATCTTTGATTTCCTTAATGACTTCTCTTGTATAATTTATTTGCATGGCAATCTTGTTACAGTTATACTCTTATGTCTTCCAATCTTCATTCTTACATAGACAACTTCATAGAAGATGGAGTCCCTTTTTCTTACTCTACTTTTTGAAGATCTAGTGTTATTAACTCTTACAATAATGCAGCTGTGAAAACAATGAGAAGGAATTAAATTAGCTATATGGCCTGGTGGTGCATAACAATAGATATATTTTTTGTTTTTAAAAACAGCGGAACCAATTCAGTTCACAAAGAGCATACAGAACATTGTAGTGAGTGAACACCAGTCTGCAACCTTTGAGTGCGAGGTGTCTTTTGATGATGCAGTTGTGACGTGGTATAAAGGCCCCACTGAACTGAGAGAGAGTCCCAAGTACAGCTTCAGAAGTGAAGGTCGCTGTCACTATATGACTATTCACAACGTTACTGCAGAAGATGAAGGTAAAAATGCATGGAATGTTTGTGCTGATGCTATTCTTTTATGTGACTTTGTTGTCTGTTTTTTCAATGATAAAGGCATATAAATATCAACATTGTTGCCTGTTGCAGGTGTGTATTCTGTAATTGCTCGTCTTGAACCAAGAGGAGAAGCAAGAAGCACTGCAGAGCTCTATCTGGTAACCAAAGGTTAGCAAATTTGCTAAACAAAATTATAATCATGGCCATCTGCAAATTTGTGTTTGAAACATGATTCTGGAAAAATAAATAGTCCTAAAGGAAATCTAATATTTTTTTGCAGAAATCAAACTGGAGTTGAAGCCACCAGGTAAAGACGGCAAGTCTGGCACATCATGTCTATACTGTAATAGATTTATTGCATTGCTCTGCTTTATCTTCTATTTTCAAATCCTTTTTTCCTGTTTATAGTAAGTCAAATCTACACCCTGAAAAAATTTTCCTTATCCATATATATGAGGAACTATTTATTCTCATAAATAATGGCAATGAATACTGTGGTAACTCCAAATCAGTGGTATTAATGTGTCTGAGGTCCTATTTTGTCCAATACAGGAAGCCATATTCTCTAAAACACAGAAATTTATTTTTGTTTGAATGACTGAGAGAGAGAACAATTAAGAGTTACCAATGAGTAGATTCGGTGTCTTCTGCACAACTGAAAAAAATAACCAAGGAGGCAAAATGGGTAGCAGTCATCTCCTTATGATATATAGTGGTCTACTGTTTTGAATGTTCTTAAGAGCCTACTCCAAAATTATGCTAGAATTATTTAGAAATAAAATGAAACAGTGTAGAGTCTGGCCAGACAGAAAGATAAATGCAATGTTATCTATTGGTCAGCTAGCTTATTTTTGAGGAGTAAGCTGCAATCCTTGTATGGTAGAAAATGAAAGATTAAAGCACCATGAACTATTTATTATTCTTGGGGACAGCATATTCTTTTTTTTTTTTTTAATTAAGTCAATTAAACATTTTGATTTTCTAGATGTTCCTGATGCCAAGGTTGCAGTTCCACCTCAAAAACCAGCTGAAGGTAGGGTAACAAACCATACTTGTTCCATAGTGGTGTTTTATATCTGTACTGAAGCAGCAGGCCAGTGGGAACCTCAGAGAAAAATCTTAGACAGATCAGTGATAAGATCTAGTTACTTATCTCTCTATAAATATAATATAATCAAGGCTTGGCTTAAATAGGCTTGTTATGCTGTATGGAAGGTGAAAACTATGCACAGGTAGTAGTAGGAATGAAGCCTTTTCTCTTAAAAAGTGTTTGTACTTTCCATCTTGTTTTCCTATCAGTCTCTTGTTCACTTGATATTACTTTTATTTCAGTTTTCCTCTTCTGATCATTCTTTATTTTCACCTTTTCTTTTTTTGTCACAGAAATATCTTTTAAACAAGTTGCCTAAATTACTACTCTTTGGAGAAAAAAAAAAAAGAAAAATAAAATACAAATATTCTTTTAAAACCATACAACAAATTGCATGTTTATGGTAAATGGTATCTTCCCAGGTTCTGGTATTGGACTACAGACTACAAACATTATGTATATTTCTGTTACATTCAGTAGCTTACTATGGACCTTAAAAGTTCAATCATCTTGGTTTCATTTCCAGGATAATTTGGTAAATGTTTGCAGTGGCAGCAGGAAGGGGAAGACTTGATATTTAGGTGAATTACTGTCAGCAAAGATAGGAGAGTGATGGCAGTAAAGAAAATAAAGCTGAGAATGGTCAGGGTTCAAATAAAGGTAGACTGGGGATCCACATTCACAATATATTCTTCCAGCTACAGTAAACTGTCAGAATGAGCACCATGTTTGCTTTTATTCTGCGGCTGCAATAAAATCATGTCATATATTTTCCAAATGCATTAGGATTTTTCTTCATTTACAAGATCACATTTTATTCTAAATATTTTGTTTTTCCTACAAGCTGCTCCTATTCCTATTCTTCTACCTCTTGTTCCACCACCAGTGGAGAAAAAGCCAGGTAAGAATATTTAAAGTCTTTAGACAGTGTGTACATGATTCATTATGACTGTTGATTGTTTGTTGTTGGTGGTGTTTGGTTTTTTTTAATTTAAATTTTAAAATTTATTGTTTTTAAGCAGAAAAAAAGGTTCCAGTAAAGAAAGTCTCCAAAAAGGTGGTTAAAAAAGGTCCCGAAGAAGTCCCACCACCTAAAGGTAACTTACCCTTTCTAAAAAAATATTAAAAAAAAATAGTAAATTCCAATTACCTTGAATCAGTCAAATTTGTTTCACTTTTGTCTTTATGTAAAAAGCATACACATTTAAAATCCAGCGTGATTAGGACTGCTTAAAAAATTCTTTAAACCATCTGTGAGGGTGAAATAACTTCATAAACAGCGAACATCCAATATGCCTTGCAGATTCCAGGCTATGATATAAATAGTATTTTTTTTTTTTTTTAAGTTCCCGAGGTGCTGCCAGAGAAGCCCAAAGAGATCAAAATAACATCCATGGCAAGGAGAGAAGAGATTTATGAAGAAAAGAAGGAAATATATGAAAAGCCCAAAGAAATTTATGAAGAATGGGAAGAAGATTATGGCGAAGACCATGACTATTATGTCAGGGAAGAAGGCTATGATGAAGGGGAAGAGGAATGGGAAGAAGCTTATGAGAAAAGAGAAGTGAGCTATGAAGAGAAACGAGTCATTCATGAAGAAGGTATTTTAATTATCATGCCATTTTATTGCTTATCTTTTCACATATTTAAGGCCCCAAAATTTTAAGCCAGGCAGCATTTTTGGGATTTACTTTTTGTTACAGTAACTTAAACAATAATATGCTGTCAAGTTTTAATTGGCACTTGAGGTTAAGACAAAGACTCTAGCATGGCGAGGTATAGATGCAGATAGAAATTGATACACTATAACTTGGTTGCCAATGGGCTTTGCAGATTGGGACATCTTTAAAACCTAATGTGAGTTAGTAGTTTGTAAGGATATGTGTCATTTTTAGCTGTTTTGAATATTTCTTCTATCATTTTCATGTATTCTAGGTAAACTTGATTTAGGTTACATGTTTCACATTAATTGCTTGATGAGAATAGCTGTATTTTGAAATTCCTTGCATGCTTTAACTGTCTGGGGTAGCAGTTACATGTATGCCTCTAGGAACAGAATTTGGCTCTGCCAAGAAACCGTCAAATTTGGAAATAAACAGAAAATTTTACTGCAACAATTGGTCCTCCAAAACTGTGTGTTTTTTTGAACTTCATAAATTTATAATGGCATAACTAATACCTTTTGTGTGTATTGAGCATTTAGACAATGCATTTTTCATCATTAAGTGGTGTTATTATTTTTAAAGTGGTTGAAGTTCCTAAGAAGCCTGTGCCTGAGCGAAAACCACCAACAATTACAGCTGAAAAGAAGGAAAAGAAAGAAGTAACAGTTCGTAAAGGTATGACTTTCTTGCAAAACAGGAACATGCAGATTAAGATCTGTCATGCATCTCCTCCAAGGTGAAGGTGGTTATTCACACTTCATTGAAAAGGAGAGAATTCTGCTTATATTGGACAGTGACATGAGCATGACTTATGGCAATGCTTCCTCTTCTCCCACCTCATATTTCAAGTAGAGAGACAATCGTGGCAATGGTGATTGAAGTAACTAAGAATTGATGGCAAGATCAAACAGCTTCAGTTGTCTTTCTTTCTTACTGTATATTAGCCCTGGGTATGGGTGGTGCTTTTGAGCCAGTAAATGCTGCACTTCTGAGAAGTGTCGTCTATTTATGTCACTACCCTCAGGGTGGGCCTCATGACCTGTTTCACAAGTGCTTTTACCACCACTGTTCACCACCACTGAACACCGCACAAGACGCACAAACATTATAACATCCTAAACAAGAAAATAGCCAGTTCTTCTTGGTTTGTGTACAGAAAATAATTAGCAAGATTATTTAAACAACAAATATATCTGAATTGCTTACAGTTGTCAAGAAACCTGTTGATGAAAAAGTGGAGATAACCACTCAGAGGGTTGGTGAAGAAAAAGTCAAACGGGCTGAGGGTAAATACTGCTTAATTGCCTTAATGTCACCTTTACATTAAAGTAGTGGCTATTGTTACTTAGCTGATCTGCATATGCTTTGTCTTCATGTAACATGGGTCTGATCAATTTTTCAGTCTTTGAAACATCTAATAAACGCTTCTGATGAATTTATAAAGGAAGATGAAAAGCTTTTTAGGGGAAAATACTAAATGCAGGTGCTAACTACCAGTGCTTTAAGAAATGAAGTGAGTGTAAAATTGCACTGTGTGAAACAGTTTGTTTCACTGTAAGCTGAAGATGTGTAATCCCCACCTTCCTCAGATCTCCATATTGACCTGTCTACCAGGATGTCTTGGCTAATAGTTTGGTTATGAAATAAAGATTAATCCTTATTCTCTTAGTAGCCACCACCTTTTGTATAGCATTTCCCATTCTGCAGCAGGAGTCTGTTGGCTGCAATTCAATATATTTCAGGATATGACCTGTGTACTAAACACCTTGAGTTACCCAGAGGTAGCAATAAAAAGAAGCAGACACGTTCCTTCTGTTGCTTTGCATGGTTCCAAGGAGCCTGACTTAGCTATTGAGTTAGATTATGTTTGTCTTGTTTGCTGTATTTTCAACATCATTGCTAGATAACTGTAAACTTATTTTGATCTCTTTGCTAAATATATGACTGAATAACAAAATTTTAATGCCAACAGTTACCAAGAAAGTTCTACCACCAAAACCTACACCAATGATCATTGAGGAAAAAGTTGTGAAAAAGGAAGGTACAGATCAGCATCTTTCAATTGCAGTTTACACTTTTTCCAGCACCCTGTGTGTTCTTGTGCTTCTTGTGAATATGTGGGCCTGTGTGTATGTTCCTGAATCTATTGTACCAGTCATGCTGTGACTACTCTGGCATGTGTACCTTGCTTTTACCTTTCATAAAGTCTGTTTTAAACATATTTGTGGCTAGCCTTTTGATTTTTGTTTAAAACAGCCTACAGGTTATTGAACTGTGATTTAGCTTTTTCTTCACCTGTTCTGCCTGCTGGCCTATGATTACATAATAAGCATAATTCTGGCCCAATGCCACGAAATTGCTTTGAAGAACCACCTTTGGAATTCTTCTGATACACTATTTCCAAAAGCCTGTGCATGCATTTATTTTAAAATTTTAGTTAAAGGTGTCTGTGTCTTTAGTCTTTAACAGACAATAAATACTTTACTTGTATGCTTGGTTTGTGTTCAATATTTTAGAATATGAATACTGACTGTCTAAATATGTCTAAGACTTAAATGTGCAATACAGATACAGATTTGATAAAAACTCACATGCTGACTACCACTAATGTGGCTCTAGAATATAAAATACTAAAACAAAATCCTATTTTTAAAGTACCGACAGTAGAAACATGGACTGTTTCAGAAGAAAAGATGTCGGTTTCTGTCCACAGAGAAGAAGAGTATTCATATGTCACAGGTATGTACAAAACCAAAAATCTGTGCACCCAAATCGAAACAATCTTTCAATCCTACTAGATTTTCTTTAACATATTTAGACACATCATATATTTGTCTTTCAATATGCATTGCTTCTTTTTGTTCATTGTGTTACGTAGCCAGCCTCAGTTTTCTTTAGATTAATAGATGCCAACATATCAACTATTTTATTTTAACATTTTTTAAATGCTTTCCTTTGAAGAGCCAACAGAGCATGAGAAAACAGTTGAAGAAAGATTCTTTGAAGCTGTTTACCCAATTGAAGGTAGATTGATTAAGAATGAGAGGCTAATCAGTATTTAAGTTTTTTAAACAATTTTAATCTGCAGTTAACTAAAACTCATTGTAATTTGCACATGCTGTTGGTTTTCTGGATAATTTTTTTTTACATGTTAGCATATGTGTTTCAGTGAGCTTTGTGTACTGGACACACATAATATCTTAAAAGCTTTTCAGATTTACTACAGACATTGATATTTCCTATCTCCAAATTTAATATCTTTAAAATTCCTATCATAGCACATAAGGAAGTCGAAGAGGAAGAGGAAGAAGAAGAAGAAGTAATTTCTACAGAAGTGGAGATCCCTCACACTGAAGGTGAATAAAATCTTTCTATCACCATTCACTCATTTTTTCTGAACTTTCTGAACTTTCATGTTGTCTATCTGTACCACTCTTTACCAAAGGATATGATATCAGAAATGAGATCTTTCCTCTTTCTATGGCTCTATTCTCACAAGTTCAAGCCCTACTGCATTTCTAAATCTAATTCTTCATCACTACTTTAAATAATTCTTTAAATAGCGTTTTTTCAGATAAGCATATGGTATCTGTTTGATAAAACAGCATATTTTTTGACATGTAGTGTTTGCTTATCCATCGTGTTGAAAATAGCTTTCTGTGATTTATCAAATATTTCTACTGTCTGTTAAGTGTTCACCACATATCTCTTTAAAGTGCCTGAGATACCAAAGAGGCATATTCCAGAAGAAAGAAAGCCTGTTCCTGTCCCTAAAAAAGAAGCTCCACCAGCTAAAGGTATTTCTACTGCCTTAGTAAAAAACAAAAACAAAACCAACCAAAAAACCCCCAAAACCAAAACAAGTTGTCTTTCATTATATTTCTTTTAATATTTTCTTGAATATACTTAGGAATTTACTCTCTACGTGGCTTTGATTTTACATTATTTCCATATGCATTATTTGATTTTGCATTATCTCCATTATCTCCATACTTCCACTTTTTCATCTGTGCTATAACTTAGCGTACAACTTGCATTTGTCTCAGCTTTGGCCCTTCTCTTTCCTAACAGTCTTGTGCTTGTTGTTTCTATTTATGTTGTGTGGCTTTTGCAGAAAGTTAGGGTGTTTTTACTTCAAGGGAGATCCATGAATGTGATAGTGCAGTAATGTTAACACTGTAATTTTATCCTGTATTGTAGTGTCGTTCCCATGTAGTCCACTGTATGTCCAAAAGGTTGTGTACATTGTATTGTGCTGCAGTGCTCAGCTCCTTGTCCAAACACTATGTTCTGTAAAGCAATCTTGGATTACTGAAATCTGGGTAGGTGGTTCAAAAACTAAAGCTCTCTCACTTTGACAATGTTTTCCAAAGTGCCTGAAGTCCCTAAGAAACCTGTTCCAGAAAAGAAAGTTGCTGTTGCTAAAAAGGAGGTGGCTCCCCCAGCAAAAGGTATGCCATCTTTTGTATTGTAGAATCATACAATCATAGACTGAATCATAGAATGGTTTGGGTTGGAAGGGACCTTAAAGATCATCTCCTTGGCAGGGACACCTTCCATGGGCCCAGGTTGCCCAAAGCCCCATCCAACCTGGCCTTGAACCCTTCCAGGGAGGGGGCAGCCACAGCTTCTCTGGGCAGCCTGTGCCAGGGCCTCCCCAACCTCACAGGGAAGAATTTCTTCCCTGAATGTGGGCTTTTAACCAGTCCTGTACTATTGTGTTGTTTTCCTAACAATAGGATTCTTAATATAAGCATATGATAAATATAGTCTTTGTGTGTTGTACTGTATGTCTGTTCTCATCTAAGATGAACTCAGAAGTCTTAGAAATATTACTTAAACAAATGTTAATACCTTTAAAGTTCCTGAAGTGCCTAAAAAACCTGTACCTGAAGAAAAAGTACACATTCCTGTTCCCAAAGAAGAACCTCCACATACCGAGTTATACTTAGTGATGGAGCGTACATGTACCTATTGAATACCTTTTTAATTATTTTTGCTAGCCTGTACATACTCATGGTTGTGTTAGAAATTGGTTTTTTATGTATCATTCTCTGTCTATACACAGCAGTTTTTAAGGCCAAGTAACACACTTAGGCAGCTCTTTCTTCAGTTATTAAATCAGTCTGAAACCACTTAATAGGCCTCCACAGACTGGCTTGATTTTATTTTTTTTTTCCAAATATATGTTGCTCGTCTCATATGTTTCTATGTTAAGTGTATGAATGTGTTATGTGAGGTGTCTTGATATTCTTATGAATGGATTAATGAAATTTTATATATTAAAAAAGCTTTGAAATATACAATTCAGTTTTATTTTATCCTTTTTAAGTGCCCGAGGTGCCTAAGAGAGCTCCCCCAGAGAAAAAAATTGCAGTTCCAAAAAGAGAGGAAGCTCCAGCACCTAAAGGTACACTTGAATAAATAACATTATTTTCTTGTTATCTTAAGCATCTTGTTCACAACCAGTTTTAGGCTTGATTGTTAAGTGAATCTTTTTTTAGTTGTACTTCAGTTACATTAGCTATGTAACTTTTCTGTCAGTTTTGTGGATAACTGTGCTACAGACGCAGTCTTAAAACATCTGTAATTTCAGTTACTTAATATTATTATAATTCATATCTTTGAAGTGCCAGAAGTACCTAAGAAACCAGCTCCAGAAGAAAAAATACCCCATGTTCCTAAAGTAGAAGCTCCACCTGCAAAAGGTACAATATTGTTCAGTGTAATATAATTTATTTTAGTCTTTAGAACATTGCATTTGTCTCAGCTTCTTCAGCTGTTATGTTTTGTAAGCAAAATATGTCCATGTGTAATCTTTCTGAATGATACATTTCTATTACGTGATGCCTCTGCCAGTTCCACACTTCATAGGTCTAAAACTAAATACTTTTTTTAAGTGCCTGCCGTTCCTAAGAAACCTATCCCTAAAGAGAAAGTACCTCCTGCTGTTCCTAAAAAAGTTGAGGCTCCTCCAGCTAAAGGTATGCTTTGTGCTTCTGTGAATTCTGCTGTTCTGATTTAGTGGCTGTGAATCATTACAGTATGTTGTATGTGTTGTGCAATACTTACAAAATTATTATTTCTAAATATTGAATCTCTGTTATGTGTTATGTACTAAGTACCCTTAAGCAATTATTTGGAAACTTATTTTTAGCATTTTGCAACATTGTTTTCACAATGAAATTAGAAAAGCATACTTCTAATATTATTATCTTTCAAAGTGCCTGAAGTACAGAAGAAAGCCACTTTTGAAGAAAGAGTACTTATTACAGAAGAAAGAATATCTGTTGCCATTCCAGAAGAAATCCCACCACCTGAAGGTACACTATAAGTAGACAACAGTGAGAAACTTGTGCTTTGTCTACAAGTATATTCTTCTAAGATCAAGATCAGAATCCACAAAAATTTTGTGTTAGTTACCTTGTATGAGGTTTGTGTTGAACACTTTACAGACTTGCAGGCAGTTCAGAGCATCCTGAGTGCCATTTACCATTACAGTCTTGAATGACAGGATCCCACTCCATTGACAGGAATGGAAATGCTGCCATTGAATACAATGATCTTTGGATCAGGCTTTCATGAAATCATAGTAAGAAGTATGGATGTACACTGTTGAGTTTAGACTCTTCTAATTAGGACTGTAACCATCCATTTGTCATACTCCTCCCTACGAAGGTCTCTGTAGCCCCGCAGATGGCAATACTATTTCTCTCTGCAACATTAGCTTCTCACAAGCTCTTCTAATTCACATTCTCATACTCAGGGAAGGTTGGCATCAATTGTTTTAAGTTAGTATAATTCCACAAAATACCTGCTTCAAGATAGCTGAAAACAACGTTTGGACCGTTTTTATATCCCATTAATAACTAGCCAGTCAAGACAATTTACATATTCTATTAAAAAGCATACATGAGTTTTTTAAAGCAGATATGAAAATTATCTAATTCATATTGGATATGTGCAGTGATAATCTCTGTTTGTCTCCTGCAAATTAACCTTTTACTCCAGAATAAGTTGATGCTTCCCTGATACAGTCCCTTTTGTAGATGTGCACATGCCAGACTTTTCTTTTGATTCTTGACCTACCCTTCTCATCTTGTTCCTATCCTTCTTACTTTCATGTAACTGGATCAAGGAGTAACATCTAATTCTTTGACTGTTGTCCTCCCCACCCCAGGTTGTTGTGGTTGGGAAGTCTGGGGAGCCGAGTCATTCTGATGGTCTGACAGTTGACCAGTGAAGTATATTTGAGAAATACAACAACACACAATAGGGTACATGGGGCATGGACAAAACACATCATTTAGAGCAAATCATACATATGTGTGTGCACATCACTTTCTGTATTGTATGCATATTTGTCATTGTTATGTAGAACTTGTAAGAATTGGTCTTCATCTTCTCCATCCATCCATCCATCCATCCATCCATCCATCCCCTAAAAATACTAAACCAAATTACTTTCTTTAAAGAACCAACAATTGAAGAATGGGCTGAAGAAGAAATAGAGGAATCATCTATTTCCATTCACAGAGAAGAGGTTTCTGAAGGTACGACCAAAATTCAGGAATATTAGGAGAAAGCAAAAACTAATTTTTGATTTGTGCCAAAAATAGTGTGGATTAATATCTACTCTTTTCATAAAGAAAAATTTACAACTACATAATTTTGTCTCATATCTTATAAACTTAAATGTTAAGAATGTCTACAATTTGATTTTACTTGCATTTATAAAGTGCAGCAGTTAATCCTGTTTTGATACAGTGAAAATTTAATTACTCGAGCATGTCCAAAGAAGGGCAACAAAGCTGGTGAAGGGTCTGAAGCACATGTCTTACAAGGAGCGGCTGAGGGAACTGTGGTTGTTTAGTCTGGAGAAGAGGAGACTGAGGGGAGACCTCATCACCCTCTACAACTACCTGAAGGGAGGTTGCAGAGAGATGGGGATGAGTTTCTTTAATGAAGTAACAAACAATAGGGCAGGAGCTAATGGCCTCAAGTTGTGCCAGGAAAGGTTTAGACTGGACATTAGGAAGCATTTCTCTACAGAACAGGTTGTTGTGTGTTGGAATGAGCTGCCTATGGAGGTGGTGGAGGCCCATCCTTGATAGTTTATAAGAGTCGGGTTGACACAGCACTTAGGGACATGGTGTAGTTGGGAACTGTCAGTGCTAGGTTAATGGTTAATGGTTGGACAGATGATCTTCAAGGTCTTTTCCAACCTAGATGATTCTGTGAAAATAATTAGGTATCTCTTGGATGTTTCCACCTGTAATGCTGTGGAGGACAGTAACATACAATGATTGACTCAATTTTCATTACAAGTGGTACCATAGAAAGTATTTTCAAGGGATGGCTTTAGTCAAGGAATTTTCTTGGTATTTGGGAGAGAGGCTTTCTCAAAGTGGGCAAATTCCAACATTATTGAACTAGTGGACAGAGGAATGGAAAGTGCTGGTTTACTGCCTCAAATACTGAGCATTTTCAAATTCCACAGAAATAAAAGATGAGATCTCAATCTCAGTTTCATTAAATTGCTTGGTTGTTTTCTATTGGCTTCAGAGGGAGATGGCTTGAATGTAGATTTTGTAATACGAGAGGTGTCTGTTAGCAAAAGCTTATTCTTGTCTTACAAATATTTTGTTGCTTACCAGGGTCATAAAGACAGTAATAGATGTCAAATACTTAAACTCAAGTATTTTTTTATTTTATTCTTTTTAAGTGACTGAAGAAGAGTCTTACTACATAGAGGAGCGGGTAACTGTTCCTAAAAGAGAGGAAGCCCCACCCACTAAAGGTATAAATTCTTTTCATTACAAAATATTCGTTGTTTTGTCATTCTGAGCATTATGTTGCCACTATATGTTTATCTCCATTTGTGTTTTTTTGTATTAAGGAAATGTGTGCATGTTATAGTGATACTACTCTTTGTAAAACTATGTATTGTAATTTTTTAAGTGCCTGAGAAGCATAGGAGAGTTGTCCCTGAACGGAAAGTTCCAGCTGCCCCTAAGGAAGCTCCAGCAGTTAAAGGTATAAACCAGTTCCTTATTTGGATGATGTATCTTCAAGGGAATTACATTTGTCTTACTGTCTTGTTTGCATGTGTTGACGGTGTCTATAAATGGTTGTCTCAAATTCCATCTTGTACTATGAAAATTATTGTTTGTGTTAACTCAGTAAAACACATTCTTATGTAGTAGCAATTACAAATATTACACATTAATATTCTTTCTCATCTCCCTTCTCATCTTACTCATTTTTCTAAAGTTCCTGAAGTTCATAAGAAAGCTGTTCCTAAAGAGAAAGTACCTGTCCCTGTGACTAAAAAATTTGAGGCTCCACAAGCAAGAGGTACATCAGTGGTTTGTTCATGTTGAAAAAAAGCGCTTTTTTTTACTGCATTCCATCTTTAACATATATGCATGTTGATAAAAAATATATCTCACATATCAAATTTCTTCAACATTAAACATGTACTTATGTCTGTTTGTCTACAATGTGGCCTGTGTTGTCTTGATGAGATTTATGTTATTTTGTCTTTTATCTTATACCTGTTGGTGAAGTCAATCAGATTTTCTAAAGCTGCCCAATCTTTTTTAAGAACCTGCAGAAGAACGGGTGCCCACTTTTGAGATAGAAGTTGACGAACCTCCATCAACCAGAGGTAAACAAACTGAGAATATTATTATCATGGAGGTTTTTTTGTCTGGCCTTCCAGTATTTGTGTTTAGGCATTTTACTCAAATAAGTGTTTGTTCCCTAGTATCTGTAACCTCTGTCTGGATCTCCCTTCTTTTGACTATATACTCTGTGCTATGGCAGTAAAGTACACCCTCCTGCAGTGCCTCATTTTTTGTTGCTGTTGAAGTTTACTTAGATTTTCTTTTATAACAAATCAGATTAAGTAGAAAAAACTTATGTATGTGTGCATTTCAAATATTGAAATTAAATATTCTTACACTTATTATTTTTAAGTGACTGAAGTGCACAGAAAAATTATCACGGAAGAAAAAGTTGCAGTTGCTAAAAAAGAGGAGGCTCCACCGAAAAGAGGTATATATTTTTTCAGAGCTACACAAGAGAAGTCTTGCTTTAGAGTACTGCTTTATATTTATGTCTAATTGTCTAACACAAGCTGTAATGCTCAATGTTTGCTGTCTTTTTTTATTTGACTTGAAGACATGTCAACTCTTTACATTTGTATTTTGTCATCTGATTATGTTCATAAACTGTGATTAATTAAAAGTCTTCTAAAATAAACCTTTTTTAAAAAAAAAATGCCAGCAGTGCCCAAGAAGCCTGTGCCAGAAGAAAAAGTACCTGTTCCAATTTCACGGAAAGTGGCAGCTCCACCACCTAAAGGTATACAACCTCTCTTGAAAGTAGAGAAAGCTTCTAAGTATCAGATGTGCATGTGCATCATACCATCTGTCTGGTTATTCAAATCCCAGTCTCTCCTGACTTGATTAGAAGCAAAAAAGACCTTTGTCTTCTCCCCTGCAAAAGAATGCAGAAGGTGACAAAACAGTTATATACCTGCATTCTTTTTATTTTCTAGCTACTATTTAACTTCACTTATCACTCTGGCTGCTAGAGAGCTTTGGAAAGCTGAGTGAAGACATTTACTCAGTGAAGAAGTTAAATAAATATGAACAGATTTAGGAAAAAACTATCAATGTTTTATAACATTGTCAATTTTTAGTGAAGGGTTTCAATCTTGCAAATATGTCTTCTGTTTCTGTGATTTTCTTGTGTTTGAGAAGTGATTTGGTTATGTATCCTGTATGTGTGGTATTCTGTGGTTTAAATACATTTCTGAAGAGCCTAGAAGCAAATTATTTATGTCTTATTTTCATCTCAGTCATTCCATCTTAGTTCATGATGTGTGAATATACTGTTTGGTTTTTATGTGTTTTACTCTATATATCTATTATTCTTGTATTATATTTAGTATTTTAGTAGATACTATTTTAATATTTAACTATATTGCTCTGATACTAAAATTGCATGGTGTTTCAAAGTGTCTAATTTATCTGGGGAATTTATTCCTGGAACACCCTGAACTAGTAGTCTTCAAATTACTTAGTGCATATCTAGCTACTACGCATTAAAGCTTCAGCTGGTCATTTTCTCTATTAATGTAAATGTTTTTATGTTTGTATGTCTGGTGTGATTGTTGTGTTTATTATAAGTATCTTTGCTTTGTAAATGTGTACTATTTCCCCATAATTATTTGTCCATAATTCTTTCGGATGAACTTCAGAAAATGTGTTATTTCTTTTATAATTTAGTATTCTTACAATTGCTATCTTTAAAGTCCCAGAAGCACCAAAGAAAATTGCCAGACAAGAAAGAGTATCCATTGCTGTTCCAAAAAGAAAAGTGTCTCCACCACCAGAAGGTACTCATACCCATGGATTAATCTATGAACAGACTGTCCTCATACAGTACCACCAGAGCTTCAAGCCTGCTAGTCTGGCATCTTTCTTGCAGTTCTAATGTTAGAATCATAGAATCATTTAGGTTGGAAAAGACTCTTAAGATCATCAAGTCCAACTGTTAACCTAACACTGCCAAGCCCACCACTGTGTTCCACCGTAGTCCCAAGGGAAATTTAACAGGCTTTGAGAAATACTAGAGACATATTTTACCCAATTACTTGGGTTTGGGAGGTGTCAGGAAATAGTAATTAGTTGTCTAAGAAACCCCAAATGGGCTATTTATTATCGTACATGATATTACATGAGAGAAGAATATTAACATTAAATTCTGTCTTTAAAGTACCAACAGAAGAAGAACACTGGGCTATGTCAGAGGAAGTATCCATTTCTCTTCACACAGAAAAGGAGATTTCATACACAGGTATGAATGGACTAAAACCATTCTACATCCACATTTACATCTTGTCATCTACTTCATAAACAAATATACAAAACCACAACAAAACACAGTTTCATGTGAAGATTGTCAGTTTATCCTGAAAGTGAACCTTGTAGAATACCACAGGACAGTATTCCATTCTCATAAAAGATTTAAATCTTTCATTCTGGCTTAGTGTTGTTGTCATAGTGGAAGCCCAACCGTTTCACTAGGTCATCCTTTGCAAATCTTGCCACCTGTCTGACCTTTTTGGGGAAACAGGGCAGCCTTTTTCTTCATTTATATTAACATGCTTTTCTCTTCTGAAAAGAAAGCCTATCCTTTCCTGCTTTGTTATAGCAATTTTTCACCTAAATCTGAATGTCAGAGAAAAATTTATCTCTGCTGTTGCCTGCCTGGCTGAGACACTTAGCACAATCCCATATATTGGACCTGCCAGCTCAAGGGCTTTCAACAAATCCACAGTTTTTAAAGAGAACTCATTGTTCTGTCACTTTTGGAGGCAATCTATTGATTTGTGAAAAATGACCCACAAGATGCCTCTTACTACTTTCAGACCTGCTGCTGTTGATAAACAGCATTTGCATATTCATATCATGAAAGATTAATACAATCACATCAGTATGAAGTTAAATAATCTATTTAGTCTCTCTGTTGGACAATGATGGAGGGACAGGCAGATCATGAGTACTAAGAGGAGGATGGAAGGTCTTTGACTGGCTTTCTGTAAGGCAGGGGTAATATACCAGCTGGCCTGGAATGTCAGCACAGAAGAACATTAAATGCAACAGTTCTTCTGTGGGATACCAGAGGAGTTGTAGCTAGGACAAAAGAATCCTGATCTTCCTGGCAAGGGCACTCATGCACAACGCGGTTTATTATCAAGTCTACCAAAGTTACCAGTTCCAATCAGTTTTAGTTTAAGATTTCAAACACAGATGTACCTGGCACTTGCAATTAAATATCAAGCAGTGCTCTGCCAGAAAATATTTAAAGAGCTGGTCAGTCTTCACATTCCCCCCAAAATAACACCCACTCAGCAAGCATCAAGACTTGTGGCAGCCACTCATCTACGCTCACTGTAGCTTGTCATGAAGAAAGCATAGACAAAACAGATTCCATCTCTTAAGATGGAAGATCAGAAAAGATCTTCAGTCTGTTAAGAAAATGCCAGATTGAAAAGTCTAGTAGCCTCCCAGACATAAAAATGCTGGGGTAATATTCTGTGCAGCTTCCAGCTATATTGATCAAAACTTTCCCAAGACACCTGCCTCAGAAGACAAGACTTACGCACTACTGCTCTGAAAAAGAGAATATGTTGCTTTAACATATCATGTGTTCTTTCCTGAATAAATCTTAAAAAACGAACATATTCACACCTTAATCTTTTGGAAATTTTCCTGCTCTTATAGGAAATTACTCCTTGCCACGCCTGAACAAAAAAACCACTTTGTAAGGGGACAGACGAGGAAAAATGCCTTCCTCACTGGGCAGTTAATTCTTTTGCCTTTAATTAGACCAGAGCTGTTATCCATTGTTAGTCACTAACAGAGGTTTTCTCTGTGTGATCCCTCATCTTCATCTGGAGTTTCTTATGCAAGTTTTTTGTTACCAGTGATCTATTACTGAGGTACTCAAAAGTGTCACTGCTGTGGAGAGGAGCTGCCACAGAGGACAGTGGGGTTTAGGGATTTTGTAATTGGATGAATTTGGACTTTTGAGTTCTGCCCATTAGCAAGCTTAACTTCACTGCTGGCATCAGTGGGTGAATCAGGAATCATATCAGCTGCTTATATTGGAATCTTGAAATTTTTCTTATTACATAATTGAAAAAATAGCCTAATGACTTCCATAGTTACATGTCCAGTGTCAATAAGCACACTTGTCTTTTACATGTCAGCCGTGTATTTGTAAGATATGTTTTTGTGTTTCTTGCCAGGAATATTTTTACTTTTAAAAAATTCTTAAATGTAAATGTACTGTATCTTTTAAGTTCCTGATGTACCAGAGAGGGCTATTGTTGAAGAAAGAGTACCAGTTTATCCTCCTAAAAAAATGGCAAGACCACCAGCCAAAGGTATATTGGATAAAGTACTGAAATACAGTAAAAATGTTTTGTGTGTCTTGTATGTTTCACGTACAATGAATACTAATTTGTTTTCGATGGAATGTTCTTTCTTTGATTTAATTCTTATTTGACAATGCCTTGTGATCCTTATTGTTAGTAAGGTCTATGTGCTAAATTGTAAGATTCTTTCAATTGATATCTTTTTTAAGTGCCTGAAATGCGCAAGACAGTTGTCCGAAAAGAAAAAGTATATGTTGAAGTTCCTCAGTATGAAGAGGAAGAAGAGATTCCAACATATGAAGAAGAAGAAGCCACCAGATATGAGAAGGAAGTAATCCATTACAAGGAGGAAGTCCACCACTATGAAGAAGTTAGTCACTATGAGGAGGAAGTTCCTCAGTATGAAGAAGTTCCTCAATATGAAGAGGAAGAAGTCACTCATTATGAAGAAGCAGCTGCTTATTATGAAGAAGTTGCTGAATATGAGGAGGAAGAGTCAGAAGTTCCCCAGTATGAAGAGGAGGCTCCCCCACGAGTTAGAGGTATACTTTAATTTTAGGATTTGTGTGAGAAAAAGTAGTACCTTTTCATTCTGTTAATATACCAAAGTTTTGGTTTAATATGTTCTAGTGTGTTTCACAGTGTGCCTTTTTTTCAAAATGTTTAATGATTAGTATACAGTGTAGAAAATGTGTGATTCCTGTATGTCTACTCTTTACTACTACCTCTATAAATTTAAATGTTCTGTGTCATACATAATCATTTCTCTTTCATATGAAGTCTGTATAACCCACTAAGAAAATTTAACCGAGCTCTATTTCAGGCTTGTCTGGGATCCAAGTTTGCTATCAGGCTGTGCTTGAAATACTTAGAAATCTTTATGAGAGTTCTGCAATCACAGACAAAAATATGTTTATCTAGAAAATAGGTAGGTTAATTGAAAATAATTGATTTAGGAACATAAGTAGAATTGGTTTACTCTCAGAAATTTTTGAAAACCCTATAGTTGTTGTTTATTTATTTCTTGAAGGGAATAATATATTTTCATGGAAAGCAAAGATACAAAATTTCTATTAAATTACCATATTCAAACACTCTTTAGTTTTAGGTGTTTTTCTTAGGAATAATTTTTATGATACTGGTGTAAATTTTCAACATCGTTAGCATAGGATGAACATACTATTCACTACTTACAGAGGACAACTAGGTCATAGCAAGATCTCAGTAATAAACCTTTTTTACATCATAATATGAATTTATAGACTAGCTGTATCTGATTTTCAAAAATTACATAACCATCTAAGAGTACTTAATAATATATATTTCACAGTCCTGATTGAAATCATTCTATAGCGTTTCTTCCCCAGGAAGTTCAGAATTTCTTTTGACTAATCAATGAATGCCAAAACTATATTTAACATTGTTTGGACTAGAATTTTATCATATTGATTAGTGTATTTTACCTAGTAAAGGAAAGGCCAGGCTGTACACTGCAAAAGCCAGGTTAATCCTGAACAGGAAGATTAGGGTTAGCTAACATTTCCTTTGACTCTATCATAGTAGTTAAGTTTAGTTCATACATGATCCAAACTTTCTTCAGTATGCTCAGAGCCGGTGGGATTACTCTTCTGTCATCATAAGACTTGTATGGATATTTCTGGGTTTTGGAGTATAGAAAAAGTTTACATTTTAGTTTAAACCGTTGCTTCACTGCAGTTAAAAGGAAAATCTATTGATTTCAGCAGTGTCAGGTTATTATTTTTTTTCATCAAAGTAAACCACTCATAAATGTTGCCACTACACAACAAATTGTGGTATAAACTGCTGGTTACTTATAATGTGACCATAGTTATGTTTTTGAAGCAAATCAGTTGATAAAGTCGATGTGCTTACTTTTTACATGTAGAAATCACTTGGAAATTTCTGAGGAAGAAAATGTAATGAGCAATATAAATTCAATGCATATACAAAACATGATCGAGTGCAACCTATTACATGCCTGAGAAGAGTTAGGATCATAGCTTTAGGGGAAAATAAGGAGATGTACCAAAACCACTAAATATCTAATACAGCAAGTAGTTGTTCATTAGTGTTTGTAATCAACATCCAACTATTGCGGGGGGGGGGGGGGGGGGGGGGGGGGGGAATTGTATTTTGTATTTTTGCAAGTTTCCCTACCATCACACTTATTTTCTTTAATAGCTGGTTCTAAAATGTCAAACTCTGTCTTAACTCAATCTTTTGATCAGCAAATAAGCCTCTGAAGATAAAAGCATTTTTATTGATGCTGTCAATGGCTGAGCAGGGAGAATGGACATAATAGCGGTTCATATAATTTGTTTACTATTTTATTTTGTCTTATGATCAAACCATCTTAAATCATAGTTGTATGTTTTGAGTATGTATTTGTGATGCTGGCTTGCACTTAATGTTCGTGTTGATTTAGAACTAAATACCTAAAACATTAATGGTATCTTTCAAGTGCCTGAGGTTCCCAAGAAGCCTGTTCCAGAGGAAAAAATACCTATTCTGAAGAAAAAAGAAGCTCCTCCAGCAAAAGGTATATATCATCTCTTTATGTTAGCAGATATGCTCTGAACGTGTAATTCACAGTATTTTTCAGATACCTTACTTGATCATTACTTTTTCCTGTTCTTTTTGGAGGGGGATCTTCATATGAAATGTTTGTGCCACTGTCTTCTTGTTTAATTTGTATTTTGACTAGCTTGTGGATTATTTTTTTAACCAAAATAATTTTTTGAAGTGCCTGAGGTGCCAAGGAAACCTGTACCTGAAAAGAAAGTCCAAGTGCCGAAGAAGGAAGCTCCCCCATCTAAAGGTATATGAACTTGTAATTAGCTGTGATCAGAAAGAGCTTCTAGACTTCATTTCTCTTCTCACTTGTGTTAAACGTGAAGATAGTAAAAGGATTGTTGCTCTTAAGATCTGTGGTGCTCTTGTGTTCAGTTGTTTAGTGTCACTGGTTTGTGTGTCATGTTGTTTTAGATTCTTATGCCAAGCTAAATTTACAATATCTTACTAAGTTCCAGAAGTGCTGAAGAAGCCTGTGCCAGAAGAGAAGATTCCTGTTCCTGTACCAAAAAAGAAGGAAGTTCCACCAGCCAAAGGTATATCAGCTCTTGACTAAATGTGTTAAAAAAAATATTTTAAAAATCAGTCTTTGTTCACCTTTCCTCTTTAATGTAATGTAGAGTGAAGAGAGTTTTCTATTCTTGACAGTTCTTTGTCATTCCACTTAATTGATTCATACTGTTGTTCTTTACCTTATGGTTCAAAAATGAAATTCTTAAACTACCATAATATTTTTAAAGTGCCTGAAGTACCAAAGAAACCTGTGCCAGAAGAGAAGGTACTTGTCCCAGTGCCTAAAAAAGTGGAAGAACCTCCACCAGCCAAAGGTACACCAGTTTCTGGTTCAACTGCATAATTCTAGTTTTGTTCCTTCATCTTTAGAAGACTGCAAGTAACAATCCCATTCCTCACCTTAGTGTGTTTGATACTGAACCACTCACTCGGGACACTGTAATGTGGCCATTCCTGTTAGTCATGAGTGCTGTGCTTATTCTACACTTTGAAAATGTCTATGTTTGTGTCTTGTATTGTCTCTGTCTTTTGGATCTTATATCTCTAAATTATTTTAAATTACTTGCTGTTTCAAAAACAGATGCTCCAAAAGATAAACAACATGCCTTAACAGCCAGACTTCTCGATTAGCCTTATTATGACAATTTGTAATGCTGTAGTCTATATGTTTGTAAGTTTACATCTGTGCATAAATCTGTGGATAAAATCATGTTTCAAATTTTACCATATTTGTGTAATCTTACTATCAGTTATGCAGTTATCATTTTACTATTGTTTATGTTACATTGAAAATTAATTTCTTAAACATATCTTTGAAGTGCCTGAAGTGTCCAAGAAAGTTCCAGAAAAGAAAGTACCTGTCCCTGTATATAAAAAGCCAGAACCTCCACCAGCCAAAGGTATCTCTTATTATAACTGAATATGTGGATGATGTTTCTTACTGTTTCTGTATGTTTGTTATTAGAATTTAACTGAAGTATCATAGCAGTTTGTGATAAATGTACTTGCTAGTTCATACTCTTTAGCTTCTGTGTAAATTGTCTCTCAGTTCGTGATGTTGTGTCTGTTTTTTACAATTAAATACTATCTTTGAAGTGCCAGAAATACCAAGACCTCCGCCTGAAGAGGTACCTATTTTTGTTTCTGAAGAAGAAGAAGAAGAAGAAGAGGAAGAGGAAGCTGTTCCAGAGATACCAGCAAAAGGTACACCATTCCTTCTTGAAAATTAATCAGAGGGCTTTGTTCAGTTCATTAATAGACCTTCATCTCTATTGATTGTTTTAAAAACTGGATGTAAACTTTAATTATCGTTCTGAGGGGAGTTTTCTTATTATTATTGGTCTTTGTGACTTTGTTCTGTGGTTTTAGTAGTTTTGATGCTCTAAAACTAATGGAAAATTTCTTACCAAAACCATATCTTTAAAGTCCCAGAGGTGCCCAAGAGAGCTGTCCCACAAGAAAAAGTACCTGTTGCAGTTCCTAAAGTAAAGAAAATTCCACCAGCTAAAGGTATATCACATTGTGATGTATGCACATAAATCCTCCCCCTTACATTTTCATATTTCAGTGGAACCTCATTTTAAAAATCAATTTATACTCATGTGAAGTCAGATCCTTGGTTCTGCTACCACTGTAGTGAGCATTGCTAGGTCTCAGGCAGGGTTTTATTGTCTTATTTTGTTATTGAATTCAGTGGGATGAGAATCAGGCCTCGAATGATCTGCTTGTTTTCCATTTTAAGTGATTGCTGTGGATGAAAGAATTCATTGTGATGCCATTATCAGAACTGATGTTTAAATTAATGTAAATTTGGTTTAAACAAAATACCAGGAATAATATTTTATGGGTCTTTACCTGGATATTCTTTAGGGAGATCATTCTGGCATGTACTTTGGGAGTACTCTAAAATCTCAAGCCTTTTAGCTAAATTTATATAAAATAAAATCACAACTGGCCATACAAATAACTAGAAAATATGCCCTAAATGAGACATTCAGAGTGGAGGCAGACTGTTGCAGAGGCCACCATTTGGTGCTGAGCAAGTTCTGCCTCAGCACCTGAGTTTTTTAGAAAAAAAAAAAAAAAAGCAGAAATTTGAAGGTTTTTTATGTAAAAAAATTGATACTGATAATCTTCTACAACCCCTCATTTGTAGCATATCTTGCTAAGCTTTTCTACTGGCATCGATATTGTGTAATTAAGAGTTGGGCAAAAGAGCTATTCCTCATATAATCTTTATACCCCTATTGCACTTGCTGTTTTCAGGGAGTGAAAAATAGCTAATAGAGTTTCCCTATTTTTATAACTGTTGTTAGTTTGAAGTTTCTGTCTTTGTGTCTTATGTTATGACATTTTCTTTGTGTTGTTGTGAAAGTAAAGTTCTTAAAATAATATCTTTAAAGTACCTGAGGTGACAAAGAAAGTTGAGCCTGAAGAAAAGGTTCCCATTTTTGCTCCTGAGGAAGAAGAAGAGGCAACTATTCCAGAGGAAATTATACCAGCAAAAGGTACATGATCTTTTCTTGCAAGTTACTTATGAGATCTTTTGGGTTCATTAAAATTCATCTTTATTTCTTGTTATAAGCTGTATGTAAATCTTAATGATCTTTTGGGGGAGCTTTTGATCTTTTTTCATGTTTTTTTCATGCTTTTATTGCTCTGAAACCAATTTTAAAATGTGTTTGCAAAATAATATCTTTAAAGTGCCAGAGATTCCTAAGAAACCTATCTCTAAAGAAAAAATACCTGTACCCACTCCTGAGAAAATGGAGCTTCCTCCAGCAAAAGGTACATAAATTAATACCTAAGAAAACAGTGTGTTGTTATTCTCACTCATTGTCTCTATTTATTTTATTTTGTTCATTATTTATGTTAGTTTTGTGTCCCTGCTGTCTTTCTGTATTGATGTCTGAGTGCCTGTCAAATTCTTAGTGAAAAGTAAGCTCTGAAATTTTTTAACGTGTTCAAGAAGTCTTATCATGGATATAAAGTGTCTTCTGTTTTTATTTCTGTTTCATCCTTAAAACATTTAGAATATATTCTTTGGGTCACTTCTTATTTCATTATGTCTGTTTGTATGTATTTTCTGTTGTCTTTCTCATACTACTAGCAGATGATATTCTTAAAATAAATAATGTCTTTAAAGTGCCTGAGATGCCTAAGAAACTTGTTCCTGAAGAGAAAGAACCTGTTCCTAAAAAGGTGCCAGCTCCACCAGCCAAAGGTATTGCAGTTTGTAAATGTTGTATCATTGATAACGTTCTTCATACACGCTGAGTTTAGCAATGGACATTTTAGTGTATCTGTCTTGTGTTATATTTGTTGCTATACTATTTGTTTGTAAGTTTTTGTTCTGGTGTCCATAAGCTTCTGGGTTTGTGCCTGTTTAAAAATTGTGCAAAAAAACACTGAAGCTAGGTCCTATCTTTAAAGTACCCAAGATGCCTAAGAAGGTTCTTCCTGAAGAGAAGGTACCCATTGCCGAAAAAGTGGAGGTTCCAGCTGCAAAAGGTATATGTACTCCTGATTATAATTAATATTTGTGCTAAAAATACTCAACCTTCTTCTTTCTAACTTTTGTCTTGTATGAGGTTTCTGCTTGATTTTATGTCAAAACTCTTCATTATCAATGTTCACATTGTAGTGCCATAAAGCTCTGTTCCTTGTGCTTTTTACTTGTACTGCTTAAAGGTGATTTTTTAAAATTGCTAAAAAAAATCCATATCTTTAAAGTCCCTGAGGTGCGTAAAAGAGCTGTTGCAGAAGTGAAGGTGCCAGCTGTTGTGCCCAAACCCAAAGAACCTACACCAACTAAAGGTACAGATATATTTCTTCTTATTCTTATTCCTCCCAAAGATTTGGTTTTCCTCCTCATTCCTAAGATCTTTTACAATCTATATACTGTTTCAGGATTATGTTCTTATATTTGAATAAAACTTGTTACTTGGTTATCAAGTACATTTTCTGTTCTATGTGGGTCATCATGAGTAACTGGGAAAAAAAAAAAAAAAAGAAAAAAAAAAAAGATAAATAATTGTAAGGTAGTAACAACAATACTGTTTCTAAAGTGTCCGAAGTATCCAAGAAACTTGTCCGGAAAGAAAAAGTCCCTGCTCCTGCTCCTGTGGTGGAGAAGTATGAGTATACGTATGAAGAGTATGAGAAGTACGAGACATATGAAAGTATTGGAGAGTTTGAGAAAGTTCAGGAAACTGAAGAAATTGAGGCATATGAGGAACCCGAAGAACCTGAGAGATATAAGGAGATCCAGGAACAGGAATATGAAGAGGAGGCTGAGGAGAAAGAAGATTTCTATGAAAAGTATGAGTTTAAGGAGAAGGAAGAGATCTGTGAGAAATATGAGGAGGTGTATGAGGAGGCTTACGAAATCCAACCAGCTATAGGTACATCAAGTCATAATTTCTTTATTCTTATAGTTTTTGAGTTTCCAGCTACTGCTTAAGCTGCCTTTTTGTGTTTATTTTTATTTTTCCCCTTTTGTAGTCCTATGTGTATCTGTTGCTGGTAATGATAAATCCATTCAAAGATTGTTTCTCTACTCCTTCCTAAGGAATTCTTCCCTTCAGAGTGGAATGGGAAGATTCCCCATCTTACTGCCTAAGAGTGAGCTAGTATAGATATGACTCAAGCAAAGTAAATTATTATTTTCTGATGCACTGCAGTTTCAGCCTGAATTAAATATTTTTATGTGTCAATTTATGTTTAATTTGCTCAGTTTAGGTCCTGTGAGTTAGAAATGTCACAACTCATGCAGGACCTTCCTTCTCATCTTTCATATTTATGACCATAGGATCCATCATGCCAAACAGAAAGTGTATCTAAAGTGTACTAGAAAGATGTATGCTAATATTCCTTAGCTTTCATTCTCAAGAACTCTGAGATAAGTGGCTGTTTGCTTATCTCTGCATAAATGATGAGATAGTTCCTGTACAAATGAGTGATTGCTCTGCTTGCTGTCTTTGTATCTGTTATAAATCCTCAGTAATAACTTTAAATCCATAATGAAATATTTTTTAAAGTGCCTAAGGTGCCTAAAAGACCTCTGCCAGAAGAAAAAGTACCTGTTCCTGTTCTTAAAAAAGAAGCTCCACCAGCTAAAGGTACATCAGCTATTAGATAAATTTAAAAACACAGACTTCTGCCTGAGTCTTTGAATCCCCAAATCCAGTGATTTACCTATTCTGATTTGACTACTAGACCTTTAACTTTATTTTGCAGTACAGTCAAAGGCAGAGATTAAGTTACTAAAAAACCAATATTTCTTTAACAAATCAAAACTGAGACAAGTTACTTTCTGAGGACAAAGGAAGTGCAGTAGGAACTTCAAGATTTAAATTTTGCCAACACAATATAAGTGACATTTTATAGCTAATCATTGAAAACGAGCAGATGAATGCATTAATAAAAGTCTTGAGCTATAGCACTATATTAGTGAAACCCGAGTTTCCTACAGAATCCTAAAAACTAAGACCTTCTTCAACATAATGTTTTGCTGGAGTGCATACAATCTTAATAGGTGTTCTCTGTATCAGGCTCTACAAAAATGTGTCATGAACAGCAATTGTCAGTAGATCCTAGCAGAGTTTCTGTACTAGTCTGAAGCTTTGTAATTTTCTGTTCAGAGCACTTACTTTGCCAGAAATTAATTTTGTGCTAACTTTTATAGTTGTTTCTCATATGAATTATCAGAATGAAATCTGGGAAAGTGCTGATGTTTTTTTCATAAGGGTGTGTGGTTAGTTGCTAGAAAATCAAAATCTTACCATATTCCCAGCTGGCATTATTTAGAGCTGATAGTTCATGAAATCTAATTGTTAAGGTTTATCCTAGTCAAAAATTCACCCAACAAGAGCAGTGGTTTTCTTTCAGTGAATACGGAAGACTCTAGCTATGTGAATCCAACTGAAATAGCCCAGATGGATGGCCTGCAAGGTCACCACTCAATAGAATAGCAATTGAGTATACTGTATTTTGTATTTTTCTAAATTTTCTGACTCTTTGCATTGTTTGCTTTTCATTTAACTTATATTCTTACGTAATATTCAAACTGCAAAAGTTCTTAAAAATACACCAATGTCTTTAAAGTGCCAGCAGTGCCGAAGAAACCTGTTCCAAAAGAAAAAGTACCATCTGCTGTTCCTAAAAAGGAAATGACTCCACAAGCTAAAGGTATACCTACTCTGCGTTGTCCTCATTAATCATGAACTCTGATTTCAGCCTTTTGTCTTCATTATTTGTTGAGAAAGATGTGCATATGTTTTATGTCTCCACAGTGGTTTTTTCAGGTGTTTGTGATTGAGTCTTTTTCCCTGTTGGTTTCAAGTCATTTGTTGAAAATATGTGAGAGTTGCTTTAAAAAATGTGTGTTCTGTCATTAAGCTACACATGAAAGTAGTTCAGAAAGAAATAATGCTTTTTGTTTTGTTCTGACAAGGAAGGAGATTCCACTATCCAAATGTATGGCCATCTTTCAAGAATATTTTTTTAGTATGCTATTCTACCATATCTTCAAATTTAACATACATATTCTTTCAGGACCCATTTAATCCTTTGTTTCATGATCCTTGTTAGATTTGTTATTCTTCTTTGGAAATTATTCCAAATAACTTTGAATGCCCTAAAAGTTAATTATATCTTAAAGGGCCAGCTGTTCCCATAAGAACTGTCCCTGAAGGAAAGAAACCTACATATACACCCGAAATAGAAGTTCCACCAATGAAAGGTAAAGGAACGTTTGATAAGAGATTTTATGGAAAGGAAATATTTCTGTTGTTTTTCCAAACTAACATCTTTTAAAATGATCCTCATGTTCTTCACACCATGACAAGAGTATCTAGTCTCTAAATTCAGATTCAGCTCTCAGTGATAAATTGAAAACTCTGAGGCAAACATTTCAGACGTGCTATACATGTGCTAAGTAGTAAATACATTGATTTATCAATGAAAACGTATTGAGGAGGTATTGTTACTTAAACTACCAGCATGTAAACCCTTAGTGCTTTTATATTTGTAATATAGTTGTGAATTTAGTTTAAACTGGGGTTTTGAAGCCAGTACATTGGTCATGATATTGTGGAGAAGTAATAGAGCAAGAGCTAGTCATTTAAAACCATTAAAGCTGTTACACATATCAGAAGGAAAAGCATGACAATATAGTGAGAAAAGCAAATGGCTTATGCTCTCTGAGAGCAGAAACTATAAATTCCTTCACATAAATGTTTTAGCAAGACAGTTCTAGAACTACACAGTAGTTCATTCTTGAAAAGGCACAGTATTTGGGACCTCAAAAGAACTTAGTTTTCTAGGTATGTTTCTGTCTGCAATTTTGAAAGCTGAAAATTATTTGGAGGTTACTAAAAGAAAGCTATTATCTTTGAAGTTCCTGAGTACCATAAGAGAGCTGTCCTTGAAGAGGAAGTATTCACCATTATTTCTAGAGAAGAGGAGCCTCCTTTGTATGAAGGTACATTAGTGACACATCTTCCAGGCAGTAAATTGCAAATAATATATCGATTCATGCTCTAAATTGCTTTTCAAAATCATACATTTTCAATTCTTATTTTAGATTATTTAGAAGTAATTTCCATCCATGTCTTTGACACCCTGTCTTCTCCCAAATTTAGTTATAGTTTAGCATTTTTAGAATGTTTTCTTCTCCTCTAATAATGGGAGAAAGAAACATAAATAAGAGAGAGACTAAGTTTCTGATTCAGGAAAACATGTTAGCCACATTGGACCAAATAAATGAACTTAAGGAGACACTGGTTTAAGAGCTATCCTGAGTAATAATTTTTGAGCTGGAATGTAGGTAGTTAACGCCAGATTGAGGACATGTAAAATTCAGTTGCAATCTCTATTTAATACACAGAGTGAAGTAACTAGAAAATAATCTTAAAGATTTCTGTAAACTTGTACTTTACTAATTAAGAATGGACACTTCTAGCAATAGTAGGTAAATGATCAGGCTGAAATGAGATATTTGAATAATTTATGTCCAAACAGATCTTTGTCCACATACATGTCTGCATTTTTGCATTGTAAATTGTCGTTCTAATCTTGTCTTGTAAGTATTATTAAAATATATAAAATAAACTAATATCTTTAAAGAGCCTGAAGTTTACGAAGAAGTTCCAACAGAAGAAAAAATCCCTGTTATTACTCCTGGTGAACCAGAAGCTCCAGCAGCTAAAGGTACACCAACTATTCAATTAATCTATAAAGCAACATGTTCCCTACAAATTAGTTATTCATCTTCATCATTCCATCCATGTGCTAATCTGTTATTTAATGTGTTAATTCTAATGTTTCGTTAGATGTTATGTGTCTGTCATTGCTCTTTGTGACTTACATTTTGTACATTGTAATGTTCTTTAAAAAATATAATATCTTTGAAGTACCTGCAGTGCCAAAGAAAACTGTCCCTCTGAAGAAAATACCTGCTGCTGTACCTACAGAAGAAGCTGCTCCAGCTAAAGGTACATGACCTCCAAATGGATTTTCTCTAGCCTCTTTCAAAAGTGATGTAGCAAGTGAGAAACCCAACATGCTTGTTGTTCTTGAACATTACTAGGTGCTATATACACTGTTTACTTCCATTTGATCTCATGTTGTAAGAGTAAATTTTGTTTGTTTTTAACTTAGAAAGAAAGCATACATACAGGGAGATCAGAAATTAAAAACATAATCATTTTGCAACCATTTACAGAGAATTCCATCTTTCTTCATATGTTAAACTAACCAACAATTATTAAGACAAAATAATTAATCATTCAGGAAAACAAGTTCAAGGAACATTTTCTATAATTTCTT
Source organism: Athene noctua (assembly GCF_965140245.1). Lineage (NCBI taxonomy): Eukaryota > Metazoa > Chordata > Aves > Strigiformes > Strigidae > Athene > Athene noctua. Next base: position 26,293,028 of record NC_134043.1, on the reverse strand, counting down.
ATTTGTGTCTTGTGTTAGCAGCTGCTCAAACAGTTTGATACATTCTGCATCAAGAATTCAAAATCTAAATAGACAAATTTAGAGAAATACAAAGAAATTCAGTACTCAGGAAATTCATAGCAGGACCAGGGATTAGCTTTATATTTTTTTTGACTTCTTGTCTCATGTTCCATTTTCCATAATATTTCTCTGACAGTATATTTTTTTAAAAATCTGAAAGTTTGTTTGCAGAAGCATTTTTTGCAGTCATGCCAGGGGCCTTAGTAAGATTAAAATAAGACTTTAAATCAGGACAAACTATAAAGCCACAAATTTTTTTTCATATAAAAAATTTCATAATAAAATTCCAGTGCTGAAGAATTCTATATAAGTTTGAAACATATTTATTTAATTGCACTGGAATTTTGCCTTATAAGTAATTTTAAATTTTTTTAAAATAAAACCCTTTAAATTGCCAAAATCCCTAAAGATTGTTTAATAAGAAAAAAACACTTAATTACTGTGTTTTCAGAGAAGAGCAAACTCAGATCTGTAAATGGTAGGAGTTAGAAAACCAGTGAACTCCAGAGAGTGAAATTGTTGAGTTGTATTCACAATTTAGTACCATGTATTTTCATATTGTTCTAGTATAATTTTTTATTGTTTTACAAAACTGTACTACTCATTTCCTAGTGCAAATTTCTAAAATAAGACAATATTTTTAAGTTCCTGAAGTACCAAAGAAAGCTGTCCGCAAAGAAAAAATACCTCCTGCTCTACCTAAAGAAGAAGCTTCACATCTTAAAGGTACAAAAAATTTTGAGTAGGATTTGAAGGATAAAAAATATGCTTTCATATATAAATCTTTAATTATTCTGAGAGCATTCTGTCTACCATAATCTAGACTTTAGTTAGCAGCCCTGGTTAGATGCAACAGTATAAAATTAATTTAACAAAATTTTAAAATTATACCACATGCAGTTGTTAAAAGGAAAATTAGCTTTATGGACAAAAGAGACAACTGCAAGAGTCCCAACTATTTGCTATCAGTCCAAGGGGGTAAAAAAAAATATATAGTGACAGAGCTTAGATAGACAGGGCCTATCTCATTGCACTCAGGGAAGTAGCTCAGTTTAGAACATATACATCTTTCTTCTGGTAAGCTGCAGAGGTCAGATCAGGGTAGAATAACAGATTTTTTTCTTCACTCATTTGAAAAAAATCCCAATTTTGAGGTTAGATATAAAATAGACTTGTCTATCTTAAGATGAGCTTGAATATTTGATTGCATTTGTTCTTTACTGTCACATTGTCTTGTTTTCTGACGATATTCTAAGTTAATTGACATATGTAAACTAATATCTTTCAAGTACATGAAGTCTATGAGGAAGTGCACATAGAAGAAATTTCTACTGTTCATAGAAAAGAGGAGGCTCCAGCACCTAGAGGTATATATCATCTTCATCATCTCTTCCTGCGATCTGCAAAGTCATGAACTTCAGAAAAATTAATTTGTTCATGTTCATGGTTTAGTTCTTGTTCAATGTAATCAATATTTGTGTTCATTCTTTTAGTACCTTATTTACATTACAAAGTCAGGATTTTTTATTACTTCTCTTTCTATTCTATATAAAATCTTAAAATGAACTAATATCTTTAAAGTACCCACAGTCATTAAGAGAGCTGTTCCAGAAGAAAAGGTGCCTACTGCTGTGCCTAAAAAACCAGAACCTACTCCTGTGCCTAAAAGACCAGAATCTCCACCATCTAAAGGTACTTTGATAGCCTAATAAAAAACCGAGGTCTTCATTTGTTTCTTACAGTTTCTGATTTAACAGTTCATGGTCAACTTGTGTCAGATTTGTGGCATTTATGTTGTATATGTCCCTTTTCATGTTTCTCAACTAATCTTTCAGTCATAAAATTAAAATTAGTAAATATCTTTCAAGTGCCTGAATTGCCCAAGAAAACTATCCCTGAAGAGAAACCTGTTCCTCTGCCTAAAAAGCCAGAAGCTCCACCTGCCAAAGGTATAGGTAAACATATCTTTTCCTTCTCCTTATTCTTCAGATTTCTTCTGTCCCTTGTTTTGTTGTCAAATTATTGAAAATTAGTTGAGTTTGTCTATTTCTTCTACTTGAGAGTAATCCATTGTGATGGCACAGAAATTTTACCAGAAACTAGTCAAAAGGACGAAAAATAAGGAAAACTCTAGCTGAGTCAACACACAGTGAGATTTATGGAACAAACATTTTAACTTCATGAGTGTTTATAGGTACTATGAATAGCATCATAAATTCTGTTAATACTCAAGTGAGAAGTATGTACTTCCTCTTTCACATTTCTCACATTAAACTTAGGTGTCAGTTGATTTATTTTTGAATGGAAATAGGATTAGGTACAAAAAACAGTTGTTACAGTTCATTAAGATATTTTAGAAGTCTGTCTGAACTAGCAATTTTTGTGGCATGTCATCACTGCATGACAAAAGATCCCCAGTAAAGTCACTTCAAACTGTTATTTGCCAAAGGGATAGAATGGAGACTTTTCAGAACATGTAACTGTTGTCAGAGTATCCTTATACACCTACTTGTTCTGTCTTATTTCTCTGTATTGCATGTTTTATTTTTGTAGTTCTTAAAAGTTCACTAATATCTTTAAAGTGTCCAAGGTACCTGAGAAATCTGTCTCAGAAGAGAAGGTAAAAGTTGCTGTGCCTGAAAAGCCAAGAGTAACACCACCTAAAGCTTCTGTGTCAATAATTGTGACTCTCCAAGGAGGAGATTTCTCTTTCTCTTGGGCAACAGGGTTGACAGTAAAAGACACAATTACCCTTTATTTCTGATTTGTAAGAAATCCTGCTAGTGTGTAATAGTACACAGCATTTTTTGCATGACATATCTCTTCTTATATCTGATATTTTTCTTTCCGATATGCTTCTTGTGAGACTTTTCTTAATAATTTACACATTTTAAAATGCCTTAAATATAACAAAAATGAATGCTGTTTTCTTTAAAGTGCCAGAGGTGCCCAAGAAGATTCCAGAAGAGAAAGTACCAATTGCTGTGCCTAGAAAACCAGCACCACCACCAGCCAAAGGTATGTTGTACTACAGGTAACTTTGTAAGAGAAAAAAACTCTGCCTTGATTGTGCAGATTAGTTTTTTGATTGTTTGTTTGTGTTGTCCTATTAGTTTCGTGCTCTGTGCCCACAGTTCTACGTGTGTTACTGTTTTGAAAATCCTTTTTGAATCATAGTTGTAATCAGTGTACCAATGTGTTAGAAATACTGATGTGGCTGGGCAGAGATGAGACTGATACTTGAGAACCACAGCAGAAACCTTAAAGAGAAAACATGGCTTTTATTATCTGAAATAATCCCAACAGCGAAAAATTAACCCCAACAGAGAGTTTAATAATTTCAAAGTATAGAATAAGTGATACAGATGTCTAACACAGCAGAAAGCCCTCCATGTATAGGTGAAAAACTGATACCAAGGAGTCATCAAATATAGAAGAATGTGACAAGGAATACAGAATGGGCAATAGCAGCCTTAGTCAAATGGAGATTTGGAAAGTGGTTGAATAAAATGGAAAAATAATGTTATGTAGAAGAAGATATTCCAAAAGACTCAGCTGTTTCCTCAGACTTTACAGGGACATTAAAGAACCTATGTCAATAAACATGTCAAATCAATTGCTCCATTAAGAACCTCCTTACTTGGTAATTTCTACTGAAAAGTTTTGACCATAGCTGTAAAAGTCCATATAATAACTGTAAATAATCTCTTTCCTTAAAGTGCCTGAAGCACCCAAGGAAGTAGTTGTAGAAGAGAAAATCAAAGTTGCTGTGCCTAAAAAGCCGGAAGTACCACCAGCTAAAGGTACTTGTCATTAATAAAACCAGGGCAATAATTTGTCTTATTTTCACTGATAAGACTTTTTTGATACTATTTCCTCATCTTTCTGTCTTATAAACTGTGATTTTTGTATTTCATTTTTGGGAGCAGCCTCTTTACTCCTCTCAAATGACTCTTGATCAAGATTGAGAGCAGAAATTCTATTTGGTAAAGGGTGTTATGTGTAATTGATGTTACCTGGTGTCATTTCATTTGTTTCTTTTCCTCCTTTAATGCTATTTAAATTTCTTTAATTATTAACATAATTATTCATTTTAAAGTGCCAGAAGTGCCCAAGAAAGTCCCAGATGAGAAAATACTAGTTGCGGAGCCTAAAAAACCAGCAGTTCCACCACCTAAAGGTACTTGTCATTACAACAAAATTAACAGAATCAAAAACATGGCTCTTTTATTGTTTTAACACTGTAGAAGACAGTACCCAAGACCTCTCCTAGAATTTTCTTCTGTTGTCAAAGTTTTTTCAAGTGAATAATTGTGTTGCGTGAAAAAAATAGGTCTTTGTGATTAGGGTTCTCACTAATACTGTTCTGTTATGCTTCAATGCTGTTTATGAAATTCTTATGGTAAAAGTTATTAATCTTTTTCAAGTGCCTGAGGTACCAAAGAAAGTGGTCCCAGAAGAGGTTTCAGTTAAAGTACCAAAGAAACCAGAGCCTCCACCAACTAAAGGTAACTACTGTACACAATTAATGAAAAAAACTCCACCTTGTTGTCTAGGGTACCGTTTCAACATATTAGTAAATTACTATAAATGTTCTGTAAAATATTTTTGTTTTTTAAATTGTAGTTTATGCATCTGTACCTCAGTGAGACATCAGAGACAATTTTCTGTAGGCAAAGAAAAAAGTTGATATCCACTGATGTTTTTGATGTCCCTAACTTTTTTTCTTAGTGTGTTAAAACTACAGACATATGTTTGAATTTCATACAAATAAAATTAATTACTTTCTTTAAAGTGCCTGAAGAGCCCAAGAAAGTGGTTTCAGAAGAAAAAATACACATTGCAGTTCCTAAAAAAGCAGAACCTCCGCCACCTAAAGGTACATGTTCAATACTGATTGAATTGCACAGAAATGTTAATCTGTTTCTCTTAAATATTATAATTTTTAAGTTTATGTTATCCTCTTTCTTTATGTTCTAATATTTATAAATGTTACAGATTGTGTTATCTTCTTCACTTCTGAATAGCTTACACCAAGCAACAATGGCTATTAATAGTGTGCAGCAAGCAATATTACAAAAATACAGACGATTTATAAGGGATTTTTTTCTGATGTTGCTTGATAATTTTCACCTTGGAGTTATTGTCACCTTTTTAATTCCTATTCTTCAAATTCCTGAAAGTAAAACAAATGCATATCTTTAAAGAACCTGAGATGCCGAAGAAAGTTGTTCCAGAAAAGAAAATACCTGTGCCTAAAATACCAGAACCTGAGGTTGTGCCTAAAGAACAAGAACCTGTGGTTGTCCCAGAACCAGAGGCTGCACCTGAAGAACCAGAACCTCTACCAGAGAAAGGTAAATCTCAACACTAATGAAATAACAAAAGTAATATTTTTCCTCTTTAAGACTTTGATTTTCCAGGCCTTGTCTTTTCTGGGATTCTAATTTATAATTGTTCTATGTATCTGTGTGTGTCTGTGAAAGAGACATACATGGGTCTTTTTGAAGAATACTGATAAGTCTTGGATGTCTGAATTGACTGTATTTTATACTTGAATTTGTCTTACTACTTTGGATTATTCTTACTATTCTACCCTCTTGGGTTCATCAAAACAGTCACAACTAATATCTTCAAAGTGATAATAGTAGAAGAACAGAAAGTACCCATTCTAGTAGCTAAGAGCAGAAGAGATCACTGTAATTGAAATACCAGAATCTCCAACAAGAAAAACTACATGCCATCACTGCTAACTCTTCAAAGAGTCTTCAGCTTATTACCTGAAATGTTATTAATATCTTTTGTCCTGTCCATTCTGTTTATAATTATCATGGATTTTACTTATATCTTAAGTTATACTATCAGTGCATGTGTGAACTTGCATATGAGGGCATGAGGCTTGGGTGGTGGGGGTGGAGATGGGGTGAGTGGGGTGACATTTGAGAGAAAAGGGCAAAAAGCCAAAATGTGGCGTATTTGTCTTCAAAAAGGTCAACAGAAATGATTGATGCCTGATATGTTTTTAATGTTTTCATTGCAGTTGTGGGTTTATGTTTTATAATTCACTTAAATTTGGTATGATTGTCAGTGCAGTTGTTAAATTTAGAACTAATATCTTTTATGTATATAAAGTGGCCAAGACAACTTTGCCAGAAAAGAAAGTAGCTGTTCCAGTTTCTCAAAAACCAAAGCACACTGCAGGACCCTCAAAACCAAAGCCTCAAGAAGTAGAACCTCAAGAACTGGAACCTGCTAGAGTGGCCCGAAAACAAAAGCCTGTTATGGCACCCCAAAAACTAGAGCATGTTGTGGCATCCGAGGAGCCTGAGACTGTTTTGGCATCCCAAAAACCGGAGCGTGTTGTGGTGCCTGAGAAACCAGAGTCCATTGTGGTACCTGAGGAACCCAAGCCTGATGTGGCATCCCAAAAAATAAAACACGGTGTGATGTCCCCAAAACAAAAGCCTGTTGTGGAACCCCAAAAACCAAAGCGTGTTGTAGTGCCTGAGAAACCAGAGTTTGTTGTGGTACCTGAGGAACCCAAACTCGATGTGCCACCCCAAAAGCTAAAGTATGGTGTGATGCCTTCAAAACAAAAGCCTGTTGTGGAACCCCAAAAACCAGAGCCATTCATGGCCTCTGAGGAACCTGAGCTCACTGTGGCACCTGAGGAGTCAGAGGAAGTTGCATTAACACAAAAATCAGAGTATGTTGTGGTGCCCCCCAAAACAAAACCTTTTGTGCCACCCCAAAAACCAGAGCTTGTTGTAGCACCCGAAGAAACAGAGTTTGTTGCAGATTTCCAAAAATCAGTGCGTATTGCAGTATCCAGAAAATCGAAGCCTGCTGTGGCATCCAGCAAGCCAGAACCTTTTACAGTGCCTGAGGAACCAGAACCAATTTTAGCACCCCAAAAACTACAGCCTTCTAGAGTGCTTCAAAAACCAAAGCCTGAAGTGGCATCTGAAGAACCAGAGCCTGTTTTGTCACCTGAGGAACCACCACCGGCCGAGCTGGCCAAAAAGCAAGAGAGTGTTGCTATACCTAAAAAACGAGCAGCTCCACGATCTAAAGGTACCATTTATGAATAGAATGTCTTTTTCTTCTCTTGAGTATACTATGTTTCACTGCTCATTTTAAAGCTTGATACACATAACTAAAAGATACTAATATCTTTAAAGAGCCTGCAATGCCGGAAAAAGCTGTCCCAGAAGAGAAAATTCATGTAGCTCTTCCTGAAAAATCAGAACCTCCATCAGTCAGAGGTACATGTTATGATGCATACATGTTGAACACACCTAATCTTCTTCTCTTAAGTATTCTCGTAACCTCTTTTTTTTCTGTCATTTAGAATCTGAGGGTTTAAATAATGATTGCTAAACAATTGGACTGTTTATGACTGTGCGCCAAATTGATACTTCAGAACATTTCCATTGTCCTCTGTGTTTCAGTCTCTGTACTTATATTCAGTTGTATTGTAATTGTAAAATGAAATGCACTAATATCTTTGAAGTGTCTGAGACACCTGATTGGGCTGTCCCAGAGGAGGAAGTGCCCATTGCTGTACCTAAAAAAGCAGGAGCTCTGCTTGCTAAAGATACATGCTACCATGATTATCATCATGAGGAAGGGTGGTGGGTTTTTTTAATTAATCTCATTTTAATGAGATCTCATTTTTAATTAATCTCTGATATCTAAAACATGTGACAGATGTACCAAATATCACAGAATCACAGAATCAACTAAGTTGGAAAGGACCTCGAAGATTATCTAGTCCAACTGTTAACCTAACACTGACAGTTCCCAACTACACATGATCCCTAAGCACCAAGTCAACCCTACTCTTGAACACCTCCAGGGACGGGGACTCCACCACCTCCCTGGGCAGCCCCTTCCAACACCCGACAACCTGTCTGTAAAGAAATACTTCCTGACATCTAGTCTAAACTTTCCCTGGCACAACTTGAGGCCATTATCTCTTGTCCTGTCGCTTACTACTATGAATTGCTGTGCAAGGGTGTCAAATGTTTCCTCAACTAAAACATCCAGATTTTTTTTGTACCTTTTTTTGGTATGTTCAAAAATTTCAGGAGGTAAGATTTTATTTTTTAGGCTATAGTAATAGATCAAGAAGGTATGATGAACTCCTGTCTACCAATAAATGCCAAAACTTTATGAATGCTAACAAAAGAATGAATGCACAAACTGTTTTTCACATCATTAGTAGGGATGGTTTAGTGGGAGTTGACAAAGTTGTTAGGTTTATGGTTGAACTCAATGATCTTAAAGGTCTTTTCCAACCTTAATGATTCTATGACTCTATGAGAAAGGACAAAATAAGCAGAAACTGAAGGTTTCAGCAGAAAGTAGCAGTTTCTGTACATAGAGCAAAATAGTTGTGATTATCTCTGTGTACTTGCGTTGCCATGGATAGCATCATGGAGCAGAATCTTTTCTTTAAACTGTTAATTGTAATTTGCATGTATTTTGCTCCTATGTCAACATTCTCCACTGTGATTTGTAAAGTTGTTACATTGCATGAATAGCACCAAAGACCTGTAAAATTCCTGTGAATAGCTAATTCACTGAGCCTTGTATGAGGCATTTATTTTCTCAGATTAATCAGGATGAGAGACTTCATGATTGAAACACTAAAAAATTACTTAAGATACTCTAAACCTGTACACACCATAGATTGATGCGGTGCTACTCATTTAATTTCCTTTAGAAATTCCCAAGCGCTGGCCAGAGAAGTAAACATTCCCTAGGCCACCAGATTTTCTTCATCTGAAATACAATGACATTCCTTAAGTGAAGTACCACCTCATACTGATATCAAAAGCATTTAAATAATGTAAATTAATATAACAGACAACAGTTATAAGTAGCATGTAATGATTAGAATGGAAGCCAGAGCTGTTACAAGAACACAGAATTCCCATTTCCTGTGTGACATATTTGACACCTTGTTTGAAGGTGTCATTGTTTGAAGCAAAGCATAACAGATGACTGAATGTAACCACAGCACTTTCTCAGACAACTGCATGCATGTATTATTGATTGTCTTATTGTTTCATATGCATCTGTACTGCCCACAAAACTAAAATATACTAATATCTTTGAAGTGCCCAAGGTGCCCAAGAAAAGTGTTCTGGAAGAGCCCATGCCTGTAACTGTGCCAAAAAAGCCAGAACCTGCACCAGTTCGAGGTACCTGTCACCTGTCAGCCTGAATGGGACTGTTTCTTACTGTTTTACGTGTTACTTCTGATGTCTGTAATCCTGTCCATTTGTGATTACCTCAAATTACTATGTTCTGTTCTGTGTTACAATTCTATCATTAGAATGGCAAATACATAGAGAAAATGAGGGACTCTTCTAAACTCCTTCATACATGTTCAGAATCTAAAATCCTATATGTCAGAACTGATAATATACATGGGGAAAAGCTTACTAATTTGGATTTTTTAATGTAAACTTCTGTCTTTAGCAGTTTTCCAACAATGTCTAGTAAAGCTTTTTTTTACACAGAGTATTTTTCTTTAGTCACTCCCAACTGGCAGTCCTGTGCTATTGTGTCCTAGTAAAAAGCGAGACACAGTCATGACACAGCAATATAAAAAACAGACAAACAAACAAACAAACAAAAAACCACAAAAACTGATCACTTCAGAAAGAATAATGAGGAAAGCCAGGTTCAATGGACTGTGAAGGAACAGAAGTTGCTATGGGGAAAGAACTCCCAAAGTAAAAAGAGGGACATACCTAGATAGGACAGTAGTATTTTAGGATTTGGGCTTATGTGATCTGAGCCTAGATGCTAAGTAGCAGATACTTCAAACTCTTTAGTAAATACAGTGCTTATTCAAATGCATGGCATATCAGGATGGTCTTCATTCCATGGCCAAATTGCATATAAGAAAAACATATGACTAGTAATACATTGATGTAACATTTTTTTTGGACCATAAGATCACAGGAACCCAAGAAAGTAGGTTCTGCAAATCTGCACGTAGTTATTAGGTATAAGAGCAACAGATCTTCTGTATTTGTGCAGAACAATTCTGCATCACATGAAGAAGGAGAGCAAGGAAATGTGCTCATTACGCAGATATCACTTTTACACTTACTAATGCAATTTCTAAATATAGGATTAGGGAAGCCCTGAAACCTCACTAAATGAACTGCCCCACATATGTCTACTGCCACAAAGTTGAAAAACCAGAACACAAATAGAGGAGAGAAATAATAATGATGATAAGATTCCTGTTCCTCACCCTGTCATTGCCCACAATTCTGACTGGAAAGCACCAACAGCTTCATGAGAAACAGCAACAGATAAGATATGGGCTGAGGTTGCTCCCAGGGAAAAGTCAGATCGCAGCAGGGCTGAGAATGATGGTACCTCTTCCCAGGCAGGGAAGGCTGCTGAGTACAGAGTGGGGTATTCCAGTTCACACCTCACCCTTGAGCAGTATCGAGACATAGCCAACAGTTTTCTCACAGAATCTGTTTGGCATCACCACTCTGTGCTGGCCCCTGCGCCTGTGCATGGTTTTGTGTGTGTGTGAGTTGGTGAGTGAGAGAGACATGGGTCAATCCCGTGAGACCAGTTTGGTTACTGTCTGGTCACTGGTGCAAGTCTAGTTTATGTTTCATTGTTCATCTTCCTGCTTAATGTATAAAACTGACTGTTACTAATATCTTTGAAGCACCTGAGGTGCCCAGGAAGGCTGCTCGTGAGGAAAAAGTACCTGTGGCCATTGCCAAAGCACCAGAGCTTCCAGCACCCAGAGGTACCTGTCTTCATGGATGGCTTAACAAGGAAGATATTTAATCTTCTTCTCTTAAGTGTTGTCCTATCCTCTCTTGGCCTGTCTTGTTTCCAGACTGAGACTCTCAAGGTTGTGCATGCTGGGTAAATGGTGCTGCACGTGTGTGAGAGGTTTTGAGCCGGCTGTTTTGATGTTTTGTGTCTGTGTTGCCCTGTTTTTTTGTTCCTACTTGGCACATGTTTCCACCAATGTAAAATGAAATGCCCTACTATCCTTGAAGTGCCTGAGATGCCTGAGGCAGAGGTCCCAGAAGAGGAAGAGGAGGAGGAAGCACCGCAGGAGGTGACACCAGTTGCTGAGCCTGTAGAACCAGAAGCTCCTCCAGCTGAAGGTATACAGTGGTGTGGTGGTGTTCTGAAGGAGCCTGCCATGCCCTCTGAGTTTCTGCAGTGATGAGTACTCTTTGCCCCTTTCCATTCTGTGGGGAGGGGTGAGAGCAGCTTTTGGTTGTGTTGTGTCTGTGTGTGCCTGACCTGTGTGCTCAGTCAGGTAAAAGGAACTAATGTCTTTAAAGTGCTTGAGGTGGCTGAGGAGGAAGAGCCAGAAGAGGAGGTGCCAGTGGTCATTCCCCCAAAGCCTGTGGCTGTACCCAAGAAGGCTGTGGCTGTGCCAAAGAAACCAGAAGCTCCACAAGCTAAAGGTATATCTTCTGTGAGGATCTGCATTTTGTTCCAGTGTATTCATTAATATTTTGTTATCCCTTCTTTTGTGTAAGAATTGTTATGTGTCCTCTACCTACCCCTACACTGATCTTTGCATATGACTAACAAACCAGTCACTAGGGGAATGTTAAATTGTTAAAAATCTAAACTCTTTGGTTTTCTTCTAAGTGTTTTGATATTTTGTGGTTTTCCTAACTGGGAAATTAAGAGAGAATAATATCTTTAAAGTGCTCAAGGTGCCCAAGAAAGCTGTCCTGCAAGAAAAAACGCCCGTTGCTGTACCCAAAAAGCCAGAACTACCACTATCCAAAGGTACATGTCATCACTATTAATATCATCATTAGAAAGAACCATGTTCTTCTGGAGTTAAATTGAACTAATTTTTCTGGTGATGACCTATCAAAGATAGGTGCATAAGAAATATGAAGTGCAATGTGGAATGTCAAAAACATGGCAGAAAAAATAGATTCAATTACTTGAAAAATATCTATAGCTTTCTGAACTTTTTCAAAACTTCAAGAATTACCATTTATTGAAAGCTTAGTTTAAACATATTAACATGCTGTCCTGAAGAAAAGTCTGCAAATAAGTCTTCAGTTTAAAGAACATAATGTTGCATCCCTGAATTTTCTAATAGACTGTATTGCTGAATGAGAGAAGCAGTATCAGTTCTCTACCTGTTTAAAGTAAGTTAATGCCAATATGTGTGAGGTAGATTTGCTATCAGAAGACTGGATATATCTACTACTCATCTTGTTGGCACATGAAAGGATCATTAATGCAATCCAAAAGAGAGGAGAGGAAGTACGTATTTCTGTAAACAATAGAATCTAAAAGAAAGGAACTTTGAAAAACTGAAAAGGAAGAGGAAGTGCAAGGAATGGAAATAATTGATAGAAAAAAGTGGTAATGATATATTTATAGGTTACTTTCCTAAAAAAAAAAAAAATGTTACAGTGACAAAGTAGACACGAATGATACATGACTGATACTCAAATAGGTTTGGATTCTATAAATACGTCTCTGATCAGCTGATACAAAGAAAGCATGTGTTTTCTGCATTTCTACCTTGGCTCAGAAACAGAAACTAAACACAGAATTCCCATTTCCTGCGTGATATATTTGACACCTTGGTCATTGTTTGAAGTAAAGCATCACTGATGACTGAATGTAACCACAGCACTTTCTCAGACAACTGCATGCATGTATTATTGATTGTCTTATTGTTTCATATGCATCTGTACTGCCCACAAAACTAAAATATACTAATATCTTTGAAGTGCCCAAGGTGCCCAAGAAAAGTGTTCTGGAAGAGCCCATGCCTGTAACTGTGCCAAAAAAGCCAGAACCTGCACCAGTTCGAGGTACCTGTCACCTGTCAGCCTGAATGGGACTGTTTCTTACTGTTTTACATGTTACTTCTGATGTCTGTTATCCTGTCCATTTGTGATTACCTGAAATTACTATGTTCTGTGTGGTGTATCTGTTAGGAATTCCATTATCTAGTATTTTGTATAAACAACCCTAATGTGTATTGAATGTATTGTTTTATTTTCAGATTCTGGATCAGCAGATACTAGAAATGTTATATTTTAAAAACTGATCATGAATTTTTCAGTTTACTACCCAATTTTGTTATCTTAAATAGACACAGTAAATATCTCTATGTCTTGACAGTCTCAGTTAATGTATATGATAGACACAAATCTTTCAAAATGAAAAACCAATTTTTGCTCAGAAATGCACGAGGGTAGTAAGAAATTACAGCATATAAAGAGTTTAAAGAAAATGCTCATAAATTTAGAGTTTATAATGAAGAAGGAATGGTTATAAAATCTAGTGCACCACACAAACTGTGGAAGTTGCCAAAGTGAGATTAAAATCGAGGAAACAAAGCTACTTAGGATAATAAATTAAGCCAATAAAAAGAAAGCATCGACAAAGAATGGAAATAGAGGACAGAAATAGGGACAAAGGATAAATTCTGGGTTCCTCACCCTGTCATTGCCCACAATTCTGACTGGAAAGCACCAACAGCTTCATGAGAAACAGCAACAGATAAGATATGGGCTGAGGTTGCTCCCAGGGAAAAGTCAGATCGCAGCAGGGCTGAGAATGATGGTACCTCTTCCCAGGCAGGGAAGGCTGCTGAGTACAGAGTGGGGTATTCCAGTTCACACCTCACCCTTGAGCAGTATCGAGACATAGCCAACAGTTTTCTCACAGAATCTGTTTGGCATCACCACTCTGTGCTGGCCCCTGCGCCTGTGCATGGTTTTGTGTGTGTGTGAGTTGGTGAGTGAGAGAGACATGGGTCAATCCCGTGAGACCAGTTTGGTTACTGTCTGGTCACTGGTGCAAGTCTAGTTTATGTTTCATTGTTCAACTTCCTGCTTAATGTATAAAACTGACTGTTACTAATATCTTTGAAGCACCTGAGGTGCCCAGGAAGGCTGCTCGTGAGGAAAAAGTACCTGTGGCCATTGCCAAAGCACCAGAGCTTCCAGCACCCAGAGGTACCTGTCTTCATGGATGGCTTAACAAGGAAGATATTTAATCTTCTTCTCTTAAGTGTTGTCCTATCCTCTCTTGGCCTGTCTTGTTTCCAGACTGAGACTCTCAAGGTTGTGCATGCTGGGTAAATGGTGCTGCACGTGTGTGAGAGGTTTTGAGCCGGCTGTTTTGATGTTTTGTGTCTGTGTTGCCCTGTTTTTTTGTTCCTACTTGGCACATGTTTCCACCAATGTAAAATGAAATGCCCTACTATCCTTGAAGTGCCTGAGATGCCTGAGGCAGAGGTCCCAGAAGAGGAAGAGGAGGAGGAAGCACCGCAGGAGGTGACACCAGTTGCTGAGCCTGTAGAACCAGAAGCTCCTCCAGCTGAAGGTATACAGTGGTGTGGTGGTGTTCTGAAGGAGCCTGCCATGCCCTCTGAGTTTCTGCAGTGATGAGTACTCTTTGCCCCTTTCCATTCTGTGGGGAGGGGTGAGAGCAGCTTTTGGTTGTGTTGTGTCTGTGTGTGCCTGACCTGTGTGCTCAGTCAGGTAAAAGGAACTAATGTCTTTAAAGTGCTTGAGGTGGCTGAGGAGGAAGAGCCAGAAGAGGAGGTGCCAGTGGTCATTCCCCCAAAGCCTGTGGCTGTACCCAAGAAGGCTGTGGCTGTGCCAAAGAAACCTGCGGTTGTGCCCAAGAAACCCGAGCCTGTGACTGTACCAAAAATACCAGAGCCTGTGCCTGTTCTTAAAAAACATAAAGTTCCTTCAGTTAAAGGTACATACATCAGTGACCAAGCCTCTCTTTGTTCTCTGAATACCTTTTCCCTTGTTTCACTCATGTATGCAGTGATTAGCTATCTGATTGTGTAATCTGTCCCTTGAAATTTCATTCTTCATGTTTTGTATGTATTACTCTTTTTAGTCATTGCACTTTTCACTATTGTACATATATATATGTATCTTAATGTTCACCAAATTTAAAATTTACTAATATCTTTAAAGCACCTGAAGTGCCAGAGGGAACTGTCCCAGAAGAGAAAGTGCCCCTTACAACACCTAAAAAGACAGAATTTAAAAAACCAGAACCTCCTCCAACCAAAGGTATATATTGCCAGGAGTCATCTCCTGAGAAGAAATGTTTTCTGTTCTCTCTATTCTTTGTTCATAACTGAGTCTATAAAATGTGTCAGTTGTATGTAGACTACCTTGAGAAATACTGGAGCCCAGCCGTTCCTGGTTGTGGCCACTGTTACTCACTGATCTTCTGTGTGCTAGGTGTTTTTGTCTTTTTTGTTTCATACATACATTTATATACACACAAATAAGAGGAATTAATATTTTTTAAAGTGCCTGAGGTGCCCAAGAAACCCGTCCCAGAGGAGAAAGTACCTGTTGCTGTTCCTAAAATACCTGAACCACTACCAAGTGAAGGTATATGCCATCATAGCTATTACTGCAAGGACAATCCTGTTGTTCCAAACATAAGCTTTAAAATAGATGTCCTTTTTTTCCCATTTTAATGTTTGTAAGTTGTTCATATTTTACGTTATACCAGTCTATGTTTCTTTTATCTATTCTCATATTTGGTAGTAAAATATAATTTTCAAAATTAAATATTTTCAAGTAACATATGCTCCTACACAGAACATTCCTAACAAAGTGTGTTTCTTTTTAAGATAATAGTCAATTCCCACTAAATTCGAGTCTCTTAAAACCTAGTATTTACATTGCTGTTATAATCTTAAATTAATTGAGAGCATTGAAGTTTTTATTCTTTCAAGTTACAATGACTCATCCACAAATTTAATGTTTGGTTTATACTGTATGCATAAAAAATACTATCCTTCGCAAAACCCTGTCTCATTCTTACATAGACAGAGTAATTTTTTTAAAAGCATGTGTTAACTGCAAAGGTTACAGATACTGAGTGATTACTTATCCTAACATGTATTTGTCTCTGTCTATTGGAGTAGCTTTCTTTTTAGTGATATCTACATAACTGTTCATGTGAAACAATCTTGTAATTGGAAACTTACACCAGTTGTCAATATTCTTTAAAGAATATGAAATTGTAAAGGAGATTGAGCCTGAAGAAGCAGAAGAAATTCCAGCTGCAGAAATAGAAGAAGCTTTACCAGCTGAAGGTATACAAAGTACCTGCCTGGAGTCTGCTGGACACCTTTCTTTCATTACCGTGCAGTTTTTTTCTTGCTCTGTCATTCTTCGCACATGTACCTGCATGTTGTAGGTCTCTGCTTAATTCTTTCTCTGCTACTGTGTTTTGGAAATGTGTTCTGATCTCTTAATTCTAAGTACAACATACAGTCTATGTTAAATGCTTTCAGTATGTTTCTTGTCGAGTCTTCCTGTCATTTGGTTTCCCAGCTGTTCTCATGTTACTAACGTTTTTTAAGTCAACTTGGATATTTGAATTGTGTGAATGTTACAAAACAATAGCCTAAGGCTCTTTCATACTCCCTTTTAACTGAATGAGATTTTTTCACTGGCTTCACTGGAAATGGAAAATTACTGTCTTTACATTTGTACCTTACTCTTCACATAACTACTGCAGTAGTAAATTTATACTAAATCCACTTAATGTTATTTAAAGCACCAGAACCTGAAAAGAAGATCCCTGAAAAGCGAAAACCACCACCACTTACTCCACCAACAGAAGATATTAAATTGGCAAAAGAACTACTTAAAGGTATATTCATCTGAAGCCACAATTAACAGTGGGAACTCAAACCAATAATCATTTAAATTATACTGATGAATCTTGACAAGCATGCTTTTAAACATATCACTTTGGATCTTTTTCTTGAGTTTGTTTTTTTTTTTCCCTATTTTACTATAGCTTTAATAGTGCACCTTACTAATGCTCAATTCCTTATGATTTTTTACCAGTGTTATGCCAAGTCAGTTTACCTGGTTTTTTTTTTAATAGTTACAGAAAAAATCGATTTATTAATGAAAATCTTAACCAAGTTAACAGATTCTTCTATCCTTAACATAATTCTTCTTTCTATATCATTGTTCTTACAAATGAAAAGAATCCCCAGCAATAATTTGCTGGTGTTACTGTCTGAACGTGGGTTTCAGATCAACTGTGCTTCCTACAGACATCTGACTTCTTCTCAACAGTTAACCAGCCAAAATCTTAGCTTTGTAGCTCTTGTCTTTCTATTATATCAATTGTATTAATCAGTTGTTGGGATTTTTTAGAAAGTTCTTTTCTTTTTTGAATCTAATGATGTGTGTTGAAAAAATCAAATCATTTTCTTTAAAGCTCCTGGATCAAGGAAGAAAGTTGTGACTGCAAAACCTGGTGAGCCTCCAAAACTGGAACCCCCACCTGCTAAAGGTACCTAGCTAATATAAGAATCAGACTTAAATTAAGCCTCTTGTGATCCCAAAGTTGTAGTTCTTGATACCTTCTTCTTCTTTATTTTTCTCAGAAATATCCAAAAGCTGTCTATGTTAGATTATGCTCAACAGCGAACTCCAGTCTTAGATGTATATGTTCATGTTATATTTATGTCCACTTTAATCTCTCATCATGCAATTCATGAGATGCAAGAGACAGAATGACAGAAGAGTGAGAGAGTTTTTGAGTTTTGTCATGTGTAGATGCTCACTTGGGTTCTCTGCTTAAGGAGAAATAAAAATAATATACTTTCTAAATATATATAGCATTGTTCAAACATACTTAGATTATTATTTGTCTGAAATGTAACATTTTATAAATGAGATGACATTTTCCAGAGATAGAGATGAATAATGAATGGAGCAGGCCACTTTACAAGTACTCCAATTTTTCATATGTACTAGAGCTTAAGACAAGCTAAACAGCTGAGCAGTGAACATCTCTTCTTAATGCTGTTCCAGAATTAGAAATTAAACTAAATGGATCCTTATGTACATCACATATAGACAGTTCAGATAAATAAATATGTAACATAAGCCTGTAAAGAAAGAGGAAAAGGAGATTAAAATGTAACTATGATAACTCTCTTTGAATACATAATATTTATATTTTTGTCAAACCATATTCCTCTTTTTTTGATTTGTGTGAAAATTTACTCCTATGCATAAGCCTAGAAGACAACTGTACGCAAAAAATATAAAAAAAATATTAAAACCATCAGCATCAATCTTAGCAGTTTTACCTTTGCTTTTAATTATCAGTAATGGGCCAGAATTTGATTTGTGTGTTTGGAATAATTGTTGGTTATGAACCCATAATAAAATCTGGAATAATATTCTTTTAAGTGCCTGGACTTGTAAAGAAACCTCGCAGAGTGATTCCTGAAGTTGCTCCTCCACCAAAAGAAGAAGTTGTTTTGAAAAGAGGTATAGTAACTTGTCTCTGTTTTAAAAACCCCAGCTTATTAACATTGTTCAGAATATTCCTCTAAGTAACATTGTTTTATGTTTCTGATATGGAAAATTACATGAACCAAGTACTACCTGATGTCTCTTGCTTGGGGAAAGCATTTATATTTGCAGAGATGAAGTGGGGATATCCTGAAAATGTGTCAGATCCAAAGAATTAGTAATTAAAACAGAACACTGAAAATCTGGTTCCCTGTAACTCTCTTCTGTTTTCCTTATCTCTGTAAAGTCTATACTAGATTTGACAGTTTTCCACTGTCTTCAGCTTCTGGACCCCTAAATATTTTCCAGTGGCAGTGTAAATGTAAGTCACATAGGTAGCATCTATATTCTCTTTTATGATTTTCTAAGAAGCATTGCACAGATTGCAGAACCCCATGGTACTATTGTACACCAGTCATCTTTCCTGCAAAGTCTGGAGCAATCTGAATCACTTCATGCTCAGTTATTGCTTAGAAAAAGAAGGCACTAATTCCAATTATTTTTGAAATACCACAGTGTGATGACTCATGCCTGCATACCGTGCAGCTGACCTTCAAATTTCAGACAACATAAAAAATATATTCAGTTTTTCAGATGACAGTCTCGTTAGATATCCAAGATAGATATCTGACAGGACAAAAATAAGTGAAATAAGTAAAATGAAGAACAGACATTACATAAAGTTGAGCTCTCCCAATATACCACTTAAAGATTCGGTCTTGTTCTATCACTGAAGTCAATAGGAGTTTAATCTGTAATCCCATGTTTTGTCCCTGAAAATCATTGGTAACTGCAGTTATTAATGCATAATTATGTATGGTAAATCTTCATTTAAATATGGTAAGAAATATAAAAGATAAAAAATTGTGTTCTATTATAGACAGCTAACATTGACATCTTTCCTCTCAGATGGACTGCTCTTAATAAAAGCATCTTTTTGCTCTAGATGACTTTGAATTTTAAAAGGTTTTCAGTATAGTGTCTTGAATAGTTACACAAAATCTTCCATTTATGTTGAACTATTTATTTTACATTCCTGTTTCTTCATGATTGTTGATATATTTTTCATCCTTTGTCTTGTTCACCATCATATTCTTTTGTTTACCTGTGCTTTAAAATCTGAAATTCCTTCGTTCTTAAAGTTCTTAAAAAGAAAACAGAAGAGGAAGAACCTAAACCAGAAAAAGAACCTAAACCAGAAGTTAAACCAGTACCTACCCCAGCAGAAAAAATTAAGAAACCTGAAGGTACTAGATTACATTCAAATCTATCTGATAAAGTATAGTTAAAAATAGAAAATAAAAATCCTCATTTAAGTAGTATTCTCTGAAATTCAGGAATGAGAGATTTTTTTAAATGGCTTGCATTAGCCTAATTGTGTAAATGAAAGCTTTGCTGAAAGCAAAACCAAATTTGACATCCGCTTTTGGGTATGAATTATGTATTTTGAGATTGCTTCTCAGTCTTCACTGTGTATAGAAGAGAACTTTACAAATGTTTTGTAATACCGATAAAAATATAACTACTGTGAAAGTTAATCCAAGAATTCTTTTAGTTAA
The DNA here is from genome assembly GCF_965140245.1 of Athene noctua. Classification (NCBI taxonomy): domain Eukaryota; kingdom Metazoa; phylum Chordata; class Aves; order Strigiformes; family Strigidae; genus Athene; species Athene noctua. The sequence goes on along the minus strand of NC_134043.1, from coordinate 26,273,041 downwards.
TGTTTTGCAAATATTTTTCCTTTTGTCCATTTAGTGTTTCTAATTTATTGAAATATCACTCTTAATTATTATCATTAATATTACTCTTATTACATGTTCCTAAACCTTGTGAACATCTGGAACTGTTTATGTCTAAAAAGAATGAAAAGTTTTAAATACTTTGGAGATAATTGTATTTGGGGATTCAAGGCCTTTCAATATATCTTACAAAATAAAAATAATATTTTAAAGTCCCAGAGGTTCCTAAGAAGAAAACTGAGATACCTGTCATAAAAAAAGAGGAGAAACATGTGCCAGAGCCACCAAAAGGTACAGATGCGTGGTATTCTTTTTCCTTGTTGCAGCAACTAAATGATGTTCATTGCTAAATATCATGCTATATTAACCTAATGCATTACTCTCATCCAGTCTGTCCATGAGTATTGTGTCATGATTAACCACTTTGGATTCTTCTGGATTTCTTGCTGTCTTTAATTCTTCAGTGCTTGAAAAATTCATTTTTCCACAGTATCTTGCTTTACAAGAGTTCTCAAGTTAAATTCTTGCTTTCTGGATAAATAAAATATAAAACAATAAACTCTGTCTTTGATTAACATTCTCTGTATTGTTGCTTCTAACTTTAATATTCAATGGGATTACAAAAATGTAAATTAACCTATTTGTAATTGTTGTGTTTGAAATGCCAGAGCCTAAGCAAGCAGCTATCCCACTTCCTGGGCCTGAACCTAAACCTGCAGTAGGTAAGAATTCTTTAGTCATGAATAACAGTGCAGCCTTTCTTATGCATCTAATATTTTCCATTCAGAGATTTCTGGCTAAAAGGACATTAAAATATGTCTTTAGTATTTCTGGACTGAAACATTCATACAATCTACAGAACGTTTTGAAGGACATCATACTTAAAATTATTTATTAAAACAAATATACCGGAACTCTTTTTTTTTTTTTTTTCCCTACAGCTCTAAAATCTCCAAAACCAGCAGCAGAACCAGCACCAGCTGTTACTACTCCAGTGACAGTCCCAGTAGTTGGAAAGAAAGCAGGTATTTATGTTTATTCTATGCTATTTATAGGGTTTTTTTCTCTGAGATACCTAAATACCTTCAGATTAAAAAGAATGAAGAGCTGTACAATCATATAATTCATTCATTACAGGAAGATTTGAGGTCCTATTCAAGGATCTGGTTATTCTAGGTACTGTCACGTGATCTAAAAGACAGGTGTGTTTAATACATCACAGAGATAAAACTGTGTTCTTTCTGGATGGTGACGTGCACCTTTATTTATTGTCCTACAATGAAATGTGTGTATTCTGTTGATTCCTGACTGTTGTTTATGTTTTGATGTATGTCCTGTGAAATGCATCTCGTATTTTCTGTATAGCGAAAGAAAGGCTACTTGTCTCTAAACATTTCTTGTGTTGTTTGACTATTTGCATTTAATTTGTTACTGAAATCCTGAGGAGACATGGCAGTGCTGTAGAAGAACTAGAGTACTGCTACTTTCAATTGATGCTCTTAAGGACCCCGGATCATACCCTGCTCTGAAATAAGAACTGTGAAGAGTCCAATTCCTCTGAAGCACTCAGAGCCTGAGGTCCATCAGTAGAGCTGATATATATGCTGCACACCCATCGTTCAAAGGGCCTCATGTTACAGTGGAGCTCACCTCTTGGGCACTTGAGAAGCCTAGTGATGAATGTCTCTTGGCCATTGATTTGGTGATGTAGCCAGGCCTGCAAAAGTATAACTAATCCATTTTATATAGGTGGCCAGATAGGCCTTAAAAAGCTCTCATTTTCTGCTACTTGTAATGTGGGTTAGATTTAAACTAGCAAGCAAGTTGGACAGTGCTCTGCACCATAACAGTGGTTTACTCAGGTCTTCTGTACTGTTTGTGCGTGCCTTTTTTTATCTTTCTTTTGTTTTGTAATTGTGTTGTAAGTCTTCTGTTGTGTGGAGAAAAAGTGTTCTATGTTCATTTTATTTCAGGTATAGCTGGAAATTTTGTCTTAAAATATATTGTTCCTGATGCTTATTCTGATGGATTTTAACTCTAAATTACCTGTGAAACCTTTGTAGCTGCAGAAAAGCCTGATGCACCATCTATACTAAAGCATAGAGATAAAAGGCCCCCAATGGAAGAAGAAAAGCCTGAGTCAGTTGTGTTGAAGAAGATTTTGGTTGAGAAATGCTTGCATGTAAAAGAGAGAGTTAGTCCTAAGGAGACAGTTCTGGACAGTCAGACAGTAGAGCCGCTTGAGTTTAAAATCTTACTGGAAACAGCTGATGGAATACTGAAGCCAGAGCAAGATAAGCAGGAGAAAGTGGCTTTTAAATATTTTATCATGGCTCCTGAAGAAGAGGAGCTAGAAATTACACCTATAGTTTCAAGAAAGACTACCCTTACAGGTGAGAAAATAGAAGTTGCAATAGATCACATTACTTATGCAAAGAATGAACCACCACTACCTGATGAGGAATTGAAATTGATTTCTATAGCATCTGAACATGCAGAAGGAGATTCTGAAGAGGAAAAGGGGGATGAAATTAAATTGGTTGTTCACAAGGAAGCTGCTATAGAGAAAGTCTCTGACAAGTTAAGTGTTCATGAAGGAAAGATTCCTGTACATGATAAAGAAGAGGAAATTGAGTCAACTTATGTGCCTAAACATATGCCCAGAGAGCCATATGAGCCCAGGGACCAGAAAAGACTTCTAGGAAAAATGAGAAAATCAAAAATCAGTTTGCAACCTGAAGAATTTACTATTAAGGATAAAACCTCATTTGTAAAGAATATTGCAGCGGCAGGAATAGCTGAAACTCGTCTGCTTACAAGTGAAGAAGAGAGAGGAGGTTTTATTCTAGAGAAATCTGAAGTTCCTCTTGGAGAATCCATGAAGGAGCATGGCATACAAAGTAAAACTCAGTGGATGAAGAAATCTGGTACCACAGTAGCTGAAATTCCTATAGATAAGATTCTTGATAAGGAAGCAAAGAAAATGGAAATTATTCAAGATGATAAGAAAGGTAACAATCTGGATTTCACATCAGCAGAACTACATTCCTTAGACCTGTTTGAGGAAATTGAACCAGCACTGAGAAAAGATATTGACCTAGAATACCTCACTGAAGATGAGGAGGTTCCCAGAGAAAAAACTTACATAATCTTTAAACCGTCTGCTCTTAGGCCAGAAGTAGTGGAAAGGAAAGCAAGAGAAAAACATTCTGCAGAGGAAGAAGTTCATTGTGAGGAGGGTTCAGGAAAATGGTCGACTAACAAAGCACTCCTAAGTGATAAAAAAACAGGCAGAAAGATTACACCAGAGAAGGAAGAGAAAAAGACCTTCAGCACCCACTTAAAAAAAGACAAAATTAGACAGTCAAATGCCCATGAAATGCTGTCTGTGGAAAAAGAAGAATTTGATACAGTGATTACAGAAGGAGGAATGGAAGATGAAGTTTCCACAGAAGAACATGAAAAGGGAGTCAAAGATAAAATAGTTGACAGATCTGAGTCAATAAAGAAAGTTCCTGTTCAACCTCCAGGTAGTCAAGATAAAAAACAATTTCAAGAAGTTCATGCTATTCAGGATGAATGTCACGACACTCCAGCTCTCCAAAGCAGCAAAGAGAAAACTGAAGAAAAGAAATCTTTGACTGTAGAAGAAGTGAAGCTTTCAGGAAAAGAACTTCCAGTGACAGAAAGTTCGTCAGATGAAAAAACATCAGCTAAGGATGGCATTGGGAAAAGTGCATCGTTTACCATGGAAAGAGAAAAGGGAAAGCTTTCAGCCAAAATACCGTCAAGCAAAGGAATTGCTCCAAATGGAGAAGTTACTTACTCCTCAAGCATAGGTAAGATAATATCTCCCAAGAAACCAGAAGGAGAGAGAGAATTTCGGAAATCAGAACCTGCTTGCATGATAGAGCAGGCCAGTAGGCTTTTGAGTGAGAACAGAAATTTGGATGCACCTGGAGAATCACGTGAAGTTCGGGATGTTCCTGCAAAGTCTCATGCAAAGCGAGGTGAGGAAGACTGCTGCCAAATTCTTCCACGAACTGCTTGTACTATTTGCTTCAGGAGAATATAATTTGCTGTTATGATGTTTGTTTTCATTCTTTAACATCATTCACATTTCCATCTAGTCTGTCAGCTGGCTGTATTGGCATTCAGCCACTCTTATCATGTTTGTCTTACCTGTCTGTATATACATCTGTGTGATCAGTGTTCATTGTCTTAGTCTTATACTTTTATAAGACTGCATAAATCATGTTGTGTGCCATTATGGTCTCAGCAAAACTCATGTGTTTCATCTAGTATTCATTTTTCCACCCACTGCAATAAAATCTCTCCTGCATTTCATTCATACCATTCACCCATTAAAAGTATCTTTTATATTTCCTTTCACAAAATGATGCTTGCATACCATGGGCAATATTTGCAGAAGTTAGAGATGATTCATCGCAAGCTGGGCAACTAACAGAACATCACTCATTTGTGAGAGTATCATATTGTCCTGAAACATGTATTTAATTTATACAACTTATATTTTTGTTGTCTTCATTAGTAAAGGTGTGTGCTTTTTCTAAAAAGCCCGTGTAATTTGTAATAGGTACTTAAGCTATTTTGGTTGGCAGGTGGGTATTGATCAAGGGCCTAATTGTGAGTAAAGTGTCAGAGAATGGCAGAATTTTATAAAATAGTGGACAGAACAATAAATTGAGGAATTAGGACCAGTTAAGCTGCCTTCCAGTCCCTGCTGCTGAATATGTGTCTTTCCCATGCTTAAAGTTATTTAACTTGACATTGAGATATAGAAAGTATAAGTTGTATAAATATATACATATGTTTATATCTTCCTCCTCTTTTTGCCTATATAAATAAAAGAGATAAAGTCCGATTTATAAAATAAATATTTGTCTTAATTCTAGTATGTATATTTAACTACATTCCTGATAATATTGCTGTTCTATTTCAGAGCCCAAGCCACCAAAAGAAGAATCACCAAAGGGTATCAGTCCAGTCAAAGGTAGGATACTAGAAGTCAATACCTAAAAGCAAAAGCAATAAATCAGGATTAGTTTATTCAATTCTGAATCTGAATTACAGCCAAGAAGACACCTTCACCAGCAGATGCAGAAAGAAGGAAACTCAGACCAGGCAGTGGTGGTGAAAAACCTCCTGAAGAGCCGCCATTCACTTACCAACTCAAGGCTGTACCACTGAAGTTTGTCAAGGAGATGAAAGATATAGTGCTAACAGAAGCTGAATCTGTTGGGTCTTCTGCAATCTTTGAAGTCCTTATTTCACCATCCACTGCAATTACCAGCTGGATGAAAGATGGAAGTAACATCCGAGAGAGTCCAAAACACAAGTTTATTGCTGATGGCAAAGATAGAAAGCTGCATATTATTGATGTCCAGCTGTCAGATGCTGGTGAATATACTTGTGTATTACGACTGGGGAACAAAGAGAAGACATCTACAGCCAAACTCATTGTTGAAGGTATTCCCTGTTTCAAGTTTATCAAGAATTTAAAGGCTAGCTATTCCTCAAGCTAGAAATACTGTTACTTTGTGAATTTACAGTGGTTAGCAGATGCATCCTTTTGTTTCCATCAATCACTACACACGCTGATTTGATATGTAAGGCATTTCTGCATCACATCTTCTGTATATAAATGAGATAAATCAAAATGTTGTGTTTCCCACAGAACTCCCAGTACGGTTTGTGAAAACTCTTGAAGAAGAAGTCACTGTGGTTAAAACCCAGCCACTGTACTTGACATGTGAGCTTAACAAAGAAAGAAATGTGGTCTGGAGGAAGGATGGGAAGATCATCAAAGACAAGCCTGGGAAATTTGCTCTGGGCATTATTGGTTTGTCACATTCCCTCACGATCATTGATTCAGATGATGCTGATGCTGGCACTTACAGTGTTACCGTGGAAGACACTGAGCTGTCATGTTCATCTTGTGTTAAGGTAGTAGGTAAGCAATCAAAATCATGTTCTCCTTTCTCTGTGGGATATTTGGCTGGTTTAAAATTAGGAAAGCTTTGTCTCATAGTATTACAATATAAATGGACAGATAAGATTTTTACTGCTACTGAAGCTTATTGTAATACAAAAAACTAATAGTTCTATTTCTTCTATTTATGACCTATCTATTTGTAATAAAAGTTTGCTAAGTTGTATTATTATGTAACTTTTTGTCATGCAGAAGTGATAAGAGACTGGTTAGTAAAACCTATAAGAGACCAACATGTGAAACCAAAAGGAACAGCTACTTTCACCTGTGACATTGTCAAGGATACACCAAACATTAAATGGTTTAAAGGAGATGAGGAAATCCCTGCTGAACCAACTGACAAGACAGAAATCTTAAAAGAAGGAAATAAAATTTTCCTGAAAATCAAGAATGCTGGCCCTGCTGATATTGGGGAATATTCAGTGGAAGTTGAAGGTCGCAGATACCCAGCTAAACTGACCCTTGGTGGTAAGGAAGTTTTATTTGTATTATATTTAATCAGCTCATAGGCTAATGTTCAACAACCTCTAAACAAACAAACAAAAAACGTAACCTGAATTATCATAAAGCTCTGCCAAAACTTGTTGTAATTATATGCATTTATTTGTGCATTCTAGAACGTGAAGTTGAACTTCTGAAGCCATTAGAGGATGTTACAGTTTATGAGAAAGAAACAGCAAACTTTGATACAGAAATATCTGAAGATGATATTCCTGGTGAATGGAAGCTGAAAGGAGAAATTCTGAGACCCTCACCTGTAAGCATCCTTGAATTTTACATACAATTTATTTAAAGACTGTGAACAGTGTTTAATTGAGCCTTTATGGTAAGATCTTCTCAGGTCTGTCATTGCTACTCAGACCAGAACATAGAAAGGCTAATCATTATGGTGATTAAAAAACACTGCCTGTCCAAGTAAGGATTATATGCTATAAATGCGAAGTTTTGAAGCAATTAATTATCTTACAGCACATTATTCACAGAATACTAAAAATACCCTACATACATTACTAGGAATGATGCTGACACTTAAAAGAACTGTGAAACACTGAAGAAATATATTCCTTTTATTTTATTATTGAGTAAAAGTGTTAACTTTCCTTGAAAAGCAGTTCCAATCTTTCTAGCTGACTCCTGTGTATAAAATGTTTATAGAATTCCTTTATTAAAAATACCTAGCAGTAAGGCATTGGCACTGTATTTACTAAAGTCTGTCTCTCCAGACATGTGAAATCAAAGCTGAAGGAGGAAAACGCTTCCTAACCTTGCACAAAGTCAAGTTAGAGCAAGCTGGTGAAGTCCTTTACCAGGCACTTAATGCGTTTACTACAGCTATCCTGACAGTGAAAGGTATGATGCATCATGGAGTATAATACCAACTTAAACAGAGTTCACATGGAGCACATTACAAATGAAGTGTTCTCTTTTGTGCTTCCAGAAATTGAACTGGACTTTGCTGTGCCCCTAAAAGATGTTACTGTCCCTGAGAGGCGCCAAGCAAGGTTTGAATGTGTCCTTACCAGAGAAGCCAATGTTATATGGTCTAAGGGCACTGATATACTCAAGATTGGAGAAAAATTTGACATCATTGCCGATGGAAAGAAGCATATTCTTGTAATCAATGATTCTCAGTTTGATGATGAGGGAGAATACACTGCTGAAGTTGATGGCAAGAAGAGCACAGCAAGACTGTTTGTGGAAGGCAAGAATCTTCTTATGAACAAAACCATAAAAAATGGTTAAAGAATATATCTTTTAGAACCACATTAGCCTTTTTCTGATGGTATTTATGTGTTCACATTACAGGTGTGAGGCTGAAGTTCATATCACCTCTACAGGATCAAACAGTGAAAGAAGGGGAAACAGCTCACTTTCAGTTTGAGCTTTCTCATGAAGACATGCCAGTGAAATGGTATAAAAATGAGAAAAGACTTCACACAAGCAGAACAGTTTTTATGACTTCAGAAGGCAAAGTTCATAAACTAGAAATGAGAGAAGTAACACTTGATGATATCTCCGAAATAAAGGCCGTAGTCAAGGACTTGAACACACAAGCAAACCTGAAAGTCTTAGGTAATTAGATAATATAAAATATGCTATATGATATGTAGAAACAATTTCTATAAGTAGAAAGTGACAAAATATTGATGTTTTAGTAAATTTATATTACTAATTTACCATTTCATATCCACTATGTCTTTTGTAGAGGCCGATCCATATTTCACTGTGAAATTACAAGACTACAGTGCTGTGGAGAAAGATGATATTATTCTGGAGTGTGAACTTAGCAAAGATGTGCCAGTAAAATGGTACAAAGATGGTGAAGAACTAGTAGCTTCCAACAGAATTTCCATAAAAACGGATGGATTGCGCCGTATCCTGAAGATCAAGAAGGCTGCAGAGAGTGATAAGGGTGTTTATGAATGTGACTGTGGAACCGACAAGACAAGTGCTAATGTCAGCGTTGAGCGTAAGTTATCATGCCTTGACTGAGGGAAAGTAATGAAACCTTTGTAAAACAATGCAGACAGACACTCGCTAGAGTACAATACCAAAAATTGTACCTTTAAAAAACATGCTGTTATGATGAATAGCTGAAATATCTAGATTTAGAATTATTAAGAGTATTTATTGTAAGATATATAAATGGCTGTTGTAAAGACAGTGATGATCTATTATTCTCTATGTCCATTTCCAGTCAGGAAAAAAAGCAGTTTAATTCGCTGTAATGTATCGCGGTTAATTATGAGGAAAAATATTCTTACTAAAAATAACTAAACTTTCAGACATATTATAGAAGGAGTTTGTAGACTGCCAAAACTTACAGCTTTTAAAAAAGAGGTTACCTAAACATTTATCAATGATAACATTTGAATGCCTTAAAGAAGGAGTAGGGAGAGAATTGAGATCCTTTCCAGTATTACATTTCTGTGGTATAGAATGAGTGAGTAAACAGATGTCAACTTTTGGATTTTTTTAATTTTAGCTCGCTTAATTAAAGTGGAGCGACCACTGTATGGAGTGGAAGTATTTGTTGGTGAAACAGCACGTTTTGAAATTGAAATTTCTGAGCCTGATGTCCATCCTATATGGAAGCTAAAGGGAGAAACCCTAACACCTTCACCTGTAAGGCTTCTTTATTTTTAGACCATAATTTACACTAGAAAAAGTGTATTTAATGATAATGTCTTCTGAGTGGTTCCTTAGAATATTCATATTTGGGCTGTGTGTGTGTGTGTGTGTTTCTTTATTACCAGGACTGTGAAATCATTGAAGATGGGAAGAAGCATGCTCTTGTCCTTCATAACTGCAAACTTGATATGACTGGAGAAGTGTCTTTCCAAGCTGCTAATGCTAAAAGTGCTGCCAACCTGAAAGTGAAAGGTACAGTCTGCATTTTGCCAACATTTCCACATGTATCTCAGGGCATTAGAACAAATCTTGCAGCAGAAAGGTCCGTGTGAACGTATCACTGAAATAAAAATGCTCTTCTTTGATTTCAGAATTGCCTCTCATCTTTATCACTCCACTAAGCGATGTGAAGGTCTTTGAGAAGGATGAAGCCAGGTTTGAATGTGAGGTGTCCAGAGAACCCAAGACTTTCCGCTGGTTGAAAGGAACACAAGAGATCACTCCTGATGAAAGATTTGAAATTATTTCAGACGGGACAAAGCATGCTCTGATTATTAAATCTGTTGCATTTGAGGATGAAGCTAAATACATGTTTGAAGCTGAGGATAAGATAACAAGTGCCAAGCTGATTATTGAAGGTTTGTGTGACTTTGCCTTTCTAGGAAAGATTTGCACTATAGTCCTTGAGTAGTTTTTATTGATAGCATTATTGTTAATGAAATGTTACTTTGTTATAGGTATCCGCCTGAAATTCATTACTCCTCTCAAGGATGTTACAAAAAAGGAACGAGAAACTGCAGTTTTTACTGTGGAACTGTCCCATGAAAATATCCCTGTTATCTGGTTCAAGAATGACCAGCGATTACATACCAGCAAAGTGGTTTCAATGGCAGATGATGGCAAATTCCATACACTCACAATCAAAGACCTTACTATTGATGATACCTCTCAGATTAGAGTGGAAGCTATGGGCAAATCCTCAGAAGCTAAACTCACTGTTCTTGGTAAGAACACCTGAAAGAATTTACATTATGTATATTACCAGAAGAGTCTTGTTAATGAAAAATGTGCTCAGAAAGTCTTGGGGTTGGTTTTGGTTTGCTTTGGTGGCCTTTTTTTTTTTCAGTTTGGCGTAAATCTACTTGTGATTTTTGACAACTTTACAATTTGTTTGTCTTCTTTGCTCTCCATTTCCCCATTCACAAAGGATAATTAAAATAACTTCAAAATTTCATGCAAAGGTTGCAAGATTAAATAATAGATAATTGAACAGTGGTCTGAAACTCCTAGAGCACCAAACCAATGTTGTCAGTAATATTAGTTATACACTGAATTGTTTCTTAGATATCTGTTGTTTTCTATTTTTGCAACAAAACTGTGTAGTATTTATAAGGACTATATTTAATCCTTCTTGCAGGGAATAAACAAGAAATGTATTTTATGGTAAGAACTAAGTGTTGTTTTTGAAAGACCAGTACTTCAGATATAAACATATCTTGACTTTGCTTACAGAGGGAGATCCTTACTTCACTGGGAAGCTGCAGGATTACACTGCTGTAGAGAAAGATGAAGTAATCTTACAATGTGAAATCAGCAAAGCAGATGCCCCAGTGAAATGGATGAAGGATGGCAAACCAATTACTCCATCAAAGAATGTTGTTATTAAGGCTGATGGCAAAAAGAGAATCCTTATCCTCAAGAAAGCTTTGAAGAAAGACATTGGACAGTACACTTGTGACTGTGGTACTGATCAAACCTCTGCTAAACTCAATATTGAAGGTATGGTTATTTTAATGGGCTGCTCTGTAGTACAGATCTTTCGGCATCTGTTAGAGGCTGATGGAATCACTTTCCTTTTTGTTTGTTTTCCTCCAGACCGGGATATTGAGATTATACGTCCACTATACAGTGTGGAGGTTGTTGAGACAGAGACTGCCCGTTTTGATATTGAAATCTCTGAGGAAGGTGTCCATGGCAATTGGAAGCTAAAAGGAGAACCCCTGACTGAATCAGCTGTAAGCAAATATTTCAGATGTTTCTTACATGTATCTCAACAATTTGTGGGGAGGTAGGGTGTGAGGTAGTAGAAGATGGCTGCAGAAAGTAAGTGAAATCTTTCTGCTTTCAGTAAGGATCACTATAATAAGATTTATTTTTTTTCATTAATAACTTTTTAAATGTCTTCTAAACTTAATAGAAAACATTATATAAAATAGCTAAATAAAATATTATTTTACATAAATAAGTACATTCTGTCTTGCTAGTCCCTAACAATCATGTATCCAAAGTGCAAAAACCTTGTGGAACTCACTTAAACATAATGGCATTTAAAAATACAAACTTTGGACTGTCTGCATTTAATTTTTTTTTTTTTTTAGTTATTTGTTTAAATAGAGGTAGATAACATTTTCAAACTTTTTTCCATTACTATGACATCTAAAATTGCTTTAAAATGGTATAAGGCTAAATCAAATCTTCTTAATTCCTTGCTGGAAGGATCTAGAAAAATAAGAAACTTTACAATCATGCCTCTGGTCTACATATGGATATATTGGCTAGTCAATCAGTTCATACCATTCACCAACATGAATATATTGCCTCTTGCTCTTTCTTTCTAAGAAGAAACAGACTGTATTATTGACTTTAGAAGGAAAGGCTTATGAGTGAAAGTTTATAAGGTATATTGCAGGTGGCAGTGGGCCTAAGTGTTGTGAATGGAGGAGGAGATAACACATGCGTGGTATGAAAGAAGTAGAGTGAGGAACACAAAAATTTACTGAAAAAAAATGTTTTACTTATATTTGTGCAGGAATGTGAAATCAAAGAGGAAGGCAAAAAGCACTTCCTTACACTGTACAATGTACGCTTAGATCAAGCTGGTGGAGTAGATTTCCAAGCAGCAAATGCCAAATCTGGGGCTCACCTTAGAGTGAAACGTAAGTGCCTTTTAAACTGAAATTAATTAATTAAGTGAAAACAAGGTACTCATTGCCTCTTTGGAACAGGTAGACAAATCTCTATACTGTATTGAACCCACAGTAATTCTTTCGAGAACAACTCGAGGATTAATTACTCAAGCCATTTTAATGTTTTAGTTAAGGAATGCCCTATATGTTTTTTAACCTTGTATATTATTTTATTCATATAGGAGAAATAAAAATAAGGAGATGGCCTTAAAGGCTGCTTCATGATCTGTCATCATATGTTGTGAAATCAAAGTATTACAAGCAAAGGCTTTACTGCATTAAAGTATCATGTTAACCTGAGAGGATAGGATCACAGTGATATCTGGGGATAGGGTTAAGAGCTTGATGGACAGGGACAGACCACACGGCTGAAGACCACTTGTTTCCCACTCCAATCCTAGCCCTAACTATTTTGGAAAACATATGCCTTATCTACCAAGAGGTATGCAGGGCTTGGCAGGGAGACAGATGCACAGCAACTTTCCTGCTGACCTTGTTCAATTTAAAGAAACACTCTCTACAAATAGGAAATTTTAGGTGACCAGCCCTCCCCCTAAAAACCCAGAGTGGCCTCTTCTATTTAGGGAATTTAAAGAGCAGCATTGCGATGTCTGTCTCTCTTGAGGGAAGCCACCGTGGAGATTAGTACATAAGGGCAGCAGCTCTCTCTTGGGTAGAAGTGACTAATCTGAAAATGATGTCTTCTTACCAAGCTCGAGTAATTGGCTTGCTGAGACCCCTCAAGGATGTAACAGTGACAGCTGGGGAATCAGCAACTTTCGATTGTGAACTCTCGTATGAGGGAATCCCTGTAGAGTGGTTCCTGCAAGGAAAGAAACTGGAGCCAAGTGATAAGGTAAAGAAATGAAGCTTTCTCTTTCCTCATGTTTCCTCCTGCTTCCTCTCCTTCAAGTGTTTTCCCCTTCTTTATTTGTCATTTAGTCTCTGTCAGTAGAAGTACTAAGGCACAGCAATGCAGTAGTGCTGCTGTGCCAAATGGTAAATCCTCACTAAATGAGATACAGCTCTTTTTTCTCCCCAGAAATTCCAGTATTCTGGAATACTACAAGTATTTATCACACAAAGGAAAGTAAAGTTACAAAATATCAATCATTACAACAGTGACTTTGTGCCTGATTCTGTTTGAAACTTAGCCACAGGGGTACTGCATGATTTTTGCTCAGGTTAATTGTACTTACAGTGAAAGGGTTTTGAAAGGTGCTACCAGGAAATGCTTTTTTTCTCCTGAATGCTGAGTTGCAGTCCAACTCTGCATATAAGGGGATTAAGAAGATTCAAATTCCATTTCAGGCATTTGTTCTGGCTCTCCAGATAACTTTCTGGTCAGATTTGCTTGTCAAGCGCTTCTCACTAGCTATTTTTAACCCTTCATCAAGTGCTGGCTCTTAACTTTGAGATCCGAGCAGCCTGGAATGCAATCAGTTTAATATTTAAAGTTAATACATAAAGAAACAGAAAAAAATATATTAAGAAACTTAAAATATAAATAGATATCACTGGTTTTAAGACTTCTTTTTCACATACTAGACCTAAGAGAAATAATGCAAATGAAAATACAAATTGGAAACCTCAGACAAAACAAACTTTCAAGGCATTACATGACCTAGAAAAGTTTCAGAACCTGCTATAATGCTGCTAATAATACTTTGGTACAGATATTTTATTTTAAATACAATTTTTAGCATATTATTTTCAGGTTTTACTAGATCTTTCTGAGTTTCATGAAATTTGCCTAAATAAAAACAATTTTGTAAAAATAGTAGAATATAGAAATAGGAAAAGAAAAGAACAATCATGGTAATAGGCAACCCTATTACAGTATTTAAGGACAGATAAACAAAATTGAAACTACAGCAGAGGAGACATGTAATAAATAAAGGTAATTGCTTCTTAGTCTATGAATAGAACTGTGGAAAGCTATTGATCAGTGCAGTGGTTTGATAGTTATTACTGCCTGGGAAGAAAAATATTATATGTTAAGTATTCTGTATGATGGAACATTATTTTCTTTTTATTTGTCTGAGCTCTCATGATAATTACATGAAAAAAATCCAGATTTTCATTCAGTTTCATACAGTCAAAACTGTCATTTGACTTCAAATGAAATTTTATCAAGAAGAATTTCAGAGTAAACCAATGATGTATCACTTCCTGCCCATTTAAATTAGCCACTTGAAACACTTTTACTACTGTCTTCAAGAATCAATCTAATTGTACAAGTGTTTCATTTCAGCGGTTTTTAATTCAAACCATTATTTTACCTCTGGCTGTCATTCAGCTGTACACATATAACATTTATTGAAGTGACTTCTTTGTCTATCTTTGCTGCTTACCTTGGTCAAATGTATATTTGGCTTCATCTCAATCTTTTTCAGATGAGCATTCACTAGACTTCATTTTCAGGCACACAACAACCATTTGGAAGGACAGCCTCTTAGTTCCTTCCTTCCCTCAGAAACAAAGGGGACTGCCATCTTAAAAGTAACTTAATCTTTTAGGCTTCTTCTGTAGTAGAAGCTTGCTTTTCCCCTCATGTTTCTAAACCAGCATTACTACTTGATCACATACTTCTCTGAAAATAAATAAATAGAATTCAAGACCTGAATTAAAATTTATGGCATCAATGAGTAGTAGTCCTCTTAATGGTTGAACTGCAGGATGATTCCTTGAATCCCTCAGGTCCATTCCTAGAGAAAGGGAATTTTGTGCAGGAGTAACCCAATTCAAGCTTATGATTGCAAAGTAGTTTCAACAATAGATCAATGCAGAAATTGTATTTTTAGGCAGGATTTTTGATCAAAATTTAATAATAGAAGACAAATTTACATTTACAAAAGACTGTATGAGGGGGGTGTCAAACCTCTTTATATATCTCTAAAAGCTTTTACTTTAGATGTAGTCAGGAGTAATATCAATTTTTCCCATAAATTTACTTATTTTGTTATTTATCAGTACCTGTTCAAAATAAACATGGTCTCAAGTCAGACTTATTTTGAACTTTGATAGTAGTCTCACTCAGGTTTTCTAATACAAGGACACAAATACCTTAAAATATGGGGTTTTCTTGCAGGTGAAAGGACAAAACTGAAATGATTCTCAAAATCCTCAAAGTATTTGTATCTTGAGCTATATCTAGTAATACAAAAGGAAATTATCGAAATTTCATATAAAAGTAAACAACTGAACTCTACAGATAATAATAAATAGCAATGCTATTTCATTAAATGCTTCTTAAATATTTGTTTTAGATACTTACAAAGGGGTTTTTAAATTTACTTTATAAGGTCGTGACACGTGCTGAAGGCAGAGTTCACACTCTTATTCTTAGAGATGTCAAGTTAACAGATGCAGGAGAGGTATCACTGACAGCAAAAGATTTCAGAACTCAAGCAAATCTTTTTGTGAAAGGTAAGTCAGTTATTTTAATTATACCATAGTCAGCGTTAATGGTTCATTCATGATTCACCCTGGAACAGGATGTTAATATACACCATTTAACAATTTACTAGGAACATACATAGAATATTGGACAGGTAGATAACTTTCCTAATTAAAAAAAGCCACTTAAAATCTTTATGCTTCACAGAAGAGCTGAGAAAGAGGGAAATACTGGAAACACGTCGGACATGGGAGATGAATCAGTGCATTAAGATTTTCAGGGCTTCATTGCAGACTTGAACATTCAATTGGCCTCAAGATGACTCACAAATACCAGCTTCTGTGACTCCCAATGGCTTTTTTCTGTTCCTTGTAGTATTCAAAAACCTGTGAGAGCACAACTACACCACCAGTAAAGTGATGTAACATTGACTGTATGCTCATTTGCACTGCTTGCAAGCTGTTTATGGCTAAGAATTCGAAAAACTGCACACACTTCTAGTTAATTCAAGGAAAATTTAAAAAAATGATTAATGGAGTCACTGAGATTACATGCATATGGTTCAGCTAAAGCAACTGAGTTGCAAGGCTTTCTGATGATTTGTGAGTAAAAACCCCATGGACAAGGATATCATTCAGTCTAATCTTACAGTAGGCTGAAAATGAGGAGATTAGCTGAATTAACTGAGCATGTCTGGGCATTAAAAATTAAAAAAAAAAAAGAAAACCAAAAACTTTCAGCAGAGCCTTTTTGATTATTCAGTCAAGGAAAATTAGTAAACAGGGTGGGGAAGTTTGATACTAGCAGAGGACTGGCTATAATTTAGATCTTTTCTATCAAAAATCTATATTTCTTTTAGAACCCCCAGTTGAATTTACTAAACCACTTGAGGACCAGACTGTTGAAGAGGAGGCCACTGCAATACTGGAATGTGAAGTTTCCAGGGAAAATGCAAAAGTTAAATGGTTCAAAAATGGAGAAGAAATTCACAAAACAAAGAAGTATGATATAATTTCTGATGGCAGGGTCAGAAAACTCATTATCTATGGCTGCACACTGGATGATGCAAAAACATATACCTGTGATGCTAAAGATTTTAAGACATCATGTTTTCTCAATGTAGAACGTGAGTAATTTACAATTTTCTACAAAATATCTAAGTGCTATAAATGCTGTGTATTAGTGTACATGACTGGCAATAATATCAATGTCAGCAATTTATTCTTCTCTACTGGAGACTCCTCTATTAAAAAATTTCTTTTCTCTTACAGCTATTCGTGTTGAGTTCCTGAAACCCCTAACTGACCTTGAAGTTAAAGAAAAAGAATCTGCCCGGTTTGAATGTGAAATTTCTCGTCCAGGTGTCAAGGTCAATAACGCTTTTTAATCTGATTAACTCCTTCCGCTATAGCTTTCTTTTTTTAAATTGACAGCTTTATTATGTTGCTACAAAAGAACACACAACTGAAATTTATGATGAGCATGTTAATATTAATAACCATATTTATTTGTTTTAAAACAGGTGAAGTGGTTTAAGGATGGCATTGAAATTAGAAAAGGCAAAAAGTATGACATAATTTCCCAAGGTGCAAAACGCATTCTTGTTGTGAGTAAATGTGCCTTCGATGATGAAGCTGAATATGCCTGTGAAGCAAAAACAGCTCGAACTTCAGGCCTACTTACAGTGATAGGTAAACAGTGTTTGCAAATCTCATCTATGAACAAAACCAAAATGTTGTTTCGATGAAAGGCTTTAAATCATCTTTCAAAATTCTTGTTACAGAGGAAGAGGCTGTTTTCACAAAAAATCTTCCTGATCTTGAAGTAAATGAAAATGACACTGTAAAATTGATCTGTGAAGTTTCAAAGCCTAATGCCGAAGTTACTTGGTTTAAAGGAGATGAGGAGGTGCCTGATGGTGGTAGATTTGAACATATTACTGATGGCCGAAAGAGAATTCTTCTCATACGTAATGCTCATCCTGAAGATGCTGGCAAATATACTTGCAAGCTCCCAAGCTCTAGTACAACAGGAAAACTTACTGTACATGGTAAGAGACTTACTTTGTTGGCCTTATATTATGGAAAAAAAAAATCAGTAATAATAGACAACTTGGTTTATTCTCTTCATAAATAAAATATAAAATAAATTCATATATATCTATAAAAATGTTTTCTTTCAGAACTTGCAGCAGAATTTCTTACCAAACCACAAAATCTTGAGGTACTTGAAGGAGACAAAGCTGAATTTTTCTGTTCAGTATCCAAAGAGGCAATTACAGTACAGTGGCTGAGAGGTGACACAGTCCTGGAACCTGATGATAAGTACGACATCATTTCAGATGGCAAAAAGAGAACACTTGTGGTTAAAGACTCTGTTCTAGGAGATGCAGGAAAATATACTGTCATGGTTGGTGAAGCTAAAGCTACAGCACGCTTAACAGTGATTGGTAAGCTTTATTTTATCAATGTGCAAGTGCATATTTTGTTGCATTCCTTATATTATATAGGACATGATGTTCTATTTCTACTATTTTCTCAATTTCAGAAAAACTCAGGATTATAACTCCCCTTAAGGACCAAGAAGTTAATGAGGGTCAAGAAATTATCTTCAACTGTGAAGTCAATAAAGAAGGTGCCAAAGAGAAGTGGTACAAAAATGATGAGGCAATATTTGATAGTGCAAAATACATTATTGTCCAGAAGGATTTAGTTTACACTCTCCGAATTAGAGACGCACAGTTGAAAGATCAAGCTACCTATACCATCTCACTGTCAAACAAGAGAGGTGAACATGCCAAAAGTTCTGCTGCCTTGACAGTACTAGGTAAGTAACTTACACTGTATTAAAATTATGTCATCATCTTGCAATCAATTTCACAACAGGATCATAAGGATGTAGATTAATCAGTTTGGGGTTTTTATCTTAACAGAGGAGGATCTCAGAATCATTGAACCCCTTGAAGACATTGAGACCATGGAAAAGAAAACTGTCACATTCTGGTGCAAAGTGAATCGCCTTAATGCAACCCTCAAATGGACAAAGAACGGTGAAGAGATCACATTCAACAAGCGCATATTGTACAAAATTGATAAATACAAACACTCACTCATCATTAAAGACTGTGGGTTTGTAGATGAAGGTGAATACACTGTTACTGCTGGACAAGACAAATCTGTTGCAGAACTTCTAATCACAGAGGCACCAGCAGACTTCATTGAACACCTCCGGGACCAGACTGTCACTGAATTTGATGATGCTATCTTTACATGCCAGCTTTCCAAAGAGAAAGCCAGTGTAAGATGGTACAGAAATGGAAGAGAAATCAAAGAAGGCAAGAAGTATGTAGATTTTATTGTGCTTGTTAATATGCTAAACATTCCTGCTTTGTTGCTTTGTCTTGAAACTAAAATACTGCTTACTTTTCTCCACCATAAAGATACCAGTTTGAAAAGGATGGAAATTTGCACAGATTAATCATAAAAGACTGTAGACTCGATGATGAGTGTGAATATTCTTGTGGAGTGGATGACAGGAAATCTAGGGCAAGACTTTTTGTTGAAGGTATGTGTAGATTGAATAGGATTTGTTTCTTCCTTATTTAGTAATAATAGAAACAATACACAAATAATGCAAAATGAATTCACATTTATTTCAGAAATCCCTGTTGAGATCATCCGACCACCACAAGATATTTATGAAGCTCCTGGTGCAGATGTCATCTTCATGGCTGAATTGAACAAAGATGGTGTGGAGGTCAAGTGGTTGAGAAACAATATGATTATCGTCCAAGGTGACAAACATCAGATGATGAGTGAAGGAAAGGTCCACAGGCTACAGGTGTGTGAGATAAAGCCCCGTGACCAAGGAGAATACAGATTTATTGCCAAAGATAAGGAAGCTAGAGCTAAACTTGAATTAGCTGGTAAGTTGCTTGCTTTGTGTTTATTTTATAAAATCTTAGATTAGTGAATTAACTATTTAACTAAACTGATCTTTGTTCTTTCAAAAAGTTGAATTAAAATGTGTACACAATCAGGCTGAAACAAGTGCAAGTTTGTTAAACTTCATGAATTATAATTCAGGCAACAAACATTTATTATACCATGCTGATCCAACTGTTGAGGAAAATATAGGTCACTTTTCAGTTTCTATACAAAAGAGCATGAATTGAGCTTAAAGGAAAGAGAATCTTTTTATTAGGTAACTTCAGATCTAAATTATGAAAATCATTTGGCCTACTAATTTCAGTCATGTAAGACATATAATTCCTAATGTGCCTATTTTACAGAATCGTTCCAATAAAACACATCAAATTAATGCTCAAAAAACAACTCCCCCTTCCCTGATTTTATGGGAGGACCCAGTACATACCAACCAGCCTGAGTTTCTTTCTGTGGAGCAATCCAATGAGTATATGAAGGATTTACTTGGAATTCATACAACAGCTCCTTTTACTTTTCTATGTTAGCTTCTTTGCTGACTACACAAATATATCAATATTTTTAAATATGTAGGTACTTACTTGTCACATTGATCTTCCTTAGCTGCACCTAGAATCAAGACTGGTGATCAAAACCTTGTGGTTGATGTTGGGAAGCCTCTGACTATGACTGTTCCATATGATGCCTACCCAAGAGCAGAAGCTGAATGGTTGAAAGGGGAAGAAAGTCTGCCCACAACAACGGTTGATACAACAACTGACTGCACTACCTTCAAAATTTATGAAGCAAAGAAATCAGATAAGGGAAGGTACAAGGTTATACTCCGAAACAAACATGGCCAGGCAGAAGCATTCATCAATGTAGAGGTCATTGGTAAGTACTCACATTATTAAAACCTTTTGGAAAAAAAAAAAAAAAAAAAAAAAAAAAGATGCAATGCTCTAAAATATTGTCATATCTTTGTTAGATGTTCCGGGCCCAGTTAGAAACTTGGAAGTCACTGAAACTTATGATGGTGAAGTTGGCCTCGCCTGGCAAGAACCAGAAAGTGATGGTGGAAGTAAAATAATAGGCTACGTTGTTGAAAGACGTGATATCAAGCGTAAGACCTGGATTACGGTCACGGATCGTGCTGAAAATTGTGAATACATTGTTACTGGACTTCAAAAAGGAGGAGTTGAATACCTCTTCCGTGTTAGTGCACGGAACAGAGTGGGCACTGGTGAGCCAGTGGAAACAGAGAGACCTGTGGAAGCTAAGAGCAAATTTGGTAAGCAGAAGTTAAGAAAAACTCGAAGTTTGATGTCAGTATAAGACAAGCAGTATAAACTCTAGCAATAAGTAAAACCACATACATTGTTTTTCCTTTTTTTCCCCTAAAATAAAATGCAGATGTTCCTGGTCCTCCTCAAAATGTAGACGTTACCGACGTGAACAGGTTTGGAGCTACACTTACCTGGGAACCACCTGAGTATGATGGAGGATCCCCAATTACTGGCTACATTATTGAACTGCGTAACAGAGGTTCCATCAAATGGGAGCCAACTATGACTACTGGAGCTGATGAACTGTCAGCTGTCCTAACTGATGTTGTAGAAAATGAAGAATATTTCTTCAGAGTAAGAGCTCAAAACATGGTTGGAGTTGGCAAACCAAGTCCTGCTACACGTGCAGTAAAAATTATGGACCCAATCAGTAAGTATGCAAGCATTGATTGTGATTGCATTATGAGACGGGGACATTTTCACTGTTTATATATTATGTGTGCAGGGCAGTTCAGCTGAGAAATGTGTGCTGCAAATACCATGTACAATTATATTTTTCCTACTTTTGTCCTTCAAACATATCAGGAGTACCTTGCTACCATTTGGTTCAGTAAGAACTCCAAACAGTTTTGCTCTGAAATTAGGATCAAACCTCAGTTTTAAAAATGGTTTATAAAAAGCTATGCAAAGGCTTTAAAGACTACTTTAATGTATAGACAGCTGATATGCAGAACCATAATCCTTTATCTGCTGCAAAAATATATTTCTCAAATTATTTTCAGAGAGACCCAGTCCTCCCATTAACCTTGATCATTCAGATCAAACTAAGTCATCAGTGCAGCTCACATGGGAGCCTCCTCTCGAAGATGGAGGAAGTCCAGTCTTAGGCTATATTGTTGAAAGGCAAGAAGAAGGAACAGACAAGTGGATTCGCTGTAACCCAAAACTAGTACCTGCTCTTACTTATAAGGTAAGATGTTCCATTCATTCACAAAGTACTCAAAATGTGTAGATCACCTTTAATATAAGTTACTAAATGTAACTTTTGTGCTTTTTAGGTAACTGGTTTGAAACCAGGATCCAGGTATTACTACAGAGTCTCAGCAGAAAATGCAGCTGGTGTGTCTGACCCAGCGGAGGCTATTGGACCATTAACTGCAGATGATACTTTTGGTAAGCCATATGCTAAATAATCAGATTAAGACACACAATTAAAGTGTATCTTTTGAGTAATATGTATATTTTTTACTAGATAACTGTGATGTCAACTAGTATAAAGAGCCTTAGCCTGATGAGATTCTGAGCTATTTCTCCTCCATTAGGAATTCTGAAGATAATTAGCTCTACTATTAGGGAGATACCTATTAAGTTTCCTGAAGAACAAGGCATGACCTTTTGTCTCCTAACCTAGTTTTGTGAAAGGTGGGAGGTAACAGGAGGAGAGAAAGGCAGAGAAGACAAAAAAAAGACAAAAATCAAAACAATTCAAAGTCTTTGTATTAAAGGGTAAATTAGATCTACTCGATAATGCTAAAGTGTGTTATCATCTCGGTTATTTCTAAAAAACTTCTAGCCAGGAGAGGTAGGGAGTGATAACCCACAGCTAGGCATAGACAGCTCCAACCTGCAGGCTGACATACAGTCAGAATCAGCCTCTCAACACAGCTATTATTAGCTATATTCAGAGCATCTGAAATTACTTCATCAAATTCATTTTTCATTTTTTCCAGTTGGACCTACAATGGACCTAAGTGCTTTTAAAGATGGGCTGGAAGTTATTGTTCCAGAGCCAATCAAGATCCGTGTTCCTATCACTGGCTACCCTGTGCCAACTGCCACATGGTCTTTTGGTGACCAAGTCTTAGAAGAGGGCGATCGTGTAACAATGAAGACAACTGCCTCCTTTGCAGAACTAGTAATTACTCCAAGTGAACGTCCAGACAAGGGAATTTATTCCTTAACATTAGAAAACCCTGTGTCATCTGTTTCAGGAGAAATTAATGTTAATGTCATTGGTAAGTAGAAATGTATATGTTCTAGCAATAATATTCCATATTTGCCTTGCTAAAATCTAATTAGGTTAATAATGTGAAATCACACAACTTTGGTAAACCAAGAATATTACAGTATAACTAAAAACTAGAAATACATCCTCCAGAATAACTCTTTTCTGGTTTTCAATATCCAACTTTGCTGTTTAAGGAAGAATGACTAAGAAAAGTAAGTCTTTTGACAGATTGATTACGTAAGAGATCATCTGTCAAATTCTGATTACTACATAATGAAGAGAATTTCTGTGATTTCTAGCTCGTCCAAGTGCACCAAGAGAACTTAAAGTTTTAGACATAATCAAGAACACAGTGCAGCTATCATGGGAACCTCCAGAAGATGATGGTGGAAGTCCAGTTACTGGCTATATAATTGAAAAACGTGAAGTAAGCCGGAAAACATGGAGCAAAGTAAGTTCATTCTTATTTCAATTTCTTTTTGCTATACTATTTCCACATGTGCTACTGAGTTTTGTGTCTTATTTTTGGCAATTGCTCTTTGGAAATAAATTTTAGAAATACATTGGAGCCTTCCTTCTCTTTAGGTTATGGATCATGTAATTGACCAAGAGTTCACTGTACCTGACCTCATCCAAGGAAAAGAGTATTTGTTTAGAGTTTCTGCATGCAATAAATGTGGCCCAGGAGAACCTGCATATATTGATGAACCTGTGAATATGTCAACACCAGCAAGTGAGTCAACTGTTTCACATTGTGGCTGATATTGTGTTTCTGAAATCATGCTGATTTTCTTCAAAATAAGATTTAAAAAATTCTTTCTTAGACTGGTTTCTAAGACCCTGTATGTTTTTAATTTTTGATAGCGGTGCCTGATCCACCAGAGAATGTTAAATGGAGAAATCCAACATCAAAAGGAATCTTCCTAACCTGGGACCCTCCCAAATATGATGGTGGTGCCCGCATTAAGGGTTATTTGGTAGAAAAATCCCAACGTGGCACAGACAAGTGGGAGATATGTGGGGAGCCTGTTGTTGAAACAAAGTAAGAAAATTAACATCAGAATGTATAAACTTTCAACTAACTGTGCCGTCCTCAGCACTTTAAATATCTGGATTTTGTTTTTTTTTTAACGAATAGAATGGAAGTTACAAAACTCAAGGAAGGAGAGTGGTACGCATATCGGGTTAAAGCTTTGAATAGAATAGGAGCTAGCAAGCCAAGTAAGCCAACAGATGATATTCAAGCCATTGATGCAAAAGGTAATTACTTCAATCACTGAGTTACAATAGACACTTTATCAGTCTCTGAAATAGTGTTTCTATAACAACATTTTTATTCTCTCCTAAATCAGAGGCTCCAGAAATTTTCTTAGATGTGAAACTTCTTGCTGGACTTACTGTGAAAGCTGGAACTAAAATTGAGCTGCCAGCTAAAGTAACTGGAAAGCCCGAGCCCCAGGTTACTTGGACCAAGGCTGACAAAATTTTGAGACCCGATGACAGAATCACCATTGAAACCAAACCTAATCATTCTACAGTCACTATTACAGACAGTAAGAGGAGTGACAGTGGAACCTATATTATAGAAGCTGTAAATTCCAGTGGACGTGCTACTGCTGTTGTTGAAGTTAACGTTCTTGGTACGCATGTATTTTATGTTTGTAAAAATCATTAGTAACATAATGAGGTATACAAGCAGAAAATTAACATTCACCTCTTGTCCTCTACAGATAAACCTGGCCCACCAGCTGCATTTGATGTATCAGAAATCACAAATGAATCCTGCCTTCTGACATGGAATCCTCCACGAGATGATGGGGGTTCTAAAATTACCAACTATGTCCTTGAGAAAAGAGCTACAGATAGTGAAATATGGCACAAGTTGTCATCAACTATTAAGGATACAAAATTCAGAGCTACCAATTTAACTCCTCATAAAGAATATGTGTTCCGAGTCAGTGCTGAGAACATGTATGGTATTGGGGAACCAGTACAATGTAGCCCCATCATTGCAAAATATTCATTTGGTTAGTTAATTAAATTAATATTAATTTTTTACAATATCTTAACAAGGAAAAAGAAAACATGTATGTGATGGTTCTGGTTTTTCTTTTCTTTTTTTCAAAATGTATTCATTTATACAGATCCACCAGGCCCTCCAACAGGTCTCAAGCCTACAGAGGTCACTAAAGACTCAGTAACCTTAACATGGAATGAACCAGATGAAGATGGTGGCAGCCCCATAACTGGCTACTGGGTTGAAAGATATGATCCTGAGCAGGATAAATGGATAAAATGCAATAAAATGCCGGTGAAAGATACGACATTTAAGTAAGACTTTAGTCAGTTTAGTCTGAAATAGATCACAGACACATAAAAATGTAACAGTAGCCTTTTAAACGAGTTTTACGTTGTTCTTACTCTTTTTTCCCTGCTTCCATAACTTTAGATCCAACTAACATTGGGTGGTATACTTTTTTGATAATTAGTTTAAAGAAGAATGTCTTTACAGAAGAGAGAATCATCACTTTTTTTTTTAATGTTATGCTTACTAATGTCTGTGCTACGTAATTATTCATAAGACATTATAAAATAGCAGACATAGCCATCTCAAGTATCAATTTGCAAAAACTCTGGGGTTTTTTTGTCTTCTGATACTTGTATTAACAAGTATATAACATATCATATATGTGATGCGTTATACATCATGTTATATGTTATACATCAAGTATATTATATAACATATCATGGTGCACCATTTTACTGTGGACTATATACCTATTTTGAATGTTCATCATTTCATAAAACATCATTAGCAGTAATTTGGGCATTTTCAGATTGTCCAAGAAAACTGTAGTGCAAAGAGTAGAGAGAATAATGTTTTAAACATGAGTTAATGAGTAGAATTGATTTAATAAAATTTAATCTTTATTTCCAGAGTTAAAGGTCTTACAAATAAGAAGAAATATAAGTTCCGTGTCTTGGCAGAGAATCTTGCAGGACCTGGAAAACCAAGCAAGGAAACAGAACCAATCCTCGTGAAAGACCCAATTGGTACAATAAACACATTTTTAATGGTTCAGTGGTTTAATTAACAACAAAAACAATTATTTGATTTCAATCACGTAATTAATATTGCACTCCTGTCTAGATCCACCATGGCCTCCTGGAAAACCAACTGTGAAAGATGTTGGCAAGACGTCATTATTCCTGAACTGGACAAAGCCAGAACATGATGGAGGGGCAAAGATTGAATCTTATGTCATTGAACTACTAAAGACTGGAACAGATGAGTGGGTGAGAGTAGCTGAAGGAGTTCCCACAACTGAACACTTCCTCAAAGGGCTTATGGAGAAACAAGAATATTCATTCCGTGTAAGAGCTGTGAACAAGGCTGGCGAAAGTGAGCCCAGTGAACCCAGTGACCCTGTGCTGTGCAAGGAGAGGCTCTGTGAGTATTGTTTCAAAATGTGCTGCTACTGCAAAGACACTGTCTGTGTCTTTAAAAAAGCCCCATGTCTGGCTATCTCTGTAGTTACCGAGTGAACTCTTGGAAGGCTTATGAAATAATAATTATATTTGCCCTGCTTCAGCTAAGAAAATAGAAAGTTTTAATAGTTTTGGTGTATTCCCTGTCTTCCAAGATCTTTGATGGAATTAACAACCTGGTTTACCTTTTCTATTTTACAGATCCTCCTTCACCACCTCGGTGGCTTGAGGTTATTAATATTACTAAAAACACAGCAGATCTTAAATGGACTGTACCAGAAAAAGATGGGGGTTCCCCAATTACCAACTACATTGTTGAAAAGAGAGATGTAAGGCGAAAAGGCTGGCAGACAGTTGATACAACAGTGAAAGATACCAAGTACACAGTGAGCCCACTGACAGAAGGCTCATTGTATGTGTTCCGTGTGGCTGCTGAAAATGCCATTGGACAGAGTGATTATTGTGAAATTGAAGATTCAGTGCTTGCTAAAGATACTTTCAGTAAGTTTCAGATTTGTTTACTGAGTGACCAGTAGAAACAGCTCACGTGTAATGTAATGGATTCCTATTCTTCTAATGTGTGTATTTTTTCATTTAGCAACCCCTGGGCCTCCATATGCTCTTACAATAGTTGAAGTGACAAAAGGCCATGTTGATTTGAAATGGGAACCACCTAAGAATGATGGTGGCAGACCAATTCAAAGGTAAGGTCATTTTAGTATGGGGTTTCCTATAGATTAAGATCTTTTCATGAATGAAGACATTTCTCTTGAAATGTTTACATTTTGAATTGACACTGTTCATATGAAAAAGATGTGGATGGATGTTTTTAAAAAAAAAAAAAGCCACGTGGTCAAAGTAATTGTTTGGTTTTAAAATGTGGACATTATGCAAATATAAATAACCTAACGTGCCTGAAAAATGGATGTGTGTCAACATCCTCAAAAAAGCATCTAATCAAATCAGATTAAATTGAAGTGTATATAAAATATTAAAAAATTAATGCAACCATAGTCTTCAGTGCCTCCAGAGCTGTAGCCACTTAGACCCATCTACCAAGTAATATTCTTACATTTTCCTTCTGACTTAGTTTCTCATTCAAACTGTATACACTAGGCTAAGATGAAGCCTCATCTCTTTTCTGTTCATTCGCTTCTTTATTACACTTTTCAAACAGACTGTTTTACTCCTTTGGGTTGCTTCTAACTTCTCCTTTTCTTCGGTTTCTCTAGTATCTGTCCTCTGAAATTCACCTTGAATGCCAGTTATATTTTTCCTCTTTATATTTTCACTCTTCCTCTCCTTCCCAATCACAGTAAGCAGATCTTAAACAAAATTACAACTCCAGAGGTCTGCCTGAAGCAACATAAGTCACTTTATTTGCATTACTTTCCCATAGCCTACCATAGGCATAATTTTGACAGCCGAGTAACTCGCAGATAACATCTGCGAACATTCTCAGTGGACTAACCACTGAGATCCAAACTAGCAAGGATACAAGTATAGCATGGAAGTTCTTTTACCTCTACAGCTCTAAAACCTGAGAACACAGCAGAAGTTCAGGAACTGGCTTTCAGAATTGGGTCTGTCACTAATGTCAACCCTGTTATGTCCAAGACCTACCAGGACTACCAGGATTAAATGGCTGTTGTGTGAAGTAAATATCATTAAATCTGTCACCCATTACTTTCTCTACTTTTCCATTGGCCAAACTATGCTAATCTCTCTTTATCTGTTTTATTGAGCAAGGAGTCTGAAGTGTTCATATTTCAAGTGCCTAATAGTATTTTCCCTAATTTATTCAGATATGTTATAGAAAAGAAAGAAAAACTAGCCACTCGCTGGGTAAAAGCTGGCAAGACAGCTGGTCCAGACTGCAATTTCAGAGTGACTGATGTCATTGAAGGTACAGATGTACAGTTCCAGGTTCGCGCAGAAAATGAAGCTGGCTGTGGTCATCCCAGTGAACCAACCGACCTTATTCATATTGAAGATCCCACAAGTAAGTAATAGTATAATATACAGTGTATGGATTATGGAAACAGTTCTACTCTGTAGGACTGATGTTCTGGGATAAAAATGACAGAATTCATTACCATTTCTGCAGGCCCTCCTTCACCACCTCAGGATTTGCATGTCACAGATGCAGGTCGAAACCACATTTGTATTGCATGGAAACCACCTGAGAAGAATGGTGGAAGCCCTATTATTGGGTATAATGTTGAGATGTGCGAAGCAGGAACAGAAAAGTGGATGCGAATCAATTCTCGTCCAATAAAAGATCTAAAATGTAAAGTGGAGGAAGGTGTTGTTCCAGACAAGGAATATGTGCTTCGAGTCAGAGCTGTCAATGCTGTTGGAGCTAGTGAGCCATCAGACATCTCAGAAAAAGTTGTTGCCAAGGACCCAGACTGTAAGAATAAATTCCTTCTTTTTCAGATCTGTATAACTGAAAAAAGAATGGTGTTTGGCAACTTTCTAGTAATGTTATACTTTCTTTTACAGGTAATCCAACCATTGATCTAAAAACTCGTGACATTGTTGTTGTTAAAGGACAGAAATTACGTATCCCTATACCCTTCAGAGCTGTTCCATCCCCAACGATAACATGGCACAAAGATGGCAAAGAGTTGAAAGCTGGTGACAGAACAACAATGAAGAGTGACTACACCTCTGCATTGCTCGAAGTCATAGACAGTGTTCATGCTGATGCTGGTGTTTATACTATCACACTGGAGAACAAACTGGCATCAACAACTGGCTCAGTCAATGTCAAAGTCATAGGTAACTAAGCTTCTTCCATGCTGTGAAATACACTTATCCTCACTTGAGTCCTGCAGCTGACAGAAGAAAGAACTAGAAAAATCTCTTTTCTGCCATATGGAGCAATCACTTCAACTCAGACACATATAAATTGCCATAAAGGCATTAATGTTACAAAATCCCACAAAAAAAAACACTTTAACCCCATTGGTCTAACTAGTCAATGGCCTCTCAAAGCCTGATTATTATGAATAGTCACCATATGCGGGAGAGCTGAGCATGCACGTGACCAATGTGATCAAGCAATGCCCGTTTATTACAACTAAGAAAGCCCTTTTATAACGTTCTCCCGCACACGTGAGTAACATGCAGTACAAGTCCTCAAGATTGGACAGTTAACTTAGCCCGCTCTTTAAACCTTCTTATGATTGGATAAAAAGTGCCACATCAGCCTTGCCAGGCTTCCCGCCTTGTGTAACTTCCTCTTCCGTCCCAACCCCTTCCAGGGGTTGTTTGTCTCGTCAAGTTTCTCCCCCCTCATTCAGGGTCACATCCTTATTGCATTCTTGCTTGGCTGAGGCTCTTATCAGTCTTGTTCTCACGCAGGATTTCTCACATGTCCATTCTCTTGCAGAAAGTCCTCTAGAATCCCAACAACCAAAAATATAAAAAAACCTATAAAAATTCTGAATATTTTTTCACCTTCAGGAACATATATTCCTATATATATGCTGTGTAGCCAATATTTGTGGGTTTGGTCTGTTTTCTGCAAAGAAATGCAATATAATTTCATATTTGTAGGAATACAGTTTTCCATCTATTTAGTTAACTGATTTTGTTATTCTTATTTGCAACAGGTCCACCTGGACAGTGTAAAGACATTAAGGCAAGCGAAGTAACAAAGAATTCTTGTAAAGTATCCTGGGAACCTCCAGACTTTGATGGTGGTACTCCTATTCTGCATTATGTTCTGGAACGCAGAGAAGCTGGTCGTAGAACATATATCCCAGTCATGTCTGGTGAAAATAAGCTTTCATGGCAAGTCAAAGATCTTATCCCAAACAGTGAATACTACTTCCGTGTTAAAGCTGTCAATAAGATTGGAGGAGGTGAATACCTTGAACTAAGAAACCCAATCATTGCAGAAGACCCAAAACGTAAGCATTTTTTACTACTAATTAATCAAGTAAATTGAATTTTAACCAAAATCTTCATACTTTCTTTTCTCATATGATCCCTCTTTTGCTACTCTTTCACAGAGCCTCCAGATCCTCCTGTTGACCTTGAGGTCCATAATCCAACATCAAAATCAGTAACACTTACATGGAAACCACCCCTGTTTGATGGTGGAAGCAAGATTATGGGCTATATAATAGAAAAGCTCGCTAAGGGCAAGGAGAGGTGGGAGAGATGCAATGAATACCTTGTACCCCTATTAACTTATCCAGTTAAAGGTCTTGAGGAAGGAAAGGAATATCAGTTTCGTGTTCGTGCGGAGAATGCTGCTGGCATCAGTGAGCCTTCTCGGATTACTCCTTTTGTGAAAGCTGTGGATCCTATTGGTATGAATTGCTCATTTGATTGTAGTAATTGCCATACATCCTCAAATATATTGGAAGATTCTACTCTCTGTTTATCATTCTGTGTTATTACAGAGGCTCCAAAAGTCTTCCTGGCTGCAAACCTACAATCTGGCCTTGAGGTGAAGAGAGGTGATGAGATCATACTTGAGGCACATATTTCAGGGTCACCATATCCATCTATCACTTGGCTGAGGAATGATGAAGTTGTCAGACCAGAGGAAATCAAAAAGAGAGTAACAACATATACAAGGAAGAAGAAGGGTGAAGCTGAAGAAGAGAAGCCTTTCCAGCTTTCACTGCCAGAACGTATGAGTATTGACAACCATAAAGAAGGAGAATCTGTACTATCAGTTCGTGACTCCATCAGAGCTGACCATGGCACATTTACAATTAAAGTAGAAAATGATCATGGTGTTGCAAAAGCCTCGTGTGAAGTCAATGTGTTAGGTATGTAATGAATGTCCTCAAAAACACCTAGTTGTTCAGAACGTTGGGTAAGAAGTGCACAAGAGGAGTACTCATCATTTTTCTTGCTTTACTAACAGATATACCTGGGCCTCCAGTCAACTTTGTATTTGAAGATGTGAGGAAAAATTCTGTCATTTGCAAGTGGGAGCCTCCCCTTGATGACGGTGGAAGTGAAATCCTAAACTATGTACTGGAAAAGAAAGACAATACAAAAGCTGAAATGGGCTGGGTCACTGTCAGTGCAACACTCAGACATTGCAAATTCCATGTAACAAAACTGATTGAAGGAAAAGAATATCTGTTCCACGTATTTGCTGAAAATAGAGTTGGACCAGGGCCACCATGTGTTTCAAAACCAATGATAGCGAAAGATCCTTTCTGTAAGTTTTAATTTTGAAATGTTTTCAGAAAACCAATGTAAAACTACACAGGCTCTTAGAACACTCAGCTTCATCTGTGTGAATGTTTCCCAGAGGAAACTTGAAGAATGCAATTATTATTTATTGCACATTTTG
This sequence comes from Athene noctua, assembly GCF_965140245.1. Lineage (NCBI taxonomy): Eukaryota > Metazoa > Chordata > Aves > Strigiformes > Strigidae > Athene > Athene noctua. Next base: position 26,241,477 of record NC_134043.1, on the reverse strand, counting down.
AACAACTGAAATAAGGGGAAATATTGAAAACATTCTAATTTCAATAATAAATAAGACTGACAATCACTGTCATAAAACTTCATACTTAAAACACTCATCTAGATACTGACATTCTCTGTGTTCAGTAGACTAATATTTTTACCAAAACAGAGAACCACTGCAAGTTTGATCACTGATTGCAGTTAGGAATCAAATTTTCTGAGAAAGAGCAGAAGAACCATAAATGACTATAAATCAGCCATTTCTCATATTTTAGTTCTCTCTTAGCTTTGAGTAAGCTCTGAAGAAGACAGCAGTGATGACAAAATTGCAATTCTTTTTTTCAGCTCCACCAGATCCACCTAATAAACCCGATGTGCAAGATGTTACCAGCAACAGTATGTTGGTTAAATGGAATGAACCAAAAGACAATGGCAGCCCTATCATAGGATACTGGATTGAAAAACGTGAAATTAATAGTACTCACTGGGCTCGGGTCAACAGGAACCTTGTGAATGCTCTGGAACTAAAAGTTGAAGGACTTCTGGAAGGATTAACCTACATCTTTAGAGTATGTGCTGAAAATGCAGCTGGCCCTGGTAAATTTAGTCCACCATCAGATCCAAAAACTGCACAGGACCCAATAAGTAAGTAGCTTAGCAGAAGCTAATAACAGACAGGTGACAGAATAGGATTCATAGCCTTTAACTTTGATTTACACTTATTTATTTATAGTGCCACCTGGTCCACCGATTCCAAGGGTTGCTGATACAAGCTCAACTTCTATTGAGTTAGAATGGGAACCTCCTGTGTACAATGGTGGTGGAGATATCACTGGCTACCATGTATACAAACAGCTGGTAGGAGTAAAAGAGTGGTCACGTTGCACGGAGAAACCCATTAAGGTTCGACAGTATACTGTTAAAGAAGTCAGAGAAGGTGCAGACTATAAACTCCGTGTTACTGCACTTAATGCAGCTGGTGAAGGACCACCCGGTGAAACTGAACCCACAACAGTTGCAGAACCTAAAGGTATTGCAATTGTATTATTTTCAAGAAATGTCCAGCTGCTTAGAAGTTGTTGTTTGAATCTCTCCCTTGAATTAACGAACTGTTTGTATCTGTTCTGCAGAGCCTCCCACTGTTGAGCTGGATGTTTCTGTCAAAGCAGGCATTCAGATCATGGCTGGGCAAACTATTAAGATTCCTGCTACTGTGACTGGACGTCCTACTCCCACCATTGCATGGACTGTGGAGGACGGTGAATTAGACAAAGATCGAGTTGTTATTGAGAATGTTGGCACAAAATCTGAATTAACCATTAAGAATGCATTGAGGAAAGACCATGGAAGATATGTAATTACTGCTACCAACAGCAGTGGTTCCAAATCTGCAGGAACCAGAGTAGAAGTATTTGGTAAGACAAATATTTTTTAAATAAACTGAGCATTTCTTATAGTGAGATAATCTTTGGGCTTTACCCTACTTGTTTGATTTTGTTTTCCAGATGTTCCTGGGCCAGTCCTTGACCTAAAGCCAGTGGTCACAAACAGAAAAATGTGTTTGCTTAACTGGTCTGATCCTGAAGATGACGGTGGCAGTGATATCATAGGCTTCATTGTTGAACGGAAAGATGCGAAAATGCACACATGGAGACTAGCTATAGACACAGAGAGATCTAAATGTGATATTACAGGTCTAGTTGAAGGGCAGGAGTATAAATTCCGTGTTAGCGCCAAGAACAAGTTTGGTACTGGTCCACCTGTTGAAATAGGACCCATTCTTGCAGTTGATCCACTAGGTGAGATGACTAATGTTATGGGGTTTTTAAAACAATTTTTAATTATAGGTTGATAAACTAGTATTGTTGTGAGGATTACTTTCTATACAGAAAGTGTATTTACTTTTCTACTACCTGGATAAGGCATCTGCCTTAAATTAATTACTTCAGACAGAATTCTGAATCAGTTCTGTAAACCTGCTATGGTTCTTTATGTAATTATGTCTACTGAGACACTGCTAGTTACCTTTTTATCCATATACATGAGAAAGTTTTACTATCCATAATCATACTCAGGTACTTTGCATACTAAAGCTCTGGCTTTAAAAAGCCAGAGCTACTGTACTATATGGTTTAAAATTCTCTATTTTTTAAATGCTTTTTTCATTATGATTTATCTGTGTTAACAGGTCCTCCAACAGCACCTGAGAGGTTCATGTACACAGAGAGGACAAAGTCAAGCATTACCCTTGATTGGAAGCCTCCGCGTAGTGATGGTGGCAGTCCTGTCTTAGGTTATATTGTTGAGAAGAGAAGACATGATTCAAAAGACTATGAAAGAGTTAATGCAAGGCTCTGTCCAAAAACATCTCTTCTTGTTGAAAAACTTGATGAACTTCATATGTATGAATTCCGTGTCAAAGCTGTCAATGCTATAGGAGAAAGCGAACCATCATTGCCCCTAAATGTAGTTATACAAGATGATGAAGGTATATCTTCTTGAAAGAAATCCATACAAATATCTCCAGAACACTGCAAGGCAATTTCTTTGTTTCATCTCCATCCTTACTCTGTCATTTTTTTTCTTGTTTTCAGTACCTCCAACTGTTACATTACGCTTGGCTGTGAGAGGAGATACCATCAAAGTGAAGGCAGGAGAACCAGTTAACATTCCTGCTGATGTGACGGGTCTGCCAATGCCAAAGATTGAATGGGACAAGAATGAAGTTTTAATTGACCAAACATCCAGTGCACTTAAGATAACCAAGGAAGAAGTATCTAGAAGTGAGGCAAAAACTGAACTTATTCTGCCTGCAGCAGTGAGGGATGATAAAGGCACTTACACTGTGAGAGCTTCCAATCGTCTCGGCACTGCATTCCGCAATGTGCATGTTGAAGTGTATGGTAAGGATGCAACACTTGAATAAAATGACAGCTAATAACATGCTTTGCCTTTTTCTTAATTTAGTTATATGCTCCATTACTTCCATACAGATCGTCCTTCTCCACCAAGAAATCTTGCTGTTTCTGATATTAAAGCAGAATCATGCTATTTAACATGGGATGCACCTCTTGATAATGGTGGTAGTGAAATTACCCATTACATTATTGAGAAACGTGATGCTAGTAGGAAGAAATCAGAGTGGGAAGAAGTCTCCAAAAGTGCTGTTGAGAGAAGATTTGGGGTAATTTATATGATATCTTTATGAATACATAAAAAATAATAATAGTACACATCTAATGAAAACTGCTACTTGCATAGATACCTGTGCTCGTGCTCTATTTAGACTGAAGAATTACTGGATGAATGTTGCACATCTATGTATGTGTGTTTTCCTCATGTGACAAAACAAAAAAAAATGTTCTCTTTTGCTGCTTAATCTCAGCTGAGTTTATAAGACATCTTCCTTTCCATTTCCCAGCATTATTGATAGCTTTGCCAACTGAAAAAAAAAAAAAAAAAAAAAAAAAAAGACATTTTTATTTATATTTGGTCCTATGCACATGAAGTAAGAATATCCCTGAGGCATTACATGCAGCTGTGTAGTGCATAAACATAGGTATATCAAAGGGATTCCAAGACAGAACTTAAAGCAAAAACTGCTGCATAACTTCAAATAAGTTTATTCTGAAAGTAGACAAGTATTTATTTAAATCTTATTTTTCAGGTATGGAATCTTGCAACAAATGAAAAATATCAATTTAGAGTCCGGGCTGTAAACAAATATGGAATAAGTGATGAATGCCTCTCAGAAAAAGTTGTTATTAAGGATCCCTATGGCCTTCCTGGACCTCCTGGAAAGCCAAAAATCTTAGATCGCACCAGATCATCAATGCTAGTGACTTGGGAACCTCCTCTGAATGACGGTGGCAGCCCAATAACTGGTTATTGGCTGGAGAAGAGAGAGGTGGGAGGTGTCTACTGGTCACGTGTTAACAGGGCTCCAGTAACAAAACCATCAGTAAAAGGTTTACAGTACAATGTGCTTCGTTTGGCTGAAGGTGTTGAATACCAGTTCAGAGTTATGGCTGAAAATCTTGCTGGAATTGGTCCTCCGAGTGAACCATCAGATCCTGCCTTAGCAGCAGATCCCATATGTAAGTATATAATTTGCATGACTATTTCAAGGACATCATACCAGAACCAGAATGTGCTACTATTATTTATATCGATTTTAGTGCAATTACTCCCATGTTTTGTTTTCTTTAAACCAAAAAGAAAATATTGACACAAAGTAGTTTCGTGATACTCTGTTTTTCACTGTTTTAAAAATAATTAGCTTTAATTTCATCTTTTTACCTCTTTTATGAACCTTAAACTGTAATAACATCAATTCAAACATTGCTGGATAAACTTGAGTTCAGAATCAGATTTTCATATTATTTTCTTTATTGTTAGAGTTCAATATTTATGCCTTGTACCTTAAGTATCTCTTAATAATATATGTAATATCTCTATGTATGTTCTAGCGTTATACACTATGTATGACAGAAGAAAATTAAAATACCTGCGTTCTTATAGAAACTGTTCAGAAAAATATAGGCAGACACTAACTGTTAGGTAATTTTTACTTGCTCTTTTTTTTTTACAAGTTGTGCCTGGTCCACCATCTTGCCCAGAGGTCAAAGACAAAACCAAATCATCTGTAGCTCTTGCATGGAAGCCTCCACAAAAGGATGGTGGCAGTCCTATAAAGGGATATATTGTTGAAATGCAAGATGAAGGTAGTACTGACTGGAAGAAGGTGAATGAGGGAGACAAACTCTTTCCTACTTGTGAATGTGTTGTTCCCAACTTGAAAGAGCTCAGAAAATACCGATTTAGGGTGAAAGCTGTAAATGCTGCTGGAGAGTCAGAACCAAGTCCTGCAACATCAGACATACCTGTCCAAGATATTCTAGGTAAGTGTTCTTGGAATTAATTTAGGTATTTATATCTAAATGCCACCTACTGCTGTGAATGTTCAAGCACGATGCCAAGCAAGCCAAAGTCAAAACAGAACAAACAATTACACAAAAATATAACAAAAGATTAACACACATTGTTTGAAAGTGACATGATGACCATTACCAGGGCAGGATCCATTGGAAAAATGATAAGCATCTACAGTCATACTAAGGAAATAATGTTTATTTTATGAAGAAATTACTATGACAAATTTTTCTATTCATATACTCTCCAGCTTCCTTTTTGCACACCCAGCCTTTCTCACATAAACACATCTGCATATTTGTGGGGGGGTTTAGCTCAGTGCTGACAGAAATTTGCTTTCAGTATCTCTTAACATGTATATACTAAATATTTTTGCAGAGGAGCCAGAAATCTTCCTTGATATTGGAGCACAGGATTTCCTCTCTTGTCGTGCTGGCACAACAATTAAAATTCCAGCTGTTATCAAGGGTCGTCCAGTTCCAAAAACATTTTGGGAATTTGAAGGAAAAGCCAAGACAACAGCAAAGGTTAGTAAAAGAAAAAGCTTTTTTCTACATGTGTTTCTAGACATTTAAGCCTATCTCCTTTTATATTTACATTGTTTCCCTTTGTTCATAGGAGGGAGGTCATAATGTACCTGAAGAAGCTCAGGTAAAGCAAACAATTTTTATAACTTTAGTACTGTTGCATTTTTCAAACATAAATATTTAAAGTTGGTCTATAACTTCTCTTTTTTTCTGTAATACACAGGTGGAAGCAACTGATACACGTTCAGTGATTATCATCCCTGAGTGCAACAGAAGTCATTCCGGACGATACAGTATTACAGCAAAGAACAAAGCAGGACAAAAAACTGTGCATGTCAGAGTCAATGTGCTTGGTATGGCTTATACATGTTGAAGTGTTCAAATACTAGATTTTAGTCTTGGTTTTCTACATAATTATGTAAAATTGTTTCTGTGGTGCTTTTACCTTAACAGATGTCCCAGGCCCACCAAAAGACCTAAAAGTAAGCGATATCACAAGAGGTAGTTGTAAACTTTCATGGAAGATGCCAGATGATGATGGTGGAGATAGAATTAGAGGCTATGTTATAGAGAAAAGAAATATTGATGGAAAGGCCTGGACTAAAGTCAATGCAAACTGTGGAAGTACATCCTTTGTTGTACCTGATCTCATATCTGGCCAAGAGTATTTCTTCCGAGTACGTGCAGAAAACCGTTTTGGTGTTGGCCCTCCTGCAGAAACCATCCAACGCACCACAGCCAGAGATCCAATCCGTAAGTGTAATAAAAGTCAAATAAATTCTTTAAAACCAGATGGTACTGTACAATGGATATATTCACATGTCTGTTTTGTTTGTGAAGATCCTCCTGATCCACCTATTAAACTAAAGATTGGCCTTGTAACCAAGAACACAGTGAGCTTGACATGGAAACCACCGAAGAATGATGGTGGAGCTCCTGTTACACATTATAATGTGGAATGTCTCCGCTGGGATCGTACTGGAGAAGTGAAAGAGACTTGGAAGCAATGCAACAGACGTGACGTGGAGGAAACAAAGTTTACTGTTGAGGACCTTGTAGAAGGTGGAGAATATGAATTCAGGGTCAAAGCTGTAAATATAGCAGGTCCTAGTAGGCCTTCAGCCACTGTTGGCCCACTTGTTGTCAAAGACCAGACATGTAAGTACTAACTGATACCAGTAAATACAAATTCCATTTTAAAATTATGAAGTATTTTTCTATGTTAATTTTTTCAACATTTCACTGTAGGTCCACCATCTATTGAACTCAAAGAATTTATGGAGGTTGAAGAAGGAACAGATGTTAACATTGTGGCCAAGATAAAGGGTGTACCCTTCCCCACATTAACGTGGCTAAAAGCTTCTCCAAAGAAACCAGATGACAAAACACCAGTGCTGTATGATCAACATGTCAACAAGATCATTGGTGAAGATACTTGCACTTTATTGATTCAGCAGTCTCGCAGAAGTGATACAGGCTTATATACTATAACAGCTGTAAATAATCTGGGAACTGCTTCAAAGGAGATGAGACTAAACGTTCTGGGTAGATATCAAGAACTCTTATGCATTGCATCAATCAATAGTATTCATGTGATACTTTGTGATACTTAAAATGGCATTTTAATTCATTCTTCTTTACAAAAATTTATTTTTTAGGTCGTCCAGGACCTCCAGTGGGACCTATTAAATTTGAATCCATTTTGGCTGATAAAATGACAATATCATGGCTTCCTCCATTAGATGATGGTGGTTCTAAGATTACAAACTATGTTATAGAGAAAAAAGAAGCAAATAGGAGGACATGGGTACCTGTTACTAATGAGCCTAAGGAGTGCTTATTCACTGTTCCCAAGCTGATGGAAGGCCATGAGTATGTGTTCCGCATTATGGCACAAAACAAATTTGGTATTGGAGAACCTTTGGATAGTGAACCAGAAACAGCACGAAACCTTTTCAGTAAGTAGGAATATGCTTTCAAATTATGTCAGTTGTTTTTATATGCTAGTATGTGTACAGCATCTGTTAAACACCACTACTACTTTTCTCTCTTTACATAAGTAAATTTTCTAGAATAGCTTGAAGAGTTTAGCATAAGTAGTTAGTTCTTAAAAGCACATGTAGTACTTAAAAAAATACTTTTCTCCTTCCTTGTTATATATTAAAATGCAATCAAGGATGCGTTTTAAGGTTTAAATATATTAATAATGGTTTATCTGATAAGATTCAGGTCGTTCTGTTGTATTTGAGACATTGTTGACCTCTCAGATCAGGAAGGGTTTATTTCTTGCCTTCAGTTTTGAAAGAGAAATTAGACAGGGTACCTCTGAAGTAGAAGGAACGTTAGGCTGGCAAGAGAAAATCATTCTTAAAACATCCAAGGTTAGGCTGAGAACTGAAATGAGATACTGATCCAGGAAGGCAAGAAAAATTCATTTGTGACAATTGTTTTATGAAGGAAAGATATTTTATATTTCATGAAAGTGTATGCACCTGAATAGGCATGGGAAGGTGAATGAGGGAAGGAGTCTCATACAGACAGGTAACTAAATAACGCAGCTGTGACCATGTCAGTGCATAGATCTGTTTTGCACTCTAGCTATCTCAATCTTTCTTTAGCATTTTTTTTTTTTTACAAACTATGTGTGAATTTTTCCCCCAGCTGTTCCTGGACCATGTGACAAGCCAACAGTTAGCAGTATAACACGTGACTCAATGACTGTAAACTGGGAAGAACCGGAACATGATGGTGGCTCTCCTATTACTGGTTACTGGTTGGAGCGCAAAGAGACTACTGGAAAGAGATGGACCAGGGTTAACCGTGATCCTATTAAACCTATGACACTGGGGGTTTCATACAAAGTTACAGGTCTGATTGAAGGCTCTGAATATCAGTTCCGTGTTTCAGCTATCAATGCAGCTGGTGTTGGTCCACCAAGCATGCCATCTGATCCAGCAATTGCTAGGGATCCTATTGGTAAATATTTTAGATTCCTATTTTTTAATTTAAAAATATTCAAGTAAGAATATAGAATATATTGTTATGCTGTGATGGTATGATGATATTTTTCAGCCCCACCTGGCCCTCCTATTCCAAAAGTTACTGATTGGACAAAGTCTTCTGTAGACTTGGAGTGGACACCACCACTAAAGGATGGTGGTTCTAGGGTCACTGGCTACATTGTTGAGTATAAAGAGGAAGGAAAGGAAGAATGGGAACGGGTAGGTAGAAAAATATTACAGAATCTGCATTTCTTCTCTTTGTGTGTCTGTCAAAAGAAATTGCTCCAGAAAATGCATTTTTTTACAAATTTGCACTATGCAAGTTAGTTCCTAAAGATTCTTATTTTTGCATTATCTTCATATGTTTAAAATATAAGACCAAATGTAAAAGTCAGTAGTTGTACCTCCAAAACATCATTAACTTTGCAGTTTACTAAACTTAGAACTTTAAAATTTCTGTTTAAAGATCTGAGAAAATATGTAGGTAATTTGTGATTTAAAAAACCCGAAAAAACAAACAAACAAACAAACAAAACCAAAAAAAAAAAAAAAAAAAAAGAAGAAAAGACCAAGTTAGCACTGGCATAAAAGTAAGTCTCACTGGTGTCAAATGTGCCAGATCATTTACAAATCTATGTCCCTACATTTTCCTGCTTTTTTCAATAATTCATTACTGAATTATTTTTTTCAGTAATAGACTATTGAAAGTTTAACTATTGGCTATTTGGCTTATCACCATAAACATTTGGGTGTATTTCAAGTAGTACCTAAATTTTCTGCACTGTTTCCAGATAAACAAGCTTCATATTTAGGTTTAAAAAGAATTCCTTTGTTTTGCTACTCTCACTTATATTAATCTATTTGTCCAATAATACATGTAATTCTTCTGAGACCACAGACCATTGTAATTGCTGTAATTTATCTTGCTTTTGAAATTATCAAAAAAGTGAATCTTCAGAATAGCTTGTATTTCCCTGTCTTGTATTTCTTTACACGGATTCTGAAGAATTTTGTGTGAGCTAGATCTGTGTATGCTTAAGATTGTCTCATGGTTGTAAATGTGAAATAACATCTGATTTAAGATTTGTTTCAATCATCACAGATTGACGATACCTTGATGTTATATTATTTTTTTCCAGGTAAAAGATAAAGAAATTAGAGGAACCAAGTTCGTTGTGGCAGGATTAAAAGAAGGATGTTTTTATAAATTTAGAGTTAGAGCAGTGAATGCTGCTGGCATTGGAGAGCCTGGAGAAGTTACAGACATTATTGAAATGAAGGACAGAATTGGTATTTATCATTTACATATACATTTTTAATACCTCTAAGTCAAAGTGGGAAAAAAAAATCATGGAATTTTTTTGTTCTCCTCCCACAGTGCCTCCTGATATTAATTTGGATGCAAGCGTCAGAGACAGAATTGTTGTTCATGCTGGAGGAGTAATTCGGATCATAGCATATGTCTCAGGAAAACCAGCTCCCACAGTGACTTGGAGCAGGGATGACCGAGCTTTGCCAGAAGAAGCTAAAATTGAAGAAACAGCTATTAGTTCATCTTTGGTCATCAAGAATTGCAAGAGGAGCCATCAGGGTATATATACCCTTCTTGCTAAAAATGCCGGTGGTGAGCGGAAGAAGAATATTATTGTTGATGTGCTAGGTAAATACAAACTTCAGTCCTTGTGAACAAGTAAAATTTCATAACATTCACCATGTACACTTAAATACTCCATTTCTTCTTTGCTTTCAGATGTGCCAGGCCCGGTTGGTATGCCATTCCTTACTGAGAACCTAACTAGTGACTCTTGTAAATTGACATGGTTTACTCCAGAAGATGATGGTGGTTCACCTATTACCAACTATATAATTGAAAAGCGTGAATCTGACCACAGAGCTTGGACTCCAGTAAGCTGCACAGTTACAAGACAGAATGCGACTGTTCAGGGACTCACTGAAGGGAAAGCCTACTTCTTCCGAATTGCAGCTGAGAATATAATTGGCATGGGTCCGTTCACAGAGACAACAAAAGAGCTTATTATTAGAGACCCAATAAGTAAGTATATATTCAAGTTTGGGTTACTATCATATGAGAGGAATATGCAGAAAAATGCATTTACCGTATTTTTTTGTTTATTCACAGCTGTTCCTGACCGTCCAGAAGACCTGGAAGTAAAAGCAGTTACCAAGAACTCTGTTACATTAACTTGGAACCCTCCAAAATATAATGGAGGCTCAGATATCACCATGTACGTACTGGAGAGCCGTCTGATTGGAAAAGAGAAATTCCACAAAGTTACAAAGGAAAAAATGCTTGATAGGAGATACACTGTAGAAGGCCTGAAAGAGGGTGACACCTATGAGTATCGTGTGAGCGCTTGCAATATTGTGGGGCAAGGCAAGCCATCATTTTGCACAAAACCAATCACATGCAAGGATGAAATTGGTATGTATGTTTTTTGTATTTATTTTTAAATCAGTGATTACATTTACTGATTCCTTACTTTTCCTTATTAATATTGCTGACATTTGCGGGCATTGTGTTTTTTAATATCTTCTTTCAGCTCCTCCATCACTTGACCTTGACTTTAGAGACAAACTTATTGTTAGGGTTGGTGAAGCTTTCAGCCTGACTGGACGTTACTCAGGCAAGCCTGCACCCAAGGTTACTTGGCTAAAGGATGATGTTGTTGTGAAAGAAGATGACCGTACAAAGATCAAGACAACTCCTACAACTCTTTGCTTGGGGATACTAAAATCTGTCCGTGGAGACTCAGGCAAATATTGTGTTACTGTGGAGAACAGCACAGGATCAAGAAAAGGATTTTGTCAAGTTAATGTTGTTGGTAGGTTTCACTGAACAACAGTATTTATTGTCTGTGATACTTAGTAGTGATTAGAATTGACTGAATTCTATAAAATTTAAATATTAAAATGTGTTCTTTATTAAAATAATTTGATTTACTGCATTCTCATTTATACTGAAATACGATTTATTTATTTTGAGTACATAGTTAACTCTGTCTTAGTTTATTCAGCATGAATAATTTAATGTCCCAACGTACATTTAGAGAAACTGTAGAGAGTTTTGTCCCAACAAACATCTAGAGACACTGTAGAAAATGTCAGTCACCAAATACCTTATAAGCATTAAGGAATTAAGTGCAGTGAGTCAAACACATATTAAAGAGAAATAGTCCTGAAGTCTTTATTCCTTATTAAAATTGTGATGCCAGGTTTCTAATTTCATAATATATTTAATGCATTGACACTGTTTAATCTATGTCATTATCTGAAGTTCTTATGAAAGCATGGGTATGCTTTATTTCTTCTTAAACAGATCGCCCATCACCTCCAGTAGGCCCAGTTATATTTGATGAAGTTCATAAAGATCACATGGTAGTTTCGTGGAAACCTCCATTAGATGATGGAGGCAGTGAAATTACAAATTATATTATTGAGAAGAAGGATGCACACAGAGACCTGTGGATGCCAGTTACATCTGCCACAGTTAAGACAACATGCAAAATACCTAAGCTGCTTGAAGGAAGAGAATATCAAATTCGAATTTATGCTGAAAATCTTTATGGCATAAGTGATCCTCTCATCTCTGATGAGATGAAAGCCAAGGACCGTTTCCGTATGTTATTCATTTGCAATCTTACTTTGATGCTTTAATCTTTACTCTTGTTTGTAGTGTTCATAAACTCTTCTTTCCCCCCCCCAAGGTGTTCCTGATGCACCTGAGCAACCAATCATTAAGGATGTTACCAAAAACTCTGCAGTAGTGGTTTGGAACAAACCATATGATGGAGGCAAGCCAATAACAAATTATATTGTAGAAAAGAAAGAAACAATGGCTACAAGATGGGTCAAAGTTACCAAGGACCCGATTTTCCCCAGTACTCAGTTCAAAGTACCTGACCTCCTTGAAGGCTGTCAATATGAATTCCGTGTTTCAGCAGAAAATGAAATTGGTGTTGGTGATCCTAGTCCACCATCAAAGCCAATTTTTGCCAGAGACCCAATTGGTAAAGTATTAAAATTCATTTCTCATTTAAATTTTAACACACTCTTCATTTCAGTTAGAAAATAATTTTAATAGTTTCTTTCCACACCCCCCACCCCCCCTCCCCATTTCTTTCTTCTCTTGCTTTTTAAACAGCAAAACCAAGTCCACCTGTTAATCCAGAAGCAGTAGATAAAACTAAAAATTCAGTTGATTTATCTTGGCAACCACCACGCCATGATGGTAATGGCAAGATAATTGGCTACCTTGTTGAGTATCAGAAAGTTGGAGATGAAGAATGGAAAAAGGCCAATCTTACAGCAGATTCTTGTCCTGAAACAAAATACAAAGTCACTGGCCTTACTGAGGGTTTGACCTATAAATTCAGGGTCAAGGCAGTGAATGCAGCAGGTGAATCTGAACCAGCCTATGTTCCTGATCCAGTGGAAGTAAAGGACAGACTTGGTAAGTGTAATAAAATCAGAGAAGTTTACCTAAGAAGAAATTTTTTTCCCCTCCTTTTCTAAAAATATATAATTTTAATTCCAGAACCTCCTGAGCTGATACTTGATGCTAATATGGCCCGAGAACAGCATGTAAAAGCTGGAGATACCCTGAGACTTAGTGCTGTTATTAAAGGTGTTCCATTCCCAAAAGTTTCTTGGAAGAAAGAAGATCATGAGGTTTCACCCAAAGCTGATATTGAGGTTACAGGAGTTGGCAGTAAACTTGAAATTCGTAACACTGTCCATGAAGATGGTGGAATTTATTCTCTGACAGTTGAAAATCCAGCTGGTTCAAAGACTGTTTCAGTAAAAGTTGTGGTCTTAGGTAATATTTTTTATTTTCTTTTTATACTGCATGGTTTTAATCTATAGTTAGAGATTAAGTAATAAAGGAATGTCTGGAAAATATCATTAAACTGAGTTCTAATAAATACACAGTAGAAAAAGGACTAAAGTTTACACAAAATATATGCATTTCTCTTGAAATTTACTAAGTCTTGTAAAAAATGCTTTGGTTATCAAATAGTTAACAGATTCGGTTTTTGTCAATATTAGATAAGCCCGGTCCACCCAGAAATCTGCAAGTCAGTGAAGTTAGAAGCGATTCTTGCTATCTCACTTGGATGGAACCAGAAGATGATGGTGGCTCTGTCATTACCAACTATGTGGTGGAAAGGAGAGATGTAGCTTCTGCACAGTGGGTAGCCATCTCATCAACCTCCAAGAAACGCAGTCATATGGCTAAATATCTGATTGAAGGCACTCAGTATCTCTTCCGAGTTGCAGCTGAGAATCAGTTTGGTAGAGGTCCATATGTGGAAACACTCAAGCCTATTAAAGCTGTAGATCCACTGCGTAAGTGTTTTTCAGTTACATGATTTGTTTTGTATATGTTTTTCTGGTTAATTTTTGAGATTATCTTGTTGGTACTAATGTGAACATGATACACTGCTACCATAGACTGGTCATGCTAATAACCATTTTGATTTTGTATTTTAAAAGATCCTCCAGGGCCACCAAAGAATCTGCATCATGTAGATGTTGACAAGACTGAAGTTTCCCTTGTTTGGAATCGACCAGATCGTGATGGTGGTGCTGAGATAACTGGATATTTGGTGGAATATCAAGAAGATGGTGCAGATGAGTGGACAAAGTTCCAGACTGTCCCTATGCTAGACTGTGTTGTTACAGGCCTACAAAAAGGAAAAATATACAAATTCCGTGTGAAAGCTCAGAATATCGTTGGTCTTAGCCTTCCAGATACAACTATACCCATAGAGTGTCAAGAAAAACTAGGTAATGTTTAGTTTTTCATGTTTCACTGATTCTTCCTCTCTTTCTTTAAACATTTCCTCTGAAAAGGTAATTTCTATTTTCCTCTCATTTCAGTACCTCCATCTGTGGAACTAGATGTGAAGTTAATTGAAGGTCTTGTTGTTAAAGCTGGCACCACAGTAAGACTTCCTGCAATTATGAGAGGTGTGCCAGTTCCCACTGCAAAATGGGCTACTGATGGCATTGAAATAAAATCAGATGGCAGACACAAGATTGATACTGACAATTTTTCAACTGTACTTACCATCAAAGACTGCGTAAGAAAAGATACAGGAGAATACCTACTCACAGTATCTAATGCAGCTGGCAGCAAAACTGTTGCTCTACATCTTACAGTTTTGGATGTTCCTGGCCCACCAACTGGTCCTATTAATATTCTTGAAGTAACACCAGAACATATGGTTATTTCTTGGCGTCCTCCTAAAGATGATGGTGGGAGTCCTATAATAAATTATATTGTTGAGAAGCGTCAATCAAAGAAAGAAACTTGGGGGGTGGTTAGCTCTGGAACAAGTCACACAAAAATTAAGATTCCACGACTGCAGAAAGGCTGTGAATATATTTTCCGCGTTCGGGCAGAAAATAAAATAGGCATTGGTGCACCCCTTGATTCAGAACCAACAATTGCAAAACATATGTTTGATCCACCATCCCCACCTGGTAAACCAACTGTTTATGATATTACAGAAAATGCTGCAACAGTGTCTTGGACTCTGCCAAAATCTGATGGTGGAACTCCAATAACTGGTTATATACTTGAACGTCGGGAAGCATCTGGTAAATGGGTGCGTGTCAATAAGACACCAATACTTGATATGAAATACAGAGTCACTGGTCTTTTTGAAGGCAACACATATGAATTCAGAGTTTTTGCAGAAAACATGGTGGGCTTAAGCAAACCATCTCCAAGCTCTGATCCAATAAAAGCATCACGTCCTATCACTCCTCCTGGACCACCGATAAATCCAAAATTAAAAGACAAAACCAAAGAAACAGCTGATCTTGTGTGGACAAAGCCCCTCAAAGATGGTGGCAGCCCAATTCTGGGATATATTGTGGAATGTCAGAAAACTGGAACTACGCAGTGGAATAGGATTAATAAGGATGAACTCATCAGACAGTGTGCTTTCAGAGTACCTGGGTTAATAGAAGGAAATGAATATAAATTCCGTATAAAAGCTGTCAACATTGTGGGAGAGGGAGAACCAAGAGAACTGGCAGAAACTGTACTTGCAAAGGATATTCTTTCTCCTCCAGAAGTAAGCCTAGATGTGACCTGTCGAGACTTAATTACTGTCCGAGTAGGCCAAACAATCCGTATTACTGGTAAAGTAAAAGGCAGGCCAGATCCTGACATTACATGGTCTAAAGATGGCAAAGTACTAGTCCAAGAAAAGCGTGTTGAAATAGTCCATGATCTACCTAATATTGAACTTCAAGTGAAAGAAGCCAAAAGATCTGATCATGGCAAATATATAATAGCAGCGAAGAACAGCTGTGGACATGCTCAAGCTTTTGCTGTTGTTAATGTACTTGACAGACCTGGACCATGTCAGAATCTGAAAATAAGTTATGTCACAAAAGATTCTTGTATGATCGCTTGGGAGAGTCCAGTGGATAATGGTGGCTCTGAAATTACAAATTACATAGTTGAGTACCGTCAACCAAACCAGAGAGGATGGTCAATTGTCTCCTCTGATATCACTAAACGATTAGTAAAGGCAAATCTTATAGAGAACCGTGAATACTTCTTCAGAGTTTGTGCAGAAAACAAAATAGGTCCAGGTCCTTGCATTGAGACCAAGACGCCCATCCTTGCCATTAATCCTATTGACAAGCCTGGAGAGCCAGAAAATCTTCACATTGCAGAGAAAGGAAAGACATTTGTGTATCTGAAATGGAGAAGGCCAGATTATGATGGTGGAAGTCCCAATTTAAGTTATCATGTTGAGAGAAAACTGAAAGATTCAGATGAATGGGAAAGGGTTCACAAAGGCAGCATTAAAGAAACACACTACATGGTAGATAAATGTGTTGAAAATAAGATTTACCAATTCCGAGTTCAAACCAAGAATGAGGCAGGTGAAAGTGACTGGGTAAGAACAGCTGAAGTTGTTGTGAAGGAAGATCTGCAGAAACCAGTGCTAGACTTGAAGTTAAGTGGGGTGCTGACTGTGAAGGCAGGTGACACAATTAGAATTGAGGCTGGAGTCAGAGGAAAACCACAGCCTGAAGTTGTATGGACAAAAGACAAAGATGCCACAGATCTAACCAGATCTCCAAGAGTCAGTATTGAAACAACTTCTGACACATCTAAGTTTGTTCTCACAAAATCAAGGCGCAGTGATGGTGGGAAATATGTGATCACTGCAACTAACACAGCTGGCAGTTTTGTAGCATATGCTACTGTTATTGTCTTGGATAAACCAGGCCCTGTAAGAAACTTAAAAGTCACTGACATTTCAAGTGATAGATGTACTGTTACTTGGGACCCTCCAGAAGATGATGGTGGTTGTGAAATACAGAACTACATCCTGGAAAAATGTGAAAGCAAGCGTATGGTTTGGTCTACATACTCTTCCTCTGTCCTAACAAACTATGCAAATGTGACACGCCTCATTGAAGGTAATGAATATATATTCAGAGTTCGTGCAGAGAATAAAATGGGCACTGGTCCACCAACAGAAACACACCCAATTATTGCAAAAACAAAATACGATAGACCTGGACGCCCTGACCCTCCAGACGTCACAAGAGTTAGCAAAGAAGAGATGACTGTA
The DNA here is from genome assembly GCF_965140245.1 of Athene noctua. NCBI lineage: Eukaryota > Metazoa > Chordata > Aves > Strigiformes > Strigidae > Athene > Athene noctua. Next base: position 26,224,408 of record NC_134043.1, on the reverse strand, counting down.
GTTTGGAATCCGCCAGAATATGATGGTGGCAAATCAATTACAGGATACATTTTAGAGAAGAAAGAGAAACGATCACTAAGATGGGTTCCTGTTACTAAGACTCCAATCCCAGAGAGACGCAAGAAGGTTACTAATCTCATCCCTGGTCATGAATATCAGTTCCGCGTCAGTGCTGAAAATGAAGTTGGACTTGGAGAACCAAGCTTGCCATCAAGACCTGTAGTAGCAAAAGACCCAATAGGTATCGTACCACTGTATTCTGTATTTTGTTTTAATGTTAATATAACTTATTGCTACATTGCACAACTATGTTTTTGTCTGTAATTTTATTGTGTTTCAGAACCACCTGGTCCTCCCACAAACTTGAGAGTGGTTGATAGCACAAAGAGTTCCATAACTCTTGGCTGGGGAAAACCAGTGTATGATGGTGGTGCTCCAATTATTGGATATGTTGTGGAAATTAGACCAAAAGTTGAGGGTGCTGATCCTGAAGCAGGATGGAAACGATGCAATGTTGCTGCCCAACTTATTCATACAGAATTTACAGCCACCAGCCTGGATGAGAACCAATTATATGAGTTCAGAGTTTCTGCCCAAAACCAGGTTGGCCTTGGTCGACCAGCTGAACTGAAAGAAGCCGTATCTCCCAAAGAAATACTTGGTGAGTTTTCCCATCCTCTTTATGAGTATTTACATACAGACTTTATTTGCTCTGATTTTATATTATTCCATGTGGTAAACTTTGCATTTAATTTCTTTAATTTTGTCTTTCAGAACCTCCTGAGATTGAGTTGGATGCAAGCATGAGAAAGTTAGTCACAGTCAGGGCAGGATGTCCTATTAGACTTTTTGCCATTGTTAGGGGTCGTCCAGCACCAAAAGTCACCTGGAGGAGAATGGGTATTGATAATGTTATCAGGAAAGGACAAGTTGATCTAGTTGACACTATGGCCTTCTGTGTCATTCCCAATTCAACACGTGATGACTCAGGCAAATATTCATTAACACTTGTTAATGCAGCCGGAGAAAAAGCTGTGTTTGTGAACGTCAGAGTCCTGGGTAAGTAATGAGAGAAATACCTCTAGACAGTTTTTTTAACTATATTGAATGTTCATTGTAGGCATTTTTATGACTCCCAGGTGCTACACTTTTTGTGCACAACTGCATCAGCTAATACAAACCCCCCTTGTATTAGGAAGATGTTAGCCCCTTTTAATTTTAACTTATTAAAGAAGAAAAGACTAGCATAAATTGAAATTTCTTTGTAGATACTCCTGGACCTGTGGTGGACTTCAAGGCTTCAGATGTCACCAAGATGTCATGCCATCTTTCATGGGCACCTCCAGAGAATGATGGTGGTAGCCCAGTGACTCATTACATCCTGCAGAAACGTGAGGCTGACAGGAAGACTTGGGGAACAGTCACTGCAGAACTAAAGAAAACTAGTTTCCAAATAGCTAACCTTGTACCTGGAAATGAATATTTCTTTAGAGTAATAGCAGTAAATGAATATGGGTCTGGTGTTCCGAGTGACATACCAAAACCGGTTCTAGCAACAGATCCTCTAAGTAAGTATGCCTTTATGCACATTTTAAGTTTTTTCTCTTATTTTAATAAGATTTTGCATTTTTTGAAACTTGGACTTTCTAAATTGGACAATTCTATGAACGAGTCAATGATAAACATAAATATTTCTGTCATTCTCTTTCAAGTAATACAATCTGTGAATATAGTACCTTTGCAAAGATTTTGCTCTTTTCTATATTTTTCTTGTTGAGTTAGCATGGATAGCATCCGATAATTCAACAAGTATTCAGCAGTCAGAAAATCTCGAAAATTCAATGTTTAATGTGTTTTGTTTTTTTCCCCTGAAAGGTGAACCTGATCCACCAAGGAAACTTGAAGTTACTGAAATTACAAAGAATAGTGCTACCTTAGGCTGGCTGCCACCACTGCGTGATGGAGGCTCTAAAGTTGATGGCTACATTGTTAGCTACAAAGAAGATGACCAACCAGCGGATCGCTGGACAGAATATTCAGTTGTTAAAGATCTCTCCATTGTAGTAGCTGGTCTGAAAGAGGGAAAGAAGTACAAGTTTAGAGTGGCAGCTAGAAATGCTGTAGGAGTAAGTTTGCCAAGAGAAACTGAAGGAGTATTTGAAATTAAAGAACAACTCAGTAAGTAACAATTTAAATACTACCTATGTTGCTACATTCTTCTTTAATAATGCAGTGAGCAAGAATTCTAGTTCTCTGAGTGAAGGCAAGAAGGACATATGCTTTATGAAAGATTATGGTTAACTGTATTGAATATTTTGACCATTAATTCAGAAATATTAAAGTTCTCTGCAAATATGGTTTCAATTGAAACCATAAAATAGGAACTAAGGAGAAATAATAAATACACTCAATGAACTTAAAATGAAAGAGAAAAAGAGTCTGAGTGGTAGGTTGACAGATAAATGGGGCCAAAAGTGGGAGCTGTTTGAAGATAAGAGAAAACAAGTTGTTTATAATGTAGAGTTTGTTGAGAATGGAAAGCAAAAATCAGGGAGGACAGGTTGGCCTATTAAAGGTGTTAGGGTCCCTGAGGCACAGGAAGATGTAGGAGTAAGGGGCAGATGAGAAGAATCTTCATTTGTGACATGGAAAGAGGAAGAGAGAAGTACAGGAGCAAAAGAGAAGGAAAACTAGCCAATGGCAAGAAGTACACAAATCATACTGCCGTGTTCCTTTTGGAAGAAATTGGAAAGATTTTGTGCAAATGAAGAAGTAGGAGAAAAGGCTCTACTTGAAGAATAGTTCAAGTGTATAAAAAGTTTGACTGTGGAAATTGATTTATTTCAGTGAGAACGTCAGTCTTTCTTTACTCTCCTTCATGTTTGTCTTGTAGAAAGTCAGCAATAAGTGAGCAACAAGTTCCAGATATAAAGAGGAATTATATGTCATGCATTAACAGTGCACAGGCCTCTACATAAATATTTGAGAAGGCAATCCAAATTCAAAAATAGTCTCTTATAACTTGTACAAGAATGTAAAAATAAGACTGGAACATTAATTGCCTCCTGCAGAATCTCTAGTTGTCCATAAGTGGAACCTAAATTGAAAATTATCAAGTCATTCTTACGGGTGATTCCACTTGAGAGAGAAGCGGAGAACTTTCACATGAAAAAATAAGAAAAAATAAATTAATATGTCACAGAAGTTGAATTTATATATGTGTGTGTGTTTGGTTTTTTTTTTCAGTTCCGCCTAAGATTCTGATGCCTGATCACGTTCACATTAAAGCTGGAAAGAAACTGAGAATTGAAGCTCATGTATATGGGAAGCCTCAGCCAGTCTGTAAATGGTTGAAAGGAGATCAAGATGTACTTACATCAAGTCGTCTTGCTGTGCATAAAGCAGAAAAGTCTTCTGTTCTTATCATTAAGGATGTGACTAGAAAAGATTCTGATTTTTACACTCTTACTGCAGAAAATAGCTCTGGTACTGATAGTCAGAAAATCAGAGTGATAGTCATGGGTATGTTCCATTTGATTATCTTTAAACACAGTTTTATACAAAACTACTTTCAGTATATCCCAGTAGTTAACATTTTCTCTCATCCCTTTTTTCTTAATATACTTTTTTTGTGCAGATAAACCAGGTCCACCACAGCCTCCATTTGATATTTCTGAAATAGATGCTGATGCTTGCAGTCTTGCATGGCATATACCTCTTGAAGATGGTGGCAGTAACATTACAAACTATGTAGTTGAGAAATGTGATGTAAGTCGAGGAGACTGGGTCACAGCTTTAGCTTCTGTCACAAAGACAAGCTGCAGAATTGGAAAACTGATTCCTGGAGAAGAGTATATGTTCCGTGTTCGTGCTGAAAATCGTTTTGGGATTTCTGAGCCACTTACTTCTGGCAAGATGATTCCAAGATTCCCATTTGGTATGTCAGTTTTTGATAGCAGCATTTCTCTTGTTAGTCCTCCTAGTAAGAAAGCATGTAATTGATATCCTTCTTTGTATTTCTTTCTAGATGTTCCTAGCGAACCAAAGAATGCACGTATTACCAAGGTCAATAAGGACTGCATTTTTGTTGCCTGGGATAGACCAGATAGTGATGGAGGCAGTCCAATCACTGGTTATCTCATTGAGCGCAAAGAAAGGAACAGTTTATTGTGGGTGAAAGCTAATGACACAGCTGTGCGCTCCACAGAATACCCTTGTGTGGGGCTCATCGAAGGTCTTGAGTATACTTTCAGAATTTATGCATTGAACAGAGCTGGAGCAAGTAAACCTAGTAAACCAACTGAGTTTGTCACAGCAAGAGCACCAGTTGGTAAGCCAAACATACCAATATTTTGCAACAGACTACTGGTTTTATGGTAATTTTCAATATATCTGCAACTCTGTTATCTTCAGTTTGCCCTTAAGTTTAGATTTTCATGTTTGCTGTGATTGCACTGAGAGTGCACTGTGTGGGTATGTTGCAGACAGGATCTAGCACTATTAAAGCCATTTTTTAGTATGTTAGCTTTTTGGCAAACCAAACTATAACATGATCTTATTTGCCTTAGATCCCCCTGGAAAACCTGAAGTTATTGATGTCACTAGGAGTACCGTATCACTGGTATGGACAAGACCAAAGCATGATGGTGGTAGCAAACTTATTGGCTACTTTGTTGAAACTTGCAAATTACCTGGTGATAAGTGGGTTCGGTGCAACACAACTCCACACCAAATACCTCTAGAAGAGTACACTGCTACTGATTTGGAAGAAAATGCTCAGTACCAATTCAGAGCAATTGCCAAGACAGCAGTCAACATTAGCCGACCTTCAGAACCTTCTGATCCAGTGACCATTCATCCAGAAAATGGTAAGAAATGTAAAAGCATTGGAAAATTCTGGTCTGTGCATATTGAACTAACACTCATGTGAAGAATGAGATGTTTATCTCTTGCTAGATTGGTTAACTCTTAGGGTCTTTCCTTTCAGTTCCACCCAGAATAGAGTTGGATCTGTCTATGCAATCACAGCTTACAGTAAAAGCTGGAACTAATGTGCGTTTGGAGGCAAATGTATATGGCAAGCCAATGCCCACAATCAAATGGAAGAAAGAAGGAGAAGTTTTAAAGCCTTCTGAAGGTGTTAAGATTACCACTAAGAGAAATCTTGCTACAGTTGAGTTGTTCAGTGTTAACAGGAAGCAAACAGGAGACTATACTATTACTGCTGAAAATGCAAGTGGATCAAAGTCAGCAACCATTAAGCTTAAAGTACTTGGTAAGCTAAACACTGTCTGTGTTTTTTATAGTTAAATGATATAACAAAAGATAGAGCTATAACCATGTAATGTTAATTTTTCCAGATAAGCCTGGTCCACCGGCCTCCGTTAAAATCAAAAATATATATGCAGATCGTGCAATGCTTTCTTGGGAGCCTCCTCTGGAAGACGGAGGCTCAGAAATTACTAACTACATTGTAGACAAGCGTGAAACAAGCAGACCAAACTGGGCCCAAGTCAGTGCTAATGTACCCATTACAAGCTGCACAGTGGAGAAACTGATAGAAGGACATGAGTATCAGTTCCGCATATGTGCTGAAAACAAATATGGAGTTGGAGACCCTATCTTCACTGAACCAGCAGTTGCTAAGAATCCATATGGTAAGTGCTTTGTGGGATAGCTTCATTAGTCACTGGGTTTTTTGTGTACACTTATGAATAGGAACATAATTTTCAAATAAATCTTCACAGATGTACCCGGACCTTGTGATCCACCAATAATTAGCAACGTAACGAAAGACTTTATGACTGTTAGCTGGAAGCCACCAGCTAGTGATGGTGGATCCCCAATAACAGGTTATATACTTGAGAAGCGTGAAACTAAGGCTCTTAACTGGACAAAAGTAAACAGAAAGCCTGTCATTGAAAGAACTGTTAAGGCTGCTGGACTCCAAGAAGGAACAGAATATGAGTTCCGGGTGATAGCGTTGAATAAGGCTGGACCTGGCAAGCCGAGCGCACCATCTAAAGCAGTGTATGCTCGTGATCCTCAATGTAAGCTAAAAGTCTTAAATATTTTCCAATGTTATTTCCAAATACTTTTGTACAGCATTTGGTATGATAACCTCATGTTATTTCAATTCTCAGATCCTCCTGGCCCACCTGCTTTCCCGAAAGTGGTTGATACGACTCGTAATTCGATAAGCCTGTCATGGAGCAAACCAGCATATGATGGAGGAAGCCCTATTATTGGTTATCTAGTGGAAGCAAAAAGGGCTGACACAGACAACTGGGTCAGATGCAACCTACCCAAGAACTTACAGGCTACGCGATTTGTAGTAACAGGGCTGATAGAAGATACAGAGTACCAGTTCCGCATTTATGCTGTCAATAAGATTGGATACAGTGATCCAAGTGATGTTCCTGATAAACACACTGCCAAAGACATTTTAAGTATGTTCACTGAAAACAAATTACCTTGTTGATTTTTGTTTTAATTCACGGGATGGGTTCTAAAAGCAAGGTTTGTCACAGACAGCAGAAGCAGATTAATTCAGAATGTGTCAATTCTCAAAAAATGTAGGCTAAACATTCTTATCTGGAAGAGAATAGGGCAGTTAGGAACTGAGTAGAATCTGACTGGTGTCTGCTTTTTTTCTTTGTATGCTAGATAATCTTCTGCCTCCTATTTTGGGTCTTCAGGAATTTTTTCTTTCTCTAATCCCAAAATGAGACCTTTTAGATTTCTGTTCTTAAAACTTCCAGTCTTCTTTTTGTCTTCTGTGTAATTTGAAGCCAAGAATACTATTCTAATCATCTACGTGGGACACTATTTAATTGTATTATACTTATTCCTTAAGAGCCATGCTGGCTTCTGTATGCATTTTGCTGTATGTACAAAAGCTTTGCTTCACAGAACTGTCTTCATTCAAAGTAAGCAGTACAGTCCAGAAGAGTTTGAAACTTCTTTGAATTCTAGAGGAACTAGGAGACTTTTTCTATATGATAAATAGTGTAAATAGTAGAAAAGGCATTTAAAAAAAAAAAAAAGGTAAATCAGTGCAAAAAAATTGCCAAGTTTGCAAATTATCTGGGAATGGGAGGACAGTAAGTCACTAACATCATCACAGGTATAAGAACAAGTTGGTTAATCTAGCGAAATTCTAGTACAGAAGGACTTTTTGTCACAGCAACTTTAGTGATAGTAATAAAGATGATGTTTTAATTGTATGGTTTTTTTAAACACACAGTTCCTCCTGAAGGAGAACTTGATGCAGAACTAAGAAAAGTCCTTGTGTTGCGTGCTGGAGTCACAATGAGACTTTATGTGCCAGTAAGAGGACGTCCACCTCCAAAGATTACATGGTCTAAAGTGGGTGCCAACCTAAGAGATAGACAAGGATTAGACATCAAGTCAACTGATTTTGATACCTTCCTGCGTTGTGAAAATGTAAACAAATATGATGCTGGAAAATATGTCCTCAGTCTGGAGAACAGCTGTGGCAAAAAGGCATACACCATTGTTGTAAAAGTACTTGGTAAGTGTCAGGATTTCCTCCATTATAATATATTTGTTAACTTTTAAACTAATTTTTTATATTCTGTTTACTAAATCAAATGTGGGGTGGTTGTTTTTATCTAGATACTCCAGGCCCTCCAATTAACCTGATTGTAAAGGAAGCATCTAAGGATTCCGCCTTCATTACATGGGAACCTCCGCTAATAGATGGTGGCAGTCCAATCACAAATTATGTCGTTGAAAAACGTGATGCAGAAAGAAAGTCATGGTCCACAGTAACAACAGAATGTCCAAAGACAAGCTGCAGGATAACTAACTTAGAAGAAGGCAAATCTTACTTCTTCAGGGTTTTTGCTGAAAATGAATATGGTATTGGTGACCCCTGTGAAACTCGTGATGCTGTTAAAGCTTCTGGTAAGAAAAATTAATCCATTTTGCCTATTTTGGTATTCAAATCATTTTTATTTTTAGCTTGAATGGACACTTACTATGCTTTTCTTCTAGAAACACCTGGGCCAGTTGTGGATTTAAAAGCTTCAGCTGTAACAAAATCATCATGCAATTTAGTATGGAAAAAACCTGTCAGTGATGGTGGAAGCCGTATTTTTGCATATGTTGTCGAGGTCCTGATTGGTGAAGATAAATGGCAAGAAGTCATGCGGGCAAAGAACCTCCATTTTTCGATGAGAGACCTAAAAGAAGGACAAGAATATACTTTCAGAGTGAGAGCCCAAAATGATGCTGGATATGGAACTCCAACAGAGCTCACAATTGTGGCAAGAGATGATGTTGGTAAGAAGTATGATCATTAATTCAATGCTTCACTTACCTAAATTACATTTATTTTATGCTTACTGTCATTACTCTGCATACATACAAATCAGATGCCTTTAATACAGCATCTCAATTTTACTACAGAGTTTATGCATAGTTGAATAATTGGTTTCTTTTATTTTTACAGTGGCACCTGATCTTGATTTAAGAGATCTACCTGATTTGTGCTATATAGCTAAAGAGGGTAGCAATTTCCGTCTTAAAATCCCAATTAAAGGCAAGCCTGTCCCAACTGTAACTTGGAAGAAAGATGAAGACCAGGCACTTACTGAGAGTGGAAGAGTTGCATTTGATTCTACAGCAGTTAACACCACACTTGTAGTACATGACTGCCAGAAAGCTGATGCTGGAAAGTACACAATAACTCTGAAGAATGTTGCTGGCAGCAAGGAAGGCACTATTTCTGTGAAAGTTGTTGGCAAACCTGGCATACCAACAGGTCCCGTGAAATTTGAAGAAGTCACAGCTGATGCTATAACCTTAAAGTGGGGCCCTCCAAAAGATGATGGTGGTTCAGAAATCACTAACTATGTCCTAGAGAAGAGAGATAATGTAAACAATAAGTGGGTGACTTGTGCCTCTGCAGTCCAGAAAACCATGTTTAGAGTTACAAGGCTTCATGAAGGAAATGAATATACATTCAGGATCAGGGCTGAAAATAAATATGGAGTAGGTGAAGGTCTTAAATCTGACCCTGTCATTGCAAAACATCCATTTGGTAAGTATCCATTATAATTTTTAAAGCTGAAAAAAAAACCCACATTAGGAGTGATATTTATTTTTAATGTTACTGCATTTTTTTATACTGTGTAGATGTGCCAGATGCTCCTCCACCTCCCAACATTGTTGATGTTCGGCATGAATCTGTAGCTTTAACTTGGACTGATCCCAAAAGAACTGGAGGGTCACCAATCACAGGTATATCCCCTAAAGCCTCCCTAGTATTTCAGTTCTTAGTAGCTCTTTTTCTCTGTCAAAAAAGTAATATAAACCTATCAGGTGTTTATGCTTTAAACTGAGTGATTGATTGGTTGATTGTTTTCACAGTTTTACTTCCTACTCTTTCTCTGTGATGAACTTTTTTAAAATCTAACTTAAAAGTTGGGAGGAGACTAACGGAGAAACAATATTTTTCACGCAACCAAAACATCTAAAGAAAGAAAACCAAACTCCTCTACGTTACATTACTTGGGTCTATAAAATTAGCAATTTGCATTTACAAACATCTCATTATTGCAATTACATACACCTGTAATGTATGTCCACATCCATTTCTTAATCCGTTTTTCAGTGTTTGTCTTGCACAGTGACTATGTGGCATGCCATACAGGCAGTATGTTTCACAATGCTATGAGAAATGAAGATTTCTAGAAAACCGCTCATATTTTCATCTCACTGTTTATCTTCCAGGTTATCACATTGAAGTCAAAGAAAGAAATAGTCTTCTGTGGAAGAGAGCAAATAAAACACCAATAAGAATGAAAGATTTCAGAGTGACAGGTTTAACTGAAGGTCTGGAATATGAATTCAGAGTAATGGCAATCAATATGGCTGGAGTAGGTAAACCAAGTCTGCCATCTGAACCGGTTGTGGCACTTGATCCTATTGGTAAGTCATCAGGAGAATAAAAAGGACAATTCTGAAATTTGAAATAACTTTTTTTGACCACTATTTATTTATTAATTTTTCTCCTAGATCCCCCTGGGAAACCTGAAGTTATCAATGTAACTAGGAACTCAGTAACACTCATTTGGACAGAACCAAAATATGATGGTGGACATAAGTTGATTGGCTATATTGTTGAAAAGCGTGATTTACCCTCAAAGACTTGGACAAAAGCTAATCATGTGAATGTTCCAGACTGTGCATTTACTGTAACTGACCTCACTGAAGGCTCCAAATATGAGTTCAGAATTAGAGCAAAGAACACTGCTGGAGCTATCAGTCCTCCATCTGAATCCACAGGAACCATAATATGCAAGGATGAGTATGGTATGCAGATGGCATTAAAAATGTACATTTAAAAAAAAAATCATTAATACCAAATCTTCTCTTTTTTTCCCCCTACGTTCTTGTTATAATAACCTGGGTGTGTGTGTGTGTTTGTTTTGACAGAGGCACCAAACATTGTTATTGATCCTACTTTGAAGGAAGGTTTAACAGTTAAAGCAGGAGACACCATTACAGTATCTGCTATTAGTATCCGTGGCAAACCACCTCCAACTTCAGCATGGTCAAAAGCTGGAAAAGATTTTAGACCTTCAGAGCTTGTGCACATTGAAACGACACCAACTTCTTCTACTCTAACCGTTAAATACGCAGCCAGAAAAGATTCTGGAGAATACACAATCACTGCAACCAATCCTTTTGGCACTAAGCAGGAGAGCGTACATGTGAAAGTTTTAGATGTTCCAGGACCTCCGGGGCCTATTGAGATCAGCAACGTTTCAGCAGAAAAGGCGACTCTGACATGGTCACCTCCTGCAGAAGATGGTGGATCACCAGTCAAATCATATGTTCTTGAAAAGAGAGAAACTAGCCGACTGCTCTGGACATTGATTGCTGAAAATATTGAAAGCTGTAGGCATGTTGTTAGCAAGCTCATTCAAGGAAATGAATATATTTTCCGTGTCTCAGCAGTAAATCAGTATGGCAAGGGTGAACCAGTACAATCAGAACCAGTTAAAATGGTGGATAGATTTGGTACGTAGAACAAGCTAAGAGGTTCCAGTGTGTCTTTATTAATCTTGGAAGACTTGATTTTTGTTTTAACTATACTTTCTTCTTCCTTAACAGGTCCCCCAGGTCCTCCTGGAAAACCAGAAGTAACGAATGTGACTAAAAATACTGTCACAGTTACCTGGAAAAGGCCAGTAGATGATGGTGGAAGTGAAATCACAGGTTACTATGTGGAGCGAAGAGAAAAGAAAGGCTTAAGATGGGTCAGAGCAACAAAGAAACCAGTTTCAGATCTTAGATGCAAAGTAACTGGTCTCCTGGAAGGAAATGAATATGAATTTCGTGTCAGTGCAGAAAACAGAGCAGGAGTTGGACCACCAAGTGATGCTTCAAAGTCCGTTGTATGCAAGGATGTTGCATGTTAGTATCACACCTTTTCTTTGTTGGGGATGGATAGGATGAGTGGGGAGCAAAGTTTAAGAGTGACTGCTTCTGTAATGTAATGTTTTACCTTTTCCTCACTTTTCAGACCCACCAGGTCCACCTGCAAATCCAAGAGTGACTGATACTACAAAGACAAGTGCATCTTTAGCCTGGGGCAAGCCTCACTATGACGGTGGACTTGACATCATTGGCTATATAGTAGAGCATCAAAAGGAAGGAGAAGAAGAATGGGTAAAAGACACAACAGGGACTGCTTTAAGGATCACTCAATTTGTTGTTGCTCATCTGCAGACAGGAGCCAAATATAATTTCAGAATCTCTGCCATGAATGCTGCAGGTGTTGGTGAACCAGCAATTATACCCAGTGTGGAAATAAAAGACCGGGAAGAGATTCCTGACTTTGAATTAGATGCTGAGCTAAGAAGAACGCTTGTTGTTAGAGCTGGATTAACTATTCGGATTTTTGTGCCCATTAAAGGAAGGCCAACTCCAGAAGTTACTTGGACAAAAGATGGTGTTTCACTCAAAGGACGTGCCAGTATTGAAAATACAGACTCTTTTACTCTCTTGATTGTCACAGAATGCACCAGATACGATGCAGGAAAATACCTAATGACTCTTGAAAATGCTGCTGGTAAGAAGACTGGCTTTGTAAATGTAAAAGTCTTGGATACGCCAGGTCCACCAATAAACCTTAAGCCTAGAGAAATAACCAAAGACAGCATCACCCTGCAGTGGGATATGCCTCTGATAGATGGTGGTTCACGTATAACAAACTATATTGTCGAGAAACGTGAATCGACTCGAAAAGCATATTCAACAGTCACAACCAACTGCCAGAAGTGTTCCTTCAGGATTCCTAATTTGGCTGAGGGATGTGAATACTATTTCAGAGTGCTGGCTGAAAATGAGTACGGTATTGGTGAACCAGCTGAAACTGCAGAACCAGTAAGAGCTTCTGAGGCACCATCCCCACCTGAGAGCCTTAATATTATGGACGTAACACGGAATTCAGTTAGCCTGGCCTGGCCAAAACCAGAACATGATGGTGGCAGCAAAATCACCGGGTATGTTATTGAAGCACAGAGAAAAGGAACCAACCAGTGGGCACACATCACTACTGTAAAAACTCTGGACTGTGTAGTAAAGAATCTAACTGAAAATGAAGAGTATACTTTCCAGGTTATGGCAGTTAACAGTGCTGGAAGAAGTGCCCCAAGAGAAAGCAGGCCAGTTATTATCAAGGAGCAAACGATGCTACCAGAGTTTGACCTCCGTGGTATCTACCAGAAAACAGTCATTGCCAAAGCTGGTGACAATATCAAGATTGAAATCCCCGTGCTTGGTCGTCCAAGGCCTACTGTGACTTGGAAGAAAGAAGACCAGATACTTAAGCAAACACAAAGGGTAAATTATGAGAATACTGCAACTGCAACCATACTAACCATCAATGAATGTAAAAGAAGTGATAGTGGTCAATATCCACTGTCAGCTAAAAATATTGTTGGAGAGGTTAGTGAAGTAATCACAGTTCAGGTTCATGACATACCTGGGCCTCCTACTGGACCAATCAAATTTGATGAAATTTCATCTGACTTTGTAACATTCTCATGGGAGCCCCCTTTGAATGATGGTGGTGTACCAATAAGTAACTATGTTGTAGAAATGCGTCAGACTGACAGTACCACATGGACTGAATTGGCAACTACAGTAATACGTACTACATTTAAAGCCATTCGTCTGACTACTGGAGTTGAGTATCAGTTCCGTGTTAAAGCTCAAAACAGATATGGAATTGGTCCAGCCATTACTTCAGAGTCTGTAGTTGCCAACTACCCATTTAAGGTACCTGGGCCTCCCGGCACTCCTCAGGTGATTGCAGTCACCAAAGAAACCATGACCATTAGTTGGAATGAGCCAGTTACTGATGGTGGAAGCCCAATTCTGGGATATCACGTTGAAAGAAAAGAACGAAATAGCATTCTTTGGCAGACTGTAAGTAAAATGCTGGTATCAGGCAATATCTTTAAATCAACTGGACTTACCGATGGCATTGCATATGAATTCCGTGTTATCGCAGAAAATCTGGCTGGGAAAAGTAAACCAAGCAAGCCGTCTGAGCCTATGTTCGCCCTAGACCCAATAGATCCACCTGGTAAGCCGATACCTCTGAACATTACAAGACATGCAGTTACACTGAAGTGGACTAAACCAGAATATAATGGAGGTTTTAAGATAACTGGCTACACCGTTGAAAAAAGAGACCTTCCTAGTGGCCGTTGGCTGAAGGCTAATTTCAGCAATATACTAGAGACTGAATTCACTGTAAGTGGTTTGACAGAAGATGCTGCCTATGAATTCCGTGTGATCGCTAGGAATGCTGGTGGGGCTGTTAGTCAGCCCTCTGAGCCATCAGATGCAATAACTTGTAGAGATGACATTGAAGCACCAAAGATAAAGGTGGATGCAAAATACAAAGACACTTTAGTGCTGAAAGCAGGTGAAGTTTTCAGACTTGAGGCTGATGTTTCAGGTCGCCCTCCACCAACTATGGCATGGACAAAAGGAGAAAAAGAACTTGAAGACACAGCAAAATTAGAAATAAAAATAGCAGATTTCTCTACTGTTCTTATCAATAAAGATTCTTCAAGAAGAGATGGTGGTGCCTATACACTTACTGCAACGAATCCTGGTGGCTTTGCCAAGCATATCTTCAATGTTAAAGTTCTTGATAGACCTGGTCCCCCAGAAGGGCCTTTGGCTGTGTCAGAAGTCACTGCAGAAAAATGTGTACTGTCGTGGCTACCTCCACTGGATGATGGAGGAGCAAAGATTGACCATTATGTGGTTGAAAAACGTGAAACCAGTAGATTGGCATGGACAGCTGTAGCCACAGAAGTTCCATTAACTAAACTGAAGGTTACTAAGCTGTTGAAGGGCAATGAGTACGTGTTCCGTGTTATGGCTGTTAACAAATATGGAGTTGGTGAGCCTCTGGAATCAGAGCCCATTCTTGCAGTAAATCCATACGTGCCACCCGACCCACCTAAAACACCTGAAGTTACAGCAATTACTAAAGATTCTATGGTTGTCTGTTGGGGCCATCCTGATTCTGATGGTGGGAGCCCAATAACTAACTACATTGTGGAACGTCGAGACAGGACTGGTCTACGGTGGGTGAAATGTAACAAACGGGTTGTTACTGACTTACGTTATAAAGTGTCTGGACTGACAGAAGGCCATGAGTATGAATACAGAGTCATGGCTGAAAATGCTGCTGGAGTCAGTGAGCCAAGCCCAACCAGTCCATTCTATAAAGCTTGTGATACCGTATTTAAACCTGGTCCCCCAGGTAATCCTCGTGTTTTGGATAGTAGCAAGTCCTCAATTACAATAGCATGGAACAAACCCATATATGATGGTGGTTCAGAGATTACAGGTTACATGGTTGAGATTGCACTACCTGAAGAAGATGAGTGGAAGATTGTAACTCCACCAATAGGTCTAAAGGCCACTTCTTTTACCATCACTGACCTGAAAGAAAATCAAGAGTATAAAATACGAATATATGCTATGAACTCTGAAGGTCTTGGAGAACCTGCTCTTGTTCCTGGGACTCCAAAAGCTGAAGAAAGAATGCTGCCTCCAGAGATTGAACTTGATGCAGAACTACGTAAGGTTGTCACTATTAGAGCCTGCTGTACTCTAAGACTCTTTGTCCCAATTAAAGGAAGACCAGCACCTGAAGTAAAATGGACAAGAGAACATGGGGAATCTTTGGATAGAGCAAGCATTGAATCAACAAGTTCTTATACTCTACTTATTGTTGAAAATGTAAATAGATTTGATAGTGGCAAATACATACTGACAATTGAAAACAGCTCAGGTAGTAAATCAGCATTTGTGAATGTCAGAGTTCTTGATACCCCAGGGGCGCCTCAAGATTTGAAAATAAAAGAAGTTACAAAATCATCAGTTACACTCACGTGGGAGCCTCCTCTCTTAGATGGTGGCTCTAAAATAAAAAATTACATTGTTGAAAAACGTGAATCAACGAGAAAAGCTTATTCAACTGTTAATGCCAATTGCCACAAGACCAGCTGGAAAGTTGATTCACTGCAAGAAGGCTGCAACTATTACTTCAGAGTCCTAGCTGAAAATGAGTATGGAATAGGCCTTCCAGTTGAAACATCAGAATCCGTAAAAGTATCAGAAAGACCACTTCCACCAGGGAAAATAACTTTGTTGGATGTGACAAGAAATAGCGTATCCTTATCTTGGGAAAAACCTGAACATGATGGTGGTAGCAGAATTCTGGGCTACATTGTCGAAATGCAAAGCAAAGGCAGTGAAAAGTGGTCTACTTGTGCTACAGTAAAAGTTACTGAAGCCACTATTACAGGATTGATCCAAGGTGAAGAATACACCTTCCGCGTTTCAGCTCAGAATGAGAAAGGTATCAGTGATCCTCGCCAGCTGGGTATACCAGTTGTTGCAAAAGATCTTGTGATTCCACCAGCTTTCAAACTACTGTTTACCACTTTCAGTGTTCTAGCCGGAGAGGACTTAAAGGTTGATGTTCCTTTTGTTGGTCGACCCAAACCAGCAGTGTTTTGGCATAAAGATGATGTGGCACTGAAGCAGACTACAAGAGTAAATGCAGAAAGTTCAGAAAATAACACAGTGTTAACAATAAAAGAAGCATGCAGAGAAGATGTGGGGTCATATTTAGTTAAACTTACAAACTCTGCAGGTGAAGCAACTGAGACCCTAAATATTGTTGTCCTTGACAAACCAGGACCTCCAACTGGACCAGTAAAAGTAGATGAAGTAACAGCAGATAGTATTACCATTTCCTGGGAACCACCCAAATATGATGGTGGTAGCTCTATCAATAATTACATTGTAGAAAAAAGAGACACTTCCACCACCACTTGGCATATTGTGTCAGCTACTGTTGCAAGAACAACTATAAAAGCATGTCGATTAAAAACTGGCTGTGAATATCAGTTCAGAATCGCAGCTGAGAACAGGTATGGGAAGAGTACCTATCTCACTTCAGAGCCAATCATAGCTCAATACCCATTTAAAGTTCCTGGTCCACCTGGAACACCTTTTGTAACAAATGTCTCAAAAGACAGCATGGTGGTACAATGGAATGAACCAGTCAATGATGGTGGTAGCAAGATCATTGGGTATCACTTGGAGCGTAAAGAAAGAAACAGCATTCTCTGGGCTAAACTGAATAAAACACCTATTCCAGATACTAAATTTAAGACAACTGGCCTTGAGGAAGGTCTTGAATATGAGTTCAGAGTTTATGCAGAAAACATAGTGGGCATTGGAAAGGCAAGTAGAGCATCTGAATGCTATACTGCACATGACCCATGTGATCCTCCAGGTCGTCCAGAACCTATAATTGTCACAAGAAGCTCAGTAACACTTCAGTGGAAGAAACCTGTATATGATGGTGGAAGTAAGATCACAGGCTACGTTGTTGAAAAGAAGGAGCTGCCTGATGGTCGTTGGATGAAAGCAAGCTTTACAAATGTCATTGATACTCAGTTTGAAGTAACTGGTCTAGTTGAAAACCAGAGGTATGAGTTCCGTGTTATAGCACGAAATGCTGCAGGTGTTTTCAGTGAACCATCTGAGAGCTCAGGGGCAATTACAGCAAGAGATGAAGTAGAACCACCTCACATAAGTATGGATCCAAAATACAAAGACACTATTGTAGTGCATGCTGGTGAGTCATTCAAGCTTGACGCTGATGTCCATGGTAAACCAATACCTTCCATTCAGTGGTTAAAAGGCGACAGCGAGCTGACAAACACTGCTCGTATGGAAATAAAAACTACCGATTTTGCAACAAGTCTCAGTGTGAAGGAAGCCATTAGAATTGACAGTGGTCAGTATGTACTACTGGCAAAAAATGTTGCAGGTGAAAAGAAAGTTCCTGTTAATGTCAAAGTTCTTGATAGACCTGGACCACCAGAAGGACCTGTTGAGATTACAGGCGTTACTGCTGAAAAATGCATGCTATCATGGAAACCTCCACTCCAAGATGGTGGTAGTGATATTTCACACTATGTTGTAGAAAAAAGGGAAACCAGTCGTTTGGTGTGGACAGTCGTTGATTCAAACGTGCAAACCCTAAACTGCAAAGTTACAAAACTTTTAGAAGGAAATGAATATGTTTTCCGCATCATGGCAGTAAACAAATACGGCATTGGTGAACCTCTTGAGTCTGAACCAGTACTTGCCAAGAACCCATTTGTAGTGCCACTTCCACCAAAGGCACCAGAAGTCACAGCCATTACCAAGGATTCTATGATAGTTGTATGGGAAAGGCCAGCCTCAGATGGCGGTAGTGAAATCTTGGGCTATGTTCTTGAAAAACGAGATAAGGAAGGCATTCGTTGGACAAGATGCAACAAACGCCTGATAAGTGAACTGCGATACAGAGTGACTGGGCTTATAGAAAATCATGATTATGAGTATAGAGTTTCAGCTGAAAATGCTGCTGGTCTTAGTGAACCAAGCCCACCTTCCACTTACTACAAAGCATGTGATCCTATTTACAAGCCAGGTCCACCCAATAATCCTAAAGTTGTGGATGTTACAAGATCTTCAGTTTTCCTTTCATGGAGTAAACCTATCTATGATGGTGGCTCTGAAATTCAGGGATACATTGTGGAAAAATGTGATGTAAGTGATGGTGAATGGTCAATTTGTACCCCTCCAACCGGAATTAAGAATACTCACATGGAAGTGGAAAAGTTAGTGGAAAAACATGAATACAAATTCCGCATATGTGCAGTTAATAAAGCAGGAGTTGGAGAGCATGCAGATGTTCCTGATTCTGTTATTGTGGAAGAAAAGATGGAGGCACCAGACCTTGACCTTGACATGGAATTAAGGAAGATTGTAAATGTGAGAGCAGGAGGTTCCTTAAGACTGTTTGTTCCCATCAGAGGTCGTCCAACACCTGAAGTAAAATGGGGTAAAATGGATGGTGAGATCAGAGAGGCAGCTATTATTGATACCACTAGCAGTTTTACTTCCCTTGTCCTAGACAATGTAAACAGATTTGATACCGGAAAGTATACTCTGACTTTAGAAAACAGCAGTGGAACAAAGTCTGCCTTTGTCAGTGTAAGAGTACTGGATACCCCAAGTGCACCTGTTAATTTAAAAATCAGAGAGATCACTAAAGACTCTGTTTCACTTTCATGGGAGCCTCCTCTCTTGGACGGTGGAGCAAAAATTAAAAATTACATTATTGAAAAGCGTGAAGCAACAAGAAAGTCATATGCAGCTGTTGTAACAAACTGCCACAAGACTTCATGGAAAGTAGATCAACTTCAGGAGGGCTGCTATTACTTCTTCAGAATCTCTGCTGAGAATGAATATGGAATCGGCCTCCCTGAGGAAACCAGTGACCCAATTAAAGTTGCTGAAGTTCCACAGCCACCAGGGAAAATAACAGTGGATGATGTCACAAGAAACAGTGTCTCACTAAGCTGGGCAAAACCTGAACATGACGGTGGCAGCAAAATCATACAATACATTGTTGAAATGCAAGCAAAGGGTAGTGAGAAGTGGTCAGAATGTGCTCGTGTTAAAACACTTGAAGCAGTTATTACTAACCTAACTCAAGGGGAAGAATATCTTTTTAGAGTAATGGCTGTAAATGAAAAGGGTAAAAGTGATCCTAGAGCACTTGCAGTTCCAATAGTTGCCAAAGACCTGGTGATTGAACCTGATGTAAGACCTGCTTTTCACAGTTACAGTATCCAAGTGGGACAAGATCTGAAAGTAGAAGTACCAATTGCAGGTCGACCTAAACCAACCGTTACCTGGGTAAAGGATGGCCAGCCATTAAGGCAGACAACAAGAGTCAATGTGAGCGATTTGACTGATCTCACTATATTGAATATTAAAGAAACTAGCAAAGAGGACAGTGGCACTTATGAAATCACTGTTGCTAACGTTGTTGGGCAAAAATCTGCCTCTGTTGAAATTATAACTCTAGACAAACCTGACCCACCAGTAGGACCGGTGAAATTTGATGAAATAAGTGCAGAAAGTATTACCCTATCATGGAATCCCCCAGCGTACACAGGCGGCTGCCAAATCACCAACTATGTTGTTCACAAGAGAGATACAACCACCACTGTATGGGAAACAGTTTCAGCTACTGTTGCAAGAACTACGCTGAAGGTGACTAAACTGAAAACTGGTTCAGAATACCAGTTCAGAATATTTGCTGAGAACAGGTATGGGCAGAGCTTTGCACTGGAATCTGCACCTGTTGTAGCGCAGTACCCCTACAAAGAACCAGGACCTCCTGGCACACCATTTGTGACAACGGTTACAAAAGACTCTATGGTCGTACAGTGGCATGAACCGATAAATGATGGTGGCAGTAGAGTGTTGGGCTACCATCTTGAGAGAAAGGAGAAAAACAGCATTTTATGGGCTAAAGTGAATAAAACTATTATCCAGGACACAAGTTTTAAGACAACTAACCTTGAAGAAGGAATTGAATATGAGTTTCGAGTTTCTGCAGAAAATATTGTTGGTGTAGGCAAAACAAGTAAAGTTTCTGAGTGCTATGTGGCTCGTGACCCTTGCGATCCTCCAGGTCGCCCAGAAGCTATAATAATAAAAAGGAGCTCTATTACTCTACAGTGGACCAAACCAGAATATGATGGTGGAAGTAAGATTACTGGCTATATTGTAGAGAAACGTGACTTACCAGATGGTCGCTGGATGAAAGCTAGCTTCACAAATATCATTGAAACTCAGTTCACTGTAACAGGGCTTACTGAAGACCAAAGATACGAGTTTAGAGTAATTGCAAAGAATGCTGCAGGTGCAATAAGCAAACCTTCTGACAGTACAGGACCAATAACAGCAAGGGATGAAGTTGAACTTCCACGAATTTCAATGGATCCAAAGTACAAAGACACAATTGTTGTCAGTGCTGGTGAAACATTCAGACTTGAGGCTGATGTTCATGGAAAGCCACTGCCAACCATTAAGTGGTACAAAGGAGATAAAGAGCTTGAGGAAACTGCTAGATATGAAATAAAGAACACAGATTTCAGTGCATTAATAATTGTAAAAGATGCTGTTAGAGTTGATGGTGGACAGTACATTTTAGAAGCCTCTAATGTTGCAGGAACAAAGACAGTACCAGTAAATGTAAAAGTTCTGGACAGACCAGGACCTCCAGAGGGCCCAGTTCAAGTGACAGGAGTTACAGCTGAAAAATGTTCATTGGCATGGTCTCCTCCTCTTCATGATGGTGGCAGTGATATTTCTCATTACATTGTAGAGAAGAGAGAAACTAGTCGCCTAGCGTGGACTATTGTTGCTTCAGAAGTTTTACCTACAATGCTGAAAGTAACAAAACTCTTGGAAGGAAATGAATACATTTTCCGTATTATGGCAGTTAACAAATACGGGGTTGGTGAGCCGTTAGAATCTGTGCCAGTAATGATGAAAAATCCATTTGTGGTTCCTGGACCACCGAAGGCCTTGGAAATTACCAACATCACAAAGGATTCTATGACTGTCTGCTGGAACCGACCAGATAGTGATGGAGGTAGTGAAATCATAGGTTACATTGTAGAAAAGAGAGACCGAGCAGGCATCAGATGGATAAAATGCAATAAACGCCGGATTACAGATTTGCGATTAAGAGTTACAGGGTTAACAGAGGATCATGAATATGAATTCAGAGTTTCTGCTGAAAATGCTGCTGGAGTGGGCGAATCAAGTCAAGTTTCTCCTTACTTTAAAGCTTGTGACCCCATGTTCAAGCCTGGCCCACCTACAAATGCACATGTTGTGGATACCACCAAAAGTTCAATTACACTTGGTTGGAGTAAACCTATTTATGATGGTGGTTGTGAAATCCAGGGATACCTTGTAGAAATCTGTAAAGCAGATGAAGATGAATGGTCACTTGTTACTCCACAGACAGGTGTACGTGCCACTCGGTTTGAAATCAAAAAGCTTACTGAACATCAAGAATATAAACTACGAGTATGTGCCCTCAACAAGATTGGTGTAGGAGAGGCTGCATCAGTTCCTGGTACTATAAAACCAGAAGACAAACTTGAAGCTCCAGAACTTGATATTGATTCAGAGCTAAGGAAAGGAATAGTGGTTAGAGCTGGGGGGTCTGCTAGGATTCACATACCGTTCAGGGGACGACCAACACCTGACATTACATGGTCTCGAGAAGAAGGTGAATTCACAGAAAAAGTTCAGATTGATAAAGGCATAAACTACACACAACTTTCAATTGACAACTGTGATAGAAATGATGCTGCAAAGTACATCCTTAAATTGGAGAACAGCAGTGGTTCCAAATCTGCATTTGTTACAGTAAAAGTCTTGGACACACCAGGACCACCACAAAACTTGGTGGTAAAGGATATAAAGAAGGATTCTGCTGTATTATCTTGGGAACCACCCATTATTGATGGTGGTGCAAAGGTAAAGAACTACGTAATAGACAAGCGTGAGTCAACCAGGAAGGCATTTGCAAATGTAAGTGCTAAGTGTGGCAAGACAAGTTTTAAAGTTGAAAATCTTACAGAAGGAGCAATTTATTACTTCAGAGTTATGGCTGAAAATGAATTTGGAGTTGGTGTTCCAGCTGAAACCACAGATGCTGTCAAAGCCTCAGAGCCACCTCTGCCTCCTGGGAAAGTAACACTCACTGATGTGACTCAGAGAAGTGCATCACTTACATGGGAAAAACCTGAGCATGATGGAGGTAGCAGAATTTTGGGATACATTGTTGAAATGCTGCCTAAAGGAACAGACAAATGGAGTGTTGTTAGTGAGACCAAAACATGCAATGCAGTTGTGTCTGGCTTGAGTCCAGGACAGGAATATCAATTTCATGTGATTGCCTACAATGAAAAAGGCAAAAGTGATCCCAGAGCACTTGGAATTCCTGTGATAGCTAAAGACTTGACAATTGAGCCGAGTTTCAAATTGATGTTTAATACATATAGTGTACAGGCTGGAGAAGACCTGAAGGTAGAAGTACCATTTATAGGTAGACCCAAACCTACTATTACTTGGGCAAAAGATGAGCAGCCACTGAAACAGACAACCAGGCTACATATTCAGGATACATCAACATCGACTATCTTACATATTAAAGAAAGCAACAAGGAAGACTTCGGTAAATATACAGTAACAGCAACAAACACAGCAGGTACCGCAACAGAGCACCTGAGCATAATTGTACTGGAAAAACCTGGCCCACCACGAGGACCTGTCCGCTTTGATGAAGTTAGCGCAGACTTTGTTGTTTTATCATGGGATCCACCTGATTATACTGGTGGCTGTCAGATCAGCAACTATATAGTAGAAAAGCGTGACACAAGCACTACCACATTGAGCATTGTATCAGCGACTGTTGCAAGAACAACTATCAAAGCAACAAAGCTTAAAACAGGTTCTGAATATCAGTTCAGGATTTCTGCTGAAAACAGATATGGGAAGAGCTCTCCTTTGGATTCAAAACCAGTTGTTGTGCAATACCCCTACAAGGTGCCTGGGCCACCTGGAACCCCATTTGTAACAGCAGCTTCCAAGGACCATATGATTGTACAATGGCATGAACCAGTTAATGATGGAGGAAGCAAAGTTCTTGGCTACCATCTTGAGCGTAAAGACAAGAACAGCATTCTTTGGACAAAACAGAACAAGTCACTTATTGCAGACACCAAATATAAAACAGATGGCCTTGAAGAAGGTCTTGAATACGAGTTCAGAGTTTCTGCTGAAAACATTGTTGGCATTGGCAAAGTCAGCAAAGTATCAGAATTATATGTTGCCCGAGATCCTTGTGACCCACCTGGCCGCCCAGAGGCCATTGTTGTTACAAGAAATAATATCACACTGAAGTGGAAAAAACCAGAATATGATGGTGGAAGCAAAATAACTGGATACATTGTAGAAAAGAAAGAACTACCAGATGGCCGCTGGATGAAAGCCAGCTTTACAAATGTGTTGGAAACAGAATTTACAGTAAGTGGTCTCGTTGAAGACCAACGATATGAATTTAGAGTAATTGCAAGAAATGCAGCAGGTTGCTTGAGTGAACCATCTGAAAGTACAGGGCCAATTACTGCCAGAGATGAAATTGAAGCACCAAGGGCTTCACTGGATCCTAAATACAAAGATGTCATTGTTGTTCATGCTGGAGAAACCTTTGTTCTTGAAGCTGATATCCACGGCAAACCTATTCCTGACATTACATGGTCAAAAGATGGTAAAGACCTTGATGAAGCAACTGCAAGAATGGAAATTAAATCTACCATTCAGAAAACGATTCTTACTGTCAAAGACTGTATAAGATTAGATGGAGGTCAGTATACTCTTAACCTCAGAAATGTTGGTGGCACAAAATCTATACCAATCACTGTAAAAGTGCTTGACAGGCCAGGACCTCCAGAAGGACCTTTGAAGGTTACAGGTGTCACTGCAGAAAAATGCTACTTGGCATGGGCTCCACCCTTACATGATGGTGGTTCTAGTATCTCACATTATATCATTGAGAAGAGAGAGACAAGCAGGCTTTCATGGACGCAAGTAGCAACAGACGTGCAGGCTCTCAACTACAAAGTAACCAGACTCCTTGCTGGCAATGAGTACATTTTCCGTGTGATGGCAGTGAACAAATACGGAACTGGAGAACCCTTGGAATCTGAGCCAATTGTGGCTCGGAATCCTTACAAGCCCCCTGGTCCTCCATCAACACCTGAAGTTTCAGCAATCACAAAAGATTCTATGGTGGTAACATGGGGTCGCCCCGAAGACGATGGGGGAGCTGAAATTGAAGGTTACATACTTGAAAAACGTGATAAAGATGGTATCCGGTGGACCAAATGCAATAAGAAAAGGCTGACGGACTTGCGATTCAGAGTAACAGGTCTTACTGATGGGCATTTCTATGAATTTAGAGTTTCTGCTGAAAATGCTGCAGGGGTAGGGAAACCCAGTGAGCCATCCATTTTCTATCGTGCTTGTGATGTATTATATCCACCAGGTCCACCAAGCAATCCAAAGGTTACAGACACTTCCAGGTCATCAGTTTCCCTTGCCTGGAGTAAGCCCATTTATGATGGTGGTGCTCCAGTTAAGGGATATGTAGTAGAAGTAAAAGAAGCTGCTGCTGATGAGTGGACTACCTGCACCCCTCCAACAGGCCTACAAGCAAAACAGTTCACCGTAACAAAACTTAAAGAGAACCAGGAGTATAACTTCCGCATCTGTGCCATCAACTCAGAAGGAGTAGGAGAACCTGCTACTATACCTGGTACTGTCATAGCAGCAGACAAGATTGAACCTCCTGAAATTGAACTTGATGCAGATCTCAGAAAAGTAGTCACTGTACGTGCTAGTGGTACATTGCGCCTGTTTGTCACCATCAAAGGAAGACCGGAACCTGAAGTTAAATGGGACAAAGCAGAAGGAACAATTAGTGAGCGAGCTCAGATTGAAGTCACCAGTTCCTATACAATGCTGGTCATTGACAATGTTAATAGATTTGACAGTGGTAGATACAATCTTACTTTAGAGAACAACAGTGGCAAAAAATCAGCTTTTGTAAATGTCAGAGTGCTTGATACACCTAGTGCACCTATAAACCTGACAATCAGAGAAGTGAAGAAAGATTTTGTAGCATTAGCCTGGGAGCCACCTCTTATTGATGGTGGAGCTAAAATTACCAACTATGTAGTTGAAAAGCGAGAATCCACAAGAAAGGCATATGCCACAGTTACAAACAATTGCACTAAGAATTCCTTCAAAATAACTCAACTACAAGAAGGATGTAGTTACTACTTCCGTGTTCTAGCTGTAAATGAATATGGGGTTGGCTTACCAGCAGAAACACCTGACCCAGTTAAGGTTTCTGAACCACCTTCTCCACCTGCAAAGGTCATTCTTGTTGATGTGACTCGCAACTCTGTTTCAATTAAATGGGAAAAGCCAGAGAGCGATGGTGGCAGTAAAATTACTGGTTATATAGTAGAAATGCAAACTAAAGGAAGTATAAAATGGAGTGCATGTACACAGGTGAAAACATTAGAAGCAACAATAACAGGCTTAAGTATGGGAGAAGAGTACAGTTTCAGAGTTATTGCTGTTAATGAAAAAGGAAAAAGTGATCCAAGAGAACTTGGTATCCCAGTCATTGCAAAAGATATTGAAATCCAGCCATCTGCTGAACTCCTTTTCAACACGTACACTGTGAAAGCTGGAGATGATCTTAAGATTGATGTGCCATTCAGAGGGCGACCTCTTCCCACCATTAGCTGGAAGAAGGATGGAAATCCCTTAAAAGAGACAACCAGGGTAAATATTCAGACATCAAAGACTTCAACTTCACTGTCCATCAAGGAAGCTTCAAATGAAGATTTGGGACATTATGAATTACATCTTTCAAATACTGCCGGATCAACAACAGCTTCTTTAACTGTAGTTGTCCTTGACAGACCAGGACCACCAACTGATGTGCATATTGATGAAGTTAGTGCTGATAGCATAACTCTGTCTTGGAAACCTCCAGCATATGATGGTGGGTGCCATATTAGCAATTACGTTGTGGAGAAGCGAGAAACTACCACAACAACATGGGATGTAGTATCTGCAGCAGTTGCAAGAACATCAATTAAAGTATCTCGACTCACCACTGGCTCTGAATATCAGTTCCGCATTTGTGCAGAAAACCGCTATGGGAAAAGCACTTACACTAATTCTCCTTCTGTTGTGGCAGAGTATCCATTTAAGCCTCCAGGACCACCTGGAACTCCTCATGTGGTGCATGCAACTAAAACTTTCATGGTTGTAACTTGGCAGGTACCAGTTAATGATGGAGGTAGCAGAGTACTAGGATATCACTTGGAGCGTAAAGAAAGAAGCAGCATTCTTTGGACAAAAGTCAACAAGAGCCTTATACCTGATACACAAATGAAAGTTACAGGTCTCGATGAAGGACTGCTGTATGAATATCGTGTGTATGCTGAAAACATTGCCGGCATAGGCAAATGCAGTAAATCGTGTGAACCAGTTGCTGCAAGAGATCCGTGTGATCCTCCTGGTCAGCCAGAAGTTACTAACATTACAAGAACATGTGTCTCACTGAAATGGACTAAACCAGAATATGATGGTGGAGCTAAAGTAACAGGATATATTATTGAACGGAGAGAGATACCAGATGGTCGTTGGCTGAAGTGTAATTTTACTAATGTGCAAGAAACATACTTTGATGTAGGTGGACTTACAGAAGACCAGCGATATGAATTCCGTGTGATTGCAAAGAATGCCGCTGGACTCTTCAGTCAGCCATCTGAATCAACTGGACCTGTGACTGTAAAAGATGATGTAGAGGCTCCAAGAATTATGATGGATGCCAAATTCAGGGATGTTGTAGTTGTGAAAGCTGGAGAAGTGTTTAAAGTCAATGCTGATATTGCAGGACGGCCGATACCAGTGATTTCATGGACAAAGGATGGCAAGGAGCTTGAAGGAAAAGCTAGAGTTGAAATAGTCTCAACAGATCACACTACTGCAATAACCATTAAGGACTGTATCCGAGGTGATTCAGGACAGTATGTACTAACATTACAAAATGTTGCAGGAACAAGATCTTTGGCAATTAATTGCAAAGTACTTGATAGACCTGGCCCACCTGCAGGCCCATTAGAAATAAATGGCCTTACTGCTGAAAAATGCCATTTATCATGGGGACCCCCTCAAGAAAATGGTGGTGCAGATATTGATTATTATGTTGTAGAAAAACGTGAGACCAGCAGAATTGCATGGACACTTTGTGAAGGAGAGCTTAGAACAACATCCTGTAAGGTGACAAAACTACTGAAGGGTAATGAGTATATTTTCAGAGTGATGGGAGTTAACAAATACGGCGTTGGTGAGCCTCTAGAAAGTGTTGCTGTCAAAGCCCTAGACCCATTTACAGTTCCAAGTCCACCCACATCTTTAGAGATCACCAATGTGAGCAAAGATTCAATAACTCTGTGCTGGGCAAGACCTGAGTCTGATGGAGGCAATGAGATCTCTGGCTATGTAATTGAAAGGCGTGAGAAAACTAGCCTAAGATGGATTCGTGTAAACAAAAAGCCAGTCTATGATTTAAGAGTGAAATCATCTGGTCTCCGTGAAGGATGTGAATATGAATTCCGGGTTTATGCAGAAAATGCAGCTGGCCTTAGCCTTCCAAGTGAGACCACACCATTAATTCGGGCAGAAGATCCAATCTTCTTGCCATCTCCCCCATCTAAACCTAAGATTATGGATTCTACAAGGTCAAATATCACAATTGGGTGGACAAAGCCACTGTTTGATGGAGGTGCTCCAGTAACGGGATACACAGTTGAATACAAGAAAACTGATGAAACTGATTGGACAACCGCTATTCAGAACTTAAGAGGCACAGAATACACCATAACTGGATTAGTATCAGGCTCTGAGTACGTCTTTAGAGTGAAATCCATTAACAAAATTGGTGTCAGTGAACCAAGTGATGTCTCAGAACCTCAGGTGGCAAAGGAGAGAGAAGAAGAACCTGCCTTTGATATTGACAGTGAAATGCGAAAGACTTTAATTGTAAAGGCTGGTGGATCATTCACAATGACTGTTCCTTTCAGAGGCAAACCAGTCCCAAACGTAACATGGAACAAACCAGACACTGATCTTCGTACACGAGCAAGCATTGATACTTCAGATAATTGCACATCTCTTACTATTGAAAAAGCAACAAGAAACGATTCTGGAAAATACACATTAACATTGCAAAATATTCTGAACACTGCTACCCTGACTTTAATTGTAAAAGTTCTTGATACTCCTGGCCCACCATCTAATATTACAGCAAAAGATGTAACTAAAGAATCTGCTGTGTTATCTTGGGATGTTCCTGAAAATGATGGTGGAGCACCTGTAAAGAACTATGTTATTGAAAAACGAGAAGCTAGTAAAAAAGCATGGGTCACCGTGACAAACAATTGTCATCGCCTGTCCTACAAAGTGACTGGCTTGCAAGAAGGTGCCATTTACTACTTCCGGGTTTCTGGAGAAAATGAGTATGGTGTTGGAGTGCCCTCGGAGACCAAGGAGGGAACAAAAATAACAGGTGTGTTTTACTAAAAAAAAATATTTGTTAATATTTAAAAAAATACATATTTTTAAATGGTTACTTCAAAATAACATTAAAAGTGTTAAATCTGTTTACGGTAAAGAAGATTATTTTGTGGTAGGTATGTCTGTGGTTCTACAAATGAAAAAGAGCTAATAGCTTGAATTTTAAATTTTGCTTGCATTTTACTTAAAACATTTCTAATATATAAATTAATTTAAAAACACATTTTCTCAATCCACATAGCATTCTTGTGTAACTGCTGATATAAAAAGTAAATATTTGCTATATAGTTTAACCTGCTGTACTTTTTTCCTTAGAAAAACCCAGCCCACCAGAAAAACTTGGAGTAACAAATGTCACAAAGGACAGTGTTTCTCTTTCATGGCTAAAACCAGAACATGATGGTGGAAGCAGAATTGTGAGCTACCTCATTGAAGCTCTTGAGAAAGGACAGCAAAAATGGGTTAAGTGTGCAGTTGTAAAGACAACTCACCATGTTGTCCATGGTCTTAAGGAGAATGTTGACTATTTCTTCAGGGTGTTTGCAGAAAACCAGGCTGGTTTAAGTGATCCTAAGGAACTACTTCTCCCTGTTACAGTCAAAGAACACTTAGGTATGCCTTCTGACATGAGACAGAAGTTGATACACATTTAATGAGATTAATATTTAAAAAGCAAGAACGTTTTTTAATCGTTTAAATTGTTTTCCTTTCCAGAATCTCCTGAGATTGACATGAAGGGCTTCCCTCATAACACTGTATATATTCGAGCAGGATCAAATCTGAAAGTTGAAATTCCTGTTTCTGGAAAACCAGTGCCAAAGGTGACGTTATCTAGAGATGGTGTTCCACTGAAACCTACTATGAGATTTCACACAGAAACCACTGCAGAAAGTCTCATCATTAACCTTAAAGAAAGTGTGGCTGCTGATGCTGGCAGATATGATATTACTGCTGCCAACTCAAGTGGCACCACAAAATCATTTGTTAATATTGTTGTGCTGGACAGACCAGGTCCTCCTGTTGGTCCTGTTGTCCTTAGTGATATCACTGAAGAGAGTGTAACACTCAGATGGCAACCACCAGTTTATGATGGTGGAAGTCAAGTTACCAACTATATTGTACTGAAAAGGGAAACAAGTACTGCTGCTTGGTCTGAAGTGTCTGCAACTGTTGCTAGAACTGTTATCAAAGTTATGAAGCTCACAACAGGAGAAGAATACCAATTCCGCATCAAAGCTGAGAACCGCTTTGGCATCAGCGATCACATAGACTCGCAATGTGTGGTTGTCAAGCTTCCTTACAGTGAGTAACATGCTTCTCATGCTATAGCTCAATGTTTTAGTGCTCTGATGTTGAAAATACAATTTTGTTAACAATTAATCTCTTCTTTTGACATCATCAGCTACCCCTGGCCCTCCTTCCACACCATGGGTCATGAATGTCACCCGAGAGAGTATTACTGTTGGATGGCATGAACCAGTCACTAATGGTGGCAGTGCAGTCACTGGTTACCATCTGGAAATGAAAGACAGGAATAGCATATTATGGCAGAAGGCTAACAAGACCCTCATTCGCACAACTCACTTCAAAGTCAACACCATCAGTGCTGGCCTTATCTATGAATTTAGAGTTTATGCAGAAAATGCAGCTGGCATTGGAAAAGCAAGTCATCCTTCTGATCCAGTCCTTGCAATTGATGCTTGTGGTATGTATTCCTTAGAAAATAAAGAAGCCCAACCATTTAAGTAGTGCTTTTATTTTTTTTTTTTTATCTGTGATATTTTGTCATGTACCGTAAGCCAATATCCAAAACAACTGTTATTCATTAGCAATACTCTTATGTTTCCTATTGCAGAACCACCACGAAACGTTCGTGTGTCAGATATTTCCAAGACTGCCATCACTCTGTCATGGCAGAAGCCAGCATTTGATGGTGGTAGCAAAATCACTGGATACATCGTAGAAAAACGTGATCTTCCAGATGGCAGATGGACAAAAGCTAGCTTTACCAATGTTATTGAGACTCAGTTCACAGTATCTGGTCTGACACAGAATTCCCGGTATGAATTCCGGGTCTTTGCTAAAAATGCCGTTGGTTCCATTAGTAATCCCTCAGATGTTGTGGGTCCTATCACATGTGTTGATACATATGGTAAGTGTTTTGCAATGATATAACAGGACCACTTTGTGGTACTAGGAAGCTTAAAGGCAATGCTGTTTTGTAGAATCATAGGCTTTTAAATATGGAAACAACTGTGAGCTATTTGGGCATGACTGTAATGAATATCTTTGGCAGTATACGCACTTCTAAAGTCTTGCAGTATCTAATTTTTGAGCAACAGAAGTCTGCCCTTGCCCTATGGCCAAAATGGTTATATTTATACATGTCGTTGCCTTTTCTTGGTAGGATTAATTCTAACTCATTCTAGTTCTATGATTTAAGTTATACATGCTATCTTTACTTTGATCTGTATTTATGAAATGTCTGTAACTATTAGCTTAAATAAAGTATTATTATTTTCATTAAATACAAGTCTAAAATAAGCATGTTTTTAACTTATTTTTTCTTAAGGTGCACCTGAAATTGATGTGCCACCAGAATATACAGAAGTGGTGAAATATAAAGCAGGAACATCAGTTAAACTAAAACTAGGCATCTCAGGCAAGCCAATACCCACAATTGAATGGTTCAAAAATGGCAATGAGGTGCAAACCAGTGCATTAATGTCTATTGAAAACACAACAGAATTTGCTTCTATACTTATCAAGGATGCAACTCGACTCAACAGTGGCAGCTATGAATTAAAATTGAAGAATGCAATGGGTTCAGCATCAGCCCATGTTAGAGTACAGATACTTGGTATGTCTTGAGCTATGACTGTATTATACAATATTAAACAATAATTCAGTAATAAATACTTAACATTATCTTCCTTCTGCCTTCCACAGACAAGCCAGGACCCCCAAGTGGACCTATACAGTTTAAGACAGTCACTGCTGAAAAGATTACAATAATGTGGGACCCGCCAGCAGATGATGGTGGTGCACCTGTAACACACTATGTTGTTGAAAAGCGGGAGACAAGTCGGGTTGTATGGTCTTTAATTTCTGAAAAACTGGAGGGATGTATCATAACTACAACAAAAGTCATCAAAGGAAATGAATATGTGTTCCGTGTCCGTGGTGTGAACAAGTTTGGAGTTGGTGATTCACTAGAGTCTGAGCCTGTTATAGCCAAAAATTCATTTGGTAAGAAACATATAAAATAATGTATGCAGCTGAATTATCTTGTGTATTATTTGTAAGTAGTACTGATCTACTGACTTTTTTTTTTTTTTTTTTTTTGACTCAGTTACACCTGGACCACCTAGTGTACCAGAAGCCACGATGATAACCAAGAATTCTATGACTGTTGTCTGGAATAGGCCCACTGTTGATGGAGGCAGTGAAATATCAGGATATTTTCTTGAGAAACGTGACAAGAAGAGTCTGAGTTGGTTCAAAGTTACTAAAGAAACCATTCGGGACACCAGACAGAAAGTAACTGGTCTGACTGAAAACAGCGAATATCATTTCCGAGTTTGTGCTGTCAATGCAGCTGGACAAGGTCCATTTTCTGAAGCCTCTGACTTCTACAAAGCTGCAGATCCTGTTGGTAAGATACAATGTGCAGTATTTCTAATTGGTTAGAAATCAGTGAACACTGAGCAATTAGGATGGGATAGCATCACTGTAACTGAGGGCGAACTTTATTCTTCTTTATGATTAATTGTAAATCTGGCTTCTGATTATCTTTTTTTTCCCCCATAAACTGTCACTTACAGATAAGCCAGGCTCACCAACAAAGCTAAAGGTTGTGGATACAACCAAGACATCTGTCACCCTTGGCTGGATTAAACCTGCTTATGATGGAGGAAGTCCAATTACCAGCTATGTGGTGGAGAAGAGGGAAGGTGAAGAGCAAGAATGGACTGTAGTCAGTCATAAGGGAGAAGTGAGAACAACTGAGTATGTTGTATCCCGCCTTCAGCCAAGTGTTAATTATTATTTCCGAGTGTCTGCTATAAATTGTGCTGGACAAGGAGAGCCTATTGAAATGACAGAACCTGTTCAAGCTAAAGATATTCTTGGTACTGTACTTTTCAGTGATTTATCATTTTTCTGTGTTTTGTGTTTTTTAAAAACATTTCTTATTTTACATTCCAAGTATGCATTATTAATATTTACTTATTTCCACAGTGGCACCAGAGATTGATCTGGATGTTGCTCTCCGGACCTCTATTGTGGCTAAAGCAGGTGAAGATGTGCAAATAATGATTCCATTCAAAGGAAGACCTCCTCCAACAGTCACATGGAGAAAGGGTGACAAGAATCTTGGGACTGATGAAAGATATATCATCCAGAACACTGAATCATCTACACTACTTACTATTCCTCAAGTTACCCGAAACGATACAGGAAAATATGTTCTTACAATTGAAAACGGAGTTGGAGAAGCAAAATCATCATTTGTGAATGTAAAAGTACTTGACACACCATCTGCCTGCCAGAAGCTGCAGCTTAAGCATGTTTCTCGTGGCACAGTTACACTGGTATGGGAGCCACCTCTTATTAATGGTGGTTCTGAAATAACAAATTATGTAGTTGAAAAAAGAGATGCTACAAAGAGGGCCTGGTCAACTGTAACAACAAAGTGTTCTCATACCAGCTTTAAGCTAACTAACCTGTCAGAGAAGACTGCATTCTTCTTCCGTGTTCTTGCTGAAAATGAAATTGGACTGGGTGAACCTTGTGAAACATCTGAACCAGTGAAAGCTGCAGACATACCTGGACCTGTAAAAGACCTAGCCATGAAAGATTCTACAAAGACTTCTGTTAAATTGCAGTGGAGCAAACCTGACTATGATGGTGGTAGCATTATATCAGACTATGTTATTGAAAAGAAACTGCAGGAAGAAAAAGAATGGGCATATGCAGGCACAAGCAAGAGCTGTGAATTTGAAGTTGAAAAACTTAAAGAGCTTTCTGTCATGGAATTCAGAGTCTTTGCTAAAAATGAAAAAGGCATGAGTGACGGTGTTACTGTTGGACCCATTACAGTGAAAGAGCATATAATAACACCTGAAGCTGACCTTTCTGATATTCCTGGAGGTCAGATTGCAGTAAGAATCGGACATAACCTGCACATAGAACTGCCCTATAAAGGTAAACCTAAGCCATCCATGAGCTGGCTTAAGGACAACCTCCCTCTTAAAGAAACTGAACATCTTCGTTTCAAGAAAACGGAAAACAAGATAAGCTTAAGCATCAAGAATGTGAAAAAGGAACATGGTGGCAAATATACCCTAATTCTTGATAACGTAGTCTGCAGAAAAACATTCACAATTGTTGTCATCACTCTTGGCCCTCCATCTAAGCCAAAAGGACCTTTAAGACTAGATGAAATCAAAGCAGATAGTGTAGTTCTGTCATGGGAAGCTCCCGAAGATGATGGGGGAGGAGAAATTACTGGCTACAGTATTGAGAAAAGAGAAACTTCACAAATAAACTGGAAGTTGGTGTGTTCAAGTGCTGCAAGAACAACATTCAAAGTACCAAACCTTGTTAAAGATACTGAATATCAGTTTAGAGTTCGTGCAGAAAACAGATACGGAGTGAGCCCACCTCTTGTCTCAGCAGATGTTGTGGCAAAGCATCAGTTTAGACCACCAGGTGCCCCAGGCAAGCCTGTTGTATACAACATAACTGCTGATGGAATGACCATATCTTGGGATGCTCCTGTTTATGATGGTGGTTCAGAGATTATTGGATACCATGTTGAAAAGAAGGAAAGAAACAGTATTTTGTGGCAGAAGGTTAATGTTGCCTTAATATCTAACAGAGAATACAGAATTACTGGACTGCTTGAGGGCCTGGATTACCAGTTCCAAGTATATGCTGAAAACACTGCAGGTCTAAGCCGAGCTAGCGAGCCAAGCAAATTTACTTTGGCAGTCTCGCCAGTGGGTGAGTGAATGACCGATCACGCATCCAAGAAAATGTTCATCTTGTAGACTATGGTGAGCAGTAATAAATATAAATTTTAAATGTTTTCCTTTCAGACCCACCTGGTACTCCTGATTACATTGATGTCACCAGGGAAACAGTCACCCTTAAATGGACCCCCCCACTGCGTGATGGAGGCAGCAAGATTGTGGGTTACAGCATTGAGAAACGGCAAGGAAGCGAAGACCGTTGGCTCAGATGTAACTTCACTGATGTTAGTGAATGCCAATATACAGTTACAGGACTGAGTTCAGGTGACCGATATGAATTCAGAGTGCTTGCAAGAAATGCTGTTGGTACAATCAGCCCACCTTCACAGTCTTCAGGCTATATAATGACCAGAGATGAAAACAGTAAGAACTATTTCTTAATTTGTTTGTATTTGTTTACTGAATCCAGCTAGAGCTTCTGGCTGTACTGATGGGAAATGGGAGGCCAAAGGGGAAAGAACATGTGACTGAGGTCCTTCCCGTCAACTCAGAACATTTCTGTTTGTACTCCAAGGTGGGATGGTCTAAATTAAAGACCCAAATCTGGCAGCCATACATAATCAGTTGCTAAAAGGCATGACATTTATTCTGGATAAGCAGCAGCAGCAAAGTTGGAAATCATAAACTGTAGTATTCTGATGCACTGAATAATTTAGAAACGAAAATAGGCCTCAGGTAGCTTGGCATACTGTAGCAGCATATATTAATTGTGTCTTTTACCTATTGTTAGTATGATGCACTGTGTGCTTACAAGAAAAATTAGTTTCTAGTTCATATAATAACTTCTTTTCAGATAATCCCATTTTCTAAGTGAAATAATTCTATATCTGACAGTCTTTTATAATTAGTACATTAAAAATAGTATCAGGAAAAATACTTATCTATATGGGAATTGAATTATAATTTTCTTTCAGTTGCTCCAACAATTGAATTTGGCCCTGAGCACTTTGAAGGCCTTACTGTTAAAGCTGGAGAGAGCATTAGACTTAAAGCTCTAATCAAAGGACGTCCAGTACCTAAAGTGACATGGTTTAAGGATGGTAAGGAGATTGAGAAAATAATGAATATGGAAATAACTACAGCTATTGGATATAGTACAATCTTCATTAGAGATGCTACCCGGGATCATCGTGGAGTGTACACAGTAGAAGCCAAAAATGCATCCGGCACTAAACGAGAAGACATTACCTTCAGAGTACAAGGTACTGCACCAACACTTTCAGAATGCTCTTTTGAAATAGCATTTTGTTCTAAGTGCCAGAAAATTATAATTCTGAACCTTTAAAATTGCAGACACACCAGGAAAAGTTGGCGGACCGATACGATTCACAAACATTACTGGAGAAAAAGTCACATTATGGTGGGACCCTCCAGCTAATGATGGTTGTGCTTCTATTTCCCACTACATAATTGAAAAACGTGAAACCAGCAGGATTGCCTGGGCATTAGTTG
Source organism: Athene noctua (assembly GCF_965140245.1). Lineage (NCBI taxonomy): Eukaryota > Metazoa > Chordata > Aves > Strigiformes > Strigidae > Athene > Athene noctua. The sequence goes on along the minus strand of NC_134043.1, from coordinate 26,188,250 downwards.
AAGATAAATGTGAAGCTTGCAGCTACACAGCACTTAAGTTAATTAAGGGCAACGAGTACCAGTTCCGTGTCTCTGCAGTGAACAAATTTGGAGTTGGCAGACCATTGGAGTCTGATCCAGTAACCGCACAAATACCTTACAGTAAGTTTCCACCTCATTCTGTAGAAATAACTGTGGGGTTACCATCTTGTCTTTCTAATGATGTTTTTCTTTTTTCAGCTCTCCCTGATGCACCAGGAACTCCAGAGCCTACCAATGTAACAGGAGACAGTATCACGCTCACATGGGCAAGACCAAAATCAGATGGTGGAAGTGAGATAAATGAGTATATTCTAGAAAGGAGAGAAAAGAAGAGCATGCGCTGGGTTAAAGTATCCAGTAAGAGGCCCATTACTGAGAACAGATACAGAGTAACTGGCCTTGTTGAAGGCAATGAGTATGAATTCCATGTCATGGCTGAAAACGCTGCAGGAGTTGGACCTCCAAGTGATGTTTCAAAGCTGATTAAATGCAGAGAACCAGTCAGCCCACCAAGTGCTCCTAATGTTGTAAAGGTGACAGATACATCGAAGAGTAGTGTAAGCCTAGAGTGGACCAAGCCAGTTTTTGATGGAGGCATGGAAATAATTGGGTACATCATTGAGATGTGCAAAGCTGATCTTGAAGCATGGCAGAAAGTCAATGCAGAGACTGTTCTTGCTACTAAATATACCGTTGTTGATTTGGAGGCAGGAGAACACTATAAATTCAGAGTTAGTGCTGTCAATGGTGCTGGCAAAGGAGAAAGTTGTGAAGTTCCTGCTTCAGTCCAAACTGTGGACAGGCTTTCTGCACCCGAAATTGATATCGACGCAAATTTCAAGCAGACTCATATTGTAAGAGCAGGGGCAAGCATTCGTCTATTTATTGCCTTCTCTGGAAGACCTGTTCCTACTGCTGTGTGGTCCAAAGCAGATGCTAATCTTAGCTTGCGTGCTGACATTCAAACAACTGATTCATTCAGCACATTGACTGTGGAGGAATGCAATAGAAATGATGCTGGCAAGTATGTCTTTACTGTGGAAAACAACAGTGGAAGTAAGTCTATTACATTTACGGTCAAGGTTTTGGACACGCCTGGTCCACCAGGTCCTATTACATTTAAAGATGTGACTCGAGGATCTATTACTTTAATGTGGGATGCCCCTGTCCTGGATGGAGGTTCACGTATCCATCACTACATTGTGGAAAAAAGGGAAGCAAGCCGTCGTAGCTGGCAAGTGGTGAGTTCAAAATGCACTCGACAAATCTTTAAGGTCACTGATCTGGCAGAAGGTGTGCCATATTACTACCGAGTGTCAGCAGAAAATGAATATGGTGTAGGTGAACCCTGTGAATTAACAGAACCAGTTGTAGCCACGGAAGAACCTGCTCCACCTAAGAGACTAGATATTGTTGATACAACCAAATCTTCCGTAGTTTTAGCTTGGCTTAAACCTGACCATGATGGTGGTAGCCGTGTTACTGGATACCTTCTTGAAATGAAACAAAAAGGATCTGACTCCTGGATTGAAGCTGGACAAACCAAACAACTTACTTTCACTGTTGAAGGCCTTGTGGAGAACACTGAATATGAGTTCCGGGTCAAGGCAAAGAATGATGCTGGCTACAGTCAGCCGAGAGAAGCTTTCTCTTCTGTTATTATTAAGGAGCCACAGATTGAACCAACAGCAGATCTCAGTGAAATAAGCAGACAGCTTATAACATGCAAGGCTGGAAGCACCTTTACTATTGATATACCTATCAGTGGGCGCCCAGCTCCAAAAGTGACATGGAAACTTGAGGAGATGAGGCTGAAGGAAACTGAGAGAGTGACCATCAAAACAACAAAAGACAGAACCACACTGACTGTAAAGGACAGTATGAGAGGTGACTCTGGTAAATACTACCTCACGCTTGAAAACACTGCTGGTGTGAAAACATTTACTGTCACAGTGGTAGTCATAGGAAGGCCAGGTCCTGTCACTGGCCCAATTGAAATATCATCTGTCTCTGCTGAATCCTGTGTGTTGACCTGGAAAGAACCTGAAGATGATGGTGGCAGCGACATTACGAACTATATTGTAGAGAAACGTGAATCTGGCACAACGGCATGGCAGCTGGTAAATTCCAGTGTGAAACGTACACAGATCAAAGTCACTCATCTCACAAAATACCAGGAGTACAGTTTCCGAGTAAGCTCAGAAAACAGATTTGGTGTCAGCAAACCCCTTGAATCAAAACCAATAGTTGCTGAGCATCCATTTGGTAAGTGAAACACTTTTCAAAATTTGTTTTTTGTTTGTTTTTTTTTTTCTCTGACTGAGGTATTTGTAATAACTAACATTTTCCTCCCATCCTTTTTGTGTTTAGTCCCACCAAGCCCACCTTCAAGGCCAGAAGTCTATTCTGTTTCTGCAACTGCCATGGCCATTCGCTGGGAAGAACCTTATCATGATGGTGGCAGCAAAGTCATTGGATATTGGGTTGAAAAGAAGGAGCGCAACACCATCCTTTGGGTGAAGGAGAACAAAGTGCCATGCTGTGAATGCAACTACAAAATCACAGGATTGGTGGAAGGCCTAGAATATCAGTTCAGAACCTATGCTCTAAATGCTGCAGGTGTTAGTAAAGCTAGTGAAGCTTCCAGACCTGTAGTGGCTCAAAATCCAGTTGGTAAGTATTACTTTTAGAGTTATGTTTTATTTAAGAGAAATAGGATAGCATTTCTCATTTTTCTGTTTTATTCCTCCAGATCCACCAGGAAGACCGGAAGTAACAGATGTCACCAGATCTACAGTGTCCCTGAGATGGTCAGCACCCCTTTATGATGGAGGAAGCAAAATTATCGGATATATTATAGAGCGCAAACCATATACTGCATCTGGTGATGGACGCTGGCTGAAATGCAATTATACCATTGTCTCAGAAAACTTTTTTACTGTGACAGCTCTTAGTGAAGATGAAGCATACGAATTCCGTGTACTAGCAAAGAATGCTGCTGGTGTGGTTAGCAAAGGATCTGAATCAACTGGTGCTATCATTTGCAAAGATGAATACTGTAAGACATACTCACTTGGAACAATAAAAACATAATGTTCTATTTTTAGGACTGTCATGTAATTTGTTTTTAATTTGTTTTTCCTTATGACAGCACCACCAAAGGCTGAACTTGATGCCAGACTACAGGGAGAAGTTGTGACCATTAGGGCTGGATCAGATCTTGTCCTTGATGCAGCCATTGGTGGGAAACCAGAACCAAAAGTCTTCTGGTCCAAAGGTGACAGAGAACTGGATCTATGTGAGAAAATATCTCTGCAATACACCAGCAAACGAGCCATTGCAGTTATCAAGTTCTGTGACAGAAGTGATAGTGGAAAATATACTTTAACAGTTAAAAATGCCAGTGGAATGAAACAACTTTCTGTTCTTGTCAAAGTGCTTGGTATGTATTCCATGATTAATATTCATACGTAGTATACTAAAAACCCCACATTCTTTTAAATAAGAGTGAGACCCTTTTCCTTAGCTGCTAATAACAATACTTATTTTCATCTCTACCCAGATTCACCAGGTCCATGTGCAGGCAAAATCACAGTTAGCAGAGTAACAGAAGAGAAATGTACTCTGGCATGGAACATTCCTGAGGAAGATGGAGGTGCACAAATCACTCACTACATCGTAGAAAGACGTGAAACCAGCAGACTTCACTGGGTTATTGTTGAGGCTGAATGCCAGACTTTATCATACGTGGTAACAAAACTTATTAAAAATAATGAGTACATCTTCCGTGTGAGAGCTGTCAACAAATATGGACCAGGTGTTCCACTTGAATCAGAACCTGTGATTGCCAGGAATGCTTTCAGTGAGTATTACTACCTTCCATTCTGCATCAGAATGTTTGGAATATTTCTCATAAACAATATGTTAAATAATAATTTTTTTTTCACCTTTCAATAAAAACAGCTATACCAACACAGCCTGGTGCTCCTGAAGAAGTGAGTGTCGGCAAGGAACATATTATTATTCAGTGGACGAAACCAGAATCAGATGGTGGCAGTGAGATTAAGGACTACCTTGTGGACAAACGTGAAAGGAAAAGTCTGCGCTGGACACGAGTGAACAGAGATTACACTGTTTATGACACCAGACTGAAAGTCACTGGTCTCATGGAAGGCAGCCAGTACCAGTTCCGTGTCACTGCAGTGAATGCTGCTGGGAACAGTGAGCCTAGCGAAGCTTCACAGTACATGTTATGTAAAGAACCGTCATGTAAGTTACCATAATATTTACTTATAATAATGGTGCATAAACCCATGTTGCCACTTCAGTTAAGATACCCAAATCCACTGAACTAGATAGTATTAGAATAAATTTAAAAGCTCTTACAGTTCATTTTAAATTTATTTCCTGGAATTAGCTGTTTAGAAATTGATTTTAACTGTAAAATGTTTCCTTTGTGGATGTAAAATGCATTTTCTTCTTTTTCAAAGATACTCCTGCACCGCCTTCCGCTCCGAGAGTTGTGGATACTACTAAGCACAGCATAAGTTTAGCATGGTCAAAGCCCACATACGACGGTGGTGCTGACATCTTAGGCTATGTTCTTGAAATGAAAGAAGAAGGTACTGAACAGTGGTATCGACCACATACAACTGCCACTCTAAGGAATGCTGAGTTCACTGTGACTGGTCTTAAAACAGCCCAGAAATACCAATTCAGAGTTGCTGCTACAAATGTGAATGGTATGAGTGAATTTAGTGAATCATCAGCAGAAATAGAACCTGTGGAAAGAATAGGTAATTTGAAAACTTAATGGATATTTTAAGGAATAATTATATTTTCATTTAGAACTACTAAAAGATTCATTAATTCCGTGTTTCTTACACCCTTCATCAGAAATACCTGAGCTTGAGCTTGCTGATGATCTGAAGAAGACAGTTACAGTCAGAGCCGGTGGTTCCCTACGTCTAATGGTCTCTGTATCTGGCAGACCTGCTCCTGTAATCACATGGAGCAAGCAGGGTGTTGACCTTGTGAGTCGAGCGATTATTGATACTACAGACAGCTACACCCTTCTTATTGTGGATAAAGTTAATCGCTATGATGCTGGAAAATATGTCATTGAGGCTGAAAATCAATCAGGAAAAAAATCTGCAACTATTTCTGTCAAAGTGTATGGTAAGTACTGCTACAATTGTATACGGGTATTACATCAATCATAGAGTACGTTGCTCAGGAATAAGGAAGTCATCAATTTCCAAAGGAAATTTGCAGCTTAAATAACATCATGAGAATGTTTGGGAAGTCATAAAAACAATCTAATCCAAAGGAAAATACATAGTTTCTAAAGCTGTAATAGTTTATAAATCAAATCCCAGCAGTTTTGTTTTTTTTTTTTTTTTTTTAATGGAGAAACAGTCATTGACTCTAAAAGGAAATGATCCAAAAGGAAAAAAAATCTTGTTTGTTTGTTTGTTTGTTTTAGATACACCTGGTCCACCTGCTGCAGTGAGAATTAAGGAAGTATCAAAAGATTCTGTGACGCTTACTTGGGATATTCCAACTATTGACGGAGGAGCCCCAGTCAACAATTATATAATTGAGAAACGTGAAGCTTCTATGAGAGCTTACAAGACTGTCACTATCAAATGCAGCAAGACATTTTATAGAGTTACTGGACTTCTAGAAGGAGCTTTGTATTATTTCAGAGTTCTACCAGAAAATATTTACGGCATTGGTGAAGCTTGTGAAACATCTGATGCAGTACTAGTATCTGATGTCCCCATGGTACCACAAAAACTTGAAGTGATTGACACCACTAAATCAACTGTTACTCTTGCATGGGAGAAACCATCACATGATGGTGGCAGCAGATTAACTGGCTATGTTATTGAGGCCAGCAAAGCTGGAACAGAAAGATGGCTGAAGGTAGTGACACTGAAGCCTACCGTCTACGAGCATACAATTATCTCTCTCAATGAGGGTGAACAGTACTTGTTCAGGGTCAGAGCACAGAATCAGAAGGGCGTGTCAGAACCACGAGAGATTGTCACAGCAGTGACAGTACAAGACCAAAAGGGTAGGTATCTACTCTTAAAAATAACAGGGTGAAGCTTATACCAACTGAATGTGATATTTATAAAATGGATATTTAAAATATCAATTATTTACTTTTCTTAGTTCTACCAACAATTGACTTCGCTGGAATACCTCAGAAGACAATTCATGTACCTGCTGGCAAGCCCATTGAGTTAGCTATTCCAATTGAAGGACGACCACCCCCAGCTGCATCATGGTTCTTTGCTGGTTCTAAACTAAAAGAATCAGAACGCATCAAAATGGAGACTGTTGCCAAAACGGCTAAATTAACTGTGCGTGAGACCACCATACATGACACTGGAGAGTATACACTGGAACTGAAGAACACAACTGGAACAGTTACTGATACAATAAAGGTTATAATCCTTGGTAAGTATTTATGAAAATAGCTGTCTGTGATCTTTCTCCATCTGAACTTTGTTGCATCAGCAATATGATTCATTTTCTCCACATTATTTATTTCTTTGTCTTTTAATTTTTTTTTTTTTTTTTTTTTTTTTTTTTTTTTTTTTTTTGTAGACAAACCTGGACCACCTGTTGGGCCTATCCGAATTGATGACATTGATTCAAATTACGTAACCATCTCCTGGGAGCCACCTGAGCTAGATGGTGGAGCTACCCTTAGTGGCTATGTGGTTGAACAGCGCGATGCTCACCGTCCTGGATGGTTGCCAGTTTCAGAGTCAGTAACCAGAACAATGTTTAAGTTCACCAGACTTGTTGAAGGTGCAGAATACGTGTTCCGCGTCGCTGCTACAAACCGCTTTGGAATTGGATCTTACCTGCAGTCTGAAATTATAGAATGCAAAAGCAGAATCCGTAAGTCTGCATTTTTGCTTATTCTCTACCTTTAAAAATAAAAATATATATTTAAATGGGCTTATATACCCACATATAGAGAAGATTTTTCTAGATTATACTAGTTCCTTTTGACAAATAAAATGGTACATTATGATGCGCAGTAGTCTTGTTGTATTTCCAGTGACAAATGCCATCCATAAATCTATATAGATATTCTAGATGCACTACACAGAACCTGGATGGTAAACTTGGATTTCTGCTCATGTCTACTATTAGCCTTGAAAAATTGTTTTACCTGATTACAAAAACAGGAGCATTTCACTGACCTAATTTGTAAAGTACTTTGACATTTGCTGATAAAACAAGTTTGTTGTGACATTGATATTACATTGTCATTCACAATATTTTGCATATTACTAATGTGTAGAATCATTTGATGCTTTCTTCACTAATTCTGTGTTATGTTTTTACAGGTATTCCTGGTCCTCCTGGCACTCCAGAAGTGTTTGATGTCTCTCGAGATGGCATGACATTAACTTGGTATCCTCCAGAAGATGATGGTGACTCACAGATTACTGGTTATATTGTAGAACGCAAAGAAGTTAGAGCAGATAGATGGATCCGTGTGAATAAAGTTCCAGTCACTATGACTCGTTACCGTTCCACTGGGTTGGTTGAAGGATTAGAATATGAACATCGAGTCACAGCAATCAATGCAAGAGGCACTGGGAAACCCAGCCGTCCTTCCAAGTCTGCTGTTGCCAGAGATCCAATTGGTAAGTAATTTCCTACATAGATTAAGCACATCATGGAAGAAATGAATGATAATAGTAAAAACTACTCTTTTTTTCTAATTCGGAAATTTATCTGGGTCTATTAACAAATGAGATTCTGACTGGAGAAAACCAAGAAAATAATAGTGAAAATCTTTCATTCTAAGTTTTCCTGTATAAATCCTATAGACTCAATACAGATCATACGATGCAAGTTGGAATTTCTTTTATCTTCTAAATATTAATAAAAAAGATCCCAGCCCCCACATCTGATCTTCTTTTCCAGCTCCTCCAGGTAAACCTCAGAATCCAAGAGTCACTGATACTACAAGAACATCTGTCTCCCTGGCTTGGAGTCCACCAGAAGATGAAGGTGGTTCTAAAGTTACTGGCTACTTAATTGAGATGCAGAAGGTTGATCAATTTGAATGGACCAAATGCAATACCACACCAACGAAGATTCGTGAATACACCTTAACACATCTCCCCCAGGGTGCAGAGTACAGATTCCGTGTGCTAGCCTGTAATGCTGGTGGGCCAGGAGAACCTGCTGAGGTGCCAGGAACAGTCAAAATAACAGAAATGCTTGGTAAGGCTGTTCAAGTCTTAACTCTCATTGAAAGTTTTTTTAAAAAGTATTTACCTAAAGCAGGTATGATAAAATCTGTAAAACAGACCTAACATGACATGTTAATTTTCTTTATAGAATATCCTGACTATGAACTTGATGAAAAATACCAGGAAGGTCTCATGGTGAGACAAGGTGGAGTTATCAGGCTTACAATACCCATTAAGGGTAAGCCCATCCCAATATGCAAATGGACAAAAGAAGGACACGACATCAGCAAGAGGGCCATGATTGCGACTTCTGACACTCACACGGAACTTGTGATCAAAGATGCAGAAAGAGAAGATTCAGGCACCTATGATTTGGCACTTGAAAACAAGTGTGGAAAAAAAGCTGTTTATATTAAAGTCAGAGTGATTGGCATTCCAAATCCACCAGAAGGGCCACTTGAGTATGATGATATACAGGCTCGCTCTGTCAGAGTAAGCTGGAGACCTCCTACAGATGATGGTGGTGCAGATATCCTAGGTTATATTGTTGAGAGACGAGAGGTACCGAAGACTGCCTGGTACACTGTTGACTCCAGAGTGAAAGGGACATCCCTAGTGGTGAAAGGGCTCAAAGAAAATGTGGAATATCACTTCCGTGTTTCTGCTGAAAACCATTTTGGTATTAGCAAATCTCTCAAATCTGAAGAACCAGCAGTACCAAAGACACCACTAAGTAAGTCCCCTTTTAGAATTTTTTTTTTTAATAAATTTTAATTACTACATTATGGTTCTAAAAGTGCAATAGTATATGTAAACGTTTTAATGTTATGTGACTATTATTTCTATTATTTTTGTTATTATAATTATCAACAGATCCTCCAGAGCCTCCAAACAACCCACCTGAAGTGCTCGATGTTACAAAGAGTTCTGTCAACTTGTCCTGGTCCAGACCTAAAGATGATGGTGGCTCTCGTGTAACTGGCTACTACATTGAGCGTAAAGAGACTTCTACAGAAAAATGGGTCCGGCACAATAAGACACAGATTACCACTACAATGTACACAGTCACAGGACTTGTTCCAGATGCTGAATATCAATTCCGTATCATTGCTCAAAATGACATCGGTGAAAGTGAAGCAAGTCCTTCTTCTGAACCAGTTGTATGCAAGGATCCATTTGGTAGGAAAATGTTTGCATTAACAGATGTTTTCAAGAGCAACTTAGTGCCATTTAGAGAGTAATTTATTTTCTGTATCTATTTTAATTTTCAGACAAACCAAGCCAACCTGGAGAAATTGAGATCACTTCTATATTTAAGGACAGCATTACATTAGAGTGGGAACGACCTGAAAGTGATGGTGGCAAAGAGATCCTTGGCTACTGGGTTGAATATCGCCAGTCTGGAGAAAGCACCTGGAAAAAGTGCAATAAAGAACGCATCAAGGACAGGCAGTTTACAGTAGGAGGTTTACTAGAGGCTACGGAATATGAATTCCGTGTTTTTGCAGAAAATCAGACTGGCCTCAGCAGACCTCGAAGGACTGCCATGGCAGTGAAAACTAAATTAACATGTAAGCAAAAATATATTGTCATATTTGCTGTGATATTGTGATTTGCTGTGTCATAAACCACAGTGCTTCACTTAAAATGCTGTCTATATGTTTTACATGTTGTTTGCTAACATGACTGTCCTAAAGCACAGCCTTTCAAGTATAAGAGACAGAAGTAGAAATGAAAATTAATTTCCAGTAATATAGTAATAGAAGAAAATTTCTTAGTAATATTCATTATTTTTAAATTTTCTTTATTGTAGCTGGAGAAGCACCTGCCATAAAAAAAGAAATGCAGGATGTTACGACTAAACTGGGTGAAGCAGCTCAGCTAACATGCCAGATTGTTGGGAGACCTTTGCCTGATATTAAATGGTACAGATTTGGCAAAGAACTGGTGCAAAGCCGAAAATACAAAATGTCATCTGATGGACGCAATCATACCCTGACAGTAATAACAGATGAACAGGAAGATGAAGGTCTCTACACTTGTATGGCTAGCAATGATGTTGGAGAAATTGAAACTAGTGGCAAGCTATTATTGCAGGCTCCTCCTCAATTCCACCCTGGCTTCCCGTTGAAAGAGAAATACTATGCTGGTGCAGGTGGCACCCTCCGCCTTCACATCGTATATATTGGCCGACCAGTACCAGCGATAACTTGGTTCCACGGCAACAAACCTTTGAGAGGATCAGAAACAGTTACTATTGAGAACACAGAGCATTATACTCATCTTGCTATTAAGAATGTCCAGCACAAGACTCATGCTGGGAAGTACAAAGTGCAACTCAGTAACATATTTGGAACAGTTGACACTGTACTTAATGTGGAAATACAAGGTAATTAATTTCATTTTCAGTATTTTTGTGGAATATTTTCTCAAATAATTATTGGCAAAAGAATTAAAAACTTTATGCCTTTTCTTTTACAGATAAGCCAGAAAAACCAGTAGGGCCAATTGTTATAGAGTCTATACTGAAGAATTCTGTGGTGATAAGCTGGAAACCACCAGAAGATGATGGAGGTGCTATGATAACCAATTACATCATAGAGAAACATGAAGCTAAGGAAGGAGCAGAATGGCAACTTGTATCTTCAAGCATTTCAGGCACAACCTGCAGAATTGTTAACCTAACTGAAAATGCAGGCTATTATTTCCGTGTTTTTGCTCAGAATACATATGGCATTAGTGAAGCACTGGAGGTTTCATCAGTTGTTGTTATGAAGCCTCCATTTGGTAAGTAGACACCAAAATAGCAGTATCTGTATGCCCCTGTAATTGCTAAGGCATGCTCACTTCGGTTTCTGAACTTTTTTATTCTTTACAGAAAAACCAGGACAACCTGGTCAGCCAGTAGCAAGTGCTATCACAAAGGATTCTTGTGTTGTCTCATGGAAGCCACCTGCAAGTGATGGTGGTGCAAAGATTAGAACTTACTATCTTGAGAAACGTGAGAAGAAACAAAACAAGTGGATTTCTGTAACAACAGATGAAATTCGTGAAACAGTGTATTCTGTGAAAGATCTTATTGAAGGTCTTGAATATGAATTCCGTGTAAAATGTGAAAATCTTGGTGGTGAAAGTGAGTGGAGTGAGGTATCACAACCAGTCATTCCAAAATCTGATGTACCGATTCAAGCTCCACATTTCAAGGAAGAACTAAGGAATCTGAATGTGAAATTTCAAGCTAATGCCACATTTGTCTGCAAAGTCACAGGTCATCCTAAACCAATTGTCAAGTGGTACAGACAAGGCAAAGAAATCATGCCAGATGGTGAAAAGATCAAGATACAGGAATTCAAGGGTGGATACCACCAGCTGGTGATCACAAATGTAACAGATGATGATGCTACAGTATATCAAGTTAGAGCTACCAACCAAGGAGGATCTGTGTCTGGCACTGCCTCTTTGGACGTTGAAGGTGAATGAAGGGTCTTGATTCCTAAGACAAATTCTTTTAAATCTTTGAATGTTTAGACTATTGGCAAGCTCATGTGCTTTTGGTCATGCGTTGTTTTTTCTTTCTTTTTCTATTCCAGTTCCTGCAAAGATTCACTTGCCCAAAAACCTGGAAGGCATGGGAGCTGTTCATGCCCTCCGAGGGGAAGTAGTGAGCATCAAGATTCCATTCAGTGGCAAGCCTCACCCTGTGATCACATGGCAGAAGGGACAAGACCTCATCGATACTAATGGACACTATCAAGTCATTGTTACGCGATCATTCACATCTCTTGTTTTCCCGAACGGTGTTGACAGAAAAGATGCAGGGTTTTACATTGTTTGTGCCAAAAACAGATTTGGAATTGATCAAAAAACAGTTGAATTAGATGTGGCTGATGTGCCTGATCCACCAAGAGGTCTGAAGGTAACTGACATTTCAAGGGATTCAGTTAACTTAACCTGGAATGAACCAGCTACTGATGGTGGAAGCAGAATCATAAACTACATTATTGAGAAACGTGCTACAACAGCAGAGAGATGGATTCGCGTTGCACAAGCTCGTGATACACGATACACAGTGGTGAACCTATTTGGCAAGACCACCTACCAGTTCCGTGTAATTGCAGAAAACAAGTTTGGCCAAAGCCAACCTTCTGAACCTACTGATCCAATTATAACAAAGGAAGATAAAACCAGAGTAATGAACTATGATGAAGAAGTTGATGAGACCAGAGAAGTCACCACAGTTAAAGCAGCTCACTATTCTACAAAAGAACTCTATGACAAATACATGATTGCAGAAGAGCTTGGACGTGGGCAGTTTGGCATTGCACACCGCTGTGTTGAGGCAGTTTCAAAAAAGACTTACCTGGCCAAGTTTGTCAAAGTAAAGGGTGCTGACCAAGTTTTGGTAAAGAAAGAAATTTCCATTCTAAACATTGCTAGGCATCGAAATATCCTGTATCTTCATGAATCATTTGAGAGCCTAGAAGAATTGGTCATGATCTTTGAATTCATTTCTGGAGTTGACATCTTTGAAAGAATCAGCACAGCTTCATTTGAACTTAATGAAAGAGAAATAGTAAGTTACGTACGCCAGGTCTGTGATGCGCTAGAGTTTCTGCATCGCCACAGCATTGGACATTTTGATATTAAACCAGACAATATTATTTACTTCACAAGAAGAAGCTCTGTAGTTAAAATTGTTGAATTTGGTCAAGCCAGACAATTGAAGCCTGGAGACAGCTTTAGACTCCAGTTCACTTCTCCTGAATATTATGCACCTGAAGTACATCATCATGATTTGGTCAGTACAGCTACTGACATGTGGTCCGTTGGTGCTCTAACATATATACTTCTCAGTGGCATTAATCCTTTCATTGCTGAAACAAACCAACAAGTTATTGAAAATATTCTAAATGCTGAATACAACTTTGATGATGAAGCATTCAAAGACGTAAGCATTGAGGCCATGGACTTCATTGATCGCCTACTAGTAAAGGAAAGAAAAGCTCGGATGACAGCTGCTGAAGCACTTAACCATGTGTGGCTAAAACAGCAGACAGAAAAGACCAGCACTAAAGTCATCAAGACCTTGAGGCACAGGCGTTACTACCAAACTCTAGTAAAGAAGGAGTGGAACACAGTTGTGTCAGTAGCCCGCATTTCCTGTGGAGGTGCTATTAGAACTCAGAAAGGCATAACAGTGGCTAAAGTTAAAGTTGCACCAATAGACATCGGTCCCATTGCTGGACAGATAAAGCATACTGTTACAGAAGAAGGAGGGCATGCCAAATATGTCTGTAGGATTGAAAACTATGATCAGTCCACACAAGTTACATGGTACTTTGGTATGAGGCAATTAGAAAGCAGTGAGAAATATGAAATCAAATATGAAGAAGGTGTGGCAACCATGTATGTCAAAGATGTTTCTAAATCTGATGATGGCACCTACAGATGCAAGGTAGTAAATGATTATGGTGAAGATAGCTCTTATGCAGAACTTTTTGTTAAAGGCGTGAGAGAAATTTCTGAGTACTACAGATGCAGAACCGTTAGGAAAGTGAAACGACGAGTTGATACTATGAGATTATTAGAGCGTCCACCAGAATTTACTCTGCCTTTGTATAACCGCACTGCATACATTGGAGAAAACGTCAGGTTCGGAGTAACTATAACAGTTCACCCAGAACCTCGCTTAACATGGTTCAAATCAGGCCAGAAAATCAAACCTGGTGATGATGATAAGAAGTATACTTTTGAATCAGACAAGGGTCTTTACCAACTCATCATCAATAATGTCACTGAAGAGGATGATGCTGAATACAGTATTGTGGCACGCAACAAATATGGTGAAGACAGCTGCAAAGCCAAGCTGACTGTGATTCCGCATCCACCTCCAGCAGATGCCACACTCAGGCCAATGTTTAAAAGACTGCTGGCAAATGCTGAATGTCAAGAAGGCCAAAATGTCAGTTTTGAGATCAGGGTATCTGGTGTACCAAAACCAACGCTGAAATGGGAGAAAGATGGTCAACCTCTATCCTTTGGTCCTAACTTTGATATAATTCATGAAGGTTTAGATTATTATGCTTTGCATATTAGAGAAACTTTACCAGAAGACAGTGGTTATTACAGAGTTACTGCCACAAACAGTGCTGGATCTACAAGCTGTCAGGCTTATCTAAAAGTTGAACGCTTGAAATATGTCAAGCGTGAGTACAAGACTGAAGAAGAACGGGAGAAGCACGTACAGAGGCAAATTGACAAGACCTTACGAATGGCAGAAATCCTATCTGGGGTTGAAGCTGTTCCACTGACACAAACTGCACAAGAAGCTCTCAGAGAAGCTGCTATCTTATATAAACCAGCTGTTAGCACTAAGAATGTCAAAGGTGAATATGAAATTAAGAAAGAAGAAAAGAAGGAAGAAAGAAGGCTGCGTATGCCATACGAGGTCCCAGAGCCTCGCAAACATGTACGCACTACTCTTGAGGAAGATCAGAACATTAAACACTTTGTGCCTCTGTCAGACATGAAGTGGTACAAGAGGCTGCGAGACCAGTACGAAATGCCAGGAAAACTTGAGAGAACGGTTCAGAAACGCCAGAAACGCATACGTCTTTCCAGGTGGGAGCAATTCTATGTGATGCCACTGCCACGCATTTCTGATCAGTATAAGCCTAAGTGGCGCATACCAAAGCTAACACAAGATGATCTTGAAATTGTGAGACCAGCACGTCGGCGTACCCCATCTCCAGACTATGAATATTACTTTAGACCAAGAAGACGATCGCTTGGTGACTTGTCTGATGAGGAATTACTCCTGCCTATTGATGACTATTTAGCCATGAAGAGAACTGAAGAGGAAAGACTGCGCCTTGAAGAAGAGCTGGAGTTAGGCTTTTCTGCTTCCCCACCAAGAAGTCCCCCACGCTTTGAACTGTCTGCCCTTCGGTATTCTACTGCAGGAGCACAGGTTAGATCAGAGGAAGAAAGAAAAAGAGAGCTGAGGTATTCAAGCTATCACATCCCAACTAAAGCTGAGACCAGTGCAACCTATGCAGAGCTTCGTCAGCGCCATGACAGGGCTGCCTATAGACCACCTAAACAAAAGCAAAGAATAATGGACGAAAGAGAGGATGAAGAATTGCTCCGTCCTGTTGGCACTGCTCAACGGCTCTCTGAATACAGGAGTGAGCTTGAATATATGGCAGAGGAGGAAAAGAGTAGACTCAGGAGAAGGAGGGAAAGAGAAATAACTGAAATCACATCAGAAGAAGAAGAAGAAATAGAAATGGTGCAACATGTTCACAGGGAATTTTCACCTCCCTCTAGATTACTAAGGAGAAGAAGATCTCTTTCTCCAACTTATATTGAGTTGATGCGTCCTGTATCTGAATTAATTCGACCTCGCTCACGGCCTCCTGAAGAAAGTGAGAGAAGATCCCCAACACCAGAGAGAACTCGGCCACGCTCACCTAGCCCAGTTTCTAGTGAAAGATCGCTCTCTCGGTTTGAGAGGATGGCAAGATTTGATATATTTTCTAGGTATGAGTCCATGAAATCTGCTTTGAAAACTCAGAAAGCTATGGAAAGGAAATATGAAGTTCTGACTCAGCAGCCTTTCACTCTTGACCATGCTCCTCGCATTACCCTGAGAATGCGCTCACACCGAGTACCATGTGGCCATAATACCAGGTTCATTCTAAATGTCCAGTCAAAACCAACTGCTGAAGTGAAGTGGTACCATAATGGTATTGAGCTCCAGGAGAGCAGTAAGATACATTTCACTAACACCAGTGGTGTATTAACTCTGGAGATTCTTGACTGCCACATTGATGACAGTGGAACATACCGGGCTGTATGCACAAACTACAAAGGGGAATGCTCTGATTATGCAACGCTAGATGTTACTGGAGGAGATTACACTACATACTCTTCTCAGCGGAGAGATGAAGAAGTACCAAGGTCAATTTTACCTGACTTGACAAAAACAGAGGCATATGCAGTCTCCTCATTTAAGAAAGCATCTGCTACAGAATCAAGTTCCTCAGTAAGAGAGGTCAAATCAGAAATGTCAGCAACAAGAGAATCACTTTTATCATATGAACACTATGCTGCTTCTGAAGAAAAAATCACTGCAGCTGAAGAAAAATCACTGGAAGAAAGGACTGTACACAAGACATTCAAAAGCACTCTACCAGCAACAATCCTTACAAAGCCACGGTCAATCACAGTTGCTGAAGGGGAGACTGCAAGATTTTCCTGTGATGCTGATGGTGAACCAGCACCAGTAATAACATGGTTCCGTGCAGGTCAACCCATTGTTTCCTCAAGGCGCTTCCAAGTAACACGAACACAGTACAAGTCCACCTTTGAAATTTCTTCAGTCCAGATATCAGATGAAGGAAGTTACACTGTTGTGGTGGAAAACTCTGAAGGAAGACAGGAAGCGCACTTTACTTTGACCATTCAAAGATCAAAAATTCCTGCTAAAACAATTACATCACCCCCAACAATCAAATCTCCTGAGCCTCATGTAAAGTCTCCAGAGCCAGTTAAGTCTCCTAAACGAGTGAAATCTCCTGAACCCATCAGTGGCCCCCCAAGAGCAAAGTCACCACCTGGAGACAAATCAGTACCAGCAGAGAAAGTGCAATTACTAACTGCTTCTCCACCAAAGATAAAACAGCATCTGAAAGCAGAAACTCTTGGAGATAAGGTAAAGCTATCCTGTGCAGTTGAAAGCAATGTTTTAAGTGTCAGAGAAGTGGTTTGGTACAAGGATGGCAAAAAACTGAAAGAAGACCATCATTTCAAGTTTCATTATGCAGCAGATGGCACCTATGAGCTCAAGATCCATGAGCTCATGGAATCTGATAAAGGAGAATACACCTGTGAAATTATTGGGGAAGGAGGCATTTCAAAAACTAGCTTCCAGTTTACTGGCCAAGTATTTAAAAATATCCATTCCCAGGTAAGAGGTGCATCTGAAACTCATAAATCAGTTCAAAAAGAAGATGAGGTGCTTACAGTTTCTACCCAGAAGAAATCAGCAGTGGCAACTGAAGAAAAAGCAGCAGTTCAAGAAGTCATTAAAAAGTCAGTTGTTACTGAAGATGTCAAACAATTGAAAGCAGAAATTAAAGCTTCTTCAACTAAAATGACAGTGTCCGAAGGGCAGAAATTGATGCTAAAAGCCAACATTCCTGGTGCCTCTGAAGTAAAATGGGTGCTGAATGGAATGGATCTGAGAAATTCAGATGATTACAGATATGGTGTTTCTGGAAGTGATCACACACTAACTATCAAAAAAGCTAGTAATAAAGATGAAGGTATACTTACCTGTGAGGGTAAAACTGATGAAGGCATTATTAAATGCCAGTATGTTCTGACCTTTTCTAAAGAACGCTCCAATGAACCAGCATTTATCATGCAGCCTAAGTCTCAAAATGTCAATGAAGGACAAGATGTATTGTTCACCTGTGAAGTTTCTGGGGATCCTTCACCTGAAATTGAGTGGTTCAAGAATAATCAACCTGTAAGTATTTATTTAATATTTTTATTTGAAATTAGAATTACTCCGAAAACTGATCTTAATGAAACCATTCTTTTCCTTCCTCAGATTGCTGTTTCATCACACATCCGAGTAACACGGTCTAAAAACATATATTCTCTTGAGATTCGAAATGCAGCAGTGAGTGACACTGGAAAATACACAGTCAAAGCAAAAAATTACCATGGGCAGTGCTCTGCTACAGCATCTTTGACTGTACTCCGTAAGTTTGTTCTCTGGGTCTTGTCTTCAGACTGATCACAACTTTTTGCTGTGGTGTGTCTACTAAAACGACTTATGATAAAAGCCACTGGTAATGTTGATTCAGGTTTATCACCAAGTTCCTATTTCTTTTGTATATTATACCTACAGAACTAAAACAGCATTAGAAATCTTTATAACACTCACAGAGGAGCACACAAATGCTCTATTACATCAATAGATGCATGCTAACAGAAAGCTATGAGCATTCCTTCTAGGATGACTGTGTTAAGACCTTGGTGCTGGCAATTACTATTTCCTCATTCACTAACAGAATCTGTTCCAATAAAACGAAGTCATTCCACAGTTAAAACTTTTTATGGTTAACTTGGCCATAACTGAACTGGGTTTAGTATTTTATTGGCTGTACCGTATCCCAGTTCCTAGCATCAAGGGGTTGCTATGATATGCTTGTATGACTCTGCTTGGGTTTAAAGGAAAGATGCAGTGACTGAGATTTTCTGTTACCTTTCACAGCTACAGAACAATGCAGTGAAATACAGACTTTCCTATACCATGCTTGTAAGCACTTGAAAATGTTTCACAACTTCTACAACTGAACGCACACAATTTCTCAGTGTTGAATTGTAGTACTGGTTCTAATAGGAAAGGCTGTGTGACAATCTGTTTCTTCTTAAGTATTTTTCCTTCAAGTTCATACATACTAGTAACAGTTCTGTTTCCTACTTGTTTCATGTATAAATTACTGTAATCCTCAATCAAATCATTGTAAACAATTTTATACTCCACTGCAGTTTTCCATTGAAAGCAAACTATTCTGTCTCTTCATTTCTGTAAAATTAACCATATAGTACTGCATGACTTTGTTCGTTAATGTGATGTTATTGGTTTTTCCTTCTATGTTTGCGATGCTCCCCAGCTCTAATTGAAGAGCCTCCAAAAGAGGTAGTATTGAAGACAAGTGGCGACGCAAGCATGCACGAAAGTTTTTCTTCTCAGTCCGTTCAGATGGCTTCTTCTAAGCAAGAGGCTTCATTCAGCAGTTTCAGCAGTAGCAGCATGACTGAAATGAAATTTGCAAGCATGTCTGCCAAAAGCATGTCCTCCATGAAAGAATCCTTTGTAGAGATGAGCTCCAGCAGTATTATGGGGAAATCTAGTATGGCTCAACTGGAGAGTTCAACTAGTAAAATGCTTAAATCAGGTCTGAGAGGTGAGCAATACAATTACTGGTTGAGTTAGTGCTTCAAATATCCTGAAATAGTCATCAGAGTAACACTGCTGCATGGCTTAGTGGAAACAGACTAACTTGGTATTTCTTCTCCTGTTTTGTAAAGGAGTACCACCCAAAATTGAAGCTCTCCCATCTGATATCAGCATCGACGAGGGAAAAGTTCTCACACTATCTTGTGCCTTTTCCGGTGAACCTGCTCCCGAAATAACATGGTACTGCAGAGGGAGAAAAATTACCAGTCAGGACCAGCGAGGCAGATTCCACATTGAAACCAGTGAAGATCTAACCACCTTGATCATCATGGATGTCCAGAAGAACGACGGCGGACTTTATACCCTGAATTTAGGAAATGAATTTGGTACTGATTCTGCCACTGTGAATATTAACATTCGATCAATTTAGAGAGCTTGATCTGTATTATTTACACTTGTCTTTTTACAAGTGATTCATATATGGACTGAAGTATCTGATATGTAAATATAAAAAAAATATTTTTGTACCTACCTGAATGAGACGAAGTCCAGAGCTATACATTATGAGTTATAGTCATTATTGACCTAAGAATTTGAAACACTTTTTTCACTGACATGTACATACTGTATATAGCCGAAGTTAACGGTTATGAAGTTTTGTACCATTTATTTTATGACATTTTGAAATGTAACTTTTGGAACTAACAGTTGGTAGGAGAAAGTTTCCTAGCAAACGACTACCCTGCTCAACATTTAACTAATTTTTGCGCCTCAACTCATTGTTGATG
This sequence comes from Athene noctua, assembly GCF_965140245.1. Classification (NCBI taxonomy): domain Eukaryota; kingdom Metazoa; phylum Chordata; class Aves; order Strigiformes; family Strigidae; genus Athene; species Athene noctua. The sequence continues at coordinate 26,168,232 of NC_134043.1, read as the reverse complement.
TCTAAGAATGCCTCAACAGGTAGAGAGGCTCCCTGTTGAAGATTACCTACACCTAAGAGATGATACTGTGCGTCGTATTTTATACACGCACGAATATTTATGTTGAATCAGAAATGTAAGGCATTGGTGATGCTTGCAATTACCCTCCTGTAAGCATTGCTTTAATGTTTTACATTGGATCTGATTATGTCACAATTTCCATACCTGACTGACAATTTTTGGACAAAGTGCAAGCGGCCAGCACTTTGTTCACCCACTGTCTGTGTACTGTTTCTGACATATTGACTGCCTGAATAGCTTTAAAAAAGTAACATCACCTGGCCATCCCCTTAATCAACGAAGCTATTTAGGTACTCAAGTGCAGCAGCAGTACCCCCTCTCGGAGGTTCATAGGATGAGTGATTGAGTTTGTGTGGTAGCATTAGATAGCCAGTAGTCACTTCCGGGCAACTAAGCAATGAACCACAGTTTGAAAACAAACTGTTGTTACAACATCAAATACTGCCCTGCACTTCAATTTGCTTTAGTTCTCCTAATGTAGTAATAAATCTCGTTAGCTGTTGAACCTCCTTGAGATAGATTTGCTCATTTGAAATAAAGCATGCTTTCTGCACCATAAAAATCTGTGACTCCTTGTTATTTATTTATTTATTATGCTCTGTTTTTACAGTTCCTGTACTACACTACAGAACAGGAGTTGCTGAAAGAAAAGACTATTTTTATTATATTTTTACTGGAAGACTAATTCTCCAATGTAAACCAGATAGCTAACTGTTGAAAATCCAGTCATCTATTAGAAACAGCTTGGCCACCAGAAAGCCAGCCTTAAACGAGACTTTAAAAAACACGTTTTCTTCTAGCATATGCCTAAACATTATGCTGTTCTTATTATCCCTCTGTTAAGTGAATTTCCAGGCCTCCCACTACACCCTGTGTGGATCATTTGCTAACCTCTCTCCTTTATAGCTGGTCTCTGCTGAAAGTGGTTAAAAAATTGCCTCCAGGAAAGCTGGCTATTGCCTCCTTTTTTTGGCAGCGACAACTGGTATAGACTAGTTGACTCTAATTGCCTGGACCTACGAATTCTCACCTCCCATGTAAGGGCCCATGCCCTCTCAGTCCTTCATCCCTTGAGTCAGCTGACATACGTATAGGAACAAAGCCTGTCTTTACACAGTCCCTGGCGTGGCATGGGTGGAAATCACAAATCCCATGCAGGCAGATTACAATTTTGGTCATCTATGGAAAAGAGTATCGAGGTCAAAGGAGCAACTCTGCTTCTAGAATTCACTCTGGTCCCTAAAAAAATCTTGAGAGCAAATACACTTACAGCAATACAACACTGCTTCAGGAGAGCATTAATCAGTTAGCAACACTATGCATCACTATGACTCCCAGCATACTACTGCTACTGAAGAAAACCCTCAGAACCATCAGTAGTAAAGCTGGTAGTATGTTTAAAAACCTATTCCAAAAAGACTCACTATAAAAGCAGACATTTTTTTTAATCTCCTATAAACTGATACACTATCAACCACTAGCTATCCAGTAATGGAGGAAAACTGATAAATGGGGATGAAACAAGGACTAAAGTAAAAATAAGTATTTCAGAAGATTTAAGTTTGGGGTCAGGACAAGATCTGGACTTTTTCAAGTGATGAAACCAGGAATATTTAGAAGCAATCATAAAGATAAAAGAGTTTAAGAGTATGTGGTATCTCTTCCTTAGGGAGGAAAGTAAAAAAGAATGATAGAAATGAGGTAAAAGAGGCCATTTATTTTAATCTTTAAAACACTCAAAGGAAAAAAAAAAAAAAAAACAAACCCAAAAAAACCTCAAGAAAGCTTCTCATTCTAATTCCATTAAATGTTTAGAAAAACCCCAACAAACTCAAAAAACACCAACATGCAGTAGTAAAGTCTTGTTTAATCAACAACTAACTTGTGCACACAAGCACATAATAAAATTAACACTAAAAATTCAAGTCAGTCATCTCAGCAGAAAGTAATAGTGACAGAGAGCATCTGCAGATTTAAGCATGGACTCTTCTCCACAAGTGCTACCAAAAAACTATCTTCCATGGCCTCTACTGAGTCTAGACATAGTTACTTGTTCAAGAGGACAGCACACTGGTGTGGGAGTGTAAGCAAGTTGTTCATTTAGCCTCTATCTCTCTGGCCCAACTCTGCACAGTACTTAAGCTAGCACACCTAACTTTAAGCAGATGAGTCACATGCCTAAAAATAGGATTTAAAGTACTTACAGGCTTTGCTCAAGCACAGCTTTAATAGGTAACTTTACATGCCAACCTGCTGAGCCAGCGGTTTTGCACATGGCTGCTAAGCAAACAACAATAGATTAAGCAGTCTCTGGATTAAAAAATAAACATGAGAAATGAACATTTTGAATTATTTGCTTATTATATTCAGGTCAAATATTGGAATTTTTAACTGTACAAGCTGACATCTGCTCTCTTTAAAGATAAAATCTATTGCCTTATAGTACCATGTTCAGAAAAATATCCTACCACCGATAATATCCTACCACCGATATGTGTGTGAAGGCATTTGGAATTCCAGATTTCCTGGCTCCTGATGTGTAAGGAGAAAAGTTTGTAACAAAGCTCTGTGAGCTGCTGTATAAATTCTACTATAGGGCCATACATTCTCTATTAACATTTTACATTTGGCAGACTGTGAAAAATAACTGCACAGCCATAACAACACTGAGATTCACTTTACCCCTAGCAGATAAGAAACCCTAGTCTTAACATCGCCTTTCAATTTTTACCATTGTCTCCAGTTTTAACTTCTCCCTTCAAGTGGAGAAAACTATATGAACAGAATACAAAAACTTCACAACTCTGATAAAATATTAAAATTAAATCTTCTCTAGTTGTGTTTTCCCCTTTTTTTCCCTTCCCTTCCCCCTTTTTGAAGATTATAATATTCTAGAGCTTGGATTTAAAAATAATAATCTTAATGTTTGTTAAAAAAAAAAAAACAAACACAAACCAAAACAAAACCTGAAGCATAATACAGTCAAACATAAAACAGTCATTCCCACACTGGAACATGGTATGGTACTAACAGCAGTGGTATAAAGGAGAAAGGATGACAGAGAAAATAAGTACTCTGACACGTCAGAAAATGAGTCAGTGAATAGAAAAATGAGAGTCAGACCCATGTAAGGTAATTACTACCTGCTGCTGAAACTGTAACCCAAACTCTGTGGAAGATGCCTAGGCGTCCTATAATGTGCACTGCGAAAGTAAGATGGAGAAGTAGCCAAAGCAGTATTTATCACAAGAGAATATGAAACACAGGGAAAAGAAGGAGACGCTCTTAAATCCTGGCCCTCAACAGTATTTAAAGTATTATCTTTGACATCAATAATTGACAGTCTTGGCGATGCCTGTTTACCCTTCCCTTTGAAAAAGCTGAAGGAGGCCTGATTTTTTTATGGATGTGTTCTAAAAAAACCCACAAGATACAGTTCTGCTCTCGTCTTCAGCCTTCTCTCCATGTGTGTGCTGGTTAGAGCAGTCAGGATATGGCTATAGGTGTACCTATGTATATTGGTGCATAAATAGCCATGATGATAGTGGCCTACAAGAAAAAGGCAGCTCCAGACAGGGAAACAGTATGACTACTTTCTTACGGTACTCACTTGCCAAAAAACATTCTGCATTATTCATCCAGACTTAACAAATATCAAAACGCTAAGTAAATTAAATTCCTAAATAACACCTTCTAATCACTATTGTATGTACACAGTGGGAAGAGCAGAGGTAAAGCACTTCCTTTAGAATGTTTTAAAGTGCAAGCCTCTCTTCTAGTAAGCTTGTTCACGTCAGTGTGTTAGACCTCCTTTGCAAAATAGTGAAGCACTGGTCCCCCCACTGTATGGGGGGAGGGATGCCTAGTTTCCGAATCTTAGTTCACTGCTTAAGTTAGCTGCTAAGTCCTTCCAAGACAGTGGATGGATGGACACACACAGTTAGTCATCTGGGGAGCTTTACAAGTGAAATGGCAATCTACAGGGTCCTTTGGTCTTCAGTGTTAAACAGCAGAGAGATCTTCACGATGGCAACTGTGACTTTGGGTACCAGGTTCACATCAACCCCCTTTAAGCAATTAACTTTATCTTCTAGATCTGGAACTTGAACCCTTATGTTCAGCCCTGAAAGCAGTCAGTAAAGAAACACCAATAACAGGCAGGTTTCACATTAACTCTTTTAAAGAAGGATAATGATGAACAGCCAAAAAAAAATAGTTAATTTTCAGACACAGACATTTCTTTCATTCAGGTATTATACGTCTTTAAAAAGTTATTATCTTACACCAGCAGGAACAGCTACAGTACAATACTTAAAACTGATGGTGATATAACAAGCAAAACTCATTTATAGCTTGCAAAAATAATGCTAACACAAATAGCTGTGATTTCAATGTTTAAATAAAGTAAAATTTTATGATCATTAATTCTTTACAGTACAAGCTGGTAAGTCATTTAAGCACATTCTAATTATCTGATGTTAGACTTTGGAGATTTAAGCTGGCAACCAGAACTTACCACTTTTCACTGAAATATATGTAGTATGCTTAAATTCTTTAAGTGATAAATACTATTTAGAAAATTGGTTTCAGGTTGATCTCTTCAGAAGCAACTGAAATCAAAACTAGGAGTACTGACTGCACAGTCTATATTGAGGTTCAGCTCCCATTCTCTACCAGAAAGAACAATGATACAATTACACATTCCTGATAAGCTCTGCCCTAAATTTGAAAATGAAAATGAAAGAGCATCCAGGTTGTTTTTTTTTTAAATCTTACTATACACGGATCATTGTGATTTTCAGAAATGACTACTTTGCTCCAGATGCCAAAGTAAGATGGCATATCATCTTCACTGATTTCACTGAAATGCATTTATTTTAGGATCTTTGCCACAGAGTTTGGCACAAGTATATATAAAAAAGGTTGATTTAACTTCAGCAGGAACATGTTACATGTACAGAAAGCCATCATTCCAGCTTTACTGACAAGGAAAAACCCAAAACAGTGCTGAAGTAATTATATGCAAATTTTGTGCTTGAATCTAATCATTACAACTTCTGTCTAAACAATCCTATCTGTGGCAGTATTTAAAATTATTTTTTACTACCACATGCACTGATCAGTCTCAAGAGTGTTTTTGCACAACATGGAATCCAAACTATTTTCTCTGTAGTAGCTGAAAGCCACAGAAAGATATTTGTTAATGTGACATGTACTTAACACTGTACAAGCTGGCAGAAACCTCAGTGAAATTTCAAAAAGCAGCTCTAAGATAGCATAGGATTCAAGATAACACTCACTGCAATATGTAGTTTACTTCTCTGAACATTTTTTTTAATACTTAGTTTTACAATTGTCATAAGTGTCATACAGAATACATAAAAGCAACATTCAGAAAAAATGTACAAGCATGTGTGTGGCTGATATGCATATGCAAATGCTAATTTCATGAAAACTGACAGAACTGAGCACAAATGACAGCTCTGAGCTGGTATCCACAAATAACTTTACTTGTACAAACCATTTCATTCAGCAATGACATAATGGTTTATAAATGGGTATTTTATATATGAGCAAGAGCTCATACGTTTTTCCTCAACATTTGGACCTGTTTTGATTTAGATAAATCAACATTCCAGAAATTTTAAGTAAAGCTTCCATTCCATTTCCATCTGTCCTCTCCAGCCTGCTTCAAAAACACCAAATTATTATTATACACAAAAGGAAGACTAGTTAAACCAAATTAAAGAAGATTTGATTATAAAAACAGATTTTGGTATGTGCTTGAGTGCAAAAAACCCTGTACATTTATTTAGCAATTGTGTAAATCAAAACCAGTAAATGGCTTGCTTAAAGTGCTCTATAGCTCAAATTTTATAGACCAAGTTTATCCCTAAATTAATACCAAAAAAACCCCCCAAAAGTTTACAATGCTAACACTAGCGACCTTATGGACCAAGGTGCTAGCAGGCACTGTTATACTATATTACTTATTAATTATTAACAGAGTCAGACTCCGATCTCACTTACAGTTAATGCAAATTTACACTGATGTAACTGAGAGCAGAATCCATCTTCTGGTATATACCATCCTCAAATAATATAAAGGAGTCACAAAAACAGAAGCTCCCTTTTGTATAAATATGTCATAAATAAAATATGTATAGATACAAATATTCATTACAACAGCAGCTTTATGGTCTAATGTTTCAGCTTTTGCTTCTATAATACTTTGCTAAAAACACATCTTAAGTGAGCAGAGTAATCTTAACGGTGCTGCATTAGCTACTTGTGATACTACACGCCCTGGAAACAATTTATGCACATTTTGAAGCCTTTAGTAGATCTTTAGACCTTTAGTAGTGAAAGTAGGTAGAAATTTTTGATGCAAAAAGAATAAATAAATAAAAATTATTAAATATCCAATGTTTGGTACAAATGCTTCATATTAAGTTATTTTTATACATTTGTTTAGAAAAATACACTAAATATTTCTACTTTCATTGGCTAAAAATAAGGACCAGATTATGTATATCTTTGTGTTTTTAAAGAAGGCAATGTCAGTTACCATCAAGCTGCTAGAGTAGACCCATTAGTGCTTGTTCCCATTGCCCTTACACAGGCACAAAAGCCATTGCAGGGCTAATCACAGTTCCTGGCGGATGACCTGGTGCAAATGACCAAGAGGCCCATGGCACAAGTTGCATCTTCTCAAAAAAATGAAACTTTTTTGCTGAAGTTTATAACCTGCAGGTTTACTAATGTATCAGTCAGACCTTAACACTTTTTAAAAAGAGCTACATTTACAAATGTGGATGCTTATCTGTTAAGCCATCATTTGTTCCAAAAAATGCACATTCAAACTGTGAAATATTAGGAAAATACTCTTGCAAATAAACTATATAAAGATAAAATACACTTCAAAGATAGTTTTTGTGTTATTCTATAAAGTGCAGAGAAATCCTTCTAAAAAGGGAAATGACTACTTCTTATAACAACAGTATAATTACAGCAGCTTTTGCATAGCATTATTTATAGAAAATGGAATACTTTCAGTTTCTTCAGGAAGAAAAGGACGAAAAACTCCCTTCCAGTTCAGATCTTTCCTTTGATACTGATCTATTTTCTTCAGGAATGGTTGATGATACCAGGTCTCCATTGACAGCAGTTCTAGAAGAGTGAGCAGATCCTATGAAAATATCAAGGAGTATTTAATTTTCAACTCCAAAAAACCCTCATCCAATCTGTCACTTATTCTATTTGCTAACTATTTCCTATACATAAGCAATCAGAAGCATAATTACTCTGGACTTTTCCTGAAAGATTTCAATCAATACGATGCCAAGGATGATGGATACGAAGAATGTTCAGCTAGTATAAATGAAGTAAATTTTTTGGTTTATACACAATGATTTTTACATCATGAAGGACACTAATCTGTGAGGTGCAAACATATTATGTATGATGAACACATGAACTTTTTTTTTTAAATAACAGATGCATCAATAAACATTTAATTAAAACATTATTATTAAAATGAGATGGACAACTTACTGCAAGTTGGGTATTGCTAGGCTACTTGATGGGAAAAAGGAAGAACTAAGATAACTGGAAGGAAGCAAAGTGAGCTTCTGACACAATAAAAAAAACAAAAAAAAACCAGGGTAACTGAGCTAGAAAATACATAGAGCTACATAGTAAGGAACAAAAAAACCCCCTGGTATTAGCAGAAACACACAGGACAACGACTCTTCTCAGCAGTCCTGGAAAGAGTCAGACTGGGTAACCAACACCAAAAAGTCCAGATGGTAACAACAAAAGCCTTGCGTTACAGGAAGATAGTGCCCTCTAACAACCAAAACTTTTCACTGAAAAGAAAACTTCTTCCTCAGGATGATAGGACAGCTGCTTTAAACAGGGTAATAAATCATATGAAAAGATACAAAAGAAAACCACCCTTCTGCCAAACTTACTCTGAGAATCTTCCAAGGGAATATCACTGTAAGATTCTGTATCTGAGTATGTTCTTCTACGCTGCTGTGAAAATCGGTGAAGGGATGAAATCGGTTCTTTTACAGAGTGATTATTCCTACAAAAGCAGAGAGATCTGTAATGACTCACACAAACTTAATATACTTTAAATTTAAAACAATTTCAGTGCTTAGATTAAACTTTTAGCATCAAAGTTTTTCGCTACACTAAATCAAAAGTGGTAAAACAAAAATGGGTCGACAGAAAATTCTTAATTTTCACAATTATGAAGCCTGGAAATGGAAATAAAAATCTTATATAATCTTTGCATGCAGATGAAAATAACTCGAGAATCTGAAATACTGACCCAGAAAGAATGTTAGCTTTTCAAGCTCTGTGTCTAATTTCAGGAACTTGTCAGAATAAGTCATTTGCATAAAGTTTCTAGCATGAAGAAATTTTTTATAGTGTATTAGAGAAAGCAGCAGCATTATTTGCCATCAAAGTGATAATCTGCACCCTTAGTTTTCAAAATTAGATCAATTTATGTCGTTTAATTTTTCTTCCTCAAGTAAACATTTGATTTTAATGCTAGCAGGTACCAGGAGGTTTTTTGAGACATAATCCATTAGGGTTATGGTGTAGTTGGGAACTGTCAGTGTTAGGTTAGTGGTTGGACTAGATGATCTTCAAGGTGTTTTCAAACCTAGATGATTCTGTGATAAGGAAAAAGCTTAATGAAATAGAAAATTACCTTTCTGAATAGCAAGGACCAGGGTGGCTAATGGAACGCTTCATCTAGGGAAAAAAATCCAAACAAAAAACCACACCAAAAATGTCACAAGATACTTATAAGAATAATATGCATACCTACATTAATTTTTACTTTATTTACAGTCTCTACAAAGAGGGAGGACAATCTTTCTAATTAAAAGCAATCATTCTCATTTAAAAATTATATTTAACTATTTGAAAACAGATGGATTGTCATCAATATTAAGTTAGAAAACATTCACACAGGAAGCTTACTACAAAAACTACCTAGTTTCTATGGAACTCATTCTCTCTTGCTCCAAAGTTACTCACAGAGACATTTTTTAATTACTGTGATATACAGAAATATCAAGACATTTTTCCTCTACCAAATGCAAGCTTAAATTCCCTAATACACAATAAAGCCATAGCCTGCCTCTCGATTCCTTGTGGTTTTCCTGATATCACTGTCAAATCTCTACAGATAGCAAAGAAAGTTATTAATTTAAACCAATAATGATCAGCTTTGAAGTAAACTGATTGAAGATAAGAGACGAGATCCAAGTGCAAAGAGATTCCCACAACACAGTTCATCTTGCAATCTATACATATGATTGCCAAGACATTTAAGTTGATTCCACATACCCTGTCCTTCTAAGGGAAATAATCAGTATTAAAGACTTATGCAAGTAAACCCCCTTTACCATTATTTACCTTTTTGTTAAATAAAAGCATATTAGATTAATACAAACAGTTCAAACTGTTTGTAACTAACTGAAATATATGCTATCTTGCTGAAATGTTTCAAGTCACAAGGCACTTATCTGTTTAAACAGAAGGCAAGGTTATGAAATTTTTAAGATCAGTGCACAGCTAGCATTCTATAAAACAAAGAAACAGTTGAACTGAGGAAAAGTTAAACCTCATTCATTTAAGAAATACATCATTACAGGGTCTTGACATGTACAATAAATTTCTCTTGATTCTGTAAAGGCTAGCAAACAAACACTGGGAATGGAAAATCATTGATTTATATTCAGGACCAGTACTGATCATAATAGATTCAAGATTTCAACTGCTCAAATCATAGCACATAGCAATAGGATATTCTTCCACCATTCTTTTCCCCATCCAACTAACAATATGACACTTAGGAAAAAAAAAAAATTATTTAAATGTCTAAACCATTTGGACAGGTGATGGTGACACAGGAGAAACTAAGGGATCAGGGTGAGGCAGCTGGAACATTTCTGGCTTAAACTTGGCATTAGCAATCTTCACACATTCTTCAAGTGTTGTGATAAATGTATTACATGTTGCACTAAGCAAGGAAGAGGCTTCATTCATGTTCTGAAAATAAATGAAAGCACAAGCATAAGCAAGGAAAAAACCTTTCAGGTTTGGGGGTTTTTTTTCAGAGGCAAATACAACTCACCACCACCACCACTCACACACACTAATTTCCTTCATTACCACTAGGAACTTCTATTTCCCATTTCATTTAATCAAACGTGCTCCTTCCAATGAGGTTATTTTAAGCAAACAAATATGACAGCATTGTAATTTCTTTCTGAATTGGAACTTCTTTCTGACATCTGAATTTCTTTAGGGTATCAGCCAACAATACTGTAACGTTTTTACTGCAAAGCTTTTCTCAGAGTGACTAACTGGTATCAGAAGATCACTCAGTTAAACAAATGAATTGCAGCACAATGTGCAAACAGCTTGATCACTCCAGTGCAAGGAGCCTGCAAGTCAGTTGCACCGTGCTGTAAATGGACAACAATTTGCTGTGTTGTGACTGAGCATCAATCCCTTCCTTTGCCCTGAGTAGACAACGATATTGTCCACATCTTGGCTCAAGAGTGTAAAGAATTATGCCATTCATCATTTCCAGTACTAACCTTCATTCAAAAGCAGAAATACTAGAATAATTTTACGTGTGCATATTCAAAGAGTCTTATCTACACTGCAGGTTTCCAATACCTGTAACACCAGCCTTTCAGTGATTACAAAGTGGAATACACTCCTACGCAAGGAAGTAAAGAATGGACAAACAAGACTTTTTCAACTACTCTGCTCGTAACAGAGATGGACAAGACAAATCATTGCATAACTCATATGGCACCTCTTTTAACCAAATGACTCAATAACACAATTGTTTCCTAATACAGTTAAATCATCCAGGTACTTTCCACATGTAATCACTTTCATTATTATATATGCACAAGCACTCAAAAAAATGACCTTAGGTTAAATCTTCCAATGTTAGGAGATGAAAAAGGCATAAGATGTCAACAGAAACCTTGAGGTGTATGATATAATTAGGTTCTCCAATGGTATTCTACAAATTCCGTACCTCAATGCTGGGAGGAGATCGAGTCTCATCATGGTGAACAAATTCTTGTATTGTATGAACTTGTTGCATTAGAAGATCACAGTAGAGTCGAAGTTCGGACATTTTGGTTTTAAGAGATTCATTGGTCTCATTTATTTCTGTAAAAAATAAAGGAAATATCAATTTATTACATACAATGTATGCACACGTTTTAATTTTTCAAGCACCTTCCATTTAAATTTACATATCAATTTAAAAATTAACTTAAAAACTTTTATTTAATTTTGAGGAAAATTGGATTCTGCAATGAGTCAAGAACTGTGCTTGAAGCAGACAAAAGTTTGTACTTTTGGATGACTGACACTAATCTAATGACCATTAAGAGGTACAGTACTAGGAAAGATAAAGTTGAAATCTTTCTTAGCTGCAGTGTAATGTAGACAAAATTTAGTGGATGAAATTTACACCCACCAGAGTGGCTGGAGATGGTTACTTTAAGCCATCCTGAAAATTTATAGAAAAAACACTAGAAACTATAAAGAATCAAAATAGCAGAAATTAAATGGCTTCTCAACAGCTATAAACAGTATGTTTGTTTTTGTAATGACCCTAAGTTGCCAGTATTTCAGCTTCTTAAGATGGAAAAAGTCAGCAGAAGCGACCTCCAATTCAAACATCAAGGGAGAATCTACCATATAGATGACTAGAAATAATTACAATTCATATTTAAAGACAATAATGCTGACTTTCTGCCACAATATTTGCACTATCGTCACCTGAAAACAAGCATTTGAGAAAGTGGTAAGATTGTATATGCTCTAGGTAGCATACATACCTTTTTCTTTTTTTGTTCTGCTATCTGCTAAACAGGCTTTTGCACTACCCAGTGCTACCAGCCACCTTTGCCTTTCGGCTGCATTAACTGCTTTCATATAGAAATGCTGTTCCCCTGGGATGATGAGCTCCATTCTTGTGTTGTCTGTTGCATGAACTTACAATACAGGAGAAAAAAAAAAAGGTTTTAAAGGTTTTATTATTTAAAAAAATAATAATAACCTCAAGTCAGTAACAATAATTTAATACTGATCAAAGTTTTTAAAATGTTTATTACAATCCCATAGTAATACAGTAAATCACAATGTGCCACCACTAAACAATGAAGAGCCCAAAGCCCCTTAACCCTTCTCCCCAGCATGCCTTCAAGTCAATAGGTAGGAACACGAGCCACTGTACAGTGGCCAAACTCAAGTACAACAGGATTCCCTTCCTGCATATGTATCTAATAATTGTTGTATTCCAAACCTGGAAAACTGAAGAGTTTTGTTGCAAGGACAAGTATTTACAGAGAACTAGACAAAAACTGAAATAATCTCCCTTCTAGATGAAATCTAGCTTCAGGTTGCAGAAATCTGGCTTCAGGTTGCAGAGTCCTAGAACCAAGAACTGAGGTGGGCTCTATTTACAGCCTATTATATCCAGTGCTACATCTTTAATCAAATACTCAGCTGAGTTTCATGTTATCAACCCCAATTCCTCCAGACCCACTCCCCACAAGCCATGGATGCAGGTGACTGCACCAAATCCAGACTTTAACTGCTATCTTTCTTTCACCAAAAGAACAAGATGACAAGCAAAATGAACAACTGGTAAGGCCAAAAAATGATATCTTCCACTTTACATCACTGATTTAGTCTACAGCAAGGAAATGGGTAACAAAAAGGAGTTACCACAAGAAAAATACTTGGTGGACCACTTTTTAATATACAAGTACCCACATCACAAGCCCAGTCCTCTGCAGCTATTTGGAAAGAGGTCAAGAGTTCAAAGCAATGGAGAGTTATACAGTGCTGTGCCATTAGCCAAGGAGGCTGATGCACAGCTTAGAATACACTAAAGGCTAAACTCACAGTCCAACATAAACAGTTCATTTCTAACTCTAACGTATCCATCACCATTGCACATGGGCAGCTGCTAACAGTGACAAAAGTAAAAACAACTCAGGAAAACATCTCTGGTTTTTAAGAGTCTCTCCTTTTGGGTCGCTGCTGCTACTCTTCTAAAAAGGTAGCATTCATGATTCAGTCTCTTATCATTGGTCATAAGGGGGAAAAGCAGTAGAACTTAAATAACTAGCCAAGACAACTTCAAGCATAAGCCACATACAACTATTTACAACAAAAAAAGAATATATGGTGGGTTCTAAATTTCAAAGCAGTGCTCTAACTGTCAAAAACATTTTTCCTTTGTCATCACTTAATAATTCACATTTATTATCATTTGTGAACTATGAAGCAGTCACACTGGACTACTGAGAGATAAAAATAGAGGAGGAAAAACTTGTGATGCAAAATGTATGTTGGGTGATCTTTCCTGTTTCTCTGGCAGCTAAAATTTCCTCAAGCAGAAATCTTCTTACCTTTTATTTCACACACAGCCATCTTTATACTTCCTTTGCTGCCTTTGCAAACATCGTCCTGTGAATCATAGTATGACAATATCCCATTGTCTAAAACAAACCACCGAGGCTGCCAACCTAGCGGGATCAAAAAAATGAAAAAGAATGTTTAGTCTAATTACTAAATTGCAAATCAAATTCAGCTCTTTGGCTGTTAAAACTTTCATTAAAAATGCAAACATTAAACTACTCTTGCAATGCACCTGGAAGTAAGCAATCTGCATGGTCTGAAGACCAGAGCTGCTCTGTAACTAGACTAGTAGTATGGATATTTCACTCTCATTCTTTTTGAATGCAAGATCAGCAGTATTTCAATTTTCACTATATTCCATTCTAGAGCAAAATTAATTTAACCACCAAGGAATCCTATTTTGAAGGCTGACAATTTAAATACCTCTGAAGAACCCTTCTCATTCAAGTATATTTTTGAGGTAGGCTTTCTTAAGATTGTAGGATCTTATTTATAAGAAACAAATAAATGACAGATGTCACCAACCACAATGTTATGGTCTTCTCTGCCTACTGTATTTCAGTGAAAACTTATTTCACGCTTAACTATTGACACACCATCTTCTCTGACAGTAGCCCAGCTCCACCACTCAACGTCAATTTAATGTGAGTTATGGTGCAGGGAACTGGCTTATACTCCTAGGTCCATTTGTGAGGACAGCATACACCAGCTCCTCTACTGAGGTTTTCATCAGCTTTCCATTAGCAAAATTGTATTATGATCTCTTACTTCACTACATCTCCAAAACAGAGCAGCATTACATCACATAAATTATTGTCATGGGCATCTTGGATTAAAGTATATTAGTATTCCTTGCCCCCCCCCCCTTTTTTTCCTTTTTCTTAAACAGCTATTTCATAAAACTTGACACTCATTGGAATAGGTGCCCTAATTTCTAACAGTACTAAATGCAAACCGTTTTGCCTGGTAAATCACCTTTGTTTCTAAATACAACATAGACCTGAAATATTCCAGTAGAGCATTACAAATACGCTGGCCCATTACAGTCTGGGTCTGCTGTACAATATGAGATTATCCCTCTATTTTACAACTTGACACCAAACTTCAACTTCCTTCTTGGCTTAGGGTTTGAAATGGCAATAACTGCGTGGCTGTTTTAACACTAATCCAAGAAGTATAAGACCAAGCCCCATTACATCATGTTACAATACCATGATAAGGAAATAATAACATGTAACTATTTTTTTAATTTATTAGCTATAGTGATAAGCATCTGTATCTTTCAAAATGCAGACTGGTAACTAATAAGCAGATCTACGGATATAAAAACAAGATTAAAAAAAAACTACAAACATTGAGGAATCCCAACTCCCACAGGAAATATTTTAAATTGTATGTATGCATCACCACTTATACTCAAAGAATAAGCAAACAATCACGAAATGACTGTACTGAAGACTCTGTTCTGTAATATGCAAATCAGAAATGCACTGATTTTTTTTTTCCTGCTACACTGTGTGGTAAAACATTGACTCCGTGCTGCCCTTATCTCGTAAGTGCATGCACAGCTGTATCAACAGTCCAATTCTGATAAAAAGGGGCCCTACACAGATGATTATTCCAGCCTCATGTTATGCTGGTATTGGAAAAAACAGAGGAAAGGACTTAAAAGATTCCAACTGCCTCACAGAATCAAGCTAAAGAACAAAAACAGCTCTTCTGGTTTGAAATTGGGCAGAGCGCCCTCTGCTTGTTAAATACTTTGTCAAATTTGTACTCACAAATTTTTAGATGCATACATATTATTTGAGAGGAAAAAAATAAAGCTGTATTTCTGATTTGCTTTTGATGAAGGAGGAAATTAAATGTTTTCCACAATGCTTCAGCAACAACAACAAGCTCCTTCACTGCTTAGCTTCTACAGTTAATGACAAGTACTACAGCCTATTTCTGGCTACAAAAATAGGTAGTAGAATAACAAGAAAGTTGGTAATAAAAGGTAAAACATAATCATATTAGTGAAATTTCTAATTTTCTGCCTTTCTATATTCTGAAACTGTAGGGAATTCCTGACACACTGTAATTTTGAAATGCATGAGCAGATGCTCTCAGTTGGCCAGCACAGAGGGAAGGGTTCTGCAATTTGCTATTTGAGAGGGCTACCGACTTTTGGCAGAAGTTAGCTGCATGTTGATGCAACAGTCTATTGTGTGTACTCATTAAATAACAGACTTCAAATGGGAAGTTTATACTTATACATAAACACCACAACGGCTCATTACCTTGACCTTTTAACCTTTTGCTACATTAACATTTTTGGTCACATAAATGAAAGTGACAATTTCCATTCTATTTTTAAAAGAAACTTGTACTCGTTACTTCTTTCATAACCACAGTTTTTCTTATATGTGTTTTCTCCACGTTTACTGTGAAGAAATTACAAAAGTACCTTATCAAATACCTATTCAATTACAGTAAAACTGTTCTCCTTCACTGGAAGACCAGTGTGCATGGACATGTATTTGCTCTGAAAAATGCAAGATTATGCTCTGCACACTTCAATTCACAGCATGTGCACACAATCCATGCAATGCGGTCCACGTTTTATAAACCCTCAGAACCGAGTTTCCCACCACTCCACACTCAAAATCTGAATATGCTGAAGCAGAACAGCACACGTGAAGCGCTGAAGAACGAGAGGACAAAAAAGATATCGCCAAAGCAGTCAAACACGAGGCCTGATTAAGCATGGTATCTGATCCAACACTGATCTGCTCTGGAGGGACAATTAGTCCTCTTACAGTCTCAGAAGAGAAATCTGTTTCACCTTGACAGTACCATCTATCCATTGCTGTCTCCAGAGGGAGACGGTATCTATTGCAACACAGGATGAGGCAAACAAAACCAGAGCTTTGATAACAAATGCAGGCATTTGGTGCATCTCTGTTTGCAGCACTTCTAAAAAAACATTTCGTGAAACTTCAACCCACAACCAAATTTTTCTGTATGTTTTCCGGGTTAAGATAAAGGAGCACCAGACTCAAAAAAACCCCTACCATCCAAAAGCAAATTAGAAGAGAATTCATACTTTCGCGTTTAGCACTAAAGATTTAAAGGCACTATCCTAAACGTTTCCTCAACTGCAATCAAGGATACCTTCCAAGCTTGTACGCTGCAAATTAAGATTCCTCCTGGGAGGAAGCGGAGGCGCGGGGGAAAACCCCACAGTCGGGCCGTTGGAGCAAGGCGCTCCAGGCGGCGTTTCCCTGCCGCCTGCCCTGCCAAGCGTCCCCTGAGGAACCCGGCAGGGCGCAACCCCGCTCTCCAGGGGCCCTTGGCCACCCAGTCCCCAGGGGCTGACCCCGGCGGCCGGGCTGCGAGGGCGGCGCCGCGGGGCCGGGCGCGGCTGCGGGGCCGGGCCGCCCCCCCACGCCACACACGCGGAAGCGCGCGGGGAGCCCGCCGTCACGCGCCGGCCCCCGGCGTCCCGCCGCGGCGGTCGCCTCAGGGCCGCCGGTACCGCCCGCCGCCCGCTCCCCGGCCGCTAGCTCCGAGCGCGAGCGGCCCACGGCCCCTCCGCCAAGCACGTTAACAACAGATCCCGCCCGCCGGACGCCGGCACCCCCCGACGCGGCGGCGCCGCACGGACGGGAGGCCGAGCCCCCGCCCCCCCGGCGCCGCAGGCCCCGGCCGCCCCAGCCCCGACCGCCGCCGCCCCCCAGGCCTCTGTCCCCGCCGCCTACCCGCCAGGTAGTTGGTCCACTTGTAGAGGACCCCCTCCATCGCTCAGAGCCCGACGCCGGGCCGCATCCTCCTGCTCCGCCGCGGGGAAAGGGCGGCCGCCGCCGCGGGGGTGGGCGCTCACCTCCCGTCCCCGCCGCTACGACTCCCTGCGCGCGCGGAGGCGGAGCCGCTCAGCTCAGGCGCGGCGGCAGCGGCGGCCCGCGGCGGCCCCGGCGGCGCCACCCGCCCCGCGGGGCGCTCCGCGTCTCCCATGCGCGCCCGGCCGCGCCCCCCGGCACCCCCCTGCCCTCCCCCGCGGCTCCTTCCTGACGTCCCTTTCACTTCCTGAGCGCAAGGGGCCGGGCCGAGGAACCGCCCGCCCCGCGGCCGCCTGGGCCCGGCCCGGCCCCGCACCCCGGGAGGCAGAGGCCGAGGCGGCGGCGCAGGCTCAGCGCCCCGGGGACAGTGCCACGCCGGCGGCCTCGTGGAAGCAACATGGGCCGTGGGCTGAGCCTCCTCCTTCTGCCGCTGGCCCTGCTGGCGGCCCCGGCGCAGGCCGAAGGCGGCGCGGCGACGGCGGAGGAGGTTAAAATAGAGGTGCTGCACCTCCCCGAGGTCTGCAGCCCGAAGAGCAAGAAGGGGGATCTGCTGAACGCGCACTACGACGGTTTCCTGGCCAGTGACGGATCCAAGTTTTACTGCAGGTGGGCCCCCGAGGCGCCGGGTAGGATGGAAGGGAAGGCAGGCCCTAGCCCGGCGGTAGACGTGGCAGAGCCTGCCCGGCCCCAGGAGCAGCGGGACTCGCTGCTCTCCCAGAACGGGCACAGCTTGGGGTCTACGCTAAACACGTTAGCACTAGTCATCTCCCCCATCTCAGCCTTTAATTTTCCTTGGCTGAGGGTTGAAGGACGTAGGATTTACCTAGGGTCAAGAGGGACTAGCGCTGAGGTAAGCTGGAAATCACGCTTGAGACTGGCGACCGTTGTCAGCGAAGGGACGGACTGGGAGGGCCGCAGGGAGCCTGTATACACCTCGCAGGGAGAGCCCCTTTGGCAGAGTGGGAAAAAACCCACCATGTTATCACCTGCCACGTTCTGTGCTGTAATCTTTGCAGAAGAACTCGGGTTTGGAGATGGAGCACCTGGTAGGGACCCAAACTAACTATTTTAGGCAGAAACATGAGTACAACATGCACTTCTACATAGTTGGCATTGAGCAGGGCAGCCACAGTACACTAGTGGTTTGTAGTCTATGCCCCTTCCCTTTCACTGCTCGGTTTGTGCTGCCTTTCTCGTTGACCCAGTGTTAGATTTTAGACTTACGCTTTTTCACTTTGTCCCGTCCATCTACCTTCAGGCTGTTTCAGCTTGCTTTGCACAGAAACCGTTGTGCAAAGGCTTTATTTTTACAGTGTCTTGCTTTTAATGGTGGCGCATCCTATTAGTGAGCAGGACTCAACCTGTGCAGAACAATGAATGAGAGATTTTTCTTCAGGTACCTGGCTCATTCCTTACCCCTGTTTGGACATATCTTACAAATGGTGGCCTAGTTTATTACAAAATCTTGATTCGTTCCCCCTACTTGTATCATTCAGGAAAAAGTTAGCGGAGGATAATTCTACATTTAACAATACGATTTTACTTGCTTTTCTTTTGCCTGTTGAAGTGACTGATTTTGGCACATACAGCGTTGCCCTCTAACTTGCTGCATGCTGCTCAGTCACTGTGCAGTGTAGCTCCCATACGGAGGACACCTCATATGACCAGAGTCTGGCTCAAGCGCTGAATATTTAAACCGCACAGAGCGCTGGGTGAGCGCACAGTTCTTCAGCCAAAATTGCCAGGTTCCCCCAGCACACCCGTCTGTGCTCTGTCTCATTCCATAGTACAGTGACGTGAACTGCTGAAGACATTTTCACTTCCTAGCGGTGAATTTCTCCCAGTGCTCCTCTTCTCACAGGCTCCCTGCAGTGGCACCTTGTTTCTGTCATGCAGTGTATATGATCAGGAAGAGGGGATGTTTTTGTAAAAGTTAGGGTTTTTACTTGGCTTTTTGATTTCAAAAAGAGGTTGCCCCTTGTACATCTCAAGATTTGACCTTAATTATAAATGTAGCAGAAAAACAGTATTAATAGTTCATATTTTTGTATTCTAAGCATTCTTGTGTTCTAATAATCTAATGTATGTTTTTACTGACTGCTAATTTATTTTTATTTTTAAAAAAATACTAAATTCACTGTATCCACTCACAATTCTTTTTAATAGTCGGACACAAAATGAAGGTCATCCAAAATGGTTCGTTCTGGGTGTTGGACAAGTCATAAAAGGGTTAGATATTGCTATGATGAATATGTGTCCTGGAGAAAAACGGAAAGTGGTCATTCCTCCGTCATTAGCATATGGACAGCAAGGATACGGTAAAAAAGAAGTTTTAATACTAAACTTTGCCTTTCCTCTGTTTCACCCTTTCCAACATACAGTATTGTAAATGACTGTAAGAATTGGTGCTCCGTTATTTTTGGAGTCACTGAAGGTGGTGACTAAAGCTGTGCAGCCTAATCCTGCACGTTCCTGTGCAGTGTAAGTAGTCCTCATCACAGACCCACGCCCAGGCCTTGCTGTTTGCATTAGAAGTCAGTATATGACACCCGATGTGTTTTCCCAAGTATTGCCATAATACAAAAAACTGTCAGCAAAAGGAAGATCTTAGTGATTCATACCAGCATTTTTTGTCTTAATCTATTACATTATATTCATGTTTTACTTTCTGTTATTTTCCTACCTGCTTAGCCTTTTAACGACATTCTGCATCTTCTGAGCAAAATGAAATGTAATCCAGTGCATGCCACAGAATTAATCTAGGTGGAAATAATTTGTTTAAAATACTGCTTAAATTCTGGGTAGTTAATGAACGATATCATCACATTACATAATAATGCAACAGTAAAAGGCATGAAATCTGATTTGAATTTATGATGCTTTAGTGTGCGGTCTACTTTAAAAAAAAAAGGTTTCAGGCAGTGTTTCAGCACTTTTAATGGCAGATAACGTAAATTAAACTCTGACTTGGGGTGTAGTAGTTTCTGTGTAAAGGTATCTCCTCCTCTATAATATTAGTTTGGTAGTTGTCACGTCCCGCTTCTGACATCATGTCAGAATTCCATGCACCAGTTTTGTCTTTCATGCAATTCCACTGTAGCCAGTGAAGTTTACCAGGAATAAATTTTTCCCCTTGAACATAATGTGTAATAAGTCAGTCTCATAACAGCAAGGAAGAAACACCGACACAAATAAAAGTATGTTCTTTAATACCTGGTATTAAAGTATGTTCTTAATACCTTAACTGTTTGTTCTAGGTAGCACTTCAAGGAAGTACTGTATTCCTACAGCATACCTGTCCTCTGTCTCAGCGTATTCCTGCATGCTGGGGAAGATGCCTGCCTAATCTTGAATTAGAAAAGATGCATGTGGCTTTCTAAATCTTTACATATCTTTCCTGTGTTGGTATGTATATTTGTAAACTACTGGCACTGCATTTTAGTATCTTTCTTTCATAAGTAGTATATTCAGATATCTTTAAAACGTCTACATTTTTAAAGCTTGTAGAATTCAAATCTTTTGAACTCTGAAACCTGTCGTTTTTACTATGGATATGTTAGATGAGTAGTGTGAGGTTTATTAACGTTCTGTTTGTTTATACTATAAACAAAGTAGATTCTTTAGTTTTTCTTCAGTTTAGAAAGGACAGGCACAGGCTCAAAATTCTGAAGTTATAATGTCACGCTCACCGGCTTTGGCTATGAATAGAAGCAACTTGCATGTTTACATTTTAATTTTACACTGCATGATTTCTTGATGCTTTTTTGGCACTACTTTTAGATCTCGTTAGTTTGTTACTCTCTCTCTTCAGTTCCCTTGTTTTGCCAGATGCAGGATACATTGACCTGTGATTATAGCAGATATCAGAAAACACTTTGATGCAGGAATAATGAAGTCTAACATGTTTTATTTTCTGAGGAGAGCAGTAGTTTGGGGTTTGGTTTTGGTTTGGTTTTTTTCCTGTGAATGAGATGACTTACATTCTATTGCTTCTTTTTAATGAGATGCATATTTTAAACACTATTTTACATCAAGTCTTTTAACCACAGGTATAATACATAGTGAGTTGGTAAAACCTGATACTGCCCGCTTGTTTCTTCAAACAGAAAATACATATGAGCATTGGTCTATCACTGCAATCTTTTAAATCAGATTGCAGATTTTTAATAAAGGCACGTGTCTTAGTATCAGTCTCCCAATAAGCCCCATCATATGACAGTATGTGAAAGAGTGAGAACTTTAAAAGTACTTGTTTCTCATCATAACACATTCTTTTAATTTTTAAAAGTACCTGAACTGATATGAGCAATATAATTTTGTTTCAGGGAAGTATACTGTTGCAAATATCTCTCAAAATCATTTATCCAACACAGCCTAAACAATCTTCCTGTCTAGCTGTATAATATCTAAATTCAGAGTTTAATGTCTATTAACACAGCCTTTTGTAATTAAAGGAAAGACACTTTATGTGTGAATTTATCATATGTGTAATCTCTGACCATAGTGTCTGATTTTTCAATTATTTTTTTCCTTTTTAATCATAGCACAGGGCAAGATTCCACCCAATGCAACGCTGATCTTTGAGATTGAACTTTATGCAGTAAATAAGGGACCTCGCAGCGTTGAAGCATTTAATCAAATAGACAAGGATGGTGACAAGAAACTCTCTGAACTTGAGGTAACTAATTTGAAATAAATAATTTATAAAACTGTATGTATAGTTGCATAGTGTTCTCTTTACGTGAGCTGCCTTTGCTGCAGTTGATCATGTAAAGCTTCTGTATGCTTACACAAACCACACTGTGCAGTGCTGAAATTTGCTTTGATTGATACATTAGTATGTCTCAGACTTGTTGGGAAACAAACTTTAGAGGTGTTTGCCCTGGAGTCACAATAACTTACCTGTATTCCCCAAGTGTCCTTGAATATAGCTGTTGAGTACAGGCATAAAAGCCACAATGGTTGGATGTTTTTTCTTTTCTTATAGATAAGCCAGTATTTGAAAGAAGAATTTGCAAGAGATGGCAAAAAACGTCATCCCTCAGTCCATGATGAAATCTTAGCTGATATATTTAAGAAGAATGACCATGATGGAGATGGTTTCATATCAGCAAAGGAGTACAATGTCTACCAGCATGATGAACTCTAAGTACTTAAAAAAAAACTTTGGCCGCTTTCTGGACACTGAAATAATACTTTGTCACAGAATTTTTTGTATTTTTTTATAGTGGCATCTTTTTATATCTCTTCAGGTGACTGTAAAAATCTTATTTTTAACATTCAACTAACAAAATGTGTTACATATTTTAAAAGAAAGAAATAAAATTGGAAAACACCATGATCTATTATTAGGGGTCCTAATCTCTAGTACTGCTCCGTAGTCTTTCTCATTGTGTAAAATACTGATGAAAATAATTATTTCTGTCCTATTAAGCACACAAAAATGGTTCCAGTATCTGTTGACCTAGTTAGAACATAACTTTTCAGTCCCCTGTACAATAAAAAACAGAGTCCCGGGAAGGTAACTCCATTAAACTTCTGCAGGCTCCTAGGCTAGCTTCTTGAGGAACTGCTGTTTGCAGCAAATTTAACTATAAAATAAATACATAAATAAATGAACACTGGCTATGGAATGTCAGGATAAAAACATAAATGTTTTTATAGCAACTTAAAATAACCTATTTGATGTAATATTAAGATGAATTATTTGGTGTTCTTGGAAAAAAAGCATTATTATAAGCAGATTTTTAAACTTTGACTTGGTAAAATGACTAAATTAGCCAGTTTACTCAGCAGCACCA
Source organism: Athene noctua (assembly GCF_965140245.1). NCBI lineage: Eukaryota > Metazoa > Chordata > Aves > Strigiformes > Strigidae > Athene > Athene noctua. Next base: position 26,145,062 of record NC_134043.1, on the reverse strand, counting down.
AGTTGAAAATCTGCACTGTTGTGATTTGTCCGGATGAGATGGAAGATGATGGGAGATACTCTGTATAAACTTAAATAATTATTTGGGCATCATTCTGGTTTCACTCACTTTGGAAAAATGCAAAGAAGCAGCAATAGTTAATAGTATTTCAGGCTCATTAAGTGTTCTGCTCATGCAGATGTCATCATAATACTTGTGTAATATACTTTACTCTTTTCATGTGAAAAGCAGTGGCTGTATTTATTTCAGCATGTAATCAGATGGACACAGTGAAAGTGGCAGCACAAATAAGAAAGCTTCCATACCTGGTTTATCCTTAAAGTCATTCTAAAAGGTAGAAAAACATTTTTTTATTATTTTCTCAATTTAAAATAGCGTGGGGAGAGCTTCAACCAACAGCACTCCAATCTCAGTATTGGACGCAATTCTGTAGTGCCCTCTGGTGTTTATATTCTCAACAGACAGTTTTCTGTGGTTGAGATCTACTGGTTGAAGATCTTCACCCCTGAAGTTTAGTTGGAAGGATGTAGTTCTGTTAACTTTCGTAAAATTCCAAAACATTTTCTGATAAGCAGGTTTTTCCTGAACACATAAAAGAAAGTCAAGAGCAGCTGTGACTTAAAATCCAAATGCAGCAGGTGGACTGGCTGGTACTTTTTAGTAATCCAAATAAACTGTTGACATATGGTAATGGCATCCTAATATGAAATGCCTATCCCCTAATTTTAGTTGTTCCCTTTTGTAAATGAAACATTAGACTGAGCTAAGTTTTAGAATGTTTTTTAATTTGATCCTTCAATTAAACATTCATGAGAACACTAAATTATTAACAAATATTCTCATTTTACCATCATATGCCAGTGTAGATAAGGGCAACATTTTGGGGTTTAACATCAAGTTTGTGTAAACAAAGTAAGTTCTAGCATATATTTTGACATTATGAAAATTCAGTTTAAAAGTACATTTTTTATTATCATGATAATGAGAAAGTTTTAGAAAAAAGAAAAGCAATATCAGGGAATGCACAAGGGCATTTTCAGGCAAAAGGTCATTGACTATGAAGCAAATAATTTGAAGATAATAGTGTAATAAAATGTTTTGCACTTCCACTATTTTGCATTTCAACAATTTGAGTCATACTAATTCTGAAAAGTTTGTGGCACAGTTATGCCCATGTCTGTGACAGTAGGCACTTACCTCGCTCAGTTACTTTACTCTCTTATGCCAGAGGTCAAAACAGGGCACAGCATGCAGGCGTACATACTTTTGTCCATTAAAAGAGCACTCTAGACATCCGTAGACTGTCTCCCTTTTAGAACTTCCCATTCCACAAAGGACACAGGGACCTTTGGGGATGTTGTTATTAAGTAAATTAATTCGGATATGAGACCCTTCTCTGAGATAGCTTGTAGAGAGGTCAGTCATGCTCGCAGCTTTTTCATAATAATCTGTAAAAACGTCCTCCAAGTAAGCATCAGAATTAGCAATGATATCCACTACTCTTTTATCTGAAAAAGAATGCACACAAAAAAGAAGCATTTTGTCATTTGTCATTACAATGTGAACTGGTTGTTTTGAAGTATTTTGTCATTTGTCATTACAATATGAACTGTTTAGAAAACAACCTGTCAGTCTAATTACAAAAATAACAACTGATTCATGAAACCATTCTAAACATGCCACGCTGTAGATTGCTTCCCAGCCCTGTGTGATGAAAATCTTTAATTTCACAAGACAGACAAAAGCCAGAATTTTTTTTTATGTGACCTGTATAATTATAATATATTTAGAAATACACCGAAAAGATATACACGAGGCAAGCTTTTGAAAAACTGGTGCCAAATCACAGCTGCATACCTTCCTGTTTAACCATTTTTATTTTTTCATTTCTAGTTTTATTTTCCAAAAATTGTAAATTCACTTCTTTCTCTGGTATTTACCAAAAAAACCCACCAACTGTTTAAACAATTTGGAGGACTCCATGTTGACCTCCTAGTGGATTTCTGAGCATCCAAACACCCCAGGAAGAAATCACTTTTGAAACTACCTACCTTTTTCCTCTCTCTTCAGGGACTGATTAGTTTAGATTGAATGACAGCCTTTTAGGCAGCTACAGCTACTGAGATGTATCACATCTCAGAAGTGTGGACTGGAGCAGCACCGAGGGCTTGGTCCATAAAAGCCCTTTGATCAAGAATGGGATACAATGGAGCAAGGACACCAATACAGAGCAGCCTTTAGAAGGATGGATTTACTGCTCAACATTTATCTTCACACTCAGATTTGCAGACTTCCAAAGTACTTAGACCAAGGATTGTTAAAAGTATAGGATCTTGTTCTGAAGAAAATATAGCTGTACACAGTGACAGTTTTATTGGATGTTGTGTTCATATCAAAATGAGAAAAGAGAACTATGACAGTGTCTTGCCCATGTCCCTGCCATGTGAACATACAGCCCACAGAGTACATTCAAATTAACAGTGTTTGATATTTAAATTTAGTTTGCCCTGAAATATTATTTATAGATTATAATTTGCATTGCATAACACTAACAGTAAATGGCAAGCACACAAAATAGGCTTAATATTAACCGAAGTTACTTGCATAATTACTCCATACCAGTTTATCATCAGCCATAAATTTTTATTTTAAGATCTTTAGAGTTTTAACGAACAGCAGTACCATAAATTTGTTGTGAAAGAGTCAGATTCTCAGATATAGATTTTAATAACTTTACAATCATTTCAATACACAAAAGGTACATTTTCCATTGAAATTTTCTTCTTTAAATGTTCATCTTGCACACAAAGAAACAAAAATACACTCTTCATGCATTAACTAAGACATTTGGATATAAATATCAAAAGTCATACTTCGATGAAACAGATTAGTCTTTAACCTCCTTAATTTGGTCAGGGAAGATGATCCAGATTTCTCTTTTTCAAATCCTCCTTTTGAAATTGGAGTCACACAGAGTTCTGTAAAAATTAAAAATGAGTTTTTAGAAGAAAATATAAAAGCAATAATTGCACAACAGTTTAATATGCTTTCTAATCTATAAATCTAACAGTGATTAATTTCAGATTTGCTAATGTTTTTAATGGCTAGTAGCACTTTTTAATACAAGTCTGCACACAGTAATAGCCCATAAAATCAAGTGACACAGATTCAGTGGGAATTTTGGAATGTTACAATGTTCAACATAACATCATCAGTTTGTTTTGGTTTATACAGAATTTATGGTCGTGTTAAGGGATTAAGACAGTCATGTTAAGGGATTGAGACAGTCAGTATCATATAAATGGAAGCCTCACTTCTGAAGGAGAAACATTTCTATGATCTCATTTAAAACTAAAATTGAAAAATAATAAGCAAGGCTGTGTGTGGAAGAGTCATCTCTTCCAACACCGAGTCAACTACTAAAAGGGGTTTTTTTTTAATAAAAATAAGTATCACCTAAGTTTGTATCCTAACTTGAAAGAAAAACCTTTAAAGTTAAATATAAGAATAATCAATAACAAGTAACTGAAAAAACATGTTTTAAACTTTCTCAATTGAGAATTCTCTTTAATCATGCAAATAGAAATATCGACTTCATTGATTATTTCATGGATAATGACTTTAGGAAAAACACTGTGCATGTACTTACCATTGCGTAACAGTAAAATAAAACACTTTCAAAACCAAAATTAATGTTGTGAATTATGGAAGTGAATATAAAGAACTACCGTATTGTTTTATCTCTTTAACTTTCATCCAGTAATTATGCCTGGGCTGGAGTGCATTTAAAGTTTTTACAGGAGGGCAAAGGTATCTCACAGTTCAGTAAAGGTGCATTACAATGAAGAGTACCCATCATGGAAGTTTTATACTGCATATGCCAAAGGGTACAGAGCTATTTGCAACTTTTAAAACATAGTGCTGTAGAGATCTGCAGAGATAGAATTTACTTCCCTAATGAAGTCTTTTAACTTGCTACTTACAGAAAGCCACAACGTTTGAGAGAGTCAAGCAATCCCCTCAACAGTTGAGTGTCTCTCTCATAGAGGTTCCTGTATTTAAGTACATGTAAATCTGGTGGTTAAAACTTTATCTGACATTACTCTAGTCAGTGGAGAGTTTTGCCTTTGATATTATCAAGTACTAGATCAAATCCTGTACTAACTTCCTAGTTTATTACAATCAATATTGATAACATTGATAATGTTACGGGCAACACTTTTAATTAGTGCAAAAAATGTCAATACATAAGCACTATCCTTTCCCCAAAAGAAGAAAAACTTATAGGAGCTATGCAATTTTTTTATTAGCTTCTGGTAATTGTGATTATTTATTCCTAAATATCTTCAGATATCTACATGTGGTAATCATGTAACAGACTGAAATTAAAGTCCCAACAGATAAAAATATTAGAAGTTCTTCACACTTTCTTCTTTACTTGGGTCTTTTAACTTGCCTATTTTATGCAAAACTGATCAGACAGTCTCATAAACCTGTTCCTTACAGGCTAGAAATGTAAAGAAGTGATTTTTTGTTCCATGCAGCTGCAGGATTTTACAAAAATTGCAAAATCATTTTTAACTTTTTAAAAAATGTTTCCGTGAGAGAGTGTTTTCTAGCACCTGCCTTGTTTATCTTTTCAAGAATTTTTTCCCTTAGAAAGTCAGACTACTCATGTAGACATAAAATTAAAGCATACCATCGTATGGAATTGGGGCTTATGTATATTAAGAGCAAGAAAGCTGGTTTAAATATTCAGATCAATATAAGTAACAGCAGTAATGACAGTAACTCACATCACTTACCAAAATTACCATCCAAATGAATATAAAGTTCAAATACACTAAAAGCAATAGTTGTATGCGCAGGAAAAACAATGGCTTTGTCCCGCCCTTTGTAATTCTGATCTTCAATAATGTGAAACTACAATATAAAAAAGCATCAAAAGAAAAAAAGTTACAAATTGAAATGAAAAAATAAATAATAACTGTATATATTGGGAATTATAATGCCAGGAGGAAATTTTGAAATTGAAGGTCGAATTTCACAGCTGAAAAATTTATATTTACAACTTTGCAGTTTATTAAACTTTGATAGAGACACAGTAACATAACTTGCGTCACTCACTGAAAATTATGTGAATGATTTATAAATACTAGTAATGGGCAAACCTCAGAAGATTTGTAGGTTCAATTAATCAAACACACTGAAGAGAGAGAAGGAAAGGGAGGAAGAACATAAGACAGGGAATAAGATGCTGACCCTTGAAATAATAACAACCTGAAATTCCATTGTGTTATAGAAGATTAATGTAATAATGAAAGATAGGTTATACATTTATTGGTGGGTCAAACTAAGACGTAATTCCACATTTTTGCTGAGGCTTCACCCAAAGCAATGGCTCATTGTCTAGCCATCCCTTCATGCATTTCCCATTCCTCAGTCACGTAAGCAATACTAACAAAAGACCAACTTTTAATTCAGTTTACATCAGTACAATGTTATTGATTTACTTCAGATTTTTTCTGAGCTTACATCAGTAAAAATGCAATTAAATACAACCATAAAATTTATTAAAATGAGCTTTTTATGTTTGTTCATTTAAGTTACAAAACTTTGTCAAAGATATTTACCCTCATTGTCTCTCCACGCATTCCAGTATGGACAGTTAATGAGCACTGCCTTGTAGTTCTAATACTTTCCATGACCACGCACAAAATTTCCATCCTACTTTTTCTTGATTGATGGACTAGACAATGATCAAAGTTTATTTTTCTAAAATCAAGAGGGAGGCAGGAAGGAAATTCAGAGATTATTAGCAATTTACAAAGCAGCTAATAGAATTAGTAACTCTAAATCAATAAATAAATCACCAGACCTTCTGCCTCATAGCAGTAAACAACTGACCAAAGAGATCTCTGGAAACTTAATACTGATTTTCAGTGTTTGGGAACAGAAGCACTAAAAAATTCAAGGAAAGCCAGTAATGTAAAAATGTTAGAGGATATGTGGGATGTCCTGGAAAATTCCAGGCCTGTCCATCTGACACGGTTCTTAGTGACAGTAAGGAATTGTCTACACAAGCTAATTAATAACTTTTTCTTAAAATGATATAACGTCAGTCAGTAAGAATTTATGGAAAATAGATAGTAAAAGGAATAGCTGTAACGTGTATCTACCTTTGGGCTTCTGTAGAGCTTATGATGATGCAGTTTTTTAGTTAGAAGCCTAAATTATGTTTATACAAGCTGCCATACACTCAGTGGATTAAAAACTGGTTAACTAATATGTGTCAACTATAACTGAAAAAAACTGTATAACTTATAAACATGAAACAATCATGAAACAGGTGTTTGTAGTAGAATTTCTACAGGCATTGGCTCTCAGTCCTATAACTTTGAATATTTTTATCTGGAAACTAGGACCTCTTTCCCCACCCTACCCCCAATAATGAGGTTTCAAATAAACCAGAAGAAGGTAGGTACAGAACAAGAGAGGTTATGGATACAAAATGACATGCACTGTTTGGTAAATAACTACAAGGAAACAACATATATTTGAAAATACCAAATGTCACATCATGCACAGTTAATTTATGGGAATGCAACACTGGGATTCACTGGGATGACATGGCGACCAAGAGATAATCTTTGAAATATAAACTACAGAATTACACCTAGAATTAGTCACATCCTATTTCTGTGTGTTTGAAATTTCTGCTAGCACTACAGGAACACCAAGCTGGGTTTCAGTGTCTACGTCTCAGCGAGGATGTTGGAAAAATGGAGACTGCATTTAGAGAAGAGCCACAAAAGGTTATGAAAAATTCAAGTAGATAAACCTACTTTGCTTTTCAAATAAAAGGCTGCGTAATAACCTCATAAATCCTTGAAGTACCTGCATTGGCAATAATACCTATGGCTCTCTAGTTCATCAAAGGCAAAGACATTCTGTTTCTGAAACCTGAAGTTGATTAATGGCATTGGAAGTAAACTTCAGATTTGCAATAGTATGGAATAACATAGATAGGACCTTGGATAGACTCATCCTCTCTGGATTTTTTTTTTTTTTTCCTGAAAGATCTGCTATATTTCAAATAAGAGTTAATTCAGAAAAATTCTACAGTCTGTGTTATACAGAAGGTCATGTGCCTAATCCCAGTGATCCAACCTGAATCTCTTGGACAATATCAGACAGTGACTGCTATTGATTGACTAAAAATAATCAAAACCTAACCATTTCAGAGGTCAGTCTAACTGTATGAAATATAATTTTGTAACCAGAAAACAAAATACATAATATAACCTTGTAGTAAGTTCTTTAAGTAACGTTGGTACTTCAACTTCATGTTTGGTCACTATGCCAAATGAAGCTTTAAAGGCAACAGAATCTGATCCAGCAACATCAAAACCGACATCATTCATTATCTGATTTCCTCTTCTACCGTTAAGCGAAACATCTGATTTGTCTTCATAGTTGAGCAGCTGGTAAGATGAGACACCTGAGTAAAAGAAGATAACCTTTGTGTGATGAAAAGTCTGAACACAGTATTTTTACACAGTAAGAAGAGAATAAATGCTTCTGTTCCTACTGTGCTTAACCATTTTGATGTGAAATTCAGACCTATGCTGACCACTTTATTTATCAGTGTTACTACTGATGACTAATGGAAAGAGAGCACCTAGGGGTCTGAGGGATTTCTGTGCCTCTCTCTGGCAGAGTTGTGCCCATGCTGCTGCATGTGATATGTCCTGGACATGAAATGGTGATCAGGGCTATTTCTACATTTCTGTGCTTATCATTATTCTCCGAAAGTACTTTTACCTGTAAGTATGCTGTCGGTGCTTGTATAAACTAGACAGGTAGCATGTTCTGGGTTTAATGACAGAGGCTCTGAAACTCAAGACTTAGTGAAGGCTACACAATTTTAAAGCTAGGAACAAAATTAAAGCCACTGGGTGTAAAATAATATTAGTGAATTCTAAATTTTGTCTAGATGCAGTACAAATGAACCTAGCATTTCTTCATTTTTATCATACGTGAATGAGACATGGGCGTGCCAGTAACATTAACTTTGCTTTTTACGTGACGTGTCACAATTAGAAAGACTTACCACACTTCCCATATATGCCTGATGATTCCAGGGACTATGTCAGTTTATTTTGAAGGAAACAACAGATTAGTTCTGACTTACTTGAAAGTATGAATCGATTTATTGTACAATCAAAGGGTAGGTGCCAAAGCATTTCTGTAATGCTTTCTTTATAACCTTAAATACATTTCCATTACACTAACAGAAAAATATTAGAACACGTTGGTTACCAAATTAAAATGAATAGAGCAGGTAGAACACAGGGATTAGGCATCCAAATACATTTGAGAGTCTGGGTTTTACTCTTTTTTTTTTTAAAAAAAAAAACACCTTTGAATCTTTTTGGATAAACTGACATGAAGTCACCCAGTATAAATCCTGTTTGTCTTTATGTTCAACCAAAAGAAAAGGTTCATGTATTTCTCATAATTCTAGAAAGATTGCAAATGCTTGTATTTGTTAAATAAGAAAGGAGATTTAATTACAAAGTTCTTTGCTTACATTAAAAGACAAACTTTTGTGCACATGACATCTAACCTTTACAGAAAAACTAGTAAGGTTTGGGGAGACTTTTTAATGAGATTTTGCAACCTTTTTCTCAGACTTTTAAATGAGGTTTTTCAATTTTTTACATTCAGAACAAGTCATCTGCCTTGTCCTAAATGCAAGACTAGTAGGATTAGTGGGATTCCAATTTTTCACATCATGTTTGTGTCCTGGAATCACCCTTTTGTGGGGTCAACCAGTATTTGTCGTCTTGAGCTCACACTGGTTTGTCTTAGTAGAGTTTTTAATTAATGCAATTATTGTGCAATTAATGTGATCAATACTTTTGATAAAATTGACCTTTTTTCAAAAGAAAACAAAAGCAATGAAACTATTTTGAGAAAACATAGCATGTAGACAAGAGTTACACAGACTTTTCAAAGGAAGACATGGGAAAATATAGGCAGTACAGTTCAATTTTGCAGCTCCTAATTCTTATAGAATCTCCTCAAAAATTTCTGATTTGGATAACAAAGGCAATTTAAACACAGTTATGCTCTTTAAATGCACAAAATTATTAAAAACATGGAAAAATGTCTTATGGAATTCCAATTACTTCAGTCAGATAGATGTTGTCAAATGCTTCTGCCTGTGCAGAGCCCAGTTCAACAGGGATTACTAGCACGGAACAGCTGCAGAACTGAGGCCATTCTTACATACTTACACAGAGAAAGGTGAACATTAAAGACAAACTTTAAGTAGCAATTAATCAACATATATCTATTAGAAATCTGTTGAAATTTGTGAAAAAAAAAAAAAAAACACAACCAAGGCTTAACTGAATTTGTTTCATATTAGTTCAGAAAATACCAAGGCTTTTTAGTATAATTGCCTTTTTTCTTACTCCTTCTCCAGAAGGTCTTTATTTTTACCAGTTTGACTTGTACTTTTTTCTTAAATATTTATTACATGACTAAGCTAAACAATTTTATTACCCATGTACTAAAGAACCATCATACTACCTGCACAGTTTAAACCACGACTACTGCTTTGTATTTACTAGAAAACATGCATTTTTTTCTGCTTTGAAGAAAGAGAGAAGTCTTACCTGCAGAAATTTCTTTCTCCCCTTGAAGTATGTCTTTTAATGTGAAAGGTGTTGAAGCAAATCTAGATTTTTTTGAAAGCAAACATTTTCTTTTCTTAATCACAAGGCTCAGAGGTTGGTATTTATCAGCTTCACTAAGACTGGGCACTGGAACTAGTCTTCCTCCGTCACCAACCTGTTTAACAAAGTTTTTGGTTGCAGCAGCAAACATATTATGACATTAGTAAGAATAACAATAAAAAGCACTTCCAGACGTCAAGCCCATGTTCAATTCTTTTTAGAAAGTTCTTTCGAACAAATTAACATGTTTTGTTTGGTTTTTTTTTTTTAAAAAAAAAAAAAAAAGCTATCTAACTGTTTTTTTAGATCGAGTTATATTTTGCTTGAATGAACTGCATCTTAGCTACCAAGCATCTATGGTGTATTGCTTGAGACTTCTCTTAAAGACCTTCAGTTAAGCTCTCTAATTCTGTATGATGAATAATGAATTACCAGTGTAAACTGATAGGGAAATGGTTGCCCTTTCCTTGGCAGTTTAATGCTACTGTTTGAAAACATTTACAGTCTTAGAAACAGATGACAGTAACTTCCTTCAACCCTTAGCTTCCCATTAGGCGTTACTGGTGTATTACTGTTTATTGGGTTCTTGCTGCAGCTGAATTCTAGTGTTTTAGCAACAACCAACAAAGCAGCCCAGATGCGCTCCGGGAGACTGCCTGAATTACACATTCGTGAAAGCTGGTAGGTCTGCTGAGACAGTATTGCCTTTCAACAGTGGTTGCATAACCTACCTGTGAAAGCTCAGCTGGGGAGTAAGTGGTGTGGAGGTCTTCGGAAACACCTGGGCCAAAGCGTAAGGTTAGAGATGGCTGGGGGCACAGGGGAAACAGTGGTGGACTTTCACTGTATGTTATCCTTCTCCTGTGGATTCAGCTGTCTTTGGAAACACCTGGGCCAAAACTAAATTTAGAGATGGCTGGGAGCAGGGGGGAAACAGCGGTGGGCTTTCATTATATGTTATTCTTACCCTATGGACTCAGCTGTCTGTGACCCAAGGGCTAGTTTTGAGACAGGCCAGCTGCATGTATTTGGCTCAGACTACTGAGAAATTTGCTAAATTATGAGAATAATGCAAATTAATAAAATTGCAGACAGAAGTGCGATTATTGATATAGCATTAAGAAACAGCTCAAGGATCCAAGAAGTAAAGCACCAGTGTAAAAAGATATAAAATTATAAAGGGGAAAAAAGAAAGTTAGTAGACGGTACCATAGGAGGATCTGTGAGAGATGCAGCAGGAGCTGACCCATCCTCATGTAAACAATGACTTGATTTTCTTGCAAGAGCGGTGAGCATACAACTGCTAAACCTTGTAGCACATCTTCCAGAGACTCCTTTTGCAGTTACAGAGGTAAAACATCAGCCACAGGCTTGTAAAGTTACACTTTAATATGAATATTATCCTTGGTTGCCAAGTAAAAGCTTTTATTTGGTTGGCTTTTCTGAAGTAGGGTTTTCACATGAAAACATTTTAAGGACAATTTTCATAATATGATCACTTATTTAATAATCTAACATGTTTCAATTTAGTTCTTTCCATACTTCCGTAACTATTTCAAACGTTCAGAGTATCATGAAGACCAATAAAAAGGCAAAAAGAGGAGTATATTACCTCAGCTATCTAAGATGAAAGGGAAGGCTGCCAGAACTTTCTGCTTACTCTAGAGGGTGCTGAAAAATCAAAGCTGGTTATATATAGATTTTTAAATGAAATCATGTGAAATGCTGCAATTCAGTCTGACTGTAATTCATATTACACTGCACTAACAAAAAACCCCTGTATATATTTACTCAAAACATATTAACAGAACTTAAAAAGGTTTTTAAAGGGAAGGAAAAGCTAAATAAATTCTTAAATTAAAATTGCTCATTCAGTCTTGATTTAGATTTATCCTATATATGTCTTATAACTGTGACAGGATACTATTTTTTCTGCAGGTTATTAAGCTCAGCTGGCACTATATATCCAACATGTACTTGTATGTGGCCATAGATCATGCTCAATCTGATCCTAGCACTAATTTTGATATTTCCATTTGATATGCTTACATGATACTCCTGTTATTCTAACACCCTATAATCTACCATAAATGCTGCAGCATCCTCATGCCACAGGTCAGAGAACAGGAGCGCAACTACATTAACATTGCCATGTTCAGAAAACATACACTCATTTTGCACATCTAAGTAAAGAAACCTAAGATATTTCCCCTGCCCCTCCACTACTAGGCACTTTTGTACTTGGCACATGAGTGAACTTAATGAACTTCAGTCATTTCTGCAGCCCTGGCACTCTCTCATTTTGGGCAACCAATAAATGAAAAACAGGTTGTGGATATGTTATGCCTAAGTCAGCACCTGAATAAAAAAAATCTTGCCTTGTCTCACCAAGCTGTGCAGATGAAAATCCTTGCTCACATGCAGGTCCAAGGCTGTTTCTGGGGAGTGGCAGGGCTGTAATCCTCCACACCCCTTAGCACAGAGTCATGTAACAAAAGTGATGAGGTCTTCTGCCTTCCATAAATGGGATAGTGACAATCCCATCTGCCTTTGCTATGCAGCATCCTTCATAGAAAAACCAAAGGACTTTTCTGGCCCAATCTTAGCCTACCTTTATACATTACTGGAACAAGGTCAGACCTGAATCTTTACCATGACCAGCCACCTTTTTAAAAAACAAATTTTAAAAAATTAGCAAAAAAATCCCCCCCTCATATTGCCTAGTATCCATTTATGATGACCTTTGTACTTAACTGAGCCCCTCTGAGTCATATACAAACTCAGTGATGTCAGAGACAAAACTATTCCTGCAGTCTCCCCATTTTCTCAATCATGAGAACACACTTTCTGTTACCCCTTCTCTCCCTAATTATATACCCTCTGACCCTTGCAAATAAATAAATAAATCAATACTCTTACTGGCTAAGCCTCATTTGCTGATTCATGTGCAGAGCAGGTTCATTTATGGTTGGAAGGTGGAATTCTGTGCAATAAAAAATATGAAGTGATGTAAAGATATAATGTCCTACTTTGTTTTATTTTATTTTCCTGTCCCTATAACTCTAGATTAACTCTGCTTTCTACTCCTAATTAGCATACTGTTCTGCTTCTGTTTGAGTTGTCCATCCCTGGCAGACTGAATGTGTCTGTAAGTTTGCATATGGACATCACAAGCCTCAGCATGGGGACCAGTTTCAAGGCAGCTTATTCAGCTCTGCATTCTGCAGTTTCTTTGCTGTATCTTCACCTGGAGTGAATACCAAGATAGTTTGCTCCATATGCGAGATGAGTTCCATTTCTTCAGAATTGTCTTAGGTATGCAGTGGTAACAGAGCAAGCATTAGCTAAATATAGGTGAGAATTTTGATGCTTAAATACTGTATTTTTTCCTTACATCACGCTGATATGAACCTGGAGATAATTTAATAGTAAAATCCAGGAGACAGAGTCCTCCTTTCTGCATAACCTTTGAGAATGCAGAATGCTTTTTTTGTAGTTTTTATTAGCTCCATAATTATTTTTGTTTTATTATTAGATAGTTATCCTACATTATCCGTGCAGGAATGTTGGATACCTGTAATTATAGGGTGTCTAAAGATGCATCTTAGGCTGATCTAAGGTGCATGCAAGCTACAGGCTTGCCCAAGGAACTGAAAATGTGGAATTATTTCACTAATTTCAGTCCAGAAATCTAATAATCTGAAGATCATTTTGATTTCTGTAATCCATATGAACTGATACGATTTTAATTTGTTTCTTGTCACAGTGAACCATATCATAAAATTAGTATGATTAACGAGTCAAATGAGGTGCAAAAAGAAGTCTTAAGTGTTAAGTGACTGGATAAATTGGGTTGGTATTTCACTTGAAAGAGTTAAGCCCACATATTATGCGGTAATTTGTTTAATACCTCCTTAGTGTACAAAAAGGAGCTGTCAGCTGCCAAACAAGGTGACTTAAACGCCTTTGAACTATATTACATTTACCTACAGATCTCTACAAAAGAACAGGTGTAAGACTTTAACATCTAGAAACCAGTAAAATAAAATGCTGCTGGGAAAAAAAAAAAAAAAAATTGCTAAATTCCATAACTTTCCAGCAGATGGCATGAGTATTTCCCTAGAAAGTAAGGATCTGTACAACATAGATCCTGTTACATTTCAGGAGATAACAAAAATAACAATTTATGGGACCAAATATGGTCCTTATTACATATATGTTTGGTTTTATTTTACTACCTAAGCGGTTTTAACAGCACTTGTTAAATTCAAGGAGGCAACTCATCAGAAGCCTAGCCCTAAAATGTTTTAAGTTCCCCACATTTAAAGTATGTTTCACTTCTTGTGGAGCCAGATCCTTCTGAATATTCCATTACAATCTGTAGTCTCAGGAGAGAATTTTAACAAGAAGCTTCCAGAAGTATTTTAATGGACTTTCATGTTTTATTTATATGGGACTTTTGTGTGTGAACAAATTAGAACCAATTAGAATGTATTTGGAAAAAAAACAAAAAACCAAAAAAAACCCCAAAACTAAAAGGTGCAGGAAACACTGTTGTCCTTTTCTGTACAAATATCTAAAACATACCATTAGGGATGTTCTAAATTATTTTCAAGGTCACTTTTAATAGTCCATTTGGAAGACAGATACACACACTCACTGTGTTTCCTATATAATACTCCTCAGGTTTACAGCTCAAGTAAACTCTGTTGCAGCCTCCTCCTATTCTCTACCACAGAACAGATTGCATTAATACATATTCATAGTCTGTGCTACAGAACCCATAAAAGGTAGACCTCCTGCCAGGAGGTGCTGTATTACAGTGTGACACTTGCCCAGCAATCCAAGTATTAAAAGCTGAACTGTACTGTAAGCGTTACATCAATGAAAGGCTACAAGATGTGGAGTTCAACTGGCTTCTCTTTGGCTTTTGGTTGACATCATCCCCCTTTCACCTTTATACAAGCAACATCTGTTGACTTGATGAAAAGGGAATGTGTTGCACAGTTGGTTCCTTTGTACCACTTCACTGCCTTCTCACTGGAGCCATGTTAATGATGAAAAGGAAACACAAAAGAGATTAAGGAGCATATGTTCTGGTGATAGCTTTATATGCTCTTCCACAGACTTACCTTTCAGGTTTCACACCTTTGTTCATGGATGTGCAGACTACATGTGTTTCATGTGTCCATCTTTAAATAATACCATATTAAATCACTATCACTAGCTAAAATGTATGAAACATGCCAGCTTTTGTTTCTTTGTAATTGCTCTAACATTATTGGCAGTATTTTTAATGGGCAGATGGATGTGTTAGCTGTGAAACATTTACTAATAAGAAATGCAGAAGTAGTACTCCCAGGAGAGATTTGCTGAGATAGTGTGTCTGCATTTAAACTTACTACCTATGAGAAGTCGGCACATCTTTCAGCCAAAAGAAGTGGTCATTTGTTACATAAACATTACTGCACACAATGAAGCTATTTTCATCATCTACCAGCTTGTGAAGACAAATATGGAAACAAGGAAGCCAGTGTGACCTAAAGTAGGTTTAATGCTGCCTTTTCTTTGCAGGATGCTGCCTGAATGGCTAAATCCTTATCTTCAGAATCTGTGAGTGGCTGTGTGTGTTAGAGGACAGCTCTGTGGGCTTGTGCATTCCCCTGTATGAGGATGTAGAACTGTCCCTGCTGTGCCACTATGTCTAAAGAAAGATTACAAAACAAAGGATCTGTCTACTGTGATGTAATTCACATTGTCCATGCTAATCTGTCTGATGGGCACTGGTACCATTATCTCTATACAATGCTTCATTCAGCAGTAGACATATCTTGTTCCTTGCTTCTTCTTATGTTTTAATCTGAGCAGCAAGCTTGAACTGAATTTATTTTGGGCATTGCCACTAGCTGTTCTGTGATACTGGGCAATTAACCTCAGTCACCTACTGTATGTGGCTGTGGTAGTATATCACTTCCCTGAGCAGGGTACTGCAAGAACTGACTGGTATTATAAAACACTCTTAGATCTTTGGATACAGAGTATTTATAAACAGACAAAATGAAGTAGGTGTTTGTAGGGCATGCAAGAAATCAGCATCCTCTTTCATAATCACCTCTATGCTTATTCAGGCTGTTCATTTTCATGCTATGAGAATACTTCCTCATCTAGTTTCCTAATTTATTTTCTTTTCACATGTGTAGGCATAAAATAAGGAGATACTTGAGTAGTTCCCAGATACTAAACATTTTAACAGACAGGTGACATAAAAAATTCTTGTCACCAAAGATAAAAAGCTGCCTGACTAATATTGTTGTACTAGGTTGGCTGCTCAGCGATTAAAAAAAATCAGCTCTTGAACTAGAATTGAAGAACGGATGTGCCCTCGTGCTGTATCACCTCAATTTCTTTGACTGCTAAATGTAAAGCCAGGACCTCAAAAATAACCTACTTAAAGAGGACTTAAAACACAATCTACATCTTAAATTTTATCAGTTAAAATAATAACTCAATGTCCTTGCCAGAACTTGTAGTCCACTTACAGTCCAACAAGTGTAACCTTTTGGAAATATTTAATTATACTTCTTTCCTCCACTGACTTGTCAAAAAACCTGCTCAAGAAACCTGAGGTAGTAACGAAATTTGAGCTAGTAATTAGTTTCATTTCTTTGCTGGAGGAAAAATAGCCAGTCATCAGCAAGGAAAGCAATGACATATTTGAATTTACTTTGGAACTCTTCCATGCGATTACAAATGTAAACTAATGTAATCTAATCACAGATTAAAAATGCCTTCACACCAGATTTATGTCTGTAACATGTGTTTATGCATACTTTATTAACTTGTTCTGAATTTTTTTATAATTTATCATTATTAATATGCACTTGGGATATAGATATGGGATATACAGCCTAGCTTGTCTCTTAGCTACTAATAGTTATATCTTCTTAGACATAGCTTTCAGAAATAAAACGCACAGTCTAAATGTAAGATGTATTATTTACTGGCCTTGAGTAAAATTAGACTCAGTATTCAGTTGAAACACACTGTAGAGTACCTCTTCAGCTAGCCCACAGTACCTCATTAGTTTTGAGTGATATTTCAGGTTAGTTTCTTTTAATCTGATTTAGTAATGATTACTTACTTGAAAAATAATTTTGCATATTCAAGTTCAGGAACAATCAATATTGCACACTTGTGGTTTTTAACATTTAGACCAACTTAAATATTTAATAAGCTAATAAGGAATTGGAGAACCATGTGGCTTGATATGTTGGCTGGGCAGAAATGCTGTGTATCATCACATCATAACAGATTTTTGTACCGGCAGTGAAACCTGGAACAGCTTTCTGTGGGCAACTCCTTTAGCTGAGTCAGGATGAAATCTTGTCAATAGCTTCCCACACTGTCTCACTTCACCACACCACCGCACCTACATGTTTGTGGTTAAGAAGGAGTATCATCTGTCTCTCAGATTAAATTTAAATATAAAATTCACTTCCATACTTAAGTAATAGCTTTTATAATAAATTAGATGCCAGATTGGTAGTGCTGCCTCACAGGCCTCTTGCACTCTAATCATTCCAAAAGGTTTGTTGTGCTGATTTTTTTTTAATCAATTAAGTAATGACATATAGCCTTTCACCCTTCACTTATGCACAGTAAATTTTCTGAAGAGTCATTGAAAAGTGTTAGATTTGTTTTGCAAAGCATTCAGAGGCACAGTATGGATCCCAACTACAAAACTGTGAAATCAGAGCAGAATTTCACTCATAGAATTGTTTAACAGGGAATAAGCTCCCAGTGTACAACCTGGCTCAGAGCACTGGTTTGGAGAAGATTGATGTATACTCTGACACAAGAAAGAAAGCAATGCCATGCATAAACCCCCCTGTTTTCCCTTCTTTTGCTGTTACTTCCACTCAGGTAGCATTCCAGACTATTCAAACACTTCTTTTTACAATGTAAGAAACAGCAAAAACCTTAATCTCTGCTCCCAACCAAATTCTTGGTTTCTATTATGCTTTCATTTAAAATAAAATGTAATTAAGCACTGAACAACTGACAAGAACACGTAATGGAGAAAATTACACATACTGTAATTTTTCCAAGATGCCAGAAGGGGTGGGTGTCAAGTAATTTTTAAATTTTTTTTCATTTCCACACCTCTTTTCAATTCTATTAGAGAACATCAGGAACCATTTTCTTTGCACCCTCTCACAAAACTTGAGAAACATACTGCAAGCTCCCTTTAATCATAAAGAGCAAGCTGAAGTGAAAAAAAAAAAAAAAAAAAAGCAAAAGGCTCTTACCAGCTGTAGCATGAAGATAAAAATGGGAACTGCCAAAAATAAAATTATCTTCTTCAAGACTGCAGTTGCTAGTTCCCGCCAGTTTTAAAGGAATTGTACAGCGAATTGCACAGTAAAAGTTTTATAAAAATATTCCTGCAGTGGAAAAAGGTTAGAAAGGAACAGGATGATGCTAGTGAGAAGCTGCTGCTTCAGTGCTACTGTTCCCACTCACTCACCTCTCCCAAATCAATCTGTAAAATATATATTAAAAATTTTATGATTAATAGTCAATTCACTTAACTAGTTACAAACAATTCATTCAAGAACCATATTCTAAAGTGTTTCTTATGTTAATAAATCAGAACACAAATGACAGCAGTTTAAAGAGTGTACATTGAGATTTATTAGAACAAGCACTAATAGCAGCAGTGTACAGAGTGATGGAGACAATGTACTGTATGCACTGAACAATAATAATTATACAATTGCACTTCTTCAGAGATCTATTAGAAAATGCTTTTCAGTAAACAGTTTCTCAAATCTAGCATTGTTTGGATTTGCCTCTGAGGAAAAAAATACAAAAAATATGCTCTTTTTTTTGGTAAGGCATTAGCAACATTCATTGGCAGGCTAAACAAGTCATTTGTACATGCATTATCCAATTACATTGCAACAGGTAAAAGAGCATCATGTTTCCTCTAAAACTAGAATTATGTGTCTGGTTTTGGACACAATATCCTGCTAAATCCGGCTCAGCTTGAAGGAAACAGATGACACCTTTTGTTACATTTTAGAGCACAACATAAACTGTTTCATAGCCAAGTTCACCTTTATTTCCTACCAGAAGCTGTAGGACCTCCCTCAGTTGGAGTTGGTATTATGGGTATTGAGTATACCACACACATCACTGGAATAAAGCCTTAATTAAATTAATTTATTTTGCTTATTATTCCCGCACTACCACCTCCCTGAATCATGTGGCCAAAAGATACTTGACTGTAATCAACAGTAACTACTGTATGAGCTTGGTTTTTATTGCGTGAGAGGTAGTCAGCGTGAGGCCTCATCTGCATTCTGGATTACTACAACAGTAAGTTCAAAACCAACTAAGAAGTGCAAAGACACAGAGTAAGTGTTGCAGCTGCATTATGTAGGAACTTAAAACTGGTTTTTTACTGCTCCTTCCTGGCTAGGTTTAAACTCTGAAGTAGCCAGAGAACTTGATATACCAAAAAAAGCAATTCTATTTATGTGCTAGAGCCTAGAAGGAGAGAGGGGAGGCACTTTCTCACATCCATGCTTTTCTCGGCTTAGATTAGTAGCATGCTCTTAGTTAGCCACCCTCTTTGCAAATCAGAGAGATTAGTCTCCCTTTTTGATTGGCATACAGTACTAGCAACCCTCACTCTGGGTTGGCACCATCCTGGGGAAAGTACAGAGGAAACAGGGATAGGGATTGCAAATATTCTTACAATTAGGCTTCCCAGAGTGAGACATAGTATGATGAATTGTCATCGATTTAATCTCCTGTTCTTTCTTCCAAATGTCAGACAATTGGGCTTTGCAGAGACATGAAATTAACTCATTTTTAAATACTACAAGCCCCAGAATAAGGTCCCAAAATTCAAGAGTCAAAGTCAAACATATTGCTCTGACTGGCAAGCAATCAAACCAGCTGTAGTTCATACAATTAACTTCCACAAGACAGTGCACCTGTTCAAAATTAAGCTTAAGTGTAACTAGTTGAATACCTAAGCTTGACCGTACCTTAGGCCTACAGCTAAAATATGTTTGGGCAGCTAGATCATCCACTCACCTGGAAGCACATTAAGTTCAATGGAGTACCAACAGCAGCTCAGCCTCATCTGTGTAGGTGCTCATTTAAGTATGTAGGAATTAAAAATCAAGTACTATAAAGCCTGGTGTAACCAGGTGCATTGTTTTAATTTGTTAGGAATGTCACTGCTGAGCCTTTTTATTTGAACTTCAGTATCTACAGCTTTTAAACTGAATTCAGTGAGACTGTAGTGTTTATGTTAAGTATGTGCTGATGGTTGTGCAAGATCAGAGTCCAAGCAGATGAAGCAATAAAAAAAATCTGAGATGTACATTGCTGATTAACTCTTGCATGTGAAATAAAAGTCTATAGATTCAGAATATACAAATTATAGCCTATGTTATTCCTCAGATGTTGATGCTTAGTAACTGTAAGCAATAGAATTGTTTTTACAGACACGATTACAGCCAGTATTTGATGTAAAGAAGAGTATTTTGATGTAAAGAAGAATCATCCTGAAAGATATCCCAAACTTGTGAATGGTCAAACACAAATGAATGCATTTGCAGGAAAGCAATCAAGACCAATCAAGATTATTTTTTAAAGTGTTAAATTACTGAATGTAAGATGAAGGACTACTTGCACTTTTAAAAATCACGATACCTTAAGTAGCTTATACAGTTTTCAAAACAAATATTTGCAAATCAATTTTCTATTGAGTTATTTAGAAATTATGGTACTGACTTTTTTTTCCAGTACTCTTTTCTTCTTCATCTCATTATGGAAGTCCACAGTGAATTTCTGAGCATAAAAATAAGGGTGCTGCAGGTGAGGTTTAATATTACAGTGCTCAAAATTAATGCCTTCTGCAACATTTGGGTAGCTGGGTACATAAATGCTTGCTTCTTTCTCCTTTCTTTCTTTCTTTCTTTCTTTCTTTCTTTCTTTCTTTCTTTCTTTCTTTCTTTCTCTCATTCTTTCTCTCATTCTTTCTCTCATTCTTTCTTTCTCTTACATAACAGTTTTCTATTGCTTTCAGGCAACAGAAAAAATTCTGTCTGGTGCATCTAGAAACACAGACCCTTTCTAGTTACAGTCTGTTATTTCTCTCTAAAACAGACACTGTCTACCCAGTACTCAGAAGTAGCACCGGCTCTATATGTTAGGCTTCTAGAAAGCAACTATTTGCCTTTAAAATTCTTCTTAAAAACCACAAAGTGAGTTTCTGTATACCTTTCTAGCTGACATAATAGCATATTTACAGTGGAAAGACTCTGAGGACCTCCTTTTACAAGCATGCTATGCAAAAGGGTATACAGGAAAACAGATTTGGGTTTTTTTAGTAGAATGAGAACAGGGATGTGGGCAATTAAAGAATGCTCTTTTAGATATTTAGGTTTTGACATTTTGGTCAGCTAAAGAATTGGTGCAGGGCTGTTTCCCATCTGAAATTAAAGGCTGTTAAAAGCAAAGCAGCTCAGTAAGGCAATGTAAAATTGACAACTAATCTAAACCTTACTCTCCTAATGGTATTGTCAGAATCTGAGCAAGGTATAAATACTAAAATTTACTACATTTCATACATGTGCGTGTGGGATCTAATCTCACAAAAAAAAAAAGTGTGACATTATTCCCAATTCATATTTACTTTGTGCAAAATGAGAGAAAATACAGAATTCTTTGCTATTGAAATACTGGGAAATCATAATTCACCAAACAGTTAATTATACAAAGAAAACTAGATAAAGACCCAAAGAACAGTCTTGCTACTGGTTACAACAAAGAAAATATACTTAATATCCTAATATAGAACTACCATAATGATCTCTCTGGATACCACAGTAGTTTATGACGGCTTTTTACGTGCTAAATAAAGCATCCACTTCAGACAATCTAGCAGTAACAGATAAAGAACAAAAAGTTTGCTGTGTGTTTTGGTGAAGGAAAAGATTTCATACATCAGATGCTAGCAGCTTGATTTCTTACTTATTTTATAGTAAATAACATAGACACAAAACCATATACAAAGAAGAATCCCATCCAGAAAAGCCCAATGATATTTCTTTCGGTCCAAAGATGAAACTTGAGTGAGTAAGCACTATAGGTCCACCCCACTCAGAGACAGAGATTTAGTAATATCTGAGCATTAGATGCAAGATCAATTCTTAGTGAGGAATGAATGTTTGAAAATAATTAGTTTAGAAATAATTATAAAGGGACAAGAACAGTGCTTTTGCTAATTAGAGCAAAAGCTTAACTAAGGTAGAAGTTGCCATCTTTGCATTTATGCCTCCATACCAAAATACACTCATCAGCATTTATATCTCAGCTCATAGTCAGGTCTTGTTCAAAACTCAGCTGAAAATAAAATTTGCTGTGATCTGAATTAGTTATACTACATTTCAGTCACTAAAGAATACCAGTAACACTTATTTAAAGAACTAAATAGACCTGATTTCTAACCTCAAATTGGAACAGTAATTTTCAATGTTGACTTTAAGATAGGTGGCAGAGGAAGTTTAATCTTTTTATGTATAATTTTACTATTGGTGATCAATCTCACAATATTTTAATAAAATATTAAGCATATACAAAGGTAATCAAAGACCATGCCTCTATTTCTTCAACACAGTTAAAGAAGCTATCCTGAGCTTTCCTTTGTCTGGAAAATACTGAAGATTAAACATACTAATTTTGTTAAAGTTACTGTGATATTCCTTGTTCAGGTCAATTTAACAAAGGAAGAGAGCGAGCATTCAGCACAGTAGTACTAGAAAAAAATAACTGAGTTTGCAGTCCTGGCTCTTGGTGGACCTGACAAGTCAACCCCTAGGCCACAAGAACAATCATAAATAGTAATGCAACTTCAGAAAAAAAGATGTTGCACATGTGGCTACACTGACTGGCACAAGGAGCGTGTACCTCAGTGAAGAAGAATAGTTCTGGTTGAATATTTATCACTGTGTATTGCTCCTGTATAGCACTTATATCATTTTGATGTTCAGGGTGTAAAATATAAGTTACCCACTTCCATCTTTTTGAAGGAATTTCTTCACCCATCCCTCTTTCATTAACACAGACCATTAAAAGTAGAAGTCAATATGGAAATACACTTTGGTGGTTATTGCCTCTTTCATAAGAGACAATATCTGTATTATTGCTCCAGAAGTACAAGTAAGTAGCTTTACCATACTTCAGAGAATTACTCATAGGTCAAGACAGAATATATTATATACTGCTGATTATATATTCCAAATTTATGTTTTCCTTATTTATAAAATATGTCACATTCTTTGTCTATATTACCAATACACCTTCAGCCAAATGCTGGATACAGTCATTTTTATTTATAAAAGGAATAAAAAACTTCCCTTTACCTTCAGAATTAATTCTGAGCAAATGTCACCAACCTTCCTTTTTTTCATGATGTCATGGATCAGTGGAAAGAAAAGTGGTATCAAGATAACCTGCCTGCTATGGATTCAGCAACTGTGCTGACATGTTAATTCATAAAAGTTAAACTTCCTATTTTGTTACAGATGTGCCACTGACATAACTGCTGTGACTAGTTTTACTGTTTTGCATTGTAGTCTCTCCCTTTTCTTTTCTGAGGCTTGTTAATGATTGCAAGGAAGAGAAAAAAGAAATTAAAGATACAACAGCTTTATAATACCACAAGACTTGACAAAGGCAGAGATGGGTATATAAAACACCTACAAGTACATTGCTGTCACTTTTTAATTCCTTTTATAAAGAGGCTTTTCAGTTTAGCGGAAGAAAGAAAATGCTTGCACCAAAGCTAAGGAATGAAGGTGTTTTACATTCCCTAATTCAAAGAACAAGTAATCTATTTGTTTCTGTAAGTAGACTCCTTACAATATATAATACAAAACTAAAATAAATTGCTGTAAATAAGACATTTCTCTGAGCTTACTGAGATTTGCAACATTCTTGTGGGTGCCATTCATTGTCGTAATGGAGCTCAGGGAGATATCCCCCCCAGGAATAATTAAACCTTTATTAGCACACTTAGTCTAGAATCTTCTGTTAAAAATAAATAAATAAAAAAAAAACCCAAACAAAATAAACAAAATAGCTTTCTCCATTTAACTACTCTGACTGAAACCAGAATTATAATAAAAGAAACCAGGGATAGCAAAGCAGAAAATTATACTACTTTTTATGCTAAATATACCTTTGCAATTTTGAGCACATTAACAAAAATCCTTAGTTGCCACTGTATCCCTGCCTACCTCAACTTTTATCAATATATGCTCTAAAGAGCAAATTCAAGTTTTACACGATTTTGATGACTGTTACTTAATGACAGACAGGAAGAATAGCCAAGATAGTCTTTTCAGGCCCAGTAGCTGCCAAGGTAAACACAGTAAACTTTGTCAGCTTTCTCCCAGGTCTATTACACAGGGTGACCTGTGAGGCTACTCCAGTGTTTCTTGCACATTTCTGCCAATATTAATCTATTTACCCCAGCTGGGCCAAACTCTCTAATTTAACCCCTCCTGTCATTTTAGCATATGAATACAAATTTCATTTCCTTTCAGGTGGATTTAATCTGAAAATTCTCCTCTACTTTCATTAATCAGCTCCAGTATTAGTAATGACAACTAAATTAAATTCCTCAGATTACAACTGCAGCCAGTGGCATGTTAAACAGCTAGTGTTTACCTCTGCATCAGATTCAAAATCTTATAAATCAAGGAGACCACACACACCTTCCCTATACTAACAGAGCTTTGCTAGTGAAAGCAAGTTTTGCAAAACTCACGGAGAAATGGCATATTCAGCTCTCTTGGTTATTGTGCAAGTGCAAATGAACTTCTCCTCCCTTCCAGGGTATTTCTAAAAATTCAGATTTTTGGAGAGAAACTCTATAAGCAAGACTGGATTTCACTGGGCTCCACTCTGGCTGGTTTGAGGGTGAGAAAATCCCATATTAAACATGGGAAACAAAGGGCATGGCCCAGATGCTATCTCCTTATCTGGCACCCATGAGGGCAGGACCACCGCTGGCTCCTAGTGTGTCTTAAGGTTTGTGTGATTTGTTTCCATAAAGCTCTGACAGTGTTCAGTAGGAAATTAAGGTCAGTATCTTTCAAAACTGTGTCATGTGTATGTACTGCAACACTCGACATATGCCTAGCATGTGCTATTCAAATAAAATCCACAAATGCCATACAAGTGCATTGCGAGTCAGAAGTTCAAAATGAGAAAAAAAAAAAAAAAAGGTAATATTATTTCTAAGATTAAAAGAATATTATAGTGGGAGTTCACTTTTAAAGCCAAATACAAAAAAGTTTATTTCATGCAACTTACATCTGTCTAAAATTAGAATGGGTGTCTGGATGACCTTTTAATCACAGTGATACTGTACAAAAATCAGCTCATATTCAAACTGTATCTCCAGTGAGATAACAATTTCTAATATGCCAAAAAATCTACCATCTTGTTAATACAAATCTAAAATAGGAATGAAGCTATTTAAGTCTTTGTAAGACATTACATTTGATGAAAATAGCTATTATTACCCTATCATATCTGCAGTACCAGAACAGGGAACAAATTAAGGTACACTTTTAAAATATTAATTGAAAGTACAGTTCACTATTGTGAAACTAAAGCATAAGTGTTGTGTATTTTATACAGACATAAGTGTTTTGAAAAAACACGGCAAAAGCAAAGGAGATGTCTTTAATGAAAGTTAGAACCTCTTTAAATGTTTAAAAGGTTTTAATTGTCAAATCATTTGCATTAATTTTCACCACACAACAAATCTATAGCAATAAAATCTACTGAGTTGGTAAGTATTTTTCAAATGCCTTTCAAAAGGAAATACTGCCTGGATGAATGGAGTGAGATGGACTGGAAACTGCCTGAATCCCCAGGCCTGAAGGGCACTAATCAATGGCTTACACCCCACTGGCAGCCAGGAACGACGACAGCCCTGCAGGGGTCAGTTCTGTGGCCCACGTCAATCAACATCTCACCAGTGACCTGGGTAAGGACACAGACTACATGCGAACAAGTTCACAGATGACGTTAAATTAGGAGGATGAGAAAGCACACCAAATGGCAGAGCTTCAACCAAAAGGACATTGCTTGGCTTGAAGCCTGGACCAGAAGACACTTCTGGAAGTGCAGAGGTCTGCACCTGGGGCAGAAAAATCCCACGTGCTGGGAAAGGACAGCCACGCAGCAGCCCTGCCAAAAAGCAGCAGGCACTTAACAATGGGTGCCAGGCTGCAAAGGAGCCAACAGTGCATTCTCATTGCAACACAGGAAACCCCATTCTGTGCTACACTGTGCTACACGGTGCTGGTGAAATTTCAGAGGTTGCCTAAAAACTATAATTTGGATAGAAGCCCCCAGACTTTTATTCTGTTAACCTATTCTCTTTAGAAACAGCACAAAATATGTCATGATGTCCCCCAAGGTTACGGGAAAAATTAATACAAGAATTTGCACAGAATCCAGAGAATACTGCACTATAAGAAATTGCTTTATAGTACATCTGCTAGCACTTTTCAACTTTTAACAAAGATCGCAAATATTTTGTGATGCATTGTTTTGTGTTTCTTCTACTTACTAATTAACTAATCTAACATTCAGTAGGTTTAAAAAGAGCCTTCAATAGAAAGGTTTAGCATATCATAGATTTTTTACATTCTAAAAATGTTAGTTTTCCTTCAATGAGTGTCAAATAAAAAATTGAAAAAAATAATTAAATCAGTGATAGCATCATTAGTGTTCAAGTTTCAGTTTGCATTGCAAGTAATGGCATTCACAAAGCACTAGCAGAACACTGTAAAACTAAAGACCTGATTTCTGTATTTAAATTAAAAGCCAACATTCAAAACAATCTGAGTACATACAGTTTCTGCCCCTCAAATGTACCTGGAGTCATACAGAGATAATGCTTTCTAATATAATGGTGAACTACACACAAAGACTGGAGCATGAGGGGGCAAACGTTCAACAATGTTGTTTTTATGGAAAGTGACACGGAATAATTCATTGCTATTTTGCACACAATGTGCCAATTTGATTCATAGTGCAATGCCATTAAAGCAAACAGGATGAAATTAATCAAATATGATTTAAAAAAATAAAGTTTGATATATTTTCATTTTCTTATAAGAACAATTGCAGAACTGAAAAAAATAATCAAAGTTCAACTAGGAAAGAAAAAGTATGGTTCTTTGAATAATTCAAAATTTTCTTTGGAAGAAATCCTGTTAATCTGCACACATTTTTTTATACCAAATATTCATGAGCAATTCATGAGCACTGACAATTCTTAAAAAGCCTACTTAATATTCTCTTTAGGCTTTCATAGTTCTTCTTAATAACAGAACTGTGTGAAGAAATTGGAAGCTAGTTGCTCTGCAAGTTGTTTTGCCATTCAAACAGGAGAACTAAATGCATTTTAAGTAATTAAAGTAATCTCAGTTCTGTAGCAACCTGACTCTGCAAAAGGAAGAAGGAGGCAGAGAGTTGGGTATGTGTCGTAATCTACTGAGAACTGTTCAAGCAGCTCTGATGGCAGGATCACATATCTAATTTTTTTTTTTAGGTCTCAGTACTGGAATCAATCTTAAATAGAAAAATTCAAGTGCACTATATACTCTGTGTACGTGTAGAAAGAAATACAGTGTGTACGCATGAAATCTAACCTATCATCAATGCCTTGATGTATAATACATGCATAAATGGAAGACTAGCTCATACCATATGGAATGCAGTTTTTACCTAATAAAATTACTTTTTTTCCTTTCATTAAAATCTGCCCTCCTACTGTTTAATGTTTCAGAGATTTTCAAATAGAAAGTGCCAAGCCTTCTCCCACATATATTAACTGAGGCTTAGCAACACATAAAAGACTTGGTTCTTAATCAAAAAATATAGAATCACTTTATGAAAAACTGTAAAATATAATTTTGCACAAAAGCTATTTTGGCAACACAAGTAGTAGTTGTTAGCTACAATGCATGGGAGTCGCTGCCATACTCTCAAATATAAATTTAGATAAGAAAAGTGGATGGGGAAAAAACCAGAGCCAGTAAAGTAAACAGTGTGTGTGGCAGAAACCAGTTGTATTTACAATACTATCCAGCTTCTGGAGAGAAGCCAGAGACCTTCCCATGAAACCTTTCTGTGCTTTTAACGTTGCAAAGCTTCAGGGAATTCTAATTGTATAAACAGTTATGGGGAAATGAGATTCACTGTGAGACTATGTCCAGCCAGCAGTAAAAGTGATGATTGCATCTCAGTATCAATCATTTAGAATACGAACTTTCTGACTAGCAATTCATATGCATTTACCAAAATTGTCTCAAATTCAACCAGTTAGCAGTTTCTTTTCAGTCTGATTATACAGTCAGCTTCCCAAAGCTAAAGCATGTACAGTTGATCTCATTCCTCTGAAATACAGTTAGATGTTTGGTTGTCTTTTGATTTAAATAATGCAAGTTCTCCAATATTTATATCATGATAAAATTCTAGTGCTTTAAAAATCTGCCCTTCACACAAGCCTAAGCATACATATTTTAAAATTACTTACTGTACATCTTCATATTTTGTTTAAGGCATGAACAATGGCATACGAATGGGAACAGCTTCTGGAAAAGTATATCTTTTTGACAAAGGCCAGTCCAAGAACATCACACCAAAGGACTAACCTGAAGCCAGAAATGACAGTGTTGTGACCCAAGAGTTTTTAACAAAAATAGTTGAAACAAAATGGATTTTTTTCTCTTTTTCTTCCTTTTTTTTTTTTTTTCTTAATTTAAATTACATTACTCTTAATGTCTGTTTAAAGCACCGGTTGCAGTTTTGCATTTACCACCTCTTCTGAGTGACTTTGGATAACTCATCTGCTTCTTTTGTTCTGAATTTTCAGTGTACGAAACTTTAAAAGGTTTCTGTTTCTTTTTTTTTGTTTCCTTTTGTTTTTTTTAATGGCTGCTGCAAAATTAAAAAGATCCAGAAGTGGTCAGGGGCCTGATCTAATGCACTTTCAAAAGTCCATTATAAAGATGAATATAAATGCGAATGATACGTTTTTCTGTAGACCCACAAACCACGCTTAGCTATAAGAAACATATTGTGCATAGTTATTTTTTTCTTCAGAGTGATATGTTTACTAGATCTACATTCTCAGTTTACCAGAGTACTGGAATTTCTACTTTACTAAAGCCAGGATCCTTTCGCAGTTCCCAGTAGGTATCATTGGTAACCCAGGCTTCTCTTTGATTAGCATCGATAACTTTTCTGTAGAAAGGAAACAAAAAACAAAAACAGAAGAGAAAGAGAGGAAAAAAAGGTCTGATCATAGATCTCTACTCTTATGCAATATGAAATCAAATTCCATACCTCTCTGATCTAACCCAATACTAAATCTGATTTCATATTTCTAAAGCCACAAGAACAGTCAGGAATTTTAAAGTAAAAATCAACCTCTACCTGTGTCAAAAATGCAAGGTTTAGAAAACAGCCAAGATCACAAATGTGTTGCTTGATCTGTGTGAGCAGGTCTTAGAGCCTCTCTGGCCATTACAGATTCTTATTATGTGCAGGGGATCCACCAATAGATCTAGCTTGCAGAATGCAAGCCTTTTTCCATTTATACTGTTTGTCTCCTCTGCATTCTGCTCATCTTCCGCTACATCTGCATCAGGCACATTCACATCTTTACACTTTTGATTCCTCATGCTAAACATCAGGCTATTTGAAATGACTATCCCTTGTTTCAGAAGAATGCTTAATTAAAAACAAAACCAAAAAAACATAAACCCCTGCACTCAAAAATAAATAAAATGTCGTTTAAGTGTATATTTATATACACATTGTATAGACGTAGATATAGTTATACATCTATGATGCTGTTGTTCAGGTCACTATTTCTTACCTTGATTAAGCAATTACTTAAAACAATAACATAATTAAATCTTCGATCCTAATATTATACTTTTATTCCACTACAAAGTTCAAAACCCATTGGCCAAGGGGTGAAACAGGCTTGTGTAGTTGTTGCCCATTGTGAGAAAATGATCTTTCCATTAGGAAGCTTTAAACCACATAAAAATTGCTTCAGACAGAGATCAGGTATCTGATCATTTTTCTTAAAATTGCCATTTTTCAAGCTTTCACGATTAACAGACTATGTTGGTGGTAACTCTTGTAGTATTTTGTCCAGTCACACTATAGAAAACAGGGATTTAGTACTGAAATGAATAGACTCACTTAAAAAATTTGGGTACATATTCAATGCTGTTTTCTTCCATGTACCGCCTCCGGCCTCTCTGCAGTTCCTCTATTCTTTGTTTCTCAGATGATGCCGCTTCTACATTTCCTTCCTCCAGAAGCCTGTGTGAATAAGAGCAGGTCCTATAGCAATCATACAGTGTCTACAACAAGGGATTTTCTAGCATCACAACAGAAAAGCAGAAGCCAAGCCTGTTGTCTGTGTTGTACCCACTTTCAGATCTAGCCATAACCCTATAAAATAAGAATAACTGAGATGTGACTCTCCAGTTATATGTACCTGACCCTTAGCCTAAGGCATACACTTTCTTTACTAACCAGCATATCAGAAACATTGAAGTTCTATGAACTGAGAATTAGGAGGCATTAATGTTGCTTCCATTCATAGCAGGAGGGCATGAAATTTCAGAGCCTTTCCAGGCTGTTATGAGGAATCCTACCTCTGCCCAAAGACTACACTATAACTCTGCTATACAGACAAGATGCTTTCTACTTTCCCTCAACTTGACAAAGCAGGAAGTTGACGTAATACTGAATACCTTCTCTGCTAGCAAAATCCTCCAAAGCTTAGTTCAGACTGTAGTGAAGACACAGACAAAATTCAACATTCAGCCAAACCCAGCCTTAAAACCACCAAATGTCAAGTGTATAAATAAGCATTCTTGCCTTTGATCTGGCCTGAATCGAGCATCTGTTGTAGGAAGAAGATCTTTCAATAAAGGATCTAATTCATTGAGCTCAATAGCAAACCTTGTGAAGCCATAATAACGTTCGTAATTGGTTGGCATGGAGCCTGTATGAATATGTATGAGAAAGAAAAATAGCTTTTTAAACTATTACTCTAAATATGCAAGAGATTCATTTATTTATTAAATTATAACAGAAAAAAAAAATTATTTTTACCCTTACATCCAATTAAAAAGCACCAAAAGCTATTCTCTAGGTGAAACAACATTAACTAAAATTAATTTCAACTGCTTATCCTGCAGAGTTGTAATTACATGCTAATAGATTCAAAACTTTTATGATCTTCCTTCCTTTTTAAATAAAAATTACTGTTTTCAAGATTTTCAAGTTAAACATAGTTTTCTGCTCCCAGAAAGTGGGCTTATCAAATGTCTGTACAACAGCTAATCTTAACTTATCTTCAGTTAATTTTGGAACATAATGCTCACTTGCACTGATTCAGCACTGTACAACACCTTCAGCACTAACAGCAGTCAGGGTAGACATTGCAGAGACTAGGGTGCAAAGTAGGGTTCAAAATACTATCAGTACAGAGTAGGGTTCAAAATACAATAATGACAGTATGACAGTTCATGGATAATCACTTTGTGTGTGTGAAATACTACGGGTGCAAAGGTTAACTAATTTAACCTCAGTGCCTTTAAGCAAGCAGTAAGGAAGCTGAAATCAACTCCTGAAATCACAGGAGCTCAGCATCTCTGAAGACCAATCCTTTAGGTTAATAGAGCATTAAGACAACAAACTCGATAAACTGGCACATCCTATTTGCTGATTCCAAATAAGCCACCCTGCTCACTGTGAGAAAGCAAGGCAGGCCCAGACATCCTTTTTTTTTTTTTCTCTTAATTTTATTCTTATGTTGACCCCAAGACCCCAGAACATTTGCCCAGAAGTCAAACAGAGATGTAGAAGACTATGCCTTGTAAGAATATTTCCATTTACCATTATTATAAACTCATGTAAATTCTTGTTTATTTGTCTAGCCAGAAATTTAATTTCTCCAGTAGTATTTTACGTATTTAAAATGATGGCTAAAACAGCTTTACACACTTCAGGGTTACACTATAATACCTGCCAGAGTGCATTGTAAGCTTCTTACCTGGCCTCCATATACATTTGGCTGAAGGTGCAACCCCACAATAAAGGCCTTCATGCCACTTTCCAAAAAGGCGATGAACTACCTTCCCTTCTTGATCTATCACAACACCCTGGACCTCATTTACATTTGAATTCCAGTAGTTCACCTGAAAGTTTAACAACAAATTACTAATTCACACTGGTTTTCACATTACCCATTGTACCAATACAGATAATGCATGAATTAATATGGGGCACTGACTGTTCAAATTTTGTATCAAACAGCTCACATGGAACCAAGAATATCAGAATTTGAAGTTCAGAAGATCTGAATATTAATTGATTTAGTATATGAGAAACCCTGAAAAATTTGATATGTGGTTTTGGTATAAGGGTATTTAAATTATCAGCACATCTGGGAACTATATTGTTGTTCATGAACTCAAATTCCACACATTTCAGCACAAAATGACACCTTGAAAGCTGCAAGATCAGAGCCAGTTAACTCTCTTCTTTCTATATGGAGAAATACTGAATCTACCTGTACATGTAAGGGAATCCTTTGATGGGTGCTGCACAATGCTGTTTGCAGCAGGGAAGACGTTCAGACAGTATTCTCACTTGTTGCTTTCTGATTCTCTTCTCTGTTTTGCTTTTCTTAGACACATTTATTTCTTATACCTTCACCTACTGAGCCAGTTTCCCAGTCTTAGACCATCCATCAGAACATGAATTTCAGATTTACATAATGCACCATTCCTAAAACTGCAATGGTATTGATATATTTTGTCGCAATATGAAGACAAACTTATTTTTAGGGAAAATAATTGATAGTAACATAGCTATTCAGTGATCTGGCTTTATATGTGGTCCTTGCCTGAATGTTAAAATACCAAAGCAGCATTATCTAATCTAAAGAGATAAAATACTGACCACCAAATGCTAGCAAAGGCAGAAGTAAAATGACACGAATGTCTACAGCGACTTTGCATTTTCATTGTGGTAATAGAAAAGAGATTTTAACCTTTCATTCTTAACCTAAAACCAGCAATACAGCACACATCTATACAGCAAACAACACACTGATATCAAATGTTCAATGGAATAGTCATGCTACTTGACATAGCACTCTCATTTGACAATTTACATATTTACAATTACTGATAAGAAAAATGTGTAATGTGGATTTCAGGAACACTAAAGAAACAGCTTGATGTATGTTTAAACTATGCAGTTTTATAAATATTTCTATGATATGTCTTAGAATACATATGTTACCTTGACAAATGTGAGTTTACAAATACAAACACTGCTTTTTGTATTTCTGATAGTTATCTCTCCATAGTGTTCTATCCACCTCCTTCCACTAAGAATATTATGTATGCAAGTAGTGACTTTGTTCCAGACATAGTAGTCTCCATACCTAAGAACAAATTAACAAGTAGTTGGTAACATATATAAATCATAATCATTCAGACAAAAAAGTAAAACATAGCTCCATTATCATAAATGCAAGACCATACCTCAAAAACATTTTGAAACAATAGCTTACTTTAATATAGCACTGGTTCTGGGTATGTTATTAACCCTTCATATTGGAGTTCACCTAAGCTCTAGTGCAAAGAACTGAAGAATGGTGCTATGAACTACAAATCAAGATGTGAACCACCAAAACCCTGCACA
Source organism: Athene noctua (assembly GCF_965140245.1). Taxonomy (NCBI): domain Eukaryota; kingdom Metazoa; phylum Chordata; class Aves; order Strigiformes; family Strigidae; genus Athene; species Athene noctua. Next base: position 26,111,460 of record NC_134043.1, on the reverse strand, counting down.
GCATATTCACTGTCCTCAGAGCATTATGTGTTTTTGCCACAATTCCTTTAGGAGCAGGACAATGACCCAAACATCAGCATAAGGCTGAATTGAGGCTATAAGCAGACAATATAATTAAATTACAAAATCGAACAAAATAAAGATGTAAAGGTGATAACAGAAAGTAAGTAGGAAGCAGGACACCACTGGCACACCATCCAATTCCCTCTGTTACAACTACTCAGAGAGAGCATCTCTATTGTCAAACAAGGAAATAAAATGAGGGAATTACACTGCAAAGCACACTCTTTCAGAGCTGAGGGGCAAGTGTGAAGACAGGAAACAAAGATGCTTCTGAGTGCTTTTACTTCAATTTCATGAGACGGATAAAGAGGTGAAGTGGACAGATAACATACTGTTAGAGGCAGAAAGAAAGGCTGGCTGTAATTTACAGGAGCAGGAATAGCTGACAGTCCTATATTGCAGCCTTCTTCTAAACAGTTGACCACTACTGTATGTGTAAAACTTGAGTTCTCTCTCTTAAATCATTTCTATCCCCATCTGCCTATTGCTTTCTAGAAAGTTTGCATATTTTTCCTCCAAAAACCCAAAAGGATCTTCAGGCTCAGAAATGCTTCAGTATCCCCACCTGTACACTAAGGAGAGATGTGAGCTAGGCACTAACTCTCACCATTACAATTCATCTGATATCTGCATATACTTCCCCCAATCCATTCACAAAGCAGCACAGATTAGATTGCAGCAAAGACTGAAAACAAAAGAAAATAGGACAGTAGCTTACTTTGGAAGAGTCACATTCAAGGTCCCAACTGGCAGAATTTCCATTGATTTCCCCCAGAATTTGTTTTTCCATCTGATATCTGAATATAATAGTGAAAGATTTAAAAAACTGAAAAGACCAAAATCTTCCCCTTGCAGTGATCTGCATGGCACATGAGATGACCTGTGCTAGACCATCTGGTTTAAAACAAGACAGTATGAGGTTGCCATGAAAATATAAAAATAAATAAATAAAATACTAGAAAATAACATTAGGTCAGAAAAGCTAAAGATAAGTTTGATTTTTTTCTAGGGGTCATGCTTGTGCTCTTGTAAAATCTCCCATGAAAACGTTCGATACAAATTAAATGCTTATGTCAGTAGATACAAGGAAAGAAAGAGCTGCTTGTTCAACTGTGTAAAAAGAACTGCTTGTGTTTGTAAGAAATCATTTTCTTGGTAAGAAGGCAGAAAAGGCAGAAAAGTATAAACAGACTGCAAATGACAGGGGAAGTTGTAACGTGTCTGCTCACTCTTAAAATGAGAATTTGGAGTGAAATCAGAGCATCAGTTTGTAACATGTTACTACAAAAATAACAAGTATAGAAATTTTGAGTAAGTTCCAAATGCAAAGCTCATCTTGTACAGATAGTTTTTACTTATTAATAAAAAAGGAGTTTATACTTTTGAATTAAAAACTTATACCTTGCCAAAACACAAAGTTCTTCGATTCACAGTGACAGGCCGAAATGGGAGGATGGTGGCTAACCTGGAAAACAGTTTGGCTGAGTTAAAACCAATTCACTTTCATTTCTAAGACAATACAATTGCTACCACAGTATGAAAATACTAAATAGCCCACACTATTTATTAGCCTATGTTGCTATGAAAACACATGCAACTTAAGTTTGTACTTAAAACACTATGTACTTAAAACACTTCCTTTTGATAACTATAAAAATATATACCTTATAGCATTCAATAAAGTTCACTCATACTAACAACCTTTCTTTACTACTAAGAAAGCAAACCGTTCTAAGTTGAAAGAAAAAAACATGATTACATTGTAAAAGAAAGAATCCAAAATCTAAACCTAAACAGGAGTGCCTATCTAGAAACAACCTTTACCTGCTCTGAGAAAAATCGAAATCCCTTGTCTTCTCTAATACATTCATAAGTTTCACCAAGCACTGGGTTAAATGGCTTGCTTCCTGCTCTAAAGTATGTAGAGGCATAGCCTGACGCTGCAAAAGCAGCTATAAGAACCTGTGAAAATACAGACAAGAACGTAAGTGAGAATAGGCAGCAATTATTGCGTAATGTCATCACTATGCAGTATCACACAACTCACCCCCAGAGTAAAATCTGGATTTTTAAGGTGCTTGTTAAAAGTTTGGCTTGTACCCCCAGTATTGCATTACAGAATCACAGAATCACATAATTGTCTAGGTTGGAAAAGACCTTGAGGATCATCCAGTCCAACCATCAACCCAACATTAACAGTTCCCAACTATACCATATCCCTCAGCACTATGTCAACCCTATTAAACACCTCCAGGGACGGGGACTCCACCACCTCCCTGGGCAGACCATTCCAACACCCAACAACCCCTTCTGTAAAGAAATGCTTCCTAATATTTAGTCTAAACCTTCCCCGGTGCAACTTGACAGATATCTGTAGCAAAGAAGGGGATTGAGTCCACACTTCCAAGGAAGCTTTTGGTTGCACCATGGCTTTTCCTGAACTCTCCTGATTCCTTCAATACTCATCCTCCAAGATTTTCTACAAAGGAGGCAGAATCCTGCAGGCAAACAGCCTGTTTTGCTCAGTACAGCCCTGCCCAGTCAGTCCTTACAGGATTTCCCTTTTGTCAGGGACGTAAGGAATCTTGTAGGAAAACAGCATGTGATAAGTAATTCACCTCCCTACCATGAGACAAGTCCAACACCTTCAGTGGCAAGGAAAAAATACCAGTGTTTAGGACCCCTCACTCTCCTGCAGGCCATGTGAACATGGCTTGTCATGGACCTGAGCACGTGACAGCCACAGACAACTTCTCTTCTCCCAACTATCCACAGTACTGCCAACCCATACCAGGGAACAGTAGATATGTTCAGCAACAACACTATCAACTTTCCCCTAACAGCCTTTCCCTGTTTCTTCCGAGGAAAAGGAGACGTGACAGATCAAAACACCCTGATAGCTGAACATAACATGCCAGTTAAAAAAACAAGACATACTTACAGGGGAGCTGAGTTCAGGCTGCCCAGGCAAACTTTGTTTTGGTGTTTTGGAACTTCTCTATTAGAAATTGCCTAGGATGACATCTTATTGACATCTACACTGATCATAAGCCAGCCACAGACTTGATTAGCTCTTGGAGACTGCTGGACTTGATCACTTAAAACCAGGAAAGGATGCTGAAGGGTTAGAAACTGCCAATGCCTACATATACAGTCCTAGATAGTGAGATCAGTCTTCATATCAATAAGTCACAACTGCATCACTTAGTTTGAAGTCAAGAAAAGTCCCTCAGCCTTGTTCAGATCAAACCTATCACCTGTAATTGTTCACAGCAGTCATCTGACCCAGCAGGGAGGTGTGTACTCTGTGAATAGGAACAGCAAGAGAGGACCCTGCACAGACCTCCTCTCATCATCTCCCTTTTTGATAGAGACATAAGAAGTACTATACTAAATTTATTACCATGCGTTCATAAGGATCATCTGTCTCAGCAGCCTTGTCCAAGAGTTCACTGTATTCCAGCTCTTCACAAAGATGTTGTAAGGTATTCAGAGGTTCATTTAGCTCAACTGGCATAGATACTTTGGAAAGATCTTTGCCAATGTTATTTCTCAAAATATTCCACAGATTGATGTTACTGGTGTCAGGGCTGGGAGCTGGGAGACAAGTTCTCCGTCCATTCCTGAATGCACCTCCTGTTAGCTCACCATTAAGAACTGGGAAGGGAAAAAACTATTATCGTAAGAAAGCACCAGATTAATGAAATCAGATTTATCCATTGAACCAAATCACCACCAGAACAAAGAAGCCCAACTTCACTGATTTCAGCTGAGTTGGTCTTGTACAGACATGCAGTAAATCTGGTATGTGAACATAATCAACATAATTTTCCAAAGTTTAAAACATAGCAGTATACTTTGCCGGGAAATGTTGTCTGCAACACTGGTGTTGTCCTCGGATATATTATCACTCACATCACTGATATAAGATTCATCATCAGAAGCCTATAACAAATAAAATATCAATTAAGTCAAATTCATATAAAATATACTGACAAATTGGACAACAATAATTGATTGAAACAAATATTCAAAGAAATAATCTCTATCCAATTAGAGCATTTAACTAAATCAATTGGATATTTCAATGAATCTATACTTTCAGTGCACTATAAGTGTCAAAACAAATGCTATGCTCTCCTTATGTTTCTGAAATCCTTATTATGAAGCCAAATACAGACATCAAATTTGCAAAAGGGTGACTTCAAATGAGATCAGAGATAAACAAAAAATTGACAACGTAATGTGCTGGGAATGGGAGGTGAGAAGAGATAGTCAGATTTGTGCTCTTTATACAGAGCCAAACAATAAAACGCACCTTGTGTTTCAGCAAAAAAGTTATATAAGCATCAACCTAAAATTAGTGTTAAGACAATTTTTAATTATTTTTTTTAACAGATTCTTTCTTCAGAAATACTACTTTCAAAATATTTGACAGTATTTACTGATGACGGTATTTATTATAAGGCCTATACCATTTGGGGGTGATTTTGTAAAGTTTCCATTTCCTTTATACCATACAGACACACCAATTTTCCATGCTGATACAGACAATCCAGACTACTGAGACAACATGTACTTTACACCTGTCAGAAACAATAAGATAAAGAACCATTCCATTCTTCAGATGAACAACTCTAGCCATGGCTGTGCCAGCTTGTGGCACATGAGCAATTCTTGTCAAAGAGAAAGTGCCACACTTATTTCCTCTTACAGAAGAGTTGTGGTAGACCACAGCACTACTGTGACTTTATAAAAAGGTATTTTTGAAAGTAAATAGATTTTTAAAATTGAACAATTTATTCATGATAGCACAGTAAAGCTGTGGACAGAAACATGATCCAGGAGCCTGAACTGTATCTGACTGCTTCAGCTTTGAGCTTGATCAAGCCAATTTTTCAGGCTTTTGTCTACTTCTCTAACTACAGAGAATAACTTTATATGTATACTAGAAGACTTTTTCTAAAAATAATATTTTGAAATATAAATTAGTTGACTGCATAGTCAGACATAACTGCTCCTGTCTATGCCATCCTTATCTGAAACTGCCAAAGTCTAGCAAGGACATGTACTGAATATAAGCTACTGATACAAACAACTTCCAACTCTGTTTTACACTTCAGAGAACTTCTGCACCCCATCACAAGGAAGTCTTGAGTTAGTTTATCTATACCTTACACATTTTGATACCTTTTTATTTTTAAAAAAAATCATTCACTAGTGGTAGCAATAACTATATCTGTCCAACAGCAAAGCTGCAGCATGCCTGCATAGCCTACCTCGTTTTCTGAGGAGCTGGCAGATAGAAGAACTTCCTGTGCATCAAAGAACTCTGAAACAGATTCAGACATAGAGAGCCTGCTCTCATTAGAAACTTGCTGAGACAGTGGCAAACTGACATGAATTTGTTCACCCATCTGTAAATAAAGCACAGAAAAATAAAAGTATTATTTCCAATATAAAAGAAATATTCATAGCAGGGATAAATCACCTGAATAATGTTTCTGTGCACAGAAAGACAGCATTTTAGTAGGGCTTTCTGTGTACCTAACAGATGAGGCTGACAATTACAACATAAAGTGCATTTTGAGCAGTGAGATACAAGTCTTCATTTGAGGCCTACTCAGCATCAACTTGTACGTTTTAGCAGTGTGAATAATCACAAATGTAGTTTTGTATTCAGAGGAATGATTTTGTGGACAATAACTGGATTTTGTCAGACAAGTTCAACCATGAAATTCAGATGAAAAGACACCTGGTCATAACAAATTACATGACTGGGAGCCAACTTTGATACAACCAAAACTCAAATATAAAGCTTTATAAGGTCAGAGAGTTAAAAGTTACTTTCAAAATAAGTGTGCTAGTAAACCAGTTTAGTAACACATGTTTGAAGCATTTGAATATTCAGGAGGATGGCTATAATATAAACTTATGTACTTTTATTCCATGTTTGTACACCAAATCTCATTTGAATTATGCCATTAACATTGACTCAATACTGCTAAAGGGAATGAACTCTCTATGTTTTATTAAGATAAAGATAATTTAACAGCAAAGGCAAGGGTTCAAAATTGTGTTATGTGTCTATCAGTAGGGAGGCAAGCTAATTTAAATAGTGGAACATATCCTCCTCTTCCTGCTATTGTTGGGAAGATCACCAGGTTTCAACATGTTACCCTAAAGACTATTGCTTTAAGAAGGTGTGGCAGGGGCAGCCGCCCAATGGAAGCAGAGCTTCTTGGCTGCTGCAGTGTAGCAGCTCCTGGCTGCCCTTGCTCTCGGGGCCTCATGGTAATTGGTGCCTTTGGCCAAAGGGAGCCGCTACTGACTCCAGGTCAGATTCGCCCTGGGTATAAATGGAGTCCCCTGGGGGAGCCATTTGGAGCTTGTTCCCCTGAGCAGCAGCTGCAGTTGAGGACTCTCTCCCTGGGTCCGGACATCACCCAAGGAAACTCCTCGAGGGGCCTTGGGTTGGGACGCTGCCCTGAGCAGGTCCTCGAGGGTGAGAGCCCTCACTTGTCAGGAGCGTGATAGAGCAGTTTGGGTTGTCGTTAAACCCTAAGGAGTTGTGCTTTGACCTGCATTCTGGGTTGTTGTTAAACCCTAGCAAGCTGTTCTGTTCTCCTCTCACAGACATTTGAACCTGTAATTTGCGGAGGGCTAGTTAATTGTGTAGACAATAAATTTTTAATTTTTGGTGGTTCGTTATTTATTTGAGAGCCTCCATAACAGAAGGGGAGAAAAAAAATTAGGATACTCTCCCTGTACCATTCCACCAAAGGAGCTGCTGCTGTGTAGGGAAACTGGCTTCTGGCTTAATCCTTTAATTTATACAGTATGTTGCTTCTGGGATAACACAGATGAAACTATTGAAGCCCTTCTAAACACAGTTAACTCTTCATATTGCAATTCCATCCCTATTAATCTACAGAAGTCCTGCAAATGGTTTTATTGACATCTTAATCCTGTAGAATTATTCTATATAGTTGCCTCATAATGAACTAACAAAAAAAAAAAATCATAAACAAGCCAAGAGGTCAAAAACCATTCCTTTTTAACTGGGGCTTATAAATTTGTAGATGCTTTATGAAGTTTGATGAATTATAATGGAAACAAACTCATTGCACTGGTATTTTTACAGGAAGTGATTAAGATTTTAAGGTTTTGTATAAACTAGAGGGACTTGGAAAAACACACAACCCTACTTGAAAAAGATGCTCACAGAGGCATTATCTACACACTGCAAGATTATATTTATAAAAGCAATCAACAGAAGTGAATGAGAGACCTGGGAACCTCTCAAACTCCTTCAGTCAGACATATTTGTACCAAGATAGAAATGTACATATGAAAAAGAAACAGCTAACCAACAAAAAATAAAAAATAGAAGAGATGGTCATTGCTCAGAACTTCACTGCAGATTGCTGTGCTGTGGCACCACTTCACCTCTATTTTCTGTTGCTAGTCTTCAACGTGCTGGACTCTTGGAAAAATTGTCTGGACATTTTTAAAAGCAAATAAACAAAGTAATTGGAAACATATATTCACCTTCCTTTCTTGTTGGAAGAAATAATTAGGAGACAAGTGTATGTTAATTGAAATGACATATGCATAGAAAAAAACTAGTGGGAATGACAAATGAAAAATATTTTGGTAAAATGTAAGCAGACTGGCTGTCAAAATGACCACATTAATTGTAACATAATACAGCTGGCAAAGTCAGATTTGTCCTTCTCATGAGGGAAGTTGACATTAATACAAATGTTCAATAATCTGTTGAAGGAGAGCAAAATAAGAAAGACAAGAAGTTGCAAACATGGTATTAGAATAGTGCTTGGTTCATAGACTGAACCTTTTGATTTCAGCATTGCCACTCAGGATATTAAATATCAGGCCCTTTAAGCACTTGCAGGATCAGGCCATTAAATTCTAAACTGTTTTGCTGACTTGACGAGAAACTAAGATACAGAATTGGTTAGCTACCAAATACATTCAAATACAGTAAAACCTCACTAATTCCCACAGTCAACAATTAATATTCCAAAACTGGAGTCCTTCCCTGTTTCTCTGCAGAGACCAAAGCAAGCTCTTTCATGAGATCTAACATATGCAAATTAAAAGACAGAAGTTTTATTTTATGTAGGGAAAATATAATCCGACTTTTGCTATAAACAAACACTTGTCAATCTGAAAAATTCTATAATTTGCTAGATGTGTTTCAGCTATTAGTGAGAATTAGCAAGGTTTGATTGTACTCTAAATCCATTAAAGGCCGAAGTCTTACCTCATCAGGACTAGGGATAATATTTACACTGACAACCTGATCACAAATAACAGATTCTGAATGTATTCTGTTCAAGCGACTCCTTAGTTCAGCATTCTGGTTGAGAGCCTTAAAATAAAAATTGCACATTTCATTTAAAATTAAAAAATAAGTGTTAAACAGAAAAGAAAAAAAAAAAAAAGAAAAGAAGTAGCTTCTTCCCAGCAATTTCCTAAGAAATCATAAAACATCCTTTCTTCAGTTTTTAGAGAGATATGTATTTTGAGATCCTCTCTAACATCATCTAATCTTTTGGTTGGTTTGCCTTCAGTGATCTTCAGGAGGCAGAGGAGACAGATATTCTCCCACAGTGTAACAGTGGCATTCTACTTTAATTCTTCAGATAGCTTTTTGGCAGGTATACTAGTGGGTTATGTACATTATGGAAATGGGGAGTGAATGCAGCAAGAAAGAATGAAACTGCAGAACAACAAGTGGGAACTACCTGCAAAATGCCCAAAGAGGCAATTCTTGGTTTACAGCTATACAGCCCTATCTGAACCAAGGTTATCAGCACTTAAGGAAATTGCTTCCTTTCCAGCAAAACCAACATAAATGCTAGTATCATTGGGTGTTAGTCCATCCAGATCAATTTGATATATTTGCATGTGTGTACTCATTTCAAACTACTGATCCATTGGAGTGTCACAAATACCAACAGAATTCAACTGTTGTCTGGTATCTGCTGATTTTTCTCCTTTCGAAAAGTCCAACCTAGATAATGAATTTGGGTCCATATATACATACTGTCTGTTATCTGAAAGACTCATGTGCAAGACTCTGAAATCCAGAAAAAGTATAATATGTTACATACCTAGATCATGAACTGACTTAACTTTAATATATCCCCAGCACTGAGGATTATATAAACAGTCAGACATAGTAGAAAATGACTGTTATAATGGAGTGAGAATCTTCTTCTGCCTCCCCCTAGTGCAGAATCAGGAACAGATTGCATGAATGTACTGAAACAAGGTACAGGCAAAGTAAAATAGGCTAGTTTAAACTGTCACTAAACAGTTTAAATTACTCCATTTTACTTTGTACTGAAACTGTCTGGGCATGTTCACGGTTGCCATCTACCAGGAAGGGAAGGTGATGACTAACAGCAGCCTGGCAATAGCTTTGCAAACTGCTCGAACCTGGTCACGAGACTGGTTAAATCCAGCCTTCTGACTAAAGCCAAATTGCCACTTATTACGTCATAGTCTCAGCGGAGAATATGTGACCATGACTTTTAGACTGACACTGGAGGCCAAGAACAAGAACATGATCACCTGTTTCATACAAGTTGCTAATAAATTTCCACAGATCTTAGTTAAACCTGCATCAATAACCAGAAATGGTTACCCTTATCTCTTGTCACTAAACTTTATTACAACACACAGTAATCAATCTGCATAACATGATATGCATCTGTATCTACAGAAACATTGAGCATCAATTTTAACCTCATAGCAAAAACCTCTGACCCAGTTATCAATAACAGTGTATGAAATTATATACACACTTGGGTAAGCTCTGTTTGCCTTTAAAACTCTGCTCACATTTCTTGCAGATATAGTACTCCACACGAATCTGTTCTTCAGAGTAAAAGATTTTATGTTTCCTTGATAATGAATTAAAAAATTTAAGTTATTTTGCAACCTGAGGACTTACTGTCGCTTTATGTCTTCTTCCCCACTCAAGTCAACAACAATTTTTCCTTCGGCTTAAGTGGGAAAGATGCTGGACAGTAACAGGTGTGTATCTGAATATCCAATTTACCCATGATTATACTGTAACCCATGATTCTTTTTGCAATTTAGACATATGGACATATAAAACAAATCTGAAAATATACAGTCAAGGTCTAAAACTTAGTTAGGAAGACAAGAATATCTCCTTGGCTGTGCTGGAAAAATCTCCAGGAAAGATATCTAGCATTTGTATAAAAACATTTCATCCTTTTTCTTTAGTTTGGAAAACCATAACAGATACATGCTTACACAAACAAATCATTATCCTTCACTTCCACATGCATTAAGGTTAGACATATGTCATAACAGAATATATGTCATAGTTCTGGTCAAGAACTTGTTTTTTTCTAGGATCCTTCTACATCAGGAAATAGCCAAAATACAACAGAAATAGCGCATCTGGCAAGTTAGATGTGCTTGAAATCAAATCAAGAACATACCTGAGAGAGGGACTGTCTGAGGTGTGCTATTTGAGCATTGTGGCCTGTAAGATCCTGCTCTGAAACAATCTGCTTCAGCTTCTCCTTCTCTATAGCTATGCTGTTAAAGGCAGACTTCAAAAGAGAATGCACTAAGCAAAAAGAAAAAAAAAAAAAAAAGAAAACAAGTGTTTTCTCAGCTACAGAACTGCACATTGACATCTATTACAATATTTCAGCAATAAAGACAGAGAGTGAGATTTCCATCCCACAATTACAGAAATTTGAAACAAGGATCTGAACTTAAAGTAATCCATGCCAAATTAAGTACAAACACTTACAGCTTGAAGTTGTAATGTGCATACTGTATGTTCACACATACGTCATCTGAGCATATTCTTGGTGTTGAACGTATGGAAAGGTGCATATTTGGAAAGACTGTGTCCAATATGTGTTCTTTTTTGTCTGCTTATTTTTCGTTTCAGAGGAACAAAAAAATCAGTTCTGCTAAGCCTTAATATTGCACTAAAAAGAGGATGACTTGGTCTTTAAACAGGTTTTTCACATTTTTTAAGGTATCAGTCTCAATTTTTTCCTATGTTTGTGAGATAACAGATAGCAAACTGATAAAAAACTTTTTTAAAAATAGTATTTTTCAGTCTGTAGGACCATTCATTTATTTGCAATAAAATAGCACTTCAAAAGTGCATTCTAGTAAAAAGCTCTTCTTCTGTTGTTTCCACTGACACAGAAAGCATTGCACAAAAATTAATTGCATTACATTATATGTAGCAGTGACATTCTGACTCATCTTTGAGGAGAAATAAAGCATTTTATTAAGAAACAAAGTGTTTGTGAATTCAGTCACATATTTACAAGATGCAGAAAGCAGTTCAGAAGACTTCTAAAAAAAGTCTCTTATCAGACAGAGTTTACCTATCTCTATATTCATGACATCCATGGAAAATGTAAAAAGAATAATACATGTCATCTTTATGTAAGCCACCTGACCAGCTAAAAATTCTTATACAGTATCTTCTAATGCAGATAAATGCCCTGGCCATAACTAAGTGAAACCAATAAAGAAACACAACAGAGAAACACAATAAAGGAAAGGCTTGACATTTCCAGTTACCTTTTTGTGCCATCAGGCAGAATTCTTCTTGAAGCTTCATGTACTCAGTAGAGCACTCCAGAGGGTCAGTTACATGGCTTGGGGGAGTCTGAAACTCAATGTCTGCACAAAGGTTGGGATTAGATGAATGCAGTCGAACAGGTGACATTGTAGCACTGAAGGGGACCTACAGCAAGAAACAGTGGAAAAATACTGTATAAGGTGCAGCCAATCTTTGGAGTCTGTTGAAGCAAAATACAAATTCCTTCCAAAAACAAAAAACTTATTTCATAATATGAAGAACAAGGTAAGAGTGAACATGTAACTTTACTCTCCCAAATCTCCACACAGCTGATTCAGTGTAAAATTTCAAAAGAATTCTGCAACAGACAAAAGGCTTAATTACATAGCTAACAGTTAATGACAAAGAGTTTAAATTCTACCATTTACAAAAAATGGACCATTTCTTAATGCTTAAAAGAGGACTGGAAAATTGACCCATGACACATGCTGCTTTATATTTGGACATTTGAGAGTACATGTAGTATGACTCTGTAGTTACAGTACCAACATTTGAAGTATGCAAGTTCCTCCAACAGATCTAGAAATAGGATAGGATATTATCAAATATATCATTGAAGTTTTTGGAAACTACTGGTAAATCTTGAGTTGAAACTCACTGTACTGTCAACCATAAAGAGGGCAAAAGCATACAATCTTTCTATATTCTAACTAAACAAATAACAACCAAAACCTCAAAACTCCACCTGATTTTTATTTAAAGTCATGAACCATAAATAAATGTAAAGAGATACTGTTTAGTAAGATGGAGCAAAGACTTTAGTTTATTATCATTTCCACTTCCCTTTCACCTTCTGTACTTTCATGTATAGTAATAAAAATATTCATGCAAATCTTTATAAGTTAAATACACATGTATCATGTGAACTGAACAGCTACCTACATGCTACATACGCAGTGTATGGCTACCACTGTTATATATGTGATGTGTGTGTGAACATGTTGCATTTTATTTTAATTTTACCATTTATACACATATGTATAAAAATCAGGCCAAGAACTCAGTTTTCAAAATTAAATGCAAAGGAAAGGCATGCAGGACTACATTTTGTTACTTTAATATTGAGCACTATTAAACACGCTGAACACATTAAATCTAATTTAGTTCATTATATTGATCAAACGTATAAAGAATTTCCACACTGCAGCCCAATGTAATTATTGAAATATGAAAAATGGGGCCAAAATATAAAATGTGTCTTCCAAGGCATGATAAAGAGCAGCAGATAACATAAAAAGTCATATTACTAAGATTTTTTATCAACAGATAAGTTCTATATTACCACAAGTATCTGAAATTGGTACCTTGCTATTTGATTAGATTAGGGAATCATTTTATCAATCCCTTCCTGTAAAAATTATCAACATATGGTTTAGGTTTCTGATTCTTCAATGGAAACTTCAAAATACTGTTGGATCTATTCAACACATCACATTCCACACATGAGCATATTCTGCAAAATACCATTTTCCATCTTGTTCCTCCAGATACATATAGCATATAAAATTATGACTCTATGGCACCTAGCCAGTATAAACTTTATTCTCTCACATATTTTGATTTCCAGCTGTATCAACAAAGTAGATATTTTTTATTGGACCTCATTTTAGCCTCATATCAAGAACACTTCATTAACAGAATTTGGAAAATAAATTTCTTCTGTTCATACTAGACATTTACCCCATTATCTTCTTCACAAGGCAAGACTGCCTGTCTCAACAGCCCCACAAAACCAGGTTAATTAATGTGAGTAAATGTAGGTTCATTTCAAGTTTCCTTTACAAAATCTTTTTACTTCTTAAATCGGAAAGCATATTCCCAGAACTTTCTGGCTGGGAGCACTGCAAAAGTTCAATTGCTCCAGGTGGCTCCAGGAGGGCAGAGTAGGTGTACATGACAGCGGTGTGTGCAGGGAACATGTACCCAAACCTCCAGCCCATTCAGAAGGCAGTAAAGAAAGATGATCCCAGCTACAATGCAGGAGCTTGAGTGAGACTCCCCACAGCCCCATGTGCCTGTAGTGATGTACAAGTTGCCCCAGCCACATAAACTGACAGAGCTGCAGGCTGGCTGCCCACACACTGTCAGGGGGTGATGAACCCAGCTGATGAGACCTGATTTAAAAACATCATTTCTGCCTCATACCTCAGCTGGCCAGGCTGAAAAGCAATGTTTCCACGGTGAGGTTTACCGGAAATAAAAATAATTTTAAAGTTTGTCCTAAAAACAACATTTACATGTTCTACAAATACTGTCACATTGCTTGCAAGAAATATACATTCACATGACAGAGACGAGTAGCTGCTTTGCTGACTGCTTTAAATGCAAGAACCAAAAATACTGAACTGTTGACTGACTTGAAATCTTCTCATATGCGTGTTTTTAGAAAAGTTTCCAAGCTACTTCCCACAACAGATTAAAAAGTCCACATTGAACAAACTCTTTCATTCTCTTGCATAGGCAACAGTCCAGGAAACACGCCCAACATACTTCCCTTCCCCTTCTTTCCTTTCACTGCTGTGCTTTCTCTCTATATCCATGGTGACATGATTCTGACTTTATTACCCTTTTTTGTTGTTGTGGGGTTTTTTTTGTTGTTGCTGTTTTAGAGGGTTTGGGTTTTTTGTTTTTTACTATTTAGCTTCTTGAAGCATCACTGCACTTTCCTCCCTACACACACTCTTCTAAGCATGAATGCTTAACATCTTTGTTGGTGACATGGTCAGTGGGATTGAGTGCACCCTCAGCAAATTCACCAAAGACACCGAGCTGTGTGGTGCAGTCACACACTGGAGGGAAGGGATGTGCCATCCAGAGGGACCTGGACAGGCTGGAGAGATGGGACCATGCAAACCTCATGAAGTTCAACAAAGGCCAAGTGCAAGGTCCTGCACATGGGTCGGGGCAATCCCAAGCACAAATACAGGCTGGGCGATGAGTGGATTGAGAGAGGCTCTGCAGAGGAGGATTTGGGGGTATTTGTGGATGGAAAACTGACTATGAGCCAGCAATGTGCGCTCGCAGCCTAGAAAGCCAACCGTGTGCTGGGCTGCATCAAAAGTGTGGGCAGCAGGTCGAGGGAGGGATTCTCCCCCTCTACTCCACTCTCGTGAGATCCCACCTGCAGTTCTGTGTCCAGCTCTGGAGCCCCCAACATCAGAAGGACACGGACCTGCTCGAGTGGGTCCAGAGGAGGCCATGAAGATGATCAGGGGGCTGGAGCATCCCCCCTGTGAGGACAGGCTGAGAGAGTTGGGGGTGTTCAGCCCAGAGAAGAGAAGGGTCTGGGGAGACCTTAGAGCGGCCTTCCAGTACTGAAAGGGGCTACAGGAAAGATGGGGAGGGACTTTGCATCGGGGGTGTAGGGATAGGATGAGGGGTAATGGTTTTGAACTGAAAGAGAATAGATTTAGATGAGATATAAGGAAGAAATTCTTCCCTGTGAGGGTGGTGAGGCCCTGGCACAGGTTGCCCAGAGAAGCTGTGGCTGCCCCCTCCCTGGCAGTGTTCAAGGGCGGGTTGGACGGGGCTTTGGGCAACCTGGGCTAGTGGAAGATGTCCCTGCCCATGGCAGGGGGTTGGAACTCGGTGATCTTTAAGGTCCCTTCCAACATAAACCATTCTATGATTCTGTGACCTCAGATGTACCTTGTCCTGACTTTCTGATTTACAACAGGGGCGTTAATACACACTCATCCATCACCTTCTTCACAATTACATGTTCATGTAGGAACAAACTGTTCCTGGTAGAGTGGGTTGGAAGGAAAACCTCCTTCTGCTGTGCATTTAACTTATGAAATTCTGTATCCCTCAGTCTATACACATAACTTTACTGTCTTGGAGATACAAGCACTTTGCTACATCAGCCAGGAAGAACAGGCCATTGCCACGATCACAGCAACAACTGCAAAGGCATTTTGGTGCCTCTAGTTTTTCTTCCTCCTCCACTTAATCCAGCTCCTCCAAGACCTTCCTCAACAGGTACACACTTCAGCTGCAGGTAACAACTCAGAAATTCCCTGGACTCCTACTGCCTTGCAATCTAAGTCCAGCTGTATTTGCTCCACTTACGCACTCCTTGGCACAGCTCTTGCCAATGCTACTGATGAACCTACTGGTTAGAGCCTCCCACTGACACTGCTCAGGCACATAAACTGAGAAGCAGGTTTCTAGACAGGCAGACTGATGAGGTCAGACTATCAATCAATTACTGAGCACAGCATTCAGCATCAACTATTTACAGGGGATTAAATTTAGATAAGTTAATTTGGGAACTGGAGAAACAGATTTCTCTCGTGCTTTCTAGGAGGGCCTATACAGTAACTGAGTTTTATGGTTCAGGTAGCAGGAGCTCAAAGTATTCAGATTTAAGCAGAAGCTGTGTCTGATCTAGGGGATTTTAGCTATGGGCTGGAGCAGCAGACCCTGGAATACTTTAGCCTGGTGAAGACATTCACTGCTTTGGCTCGGTAACAGGGCATTTACAGCTCACTTCAATCTTTGGCTGCACAGTCTTCTCCATCTAGCTGTTGTACTGATCAGTTGATGAATTAGTACTAACATCTATATTGTGCACTCCTAAGAGTGCTTTCCTGATCAAGCACCAATGATATCCTTTTGATGTTAATTTGATTTCACAAACAGCGCTCACCCCTCCAAATTCCCACCCCTGTGTTGATTTCGTAGCTCCAGATATTGCATCAAAGACTTAGAGAATTAATAAAACTAAAGACAGACACTAGAGGTAGTAATATGACTTTTTGAGATTATGGAATGTAAACAGAAAGCGTCTCCAATGAAAAGGCTAATATTATGCTACTTTAAAAAAAAAAATCGGGAAATTTTAAATTCCATAGTTCTTTGTAACAAATCTCCTTGGTTCTGCTGTCTTGCTATAGACTGTCATGAGAATCTTTTAACAGAATTTGATAATTTCTTTCCATTTTGTGTAGTATATAGCAGAGTATGTCAAAGACATGTTCAAATAGTGCAGGGCCTGAGTCTAACCATCACTTGCACTTGCATAAAGGAGGGACATGTACCATGTAAACAAGCTCAGACCCCATTTATGAAGTCATTCGTGGCAGGCCTGACCACTGTTAAGAAACTCAGCTGAAAGTGGGTAGCATGGACACCTCCAAAAAGTGCAAGAAACATTTTCATAAGCTTATTACACATTCAAGTTACACAGCTTCCCATCTTTAGAGCTATCCCTTGATTTTTAAATCCACTCACTGTTGTAGCCACTGCAGCTGCTAGTCTCTGCCGGCGTCGTGTTGTGCTGAACTGGCCCTTCGGTGCCGGCCCTTCCTGACAGTGAATGTAAGAAGAAAAGGAAGTAGAAAAAGAGAAGGGAAGGGGTGATGGGACACAGGAAGATGAAACGTGATCAGAAAAGGGAGAGGGAGAGTCTTTTAAGTGGATTTCAATTTTGTTAACTCTTATGGCCTACACATTCTGAGGACATATCACATGTTTTCAGTTGTGTATGCCAAAGACATAAAAAAAGCTAGACACTTCACTAAAAATATCTCCAGACGAGTTGGACTGCAGTGCACTCACTAAGACTAGCAAAAAAAAAAAACCAAAAAACTATAAGCATTGCCATTCAGAGTCATAAGGCAATTATGGAATAAGAAAACAAAAAGGATGCTATGGCATGGCAGAAAACACAAAACCCAAACTCCTTCTGGGGGTCAGTTGACCATCTAGAAGATGAATTCTGAAAGAGATCACTTTGCATTACTGGAAGTGCATGAACTGTGGTCACTGAAGATGCATACATCTCAATGGTAAAACTTTTCAGTGTGTATGTTATAGTGAACTTGTTTATGTAAACATTCTTGTGCACCGCTCTACCATTTCCATATCCATCCTTGAGCCTATTTGTTCATTTTCTGACACACCACTTTGAGTTTCAGCTACTTCTCCTCTACATTACTGAAGGCTTGGCTTCCAAATCAATGCAGAAACTCAGATAAAGCCGCGCAAATGAAAAACAAAGTATTCCAACAACTACTTCCTTTTTCTGTATGCCTAACTTGTGGCCTCATCCTGCTAAATTTCACTTTTATTTTACATTTAAGAAAATTCAACATGGTACATACAGTCGAGCAAGTAACTGTCTAATGCAAAGGAGTTCCACACCTATGATCAAGTCCTTCTATTCAATGTCTAATCAAAATTTCATTATTTTGAAGCCATTTTAAGATTTTTAGAAGACTAGAAAAGCCACCTTTCTGCTTTTAGAAAACAATTTTCAATCTCTTCACTTTTTTCTTCCACTATATCTTCACCTATAGCCACCTCAGTATTTTTAAATCTATATATATTTTTACTTTTTCTGAAAGCAGCCTGGGCACTATACAAATAACAATGGTAGAGACTGGATACATGGACACCGTGCTGAAGAACAGGATATTGTAGTTCAATTATTAGCTGAAGTGTCTTGCTCCTGTAACATTCCTGCTGGTAGGGTTACTGCATCTGAGAATGGCCATACCCTCCACCCTTTGGATGATACCAGTGTCAGTGCTACTTACAATGGAAGGGTTGTCTAATGATCACAGTAAGATAAGTCTTGCTTTGTAATATTTTGTAAAATTCTCACATTAAAAAACATGTACATAACCTCTAAAATATAGAGTACAAACTTTGTTAAAGCAGAGAACGCATCATATGCATAATGTAAAGTTCTTTGTGCTCTACAGAAGTATGTCTATCCTGTGAATAAGAGTTTGGAAGAATATTCTTATTTAACTAATAGGGACATATATAAATATATATATGTACAGAGAGAGACATGCACAAATACATATATATATATATGCTAGATTATGAATGCAGGTGTACATTATTAAAATGGGAATACTGAGCTCTGCAGAACCCTCACACACTCCCCTCAACACAATAGAAAGTGAGATCATAATCTGGGCTATGATATAAAGAAATACTTATTTAAGGGAAAAGGTAATAAGCCAGTCTTTGGGTCTGGTTTCATTTCTGAGCTAAAAGTCTCAGTAGAGCAAGCAGACTTTTCAGGTTGCTCCATATTATACAGTTCCCTATTAAAATACTCTCCCTGAAAAAATAAAAATAATAATAATAATACAAAAATAAGTCTTGGAACTTCACAACTCTGAGCTTTTGAGGGAAATTAAATCAACATTAGTTCATTTTATTGCTCTTCTGTAGTATTTTTTTCTTCTTTTGAAGATCTTTAGATTGTCATGAGAATGACAAAATGGTCTTTTACCCAAACAGAAAACAAAACAAAAAACCCTCAGTTTTTGTACAAAAGCATCACTTGTAAAATCAACACAGGTCAACTAACCTGTTGCTGCATGCCATTTTCATAAGACTTTAAACAGACTTTTTAAAAACACATTGAATCTCTTTCATAAAAGCAATCTTTCTTCAGAGAAGCAGTCCATGTATTAATCTTGAGTAAAGGTCTGTAAATTAAGCTGTTAATTCTAAACAATTTAGCAATACTAAATCGCCAAACCTGCAAATGTATACACACATGCTACGGTCAATTTTACATTGGGTAGTAACTGCTGTAGTCACTGGGATTAGCTGTGTGAGCGAAGTTAAATGCATACAGAACTGCTAAACTTAATTGGTAAGTACCTATTTCTAAGAAACAAAGCAAGAAGCTTTTCTTACAAGAAGTAATATGTTTTAAACATATTATACACCTAGCATTCATATTCCAGAATGTGTTAGCAGGAATACAACAAAAGCTCTCTTCTTAACAAAAAACTAGTAACAAGTACAATACAAAATCTGGATGGGAAAATTCTCTCCTTGCATCTTATGCAGCAGATGCTGAGTTCGCAAAAGTTACACCCTCGTTCCTCATTACTCATGAGCAAGACACTTATACATAGAGCGCTCTAATTTTTACACTCCCCAGAAGGATGGCTCTCCACATCATACTATCAGAGGGTCTTTTGATAGTGGTTAATGACTGCTTATTCTAAAATAAATAAGCATAAGTACTTCAAATTAAATTAATAGTGCAACTAGCTTAAAGTTAATTATCCCCTAAAACTAAAGAGATGTATGAAGGCATGAAGAAAGAAAAAGGACAACAGAAGTTTTATTATTACCAAATGTCAAACACTTAATAGCAAAACATGTGTAGGCACCATGAAGAAATGATCACAAATTAGACAAAGTGATTCTCAGTGGTGGATGTCCTGATAAACAGTTTATAAAGAATTGGAGTAGTCTTTAAAAAACAGCCCTTAAAGAATGCAAATGAAACTAGAAAGAATGGCTAACAGAAGAACAAAATGGGACTGTAAGCTTAAAAAGCACCTAGGAATGGGAGAAAAATCCACATTTTAGTGGAATAGAAACACAAGCAGATTAGGAATAACACAATGAGGCAGAGTGAGGCCATCTTCCACGGACCACAGGTTTAGACCACTCACGGAACAGGACAGCCCTTGGAAGAACAAGTAGTGTGTTGAGCCCATCAAACTAGGTAAGATAAGGGAGCAGCCAAAAAGGAGTCTTCATCTTCCATATAATTTAGAATAATTTTATTGTTTCTGTTTCACTGAAAATTAATTTATAAATCAGTCATCAATAACTTAATGCTTTTCAGCATTAAGCTTGTCAGTAGTTAATGCTGTCCCAGGTTAGACAGAGTTCATTATCGACGCAGAAGCAACAGGCCCATATAGAGCGGTGCTACACACACAAATTCTCTCAGGGAAACCTGCAAACTGACTGTATTTGAGAATTTCAGGAGCTGAGGCACAAATCCTGCCAAGTCTCAAACAGCAGTCTGAAAGTCAGGTGCCAAAATGATCGAAGCATGGTCCAGTGTCACTTTGGCAAAGAGCAGGCAACAAACACCTCATAATTCCTCATGACTCACCCTATATCATCATACATTGACTTCTTTCATCATTTTTTAATCATTTTTGGGGAGAGGAATTTCTCTGAGTCCACTGTGGCATGCAAAAAGAACATGCAGTGTTGACTCTGCCTCTTCATAGGCCCTAAGTACTTGCATCCATTTTCCTGATATTTTTATTTGCCTCTGTTATTCAGCAGCAGGGAAACACAGTGATCCTTCAAACACAGGAAATAGGATATGACATCAATCACCAAAATTCCTTTGTTAATAAGCCTTTTTAATCCTAACAGATGCTTCATTGTTCAATCTACTGTGATTTATCTAGTGTAACAGGTAGAAAGAAAAATCACCTACACCAGCAGCAATGAGAAAGCTGATGCAATTTCTACAATTTTTTTTTTTTTCCTTAAGATTATTAATCTTAAATGAGTCACAGAGAGCTCCTTATTGTGCCTCTGAGTCACAGAAAACTCCTTATTGTGCCTCTAGGGGACAAAGGGCTTTCAAAGTTTGCATGAATTTCAAGGAATTTAAATGGATCAAAAGTTGCTGATATTTTTTATTCTGTAGCAGACAGCACAATGGTGATTGTTAGCTCCTGAAGTCAGTTGAATATAGTCTTCATTATCAGTTGCTCAATTCTAAAAAAGATTAGGTTTTGGATTAGGCCTCAAAACACACAACTACTTCTGACAAAACACAGTAAAACACCCTGGATCTAGCAGTAATACAAATGTAGTATGCTTATTTCTGTGATTTTACTTTCCAGCTCTAAGGCAGGATGGGGTAAATTCTTTCTTCAGATAGTTTATTCTTTGGTTTATTCAGTTTGTTTCCATACTAGCCTTTTCCATAAGAGAAGGCATGTGAAAATACTTTTCATTTGTAACATTCCTAGTATAGGTCTCGATAAACACAACTGGTGTATTTAGTATTTCATTCATTTTTTCTGCTTTTAGCTTGATGTCACCTGCTCAACTGTCCCTTCTTGGCAAGTTTGAGATAGAACATCAGTATCCCCACGAGCTGCATGCATATTGCCTTTTTTGAACCTTAACTGACTAGTATTCAGACACACACACACACCCCTTTCCCTAGATGGCAATGTTTTCACATGAATGAAAGCAAAATCAACACTTTTTGCACTGTCTTCTCTAGATTTTAAACAACAAACTGAGATTTAATTTACTTCATCAGGAACATAAGAGACAGTACACCAACTTCCTACTTTCTGCTAATATATCATTTCATGCTTAAAGGTTAATCTAAAAGTACAGTGAAAAGTAAAACATTGTGTATTCAGTACCTGAAGTTGAATTTTTGCATCTTTGCTGACACTTTTTGTTCTCCATCGTCTTGTGACCCGCTTGTCTTTCTTTGAAATATCTACACAGTTAGCCTACATTACACAAATGGTTAAAAGTGACAAAGTACTATTAAGTTGACACAACCAACACAGACAGTACAGCAAGTTAGTAAAGAATTGTAGTGTTAGACATCTACAAATTAGAAAGTAAGGAGAAGAATGCCGCTGCCAGGGCCTGCAACTACAGCAGAGTCTAGCTGTAGCTATCCATACACTTCTATAAACACACGGTATACTTAGCTCATTTAGCAAAACTTCAGGAGTGCACAATATTTAGGACCAGATCTTGAAATCCTCATGGATTTCTGTTCTGGTACTATTCAGAGGGATATAGAGTTCACCTCTTCCCAAAATCAATGGTAAGTCTCGTTACCTCATTGGAACCAGACTTCCCAGTGCACCAACACCACGGAGAGATTTGAGTACTCAGGGGGACTAAGTGAAAAAGGAAAAAAGTATTTAGGATCTGCCGTTGCTTTCTTGTGGTCAAGAGGAAAACTCTCCCTGAACTGGGAAATAGTCCAACCCTTGGCCCCTTTGTACTGTGCCCTCTTTTCTAGAGCATGCAACTTCATCTTTGAGAGTCTTTTGGTCTCCACTCCTTAAAAACTTAAAATGATATCCTACTCAGCACAATAAAAACTTCTTAAATACAATTTCAATATATTTCTACTGTAACAGTTAACCATTTAACTTAAACTTAATCATTTGATTCATCCTATTTAACTCAAATAGTTAATACATCTTAATTATTTGTTTACACATGATTAGGATAAACACATAACATAAACCTTTCATCCAGGGGTTACTAAGATTTCAGAAAATCATTCTGAGTTAACAGACATCTCTATATTTCCCTTAACACAAAGAACAAATATTTCAGTGTGATAATTTACGTTCAAGCATATTTACCTGCATGTCCGTAAAATTTGGTGCTGACTGAGTTCTCTGTAGTATTTCTAAATTTTGAAGAAGTTTACTGAGTTCCACAAGGTTTGACTGACAATGAGCAAGATCTAACAGATGTAAAACAAAAATACATGAGGTGCTTCATTTCGGACTTATTTTTTATTTTTCCCAAGATGTCCATCATTGGCACTTTATTGCATTATAAAAGTCAAATGTCCTCATCTCTTGTAGTAAGGCATCTAAGTAAAAGCTTTATTTTTAGAGATGTTGAGCACTTGTTATTTCTATGGGCATCAGCAACTGCTCTGGACCTCAAAAGTTGATCATATTTTAATAATGATATCCATTAAGATAATACAGATTATTAAGATAAATTTTAAAAGCAACATCCCAAAACATGCAGAGACGGAAGTTTCTACCACAAGCATCTAATTACCTGAAGAGCTGCTTCATGTGCATGTAAAGATGCAACTTAAACAGTTAGTAAACTGGTTATTTTATATAACAAGAAGTTTTGCTGAAAGAACAAGGCATGAAAAGGTAAAGACTAACCTTCTGCACATCTGTCCATCTCTTCAGAGTCCTGCAACCAGGCTGCTACTTTACTCTGACCAGTAGTGCAGGTGGCAGGAAGGCTGTTACTGCAAGGTATAGGAGACTGCCAGGGGAAGCTATTTTGTTGCACCTAAGGCATAATAAAATGTTTAAATTTACTGTAGCTATGTTGCTCGGTCAGTGTAATCACCATTCTACTTCAGACGAAGAAAACAAAACATGCATCATGATTTCAGTGACATATTTGACTGTATCATTCCCCAAGATGCCAGTCTTTCTGAACAGCATGTTGGAGAACCAAAGAACCTCACAAACTAACTGTATCTGCTAAGCATCAGTTAGAAAAGCTGTTTTTTAAGTGGAAAAAATTATCAAACAGTAAAGAGACAGATTTATCCCTGAAGACAAAGGCAAGTGCAAATTGTTTTGGAGATGGTGAATTCTTTGCACGGTCTCTACAGCAGCCCATTAATGAAGGCTGCAGTAAGGCCAAATTAGACAGTCTTTCAGCTGCACACACTCACTTTTTTCTGCTGACCATTGGTTCCCACAGTGGAAATTCCTCTTGGCATTGAAAGCAGAGCCTGCTGAAACTGCCCATGAGCAAGCCCAGCAGGCATGAGTTTTCAACAAAAGAACACTACATACCTTTCCATCTGACACATTAGCAGCTGGTGAAGACTCTGTAGTAGAGGCTGAAGGGAATATATGAAAGCTAGCATCTCTCGGAGATCTCACAATCTCATTCTGACGGTACAACCGGTGGTGGCGTAATTTTGAAACCCACGCATCAAATGAATCCTGAGACTTCACCTGGAAACAAATTCATTATCAAGAAAGCATTCAAAATACTACTTTTCTGCATGTCTTTTTTAGTTTATTTTCACTGTGGAGGAAAAGGAAACAAGTATTTGCACTCCTTCTTACCTTCAGATGATAGATGTGTTCTTCTGTGTCAAGATCTATTCTACGAGCCTTCTTTTTTATAGACATAACTGATAAACCAACATCAATGCTCCCATGGACTTTGCCTTTCTGTATCTAAAATCAAAAAGCAGGGTAAGAAATTGGTAGTTATCATACACTTCTTTACTGAATTTAACAGAAATATATCTGGTGTTGAAATGTTTCCCATTTTATGAACATTTTAATATGAAACCATATTAAGAAAAAAAAAGAAAAAATATTAAGAAATATTTATAGACAGAGAAAACTATCTCACATGAAGTGCTCAGTGCAGAGCTAACTCCAAAGTTAAAGTGTGTTGGTTCACACCAATACACAGCTACAGGTAAGTGAGAAGCAGAGAAAATTAGACAGCACTCAGCTCCCTGCTGCTACTACTTGATAGCTATTGGTATCAGATCTAACTAATTTAATGCTACCCTTTATCTCTCTTGAATACATTGTAATCGCTTCTCTGTCCTATCCACATATCTCAGAACAATCAGCTCTGACTGACATAAAAATTGAAAAATACAGAGTCAGGCTAATCTCTCAAGCACCTTCATTAAAAAACAAATATCTACCATAAGTAATGTAGTTTTTATTTTCATAGAAGAAAAGGTAGAATATACAGATCGCTCTTCATATTCATCAACAACTTTCACGTGTGTGCTGTCATAAATATGCCTAGAGCAAATATGAGATTTAATCACCCTGGCTGGCTGAATTCCAATACAAATTTTAAAATAGTCTTCAACTTTACTTACATCAATTGGTGATTTTGAATATTTCAACATTCCATTATCCAGGACAAAAAACCTCTGGAAAAAAAAAAAAAAAAAAAAGAGCAGATGCAATTTAAACTGTATACAATAATTCATCTGCAAAAGAAAAGGATCACTGTAGCAATTAAGGAATATTCGTGGGTTGGAAAGAGGATAACTACAGTATTGAATATTTTTCTTTCTTGGGTTTTTTGAACAACAATTATATTCTAAGAAAAAAAAAAAACCAGATTCTCTTTTTTCAACATTATGTTTTAGGTTTAACTTAACAAACCTCAATAATGAATTGTATTTTTTCAGTTTTCCAGTCAATTCAATAAACTCTATAATAAAGATACTGTAGGACAAGAGTTATGTATGTTTCTTCATTTTCCTCCTGGTTTTCTTCCCACAGAAGCTGGTCACATTTCAAATTAACCAACTACCTTCCTTATCCAGAAACTGAAAAGTTTTCCCTAGTGCAAGATCTACATCCCAAAAGGAAGACCCACATATGCATGTTCTTGTAGTCTCCTTGATCTCCAGCTGGGAAAAAAAAATGCAGGCTGTGACACTGTTCTACCATCCAAAACTTTGTGCCTCATGGCAGAGCTCCTACTCAGTGAGATAAAGATGAGACTGCAATTTGTGCTGATTATGCCTTTTCTAGCTGTAACCAAGTTAAGACAGTTATTAGTATAAGAGCAAACATTACAGCATTCTCAGCAACATACCCAGGTCATGGGAGGGCTTATGTTTTGGATGTTAGTCACTGATATGGCATGAGCCACTATATCTTCACTGACACAGTTACCAGGACTAGGCTAACCTGACAATGCTCATTTGTGCCACTGCTACATCTTTATTTTGCTGAGTTGCTCTTACAGCTGAGAGCAGAATCCCCTATTTACAACTTGTTTTTCCTGCAATTAAAGTTGCCCTAACTTGTGTGTACCAAACCACTCAAGTTGCATTAAGGACAAGTTAGCATAGACTTTGGCACACAGCATAAAGATATAGCCTAGCAGGAAACCTAGACTTTAAATGAGATTCACTAATTAGGTTTACCACCATGAACTTTCAAAACATGCTAATTAATAGAAACTAATTTGTATTTTTAGAGTCTAACCTAAAGCATTAATCTATGTTGAAAATCTAGAACACAACAAAATATTATTTTTGGAACTGTCAGTGTTTGGAACTGTCAATGTTAGGTAAATGGTTGGACTGGATGATCTTCAAGGTCTTTTCCAACCTAG
This sequence comes from Athene noctua, assembly GCF_965140245.1. Taxonomy (NCBI): domain Eukaryota; kingdom Metazoa; phylum Chordata; class Aves; order Strigiformes; family Strigidae; genus Athene; species Athene noctua. The sequence goes on along the minus strand of NC_134043.1, from coordinate 26,085,044 downwards.
ACGATTCTGTGATTATCCTACACTCTCTAAGCTGTCCAACATGGAAGGGAAGAACAATGTTTTCATGATGTGAACCTGTTAAGTCAACACTATGAGCAGGGTCAGTAGTTAGATGGAAGAAAATATCTTCTGAAGATGGTTCTGGAAATTATGTCAGTCACACAACAGATGGTACCAATATCTTACACAGGGTGAGAAAACAGTGCTTTTCTGGAGACATAACTTCTTGAATAAGATGTCAAAACAACAGGATGGTTTTGGTCCTGTTGTTTTTTAACTAGGTATAGTCATTAATAGACTTCACAAGCACATGATATTAATTTCACATGGCTCTGCCTCTCTAAGTTCCATACCTCTCCAGACTGTCCAGGTCCCTCTGGATGGCACATCCCTTCCCTCCAGCCTGTCGACTGCACCACGCAGCTTAGTGTCATGAGCAAACTTGTCGAGGGTGCACTCAATCCTACTAACCATGTCACCAAAGGAGTGAAACAGCACCAGTCCCAACACCGACCCCTGAGGAACGTCACTCGTCACTTGGACACTGAGCGGTTGACCACAACTCCTAGAGTGCAATCATCCAGCCAATTCCTTATCTGCTGAGTGATCCATCCATCAAATCCAAGTCTCTCCAATTTAGAGACAAGGATGTCATGTGGAAAACAGTGTCAAATGCTTTGCACAAATCCAGGTAGATGATGTCTGTTGCTCTACCCTTATTCACATAACCCCATCAAAGAAAGCCACTAAACTTGTCAGGCATGATTTAACCTTAGTGAAGCCATGTTGGCTGTCAACAGTCACAACCTTATTATCCATGTGTCCTAGCATAGTTTCCTGAAGGATCTGCTCCATGATCTTGCTGGGCAGAGAGATGAGACTGACTGGTCTGTAGTTCCCCAGGTATTTTTTTCCATTTTTAAAAATGTGGGTTATATTTCCCCTTTTCCAGTCAGTGGGAACTTCACCAGATTGCCATGACTTCTCAAATATGATACATAGTGCCTTAGCTACTTCATCCACGAGTTCCCTCAGGACCCATGGATGCATCTCATCAGGTCCTATGGACTTGTGCACCTTCAGGTTCCTTAGATGGTCTCTAACATGATCTTCTCCTACAGTGGGTGGTTGTTCACTCTCCCAGTCCCCTCCTTGGCCTTCTGCACCTTGGGCAGTGTGGCTGGAGCACTTGCCAGTGAAGACTGAGACAAAAACATTGTTGAGTACCGCAGCCTTCTCCGTATCTCAGGTAACCATGTCTCCCATTTCCTTCTGGAGAGGGTCCACATTTTCCCTAGTCTTCATTTTAGCACCAATGTACCTATAAAAGCTTTTCTTGTTGCCCTTGACATCCCTGGCCAGAGTTAATACTATCAGGGCTTTGACCAACCTGATCCCTGGCTGCTTGGACAGTTTCTCTCTATTCCTCCCAGGCTATCTGCTCCACACTCTGTAGGCTGCTTCTTTGTGTTTGAGCTTATCCAGGATTAAACTGTTCATCCATGCAGGACTCTTAGTGTTCCTACCTGACTTCCTCTTTGTCAGGATGCATCACTCCTGAGCTTGGAGGAGGTGATCCTTGAATATTATCCACCTTTCTTGGGCCCCTCTTCCCTCCAGAGCTTTATCCCATGGTACTCTGCCAAGCAGATCCCTGAAGAGGCCAAAGGCTGCTCTCCTGAAGTCCAGGGTAGCGAGCTTGCTGTGCACCCTCCTCACTGCCCTAAGGATCTTGAACTCCACCATTTCACAGTCACTGCAGCCAAGGCTGCCCTTGACCTCCACACTCCCACCAGCCCTCCTTGTTGGTGAGAACAAGACCCAGCACATCACCCCTTCTCATTGCCTCCTCTATTACTTGGAGAAGGAAGTTATCATCAATGCATGCCAGGAACCTCCTGGATTGCTCATGCCCTGCTGTGTTGCCCCTTCAACAGATACTGGGGTGGCTGAAGCCCCCCATGAAGACCAGGGCTTGTGAGTGTGAGGCTGCTCCTATCTGTCTATAGAGGGCCTCATCAGCTCAGTCCTCCTGGTCCGGTGGCCATAGTAGACCCCCACTATAACATTCAGAAAGTAGAAAGAAATTAGAAAAGTGTAATTTATACTAGTATTGACTGCATTTGGATTCAGAACTAAGTTCCACAGTGTTTAGCAAAAAAACAGTGTTAATGCTTTCCCAGAAGAAATGCCATATATAACAAATGGTTTCCTATCCTTTGCAGTAAAACACATTCTGTCCTAGAAAATTATTCTGCTTCAAGTACTCTCAGCTACAAAAAGGTGAGTGTCAATACCACACATCCAATTACTACAAAGGGGGAAAAAAAGTAATTATTATGGTATAAAATACAGACAAATGAGTTTATGAACACCAGGTTTAGGGCTAACAAAAGGTAGAATTATGCATGGAGAAATGTCTCCAAATTAACTAAATAGAAACAGATTTGGGGTCGAGTTTTGGGGTGTTTTGTTTTGTTTTTTTAAATTTAGACATCTAATGGCAAAAATGAGTCCTACTGCATGTCCACACAGAAGACTGCAATCAAGAAGACAAACAAAATTCAGGGACAAAGCTGAGCAAATCTGCCTAGTCAGCATGCCTGAAGGGGAATGCTCTCCATACAAACACCTTGGGTCCATGCAAAAGCTCCTCTGCTATCATGAGGTCCTGTGTACTTCAATGCAAACTCAGTGCAGTCTAAACAGTCCATGGCTACATTTTGCTATAATATACTGGAAAGAATAAAAGGAATATTGATTAAACATCTTAAACTACAAGGCATCTGCTGCATTATTTACAACTTCCAATTGGATTTTGAATACAACATTAGGCAGTAGGCACTGCAATTTGGAAGCCATGAGCTGGTATGCAAACTAATTCTTTACACAATTTGAAGAAAAAGTCATACACCAAAATCCTGGCCATTTATTTGACATGCTAATTTCCTCTAGACAAAAAAATCCCAACATAAAATAATAATCTTTTGAGTGTTTTATGAGGCATTTACCTTGTGCCAACCTTTTAAAGGCCATTTTCTCTTTTTCAGCATGAAACCTTCATGTTTGTCTGGCTTCTGGACATTGGTTTGGCCTATCTTCAGACCCTCTATGATTTCCCAGCTGTCAGGTTCCTGGTAAAAGTATGAAGACACACTGATTAATTAACTGCACACACATGAATAATTGCACTTATATGTAGTAAAAATTTTCCAGTGCAAGACAGAGTAAAGGAGGGCAAGGCTTTTAAACCAGCCTATTTAGGTACCAAACTACATGGTAACTGTATTATGTCTGACTGCATCTCACTCAAAACTACTGAATATTAATATTTTTTTGAAGTTTAACCTTTACCAGGGAACTAAAATGAAGTTGAAGCTTTTAAAAAAGTCTGACACTGTAACTGAACGACAATCTCAGAGTGGGTGTGGACATGCTGTTCACAAGGACTGAATCCCAAAGAAATAAACACATCCAAATATATGAAAACAGGATTAAATTGTGGCTGAGCTAAGTATAAGAAAGGTCAGACCTACTACTGGAGGTAACGGTGTTAAAATGCAGGTGGCTCTGGCCACTTGTTAACTCTACCCAGAAGGCACCTCACAAATTAGCACTGCACTATAAGAACTAGGACTGAAGAGATTTTGCATGTGGGGTATGGGCAGAATCTGCATGTTAAAATGTACCTTTACTCAGAGTATTCCTTCTCTAAAAAAAGATGGGATTGTGAGATGAAATGAGGAGAAATCCATACTGTTAACTCTACGGACATATATTAACAGTGCCCTTTGTGGTATTCCCTCATCATAAAATGTTGTAAATTTTCTGATCTTTGAAGTACAAGCTACATTGATTCAGGATACTCTAATTTTTCCTTAAAATCAGATAAACAAGCAAAAGAGGTTGGTTTGTTGTTGGTTTTGAATGTAGCCAACTTTTGTCTTCAAAAGCATTTTATGACAGTCTCACAGGCTAATTGCACCTTTAGAAATCTGCAAAAGGAAATTAATCTATTTTTTTTAAGATTCCTGTATTCATTCTCACTGTATTAAGAGAAATCTATAGGGAAAGTAACTAATTTTCTATCTACAGAAGAAAACAGGAATAACATCATTTCAGATATGACTAGCTGCATGCCTTTCAGGGAGCCAGTTAACGCATATTTCTTGTACATACCACTTCTTATGCATGACAACTTGTACGACTCAAACCAGAATTATACCATAGTGAACAGCTAAAGAACAATATTTTTAAGGAGAAAAAAGTCAGCTTTAATTTCTGTTCTCTTGCTACTACTGTAATCAACAAAATTCTATACCAATTTAAAAATCTACTGCCTGCTCGTTGAGATTCTATCTTACTAATGTATCCTGAAAAGTTGTAAACTTGCATTTTCTCAGCTGATCTGTCACAACTCCCAGCGATGTTATGAAAAGTTACCGAGAGAATGGAGGTCATACAGCATCAAATGAAGGTCATACAGCATCAAAGCATTTAAAGGAGGAAAAAAAAATCATCTCCCCCATTTCCCACAAAACGGTTCAAAGCCAAGCACTGCAACTCTTTTGTAACACCTTCAAGTTAATTACAAAGCCGTGATAATGTTACTATTATAAAAATATTATTTCAAAAGTAACAGCAAATTTCAAATCTACAATTTTCAATAAGGTCTTGTTATTCTGAGAAGGATGAAAAGGTCTATCCCAAATAATACATACTGTAGTAAATTCTAATAGAAATGTTTACTCAGTTTAGTTTTCCCTTCAAAACTACATACTAGAACTATCCCACTGCCTGTAAATGCCATGCTCAAAAAACACATTTTCTACTTCCCTGTCTTTTGCTTGGATATTCTGTTTCCACTATTGTAGAGGGAAGTACGTATGCATTATTTTTTCCCTACAAAGAAGCCCTTGGCACTTGAGGGGGGCAAATTAAACTATGAGTCCCCTGGGGCGAGCAGAGAATCTCTCTCCACAACTCTGCCAACAGATTCTTCATCATATTGATTTCTCCTTTAGAAGATCAGCTGCAGGCATAAGTCTTTTATCTACTAGATAACATCAGTATTGATTACTTCTAAACTAGAAATCACACAATATCATATAGCTCTTCATTTAAACAAAAGGCCTGATACAGAAGGACAAAATGAGCAATTATTCAGTGCAATGTGGATACCTGTCTTCGGCTGCACCGGTGCTACAAGCTGTTCTTAAAACCATTCTAACAGTCTTAACTATGCTGAATCCCACGGGTTTGGTGTGATGAGATACGCCCAATACAAAGGACATAATGCAAGAGCAGCCAGAAACAGATGAAAACCAGAGTGAAAGTGATATGCTTGAAGGGTTGTCATCCAGTGCCGATTCTCAAGTACAGCATTAGTTCTTGAGGACTTCTGTGATTCCCTACATACTACACAAGAAACAGCTCTGCACAAAGCAGCAGGACCAGGGTAACACAAGCACAACTTACAGTCCCTGGGTCTGCATATGCCCTAGGTATTAGGAGTGAGTGAGCCACTACCAACAACTTTCTGAACCTATTCTTTTTGTCTGCAAAGTATCTCTTTTTCAGATAAAGCAGAATGAACCATTTAATTTTCCCTGGATGAACAGAATGTTTCCTTTTAAATTTGTTTTATTAGTTCTGTTTCAGAACTTACATTTAATTTCAGATTTTTCTTTTCCACCAAATATTCCATCACAGCATCCTCACCTTTTCAGTAATAATCTTACTTTTTCATATGAAGTATCTTAAAATGAAACCTTCTTTATGCAGAATTAGATTTACTTGGAATCACTTATTCTAAAACTGAGGAATTCAGCCAGGAAGAAGTTGATTCTATCCATTTCTCTGCCTCAGGAAAGAAGGTCTCAGCAAGAGATTTTAAATTTCAAATTTAAGAAACTACTCACAAGGAATGTCATTAGGACATATCTTTTAAATTAGTATAATTATTTATTAGCAGCACTTTCGGACTTGGATGTGATTTGCTCTACCTTAACAAGAGGATTGGCCTAGATCATTTCTCAAAGTCCCTTCTAGCCCTATGCTCCGAGATTGTAAAATTTGCTCCTGGGGGCCATACACACACAAAACCCCCCAAAACAGACCATCACCACCACAATCCTTAATTTTGTTAATATAACATCTACTAAAGATTACCAGCCCCTCTGACACCTCAGCTGGGGAACAGGAAGCTCCAGAGCAGACTCACAATATACTCAACGATAGAATCGTACAAAACAATATCCCAAAGTTGTTAGTCAAACTGCTTTGTAACTACAGAACTTGGATTACAGCCCATGCTTTGGCTTACCTTGGATAGAGAGATAGGGTCACTTTCAAGGAACTGCTTGCTTAAAGAAGGGTCTGTGCTTCCCGAAGAAGCCTTCCGCTCCAAAATATGAACACTCTTAAAAAAGAAAAACAAACAAACAAACCCATCCCACACAAGTAATTAAAGAGAACAACTTATCATGCAGCGTTACTTTTTGTAATACATATTAAGTTATGAATGACTGATCATTACACTCCCTATATAAAGTATCAGCGTCACGGCTGATATACCACATACCACCCATGCATAACGTAACTGCACAAATAGTTTTTCTTCTGAGACAACACACCTCTCTTTCCTTCCTCTCTGTCCAGGAATAGAGTTAATTTTCTAAAGAAGCTGGGAGTAGGCACAGCCATGACAGTGACCCAAACTAGCCAAGAGGATATTCCACACCATATGACTCATGCTCAGTGTATAATGGGGGGAGCTGGCTGAGGGGAGGAATGAATGCAGCTCTGGAATGGGCTGAGCACTGGATTCCAGGTGGTGAGCAATTGCACTGTGCATCACTCACTTTATATATTTTTTTAATTAGTATTGTTATTATTTCTTCTCTTCTTGTGTTGTCCTATTAAACTGTCCTTATCTCAGCCCCTGAGGATTTAACTTTTTCTTTCATTTCTCCTCACCAACCCACCATGGGGATTGGGCGAAGGAGTCAGCAAGTAGCTGCATGCTGCTTAGTTGCTGGCAGGGCTTAAGCCACAACACTCTCTTTCTATTATTGTTTGTTAAACTAAATTACTCTTCAGTCTAGAAACCACTGGGAACTAAAAAAAGCCAGGAAAGAAGTAATGCAGTTTTTAGCTACAGAGGTGCAAATAGTTCCCAGGAAGACAAGACCTATTACGTTTTCTGCTAAGATACAAGTTAGTGAGTATACTTACCATACAGTCAGCACTGTCCTACATTCACTTCCAAAGCAAACCATTGCACATAAGATATTACTGCCTCTAACATACTCATTATCACACCTTAGCATTTTCTTATTGACTTCTCAACTCAGGTGAAGTGACTCATTATGTGAGTGCTTTTAAAAGCTGGCTGAACATGAGCCAGCAGTGTGCTCAGGTGGCCAAGAAGGCCAATGGCATCCTGGCTTGTATCAGGATTAGTGTGGCCAGCAGGGACAGGGAGAGGATCCTGCCCCTCTACTTGGCACTGGTGAGGCCGCACCTTGAATACTGTGTTCAGTTTTGGGCCCCTCACTACAAAAATGACATAGAGTTACTCGAACATGTCCAGAGAAGGGCTACAAAGCTGGTGCAGGGTCTGGAACACATGTGCTATGAGGAGCGGCTGAGGGAACTGGGGGTGTTTAGTCTGGAGAAGAGGAGGCTGAGGGGAGACCTCATCGCCCTCTACAGCTACCTGAAAGGAGGGTGCAGAGAGCTGGGGATGAGCCTCTTTATCTTAGTAGAAAGAGACAGGACAAGAGGGAATGGCCTCAAGATGCGTCAGGGAAAGTTCAGACTACATATTAGGAAGCATTTCTTTACAGAAGGGGTTGTTAGGGGTTGAAATGGGCTGCCCAGGGAGGTGGTGGAGTCCCCATCCCTGGAGGTGTTCAAGAGTAGGGTCAATTTAGAACTTAAGGATAGGCTGTAGGTGGGAACTGTGCTAGGAGAACGGTTGGACTAGATGGTCTCCAGGGTCCTTTCCAACCTGGATGATTCTGTGATTCTGTAATAGATTACAGGTGTTCACAAGATCAGTTACTAGGTCTCATCTGATAGGCTTGCTGGTGAACATTTATGGAACACAATGATTTCAAACCATTACAGCTGGTTTTATGTATGACCATATTATAAAAATTTGTATCTTCAAAGCATGGTTCAAAACTGAAATACATAATGTCACAACTAGCCTTGAAAGAAACTGCTATTCTTAAAAGAAATCTAAAAAATGTCTTTCCATTTTCCAGAAACATTTCACTAATATTTTGTAAAAGAAAAAGCATTTTTTCTACAGGAGAAAATAACCACATTCTGCCTGCTTGGATTTGCATTTTGTTCTCTGCTGAAATTTTGCTACTTCTCATTCTTTGGTAAGAATTCTACCACAACAGGTCAGTAGTATCTCTCTGGCATGAAGCAAAACTATTGCATTTCCAGAACACGTAACATAATGACAAACTTGTAATTGCAGTTACCCTCTGAGAAGGGTAAGTTTTTCTCAAATGAAAATGACAATTAAATTTTGTTCACAATTGAGCTTCTTTACATTCACTGAAGAAGAAATTACTCAGGTACAAGTGACAGCAGAAGCAATCAGAGAATATAATACATGCAAAAAGCAGAGTAAATATTATTGTTTATACAGATAACTAAGTACATATGGACCATAACGAAACAAAATTAAAATAATCACAGCTATTTATATAAATGCACATATAACACAGACCACATCTAGCTGCAGAGCAACGCACAGACCTTCATTGTTCTCTTTCAGTTTGCCACTGTGAATGGGAATAGGAAAATATGGGAATTGTCTCTGTTGTCGGTGGAGATTAATAAACATCCCTGCCACTATGCAACAATAATCGGCTTTTATTTTCAGTTATTTCAATTTCACTTTACAGTGAAGAATGTGGAAAAGCAGCAGTATTATGTTACCTGCCACATTCCCCAGGGCCAACCAGCAAGAGCTTTGTCATCTATGCTTTGAAATCTTCTGCTTTACTGAAGGCCCATCTTATTCCTTAGCCCAATGTCTATTACTAGCCAATGAGAAAAACATCTGTATTTATGTAGCACAGGTTCCTACATTACCTGACAAATAATTTAATACGCATGTTTGAGCTGAGCACCACAAAGTTACTAACGATAAACTATAGTAAAGTTTTCTCATTGAATAGATGAAATGCTGCTTATGCACACACTATCACATTTAAACAATATAAAAAAAAAAAATCCTAAATCTGTTTCTCTAAGGAAGATTAAAATGTTGCTTGATTAGCATAATCAGGACGATTCTCAACTTTCTGCCAGTTTTGTTTGGCAGGCAGGAATCCCTCCATCTTGAGATGGAGCAATGCCCAACACAGATGTTCTGAAGGTCTCATATGCAGCAGCCGGTATAGTTTGTTGTTATATAACTGCAGTTTAGAATTGTACAATATTTAGAGTGGAGTAACCCAACAGTCCTTGGCTTGCCAGATTTCCTGTGACATTTTCAGTCGCATGATTTTAAGGCGAGGGGGTTTTATGCCTTTTTTTTTTTTTTAATCAGCCCTCAGTCATTACAGTTCCACTTCAGTTGAGAAATACATTATTAGCTAACAGCACTTTAATGAATGCTGACTTATTCAAGTATTCATTTGGAAATAAGAAAATGAACACTTTTAAAATCAAATTGCCTTCTTTACATTCCTTACTTCAAGAAGTGTTGTCTTGTCTGTAAATGTCTGCTTTCCAATTCTTTTCTGTCATGACCACCATTAAAATGACACAAAATCATTTTTTTAAATTTATGATATGTCTCTAGCATAATATTAAGAGACATTACTTGGTGCAAAATGTTTTCCATTAATGTATGTTATTTTTCTGCAAAATTACAGTTAGAAATTACACAATTAAACATTTTGAAAGCAGTTCTTTTTATAATGCAAGAGGTTAGTTATTCAGCATCACAGAAATAAAAATTATATCGATCTTGAAGCTATTATCAAGGCTTTTTTTTGTTTTAATAAGAGAAATAGAGTTGGTAAAGGAAGCAGATAAAAAAAAATCTGATAAGAAAAGGAAGAAAGAGACAGATCAATACAGCTTCTGGGTTTTCTTTATATGAACAGAAAAATGAATAATCCATTAATCTAGGCATATCAATCAGCCTGGTACTCTCACTCCTCTCATTCCAAGAATACAGGCAGACAAAATCAACTTCTGCTTTGCTCTGTTCCAGATTTCCATCATGCTTCAGGATTACCTGTGTGCTATAGCTGGCTTGTCCTGGAGAAAAACGCCAGCACCATCAAATTCTGGGTGCTCTTGGAAATTAATTCAACAAGATTTCACATTCAACTGAAATTGCTCTGTAACTGCATCACTAAATCTTAGTCCTAAATACAATCCTTCCTTCAATTTTGAGATTATTTACAACGTACATTATATATTGAGCACACTTTCCCCCAAAATGCCCCTAACAAGCCTACACGTGGGGAATAGAAATGCTGTTTTGGTCCTGTATTTATTAATGTTTTTACAATATCTTTCTATATATCTCACCAGCTTCATTTCTCAGTTAAGAGTTCAGTGACGCATTCACCTTGTCCACCAGAACAAACACTAGCACATGGAGCATCTGGTCTCCACCAGGCCAAAGGCTGAAGACCCTAACATCTTTTAACTGAATGAGACTTCCCATTAAAAGAAAAGACATTCAACTGTTTTCAAAGGGAAGGCAAGTTAAAAAAAAAAGAGGTACTGGGTAAGTAGAGATAGGAAATCTAGTGAAGGACAAGTCTGGCATTCATGCCTCCCTTTGTGCTTTGCTGCTTAATTACTTAATGGAATTTAATTATGTTTAACGCAATGATTTCTCTCTAATTTATGACTTATTCATTTTCAAGACAAAGACAAGGTAGTGAGGAATTTATCACTCACACTGGACTCAAACCCTCTTTAGTTCAGAAATGTGCACAACATGTGGCTAACAGTTAATTAACAAAAAAGAATTGTGGGTCATTTGGTTTGCTTACAGCATTCAATGGTCTTAAACACCCATAACCATGGAGCCTAGACATACAGTGTTCTAACTGTAGGTTAAAACAGAGCTTTTCTCTCTGGGTTGTTTGTGTTGGTTTATGTGATCCAAAGGACTAACTAGTGCATCTTTTCTTACCTGCTATTCACTGGCATTACTTGCAACCTAGCTACCCCTGCACAAACTTGTTTTCTTATTTTAATTCTGTTTAGCATGAAATCCAATGCCTAATCACCTTCTCAAAACTATAAGCATAGTATGGTCCTATTCTCATCTGGGCTATCTAACAAAGGAACTTAACAATACTTTATGAATAGCACATCTAGTTAATCTTTTTTTTCTTCTTCTTGTAGCACATGCTTGTCTTGTACAGAAAGACCGTTTTCTTTTTGCAACATTTTTACTGAAAGATAAGTATATCTAAGCAGCAGTTTTGTAGCATATTAATAACATATGGGTATGTATGTCTACTTCTTCCCTGGGATACGTAAAATAAATGTTACAGAAATGTGAAGGATTTGTTAGCTCAGGTGCTCTCTGTCAGCCCTTTCTGGAACTCCAGCTTTATATTGTACGTAGCACTTCACATCAAGGCTTCTAGGCTCTGGAAGCAAAGAAGCCTTTATTTTTCATGGTACTTTTTGACAAGTTCTGAAGATAAATAAGCTCTTTCTCCTCTGAATAGCTTCTTGAATGGAAGTATTAGCACAACTGGATAAAGCAGAAAAGAGTTATCATTGTAACAGAAACCTTCTCCTTGCCAGAGCAATGGTTTGCAATGACTACCAAGTCATAGTCTGAGTCTTTAACGACAATCTTCTCCTTTGACACTTTAGATTTTGACACACTTATCTCAAAATAGAGCAAACAAACTGACAACATCTGACAGAGATAATTCAAATGTTTGCTAATGATACAAAGTATTTTTATGACTATTGAATAATCATAATCAAAAGGACTGATTTTTTGCTAAATAGTCTAGTGATTCATTTTAATAGTGATGATGTCGGGTTTTTTTAAAAAAAGAAGGAAAAATAAAATTAAAGACACAAAAAAAACCCATTCCATGAGATGTTAATTTGCTAACTAACGCAAGCATTCTAGACATGTTGAATGGCCTTCTTCAGAAAATATATGCTGCTTTCACTCTAATGCATGGTTGCAAGGGAGTCTAAATTAACACAAATCATAGACAAAAAAAAAAAGCGCCTTTTTTTTTCCTGGGGCTCTGTTTCACATCTTTGTGCAAGCTACCCACTTATAGTTTCTCAGTATACTTTAAACTTTAATATATATAGTACAAAAATACAGGAGCTAGGAAAAAAGAGGTTTTGAAAAACTTTTAATATTTTTTTTTTTTCATGAACTTTATTTCTACTGGGGAAAAAAAAAAACGTTTGGATGTAACAGCTTCATCTTCAATTCCAGGATAAAGTATTTAATAAAGAAAAAGAAATATCAGAACAGCAAATAGCTTTACTAAGTCAAACATTTATTCTGCCTAATACATTTGTATGTCTTGAATGGGGATAATTCCAATCACGCATAAGTGTCTTGAAAACAGAAGCCTTCATATCACACCTGCCATCATCCTCCCTCTTCTTTTCACTTTTGTGTCTTTTCTGTCCACTGAGGAAATGAAAGGAAGCTCATGCTTCTTTTTCTTCCCCCCTCATTTGTTTCCAAGAAATCCTAACTGACACTTCGGAAGTGTTGCACTTCTTCTCTATGAATTCATGTATGTGTCTGTGTGTACACACATTCCTCACAGATCCCAGACAGCCCATTTTGGGTCGAATTGCAGTTAGAAAATATTATGATATTTATGATATTATGCATATTATGATAATATTAATCAGTGTTTGAGGATTCTTGAATTATATGAATATTCATTTTTTTAAAAAATACAAGCCAACCTTTTAGTTTATGTTCTCAAGGAAAGTAAAACATGCTTATGTAGGTATGAACATGAATGCATGGCAGAGGAGAAAAGATGAGATGGGAGGAATGCAACTGTGACCATATTCTGAAAACACCACTTTACATTATCTGTTATAATTTGCATGGGTCATTAAGCTTTTATGTGAGCAATTTCCCGAGTTTTGTAATAGAAGATAGCTACATACACCACTTCTAATCAAACTGACACAGTTTAAAATAAGAAATCTTTCTTCATAGCACATATTTGCACTTCAGCATTCTCCATGCAGTATGTAAAGCATTCCTAGAGGTAAGAGAACTCAGATAGCAATGTTTATGAAGCTCAGAGAATATGTACACATGGCCCCATGGGCCAGCTTGGCACGCACACTATTACTGTCAAGAACTCAATCAAGTCTCCTGTACAACCTTTTTTTTTTCTCACAGGTCTTTCAGACATCGTACTGGCTTGCCTTATAGACCAAGCTATCTGTCTCTCCTTGACTGCTCCAGACCATTTTATTTCTTCAAGAGCTTTAAGGACAAGTCTTTCTTAGAAAGAGGCAGTTTCTCCCCCTATTAATCAGGGGTAATCTCCCCCTATTTAGAGATCTTGTCTCGAAACCACTATAGGTATTACCAAGGTCGGAGGCATTCATGATCCAAATATCTATTGATTGGAGTGGGCCCATCCAGTGCACATGCACACTTCTAGTCACCACGTATCTATAGTGTAAATTCTAGACAGAAATACAGGCACAAGATGAGGGACATCTGCTGCATGCCTGCAGGCTGGCTTCACAAAATACAGGCAGTGATCCTGATGCATCCAACCTGAACTGGGCTCCTGGGTGTGTGTTGCTGCCAATGCATGCCAGCAGCCCTAACCCCAAGGACTCCCAGTGCCAGAGGAGGAATGCCTCATACCTTCAATGTACCCATGGGCATCAGTGCGCAGAAGGAGCCTGCCTCACTCCTGGGGTCAATCTGTATCAGTTCCCTCCAAGTCTTACGCAGCTTCCTACCCATCCCTGGACAAATCCTTAGTCCAGAGAGCTTTCCTCTGAAAGTCCTTACCTTCTCCTGAAGGTCTGACTGTGCCACACGTAGATGTTCACTCATCATCTAGTTCACTGTTATCCACTTGAGTGATGAAAAGAAATCTAACAGGCCTGAGATTTATGATTTCATTTAAGACAAGTGCTATGGCATTGAATTTAATGTTACATTCATATGTGTGTCCTACGGCTTCTTAAGTTACTCTGTTAAGAGTTTCAGACTTTTTTTCAGATACTGAAGTAAGACCCACTACCTCCTGAACCTAAGCAACATTTTCAGACTCTTAAAGACACAGAATTATCAAAAAAAATATTGGAGTAGGAGGAGGTAACCAATTTAAAGAATAATTGCATGCATTTATTAACAATTTTGTCACTTCACTCTTTGGCTCCCTCAGAATATTTGCTTGCTCCAGTGAGTTGTTGCCTTTAAAGTACTTATTTAACACTTCCTTCTCTAATGCTGCTTCAACTGTATTAAGTAAAGAGAGTTAATTAGGAAAGAGAGCAAAAGAGAATTATATCACTGTAAGAACAGTACTTGGCATTTAGTAGCATCTTCAGTTTGAAACTCTCAGAGAGATTAATAATTATTATTGAAATAATTCTCACAAACTGAGAAGTAAATATGTTCTTAAGTTTATGCTTTTCTACAGAGCAAAGGCTCCATGGTCTCAGGTCTGTACCTTAACCACTAGACAACTGTCCATCCTCACCTTCCTTTCTTTTAAAGTCATAGAGATAGAAACAAGTGAAACTTCCAGCTAACTACCAAGAATTTTTTCCCAGACGTCACATCAGGCTGTCAACAGTGAGTGAGCGTGCAGGTTGCTATTCAATTTAAGAACAAAGAAGGGATATAAATGTCCTCATATTTCTCTTCCACATGGAATATATTACATTATATTATATTATACTGCAGTCTTGTATGAGCAACACTCTCTAAGGCACACTGGACAGATAGGTTGGCATGGTAAAAATTCAATCGATTATACTGTCATTGTTTACGAGGCAGAAATCTATAATGAAACCACAAAAGCATCCTTGATGCTGTGTCACTGATTGTAACTGGACATAAACAAAGAGAAAGTTCACTTTGAGGTATCTCAATATATTAAAACAAAAAAATTAAACTACATGAGCATGAACACTCCCATCTATCCCTTCACAAACCCTCACACATCTAAGTGTTCTCAGTCTCACAGAAAAAGCACCAAAAATGCTAAATAGGACAATTAAAAGAGAGAGACTCTTCCAAAGGACTTGAATTTCTGGCAGGTAAGATAGATCCGTGTATATGATGGACCTTACCCTGCCAACCTGGCCTACCAAGGGAAAAGCACTAGTGGCTGCTGCTATACAACTGCTCCTGCCATGAGCCTTCCCACTGCCACTGCTCTGTTACTCTCTGTTGAGCTGCCAGGAAAGGCGTAGCAGCAACCCAAGCCAAAGCAAGAGCAACAGCAGGTCTCTCATTTTAAGCCTCGGCATTTTGCATTAAGTAGCTTCAGTCTCAAATACTTGACCACTTTTCTGTGGGACAGATAAAAAGTGAATCTGCTATTGCTTAGAATAACCACACAGGAAGAGCTTCTTAAACATCAAGCAGTTACAATGAGAGATTGTGACTTTTTTTTTCCCTTCTACACATCAACCAGCTCTCCCAGATACTCCTGATCACAAAAAAAAAGCGCCTCTCCCCTCGCTTTCCTTCTCTCTACTCTGCCCTTACTTTTCCAGCCAGTTGTTCTCCCCATAAACCAGTCCTTGCTTTTTACTTTCATGTCCTACAACCTTAAGGAAACATTTGGCCTACCCCATTCTCTCTACCCTACTCATTTCTTTAACCTTTATTTCCTGATCAAGAGTTTCACTCTCTAAATTAAGTACCTTTTGCTTTCTGCACTGCACAGCTGAGCACTTCACCCCTGGCACTTCTTTCTTCGCCCTCCTGCACCACCCTCTTGCTGTGGCATGCAAACTGCCCATGTGAACTAAGCTTCACAGAACCTGATGGTCCCTTGAGTACACCCATGAAAAATTTGCAGCTTATTATCTCCTGGGAAAAACTCGATGGCAGTTTTCTTAGCCAAGGAACTTCCCTTCATAATTCTGCTTTTACTCTTCTTAATGTTAGCTGAAAACATGAAACTCCAGCATTGACACAGAACCCATGTTATTTTCTTATTATGCATATCTCTTCCTATTTTGCTTTATCATTAGTTGATGAGAGAGACAACAGATAAGTCAACTCTCTCTTTTTCTCCTCCCAGTCTATGGCCATCTCATCTAATCGGCACTTTATGCTATCAACTGCCTTTTATTATGTGCTTGAAACAGTGCATAGAACCGTGAAGCCTAGATTTCTACTGCATCCCTATACACAAACAACAATTATCAGCCCTTTTTTTTCAGGTATCATACATTTCACCCACAGATTCACCTACTGCAATAACTTTTCAATAGTCTTTCAGTTACTCTATAAACTAAGGTTTGGTTAAGGTTGCTGCAGTCAAATTACTTAATCCTTCCGTCATCATTAGAGCCTTTATATCTACAGAACATTCACCTTGGGAAACACTTCTTTCAGGAGACTATTTTGACAATTAAAATGTAGTGGTTACAGAAAGCTAACCAGCACAGACCTCTAGTGAAGACCAAAACTGTTGGGGAAGGCAGCTGGTCTGCCAGTAACCTAATTGAAGAAGAGTTTGACCTTGACAAGATTCCGGTGTACCCTTGAGATAAGGAAGCTATGCTTAAAGCAAATAACTTTCAAGGAGCTGCTGACTACAGGATGAAGCAAGCAGGGAGGAAACTGATAAAGGTTATCCAATGAGAATGTTAAAAACAACTTTTTGACCAATTATATTGTAACACTCTGGCACCTGAAATATATAAAAATGCATGCTTTTAGTAATAAAAAAACCTAGCTGCTTGTTCACCCATGTGAGTGTGTGTGTGTTGCTTTGTCCATCTCTACACAGAGACTTGTCTTTGGAATCACACTCTGCTCCTAAACTTCAAGGCCGAGTAAATATCTTCAGCCCAAACTCAGCCCTTTCTGCATCCCTTGAGTACACCCCTTCTCCTATTAGTCAATATTGCTCTTACAGAAAGAAAAAAAACCATCGCAGATTAAAATCTGAAAAGCAGATGATTGCTGCTCTGGAAAATCTTTCTTTTTTTTTTTTTTTTTTTTTTTCTTTTTTTTTTTTCCTTCAAAGCCCCAATCTTTTACCCTTTACATACGGCTGAAAGACAATGGTCATTTGAAATCTGAATGCTCTCCTACTAGAAAGGTGACCACACAAGGCTAAATGCAGTAGGACTAAAAGCTTTCCTCCTTTTGTGTTTGCTGTGTGGGAAAAGAACCAAGGATTTATTGAAACAGCAATCTGACAAAGAGTAACCGAAAGAGATAACAGTTGATCATCCCTCCCCCCTAAAAGACCAAAACCAAAACTGAAACATTAGAAGATAAATCCTCATTTGAAATAGCAGACATTGCTAAATCCACTTCACATGGTGTATTAGCTACCATTTATATGATGGTCAGAAATGTCAAAAATCTCTCCTTTGTTCACAGTTTCATTGTTACTCTCCTTGGGCATCACTCCCTCTGTTTAATAGCCTAGGGTCAGGCCCCCATTTACTAAACTGCAAATTGTTAACCCTGTAATGTATTTACTTCTTTCTGCCTTCTCAGCACAATATTACTACCCATGCCCTGCAGAGAATATATAACGTATTACACTCTGCAGCATGACTTGCATACTTAGTCAATAAATAAATTATGAGTATTTATAAAGAACTTACCCATCAAACTGAATATACAACATATGATTTTATCATATTCAGCTGTACTTTCTAAAACCAGTGTTAGTTTTCCTCCTTTCTGTTGTACAATAGAATATAACTAGCCTTTTCAGAGTTTCATGAGGCATGAAAAACAAGAATCTTCCTTTCCAGCATGCCCCACAAAAAAGGCTGTCAGAATTGCAGTTTTTATGCTCACCTTTGTATGGGGACTCAGTTTTCTTAGGGAGATCCCCTGACAGTGGAATTGACAGTGGTTCTACACCCTGCAACAGCTCCACAGTAAGAAAAACCGCTGCTGCTCCATTCTAAAATATTCCTTATCAAAGACATCACAACTGCCCTGCCACCTGCTCAGTTCAGGGATTAAACAAAACAGGTTGGTCATGGGCTGCCTTCTATTGAATAGCCCAAATTAACCATGATTTTGATGAAAATGAATGACAATAAAGTTCCTACAAGGATGAATATCTGAACCCAGTTTTTTGGTTATTGCTGGCTTGAGTAGTCTGTTCATTTATCAATTACTTAGTCATGGACCTGCAAATTGGCAATGTCAAAGCTTTTGCTGACTGCTAATTCTCTTAGGTGATGTATATTGCACATGTAAGAAAGCTACATTAAAATGCCAGCATTATATACAGCACGACATTTTCCATCTCCCTTAAATGATTTATCATAGTCATGTTCACAGTCATTCAGCCTCCTGCGCCATAATTTATTGGGAAACTGTTCTATAATTGCTGGTATGACTTTGACAAGAATTATATGATGAGAAGATTTCAGTCGTTAACCATCTAGAAATATCAAGTGTTATCCTCACAGATGACAATGAAAACTACACTGACACTTCATCCCATCATATCACTTTCCATATCCATACATATTAGCCCTTCAGGAAGGGTGCTTTTCTCCTAGCTGCTATGAAGAGTCCAAGGAGGCAGCAAGACAGAATTTTCAAGCCCCCAACAGCCCCCCCACCAAAATCCCCTACCCCCTAGCTATCATTGCATTTGGGGGAAAGCCTATAAAAAAACAAAACATATACAAAGAATGCCAAAAGCAAGGAAATAAATTAGAAATACAGTTGTTATAGTAGATGCTACGATGAAGCTGGTTGATTTACTGTGACTATGTTAACAAAGGAAACATTCGTATTTTTATTTCCCTGGATGTAGTACAATTGCACCGCATGCTGTATGCACACCAGAGCTCAGTTTCACTTCATAAGAAATTGCCCATCCATTCATTCTCCTGGATATTTCTCTGCCTTTAACACTGAAAGCACTAAGGCCAAAAAATTAATGCCTCACCTTAGACTTTCCAGTCACATTTACATGCCTAAATATACTTGTTAAGCTTCATCACACATTATTGAATCCAAGAGAGCTCTGGATGCATCACACCATTGACCTCTTCAGCATAATTTTAAAATCATGCTTCATGTTTCAGTGACCAAATATGGACTTAAAGTTAAGCATCCATTTCATTATGATGACAGGTATACCTTGCTCTACCCTGTTGCTATGGTAACAGATATGGTAGCCATTAGACTTATGGTAAAATGTATTCCCAAAAGGTAATTTTTTTCATTCTCACTTGCCTGATCATACCAAACTACGTAATTACAAATAGAACTCAGAGGATATGCTCTTAGCTGAGCTCAGAAGCTCCTACAAGTCTTGCATTCACCTTCTTTGGGCTTAAATGAGGGAGAGGATAAAATATACTGATGCTTTAAACAAAAGATGTCAAAATTCTTCCTCCAGATGGAACTAATGAAAAATTAAGAGGAGATCATATGCTAACCAGAACTTAACTGAGTACAGCCATCCCAAATCCTGTACAGCATTAAAGGGAAAATTTATATCACCTGTAAGAACATCATTTTTGACTTCACTGAAAAGCAGTGGAAATTATTTTTAAAATTCCAGAGACATTTCCTATCTGTTATCAAACACACATCAGAATTCTTCTCCCAGTTTAACATTTTAAACATACCTTATGGTGAGACTATTTAAATTCATATCTGTAAACGTTACAGTTTTCACCAAAATTCTGAGTTTTCAAAATTTTTATAAATCAGGTAGAGAAAAAAAAACCCTACTGCAGCAGCTGAGAAAATAGTGTCACAGCTGGCATACAAGTAGCTGGAAAAATGTTATTAAGCTACAGTCATTCAAGTAAATAATTGTTTGCTGTGATTGCATTCAATTCTTTTCCTGCCTCTTTTCCTTGTCAAGCTGAAAAGAAACAAGTATTGCATTAATGAAAGTATTTTCACAATATTTAAAGTTGTAAACTTATTATATTCTTACGTTTTGTACATTTCTTTTTACACATGATGATGTTTAACTCAGAAGCTGATTAAGTGTTCAAGGTTTCCATGGATCAAAGTTTTAAAGTATACTTCTAATCAAATTTCAGTATCAACCTTTGCATTTGTAATTATATATGTAACAACCTATCTGAAATCCAGTGAGTAACTCTGATACTTTCTGAAGTGCTCCCACTGATGCTGGGGCCAGACCGTACACCCAGCCCTCAAAAAGACACAGGAATACCTAAGTTTTGAGGGGAAATAATACAGCCCTCATCTCAAAGGGATCCTGAAGAAAAGTATTACATGTATTACATGTATTACATCCACATATACAAGGGTCTCTTGAAAATAAAATCTAACATAACCGGACTAGTACTATATGATGTGGGACAATCAGTGTAAATTTTCAATAAACCAAATAATATTTAAAATGTTAGGTGCTTCCATAAAGGATGAACAGTATGGTATTTAAATTGAATTGAAATATCACCTTGCAAAAAGATAACACATCTCTGTAGTAGATTTACAAAAACAGATATTCATAAAGGACACAAAACAATTTGAAGTGACTATAGGTTCATGCTGCCAAAGAAACCACTTCCCAAAAGCCTTCAGAGTATGTTTCCTACTCCTCCATGTAATTATATCCCTCTTGTTCCAGTGCTACACATAGTGCCCACATTGCTTATGAATCTTTTCCAAACCACTTTAGAAAGTGGAAAAAAAATATATTTAAAAATCAACAGTTCTTGGCTATAGTGATATCATCCGGTGCTATAAACAAGTGAATTTAGAGTTACTGAGAACTAATGGCCCCATTACTGGAATAAATGAATCATTTCACCAGATGTTATAAACATCTACATCTTTTCCTTACCTGCCTCCTGTCCCTCTGAGATGACGATGAAGAGGAGGCACTTCTATGAGATGGAGTGGATGTTTTGTGAGCTGGAGATATACTCTTCTCCTCTGAACTCATCTTTGCAGCAAACCTGTAGTAATGATCTTGTGCTCTTATCACTCATGTACAAAAAGGCAAGGGATAGTCTTCTGCATCCTTCTGTTTCAGAGTTTATGGACAGCCAAAGATGAATTCAGTCTCAGCTGAACTGCACCTTAATAAAGAAAAATGTGAGAGAAAGAGTGAATGAATACACCCTCACTTCAAAATAGCTCTGCAGCAAAGAAATCTGTTGACAGTCACTATTTAATCAGAGCTCCCAGTTTTTACTTGCCCTACTAACAACTACCCGGTACAAACACAAATACATTGTTCTGCATTCTCACAGAAATGAAAGTGGTATTACATTATTTCAGAAACCCCTACAGAAAGGTTTAAGGAATTTACAGTAATTCTCAGGCAAAGTTTACAAATCCTTGACAAGGGATCATTATCCCATCTTGCGCAGTATCATAACATTATCAAACAACTCCTTAGGACTTCCCGTACAACATGAATACCACTGAACACCACATTATAATCAGTACTTCTTAAAAATCCTGCAGTTAGATTAAAGACTCTGCAAGCTGGTTTTTAAAAGCAGGTCCTTCTTTCAAAGATGGTAGCCTCACTGAAGGGGTAGACAATCCATTTTCATGAATCAGCACCTTTCAGATGGTGCAGAGCTCAACACACACTCATGTCTTACTCTCAAAGACTTCTGAAAGAAAATAGAAAATGTTTTGAACAGAAAACACTTTCAACCCGTGAAAGTTGGCCAGGGGCTATTAATCTTCTCATGTGGACCAAACCAATATATTTGTTGAATCCCAGGTACAAAAAATAATTTAAAAAAAAAAGTACTGATGAAGGCAGGAGCCACCCAGGGCCTAACTCAGATACTGTGGGCTGCCATGTTGATGCTCAGGTCTGTGCGTGCTCAGGTCTGGCAGTGGGGGGGCTGCGGGGGTGAGCGGCCTCTATGAGGGGAAGCCAGAGCTGCCCCAAGATGGACACAGACAGTTCCAGCCAGCTCCACAACAGCACCACTGCAGAGCAGAGCTGAACCTGTCAGTGAAAAGGTATTTAAGAAAGGGCAGAAAACACCATAAAGGCAGAGGAGGAAGAAGAAAACAAGTGAGAGCCAACCATATGAATACCACGGTCGAAGAAGCAGGGGGAGGAGAGGTGCCCCAGGCCCAGAGCAGAGACTGCCCTGCAGCCCGGGGATGGGGTAGATAGTCCTGAAAGAACTGTGGCCCATGGAGCAGCCATGCTGAGTAGCTTTTTCCCTGAAGGACTGCAGCCTGTGGGGAACCCACATCAGAGCAGGGGAAAAAATGTGAGGAGGTAGGAATGGCAAAAAAAATCTTCTATGTACTGAGCACAGCCACCACCCACCCCACGCCACTCAGGGCAGGGGGAGACTGAAGGTGTCAGGAATGAAGGAGTAAAGTTGAACCTGGGAAAAATGCAAGGAAAAGTGTTGTTTTAATGTCTTTCATTTCTCAATACTCAAATCTATTTTAATTGGCAATAAATTAATTTTCCCTAAGCTGAGTTTTGCCCGCAACAGTAATTGATAAGTAGTTTCCCTGTCTATCTCAACCCACAAGCTTTCTCATCCTATTTTCTCCCCCCATGCTGCTGAGGCAGGAGGAGTGAGCCGATGGGTGGACATTTGGCTGCTTGCCAGGGCTAACTCACCATAGTTGCAGGTGCCATTCCCTTTACTGTCTACTCAGCCACTGCTATGTTTATTACCTCTTTGCAAGTATTAGATGCTTTCTCTCACTTCTCTCCACCCAAACCTTTAATTTCCAACCAAGAACAGAAAAATAGATAGAGCAGCACAGAGGATATTTATGTCAATAATAGTCAAACAATACCTGTCAAACACTATCAAAATGTTGCAAGTACATCACCAGCACATCATGACAGTTCAGGAACCGTTATAGTTCTCAATGTTTAACAGATTACTTTGATCTTGCTTCAGCTAATAGATATTGTCTGATCTTCCATTAACCTTGGATATAATCATTGCCTGAATGATGTCGTCTGCTTGAAGTTAGCATCTACCATCTTCACCACCCCCTCTCTAATTTTGAAATGGTGCCCTTTCACGTACACTGTGATGACAGCACACCAAGGGTCAGCATAGCACAGCTAGCTTTAGATGGGTGCGGAGAAAGGTGCTGTCCTGCACCATGTTATATCAGGACAAAAATACATTAACTGACACTCAAACATGACTGCAAGCTCAAGAAATGATGACGTACTGAAGACAGAGCTCTAGCTTCTCCACTCAGAACAGATATCCATGCAAGAATATCATCCTGAACTCAGATACTCAGAGGTAGCTAAATAATTAATTACATTGTGACTTGCAGCCACCAGCTTCCAAATACTGCACCCTAACACACACCCTTCTTCTGGAGCTGAGATCTATGATGACTCATAACTGACAGACAGCTTTTTTGCTTGCTGTGCTATGGAAAGTGGAATGATTTCACTTTATTAGTTATCAGCACTTTACAAGTACAAATCTCATCCATATCTTACAGATGAGCTTCCATCTCCACCAAGGAGTCTCCCATAGAATTACAGATCCCACATAATACCCACAGAGCCCACACAGCATCTCAGTGGCATGGCTGGGAGGACATGGCTGTTCCACCATTGAAAGCTGCCCACATAGTCTGAACACCTTTTCAAATTCTCTGTTCTTTTCAGAATGACAAGTTCCTGCTAGAAGAAGCTTAAGAAGATGGGCTATGCTGGAGCTGCTAAGTGCCAGCTACAAGAAGACAGAGGTTGCAGGAAGAAAGAAACAAGCTGCATAGCACATTTGTTTCAGAACTTCATCGCAAAAACACAATAAATTTGCACCCAAAGAAAGGCTTATGCTTCTATCCTAGCATACCAGGGACTGCTGACCTAGTTTAATAGAATTTCTATATCTCACAAATGCTTCAGGCAAATTTTAACCAAAGAGGTGTTGTGAGAGACTGAAATGTCATATGCCTGTCTCAAAGCTTGCTTGTGTCTGTGCAAACCTCCAGGAGAAGCTGCTGCGGCCAGTGATTTGGTGTGGGGAATGCTGCCCAGAGAAATGGGAGTGTATTGAAGGATGCACCCCCCCACTTCTTGCGGTTGCATTGTCCGGACGCTTTACATAAGCCTCACAGGGGCAGACATGGACTGAGCTGGCCCCATCCTGGAGCCATTTGTGGCTCTTGTGTAGGCCAGACCCCATGCCTGCATTGCTGATGAATTGATAAGAGGCAAACGTTTCTACCCAGAAGCCAGATGCAACAAAACCTGTGGAACCAGAGGAAAAAAAAACTAAAGGCAAGCAGATATGCTGATCAGATCAGCTGGTACGATGAACTTAAAAAGGAAGCAGAAAATCTTGCTCTTTGTGCATCTACCATCGAAGCCTGATCTGTGTGCATCCACCACAGAAGAACTGAAGGCTGAGAACCAACGGGATGCCGCTGGATCCATGGTGGTGACTATTCTTGCCGCCCTATCCCATATCCTTGCTTTATTTCTGCCTTTTCCTTCTATTCTGTCCTATCGCTACCCCTCTTAATCTTTTTAATAATAAAAACCTATTTTGGGTACACTCTCTTGGGATCGTATCGAAACCTCCCCTGACTTTGGATCGGGGCAGGTGTACCAACAGTGACATCTCAAGGTCTCTGCAATTTTCATACAAATCAAAAATCAAATTACAAAAATTAGAATACAAAAATTATATCCCAGTTCACAAAGCTGTGCAGAACAGTTGAGTTATTTAGCAGCTAAAAGGACAAACTTTCAGTCACTTTCAGCTATGAGGTCACTGAAAATTTTTTAGCAGAGCAGCCTTTGTGCAAATGAAAACCAAACCCTTTTGAAAATATCTGATCTTAACTCAGTTGACTCATATGGAAAAATTCATATTTAAGTATTGGCACAGGAGGACAATGATCTGTCACTTCAAGTGTGTTTTTAAGGTTCTCGGGAAGTGTAGATGCTGTTGTAAGAAAGAAGCAGACACAATGCTAGCAACCAGTGCACAAGAAAAAACATTCTGCAAATAGTTGCCAGGTTTGAGATACTGTGGAGGGTGGGCTTTTTCTTCTGAAAGGTATTTAAAAAAATAAAATAGCGGCTTACACTTGAGCCAAACTACACAGTGGTCCTGTGGCATTCCCCAAGCATTAAGAGCTGAACCTTACAAACAACTTGCTCAAACCACACTTATTTATTGATAGCAGTCTCCCAAAAAAAATAAACCACCTCCCTTCACACTACAAAAAGCAAACATTTCTTCTTGCCCTATTTAACAACAACAATAACTTCAATACAAGATTACTATTACTTATACAAAGAAATTTCTGATAAATAGTTCAAGCTTAAGTGTCAAAAAAGGCAAGTGGGATATTTGAGAAAACCACGTAAGCACAACAAAAAATATGAATGCAAACTAGCAAGAGCTAGCACTGAACTTTTTGTTACTGTTCTTGCATACTAAATTTAGATTCTGTGTCTCTATATCCAATTTTGGCTTAAAATTTAGGTAACACATCTTTTTAGAGCATGTAGGAAGGAATAAATTTAGGGAAATTGATGTAAAGAGACAGCAGATTGAAGCAAACAATTATAAATCTAAGTTCTTGGTCAACAAGTTCAATTTACCAAAATTAATGCTTTCAAGACATTTTTCATGGGCTTTTTCCATCAGTTACTGGGAATTTTGCTACTGACTTCAGTGGGAACAGAAGCAAGCCATAGACCATGGTAGAATATTTCTAGAAAATAATCTAAAATCTATAAACACATTCAAAATTATCGGGGGGGGGGGGGGGGGGGGGAGGGGGGGGATGTCCCCCGAGTAATTGTGCATTTGTTCTGATACGGTTTCCTGACTGAGACCTCAACATCTGGCTCATTGTATGAGGCCAATTTTATCATCCCTTTATATCACAGAAAATATGTCTTCAACCTTAAAGTATCTTAATTTATTTCTGTCAGACAACACAGAAAGAATGGCATTATTTGGCATAAACGAGGGGAATGATATAGGCCATTGGTTATTAATTGCTGCTTATCCAAATATCATTGACCTGTAGGCTGTATTTTGCATCACACCAACTAAAATCCCTCATGAATGCTCAAAACCACCTGTCAGTTTAGGATGCTAAATTGATTCATCCCATCAAATGTGATCACGCATTGGCTTGCCTGAAAAGCTGCTTTGCCATGAGTTTCCAAGGCAGAAAATATATTCATTGCTTCCAGCATACAAGAAGAGATAGACTTCCCGGAACACGAAAACCAGACACTACAGAGAGATTTTGGTCATCACGAGCATCGGTGGCCCAGCTGGGAGTTTTGTCTTCAACTTTTTTCATTGCCATCTCAACTATTTTGGATTTAAATTATCACTTGTAATTTAGTAATCATAAAAATTATTTACTGGATCTTCAGTACATTCTCTAAGTTACTTACCTTTTTGGTTTTTTAATGTAAGATGATGCATATAGAAAGGTCTGTCCAAAGTCAAGGAGAGAGTGTCTTGTAAGCAGAACATGCAGTGAGGTCATTTAACTCTGATGCATATAGAATAAAACCATGTGCCATGATTGTAAGATCCTCCAGGTGAGGTAAAACAACTATATCTAATCCTATTCATAAAGGAATACAAAATTACTGTACAGAAACTACAGTAAGAAATTATTTAAGAAATATACTAAAGATTCTTTACCAAGTAGTTAAGAAATACTTTATTCTTTCTTAAATATGTGGCATTGAATACTTCTTTCATAGGTGAGAACTATTCCACCCCATTCTTACAGTTCACCCCTGCTGTTTCTTTTTCAAGCTAGGCTTTGACATCAAGGTGGGGTTTTCCCAATATCGTTTTTGTGCTTGATCTCAATTCTTACAGCTTGTCCAGGCCTGAAGAAAAAAGTGGAAACCTAGTAACTCCCTCTTCTCCACGCTTTCTGTACTTCAATCTCAGATTTGAACACCTTTTATACACAATTATTTTTTCCTTGTTTATTCTAAATTCGTTAGTGTTGCAATTTAGGGTTTTTTCCCCTGGTGTTTTATATCAAGTATTAAATAAGTCTCAAAAACAAAGTCATTCTTCATTTCCTTTCCATCCACAAAGGGTTACAGTCTCTTTTAATCCTTTTCTGTCTAAATAAATAAATAAATGAAAAATAAAGCATGTAATTTTCCTATCAGAAACCACTGGTTTTTACACCAGAGGTATTATGTTAACCCAGAAATCCTGCCTTCTATTATCTGAAACAAAAATTATTTCAGATGCATCAAAACATGACCAATTCAGTACCAAGATATAGACTGTTTATTTTTTATATCAATGTTACACTAAATAGTTTGAAAGACAAGGAAGCACTGAGAGCTACTTACCCATTTCTCATCACTTTCTATCCCAGGTTACAATAATACATTTGATTCAACATCTCTTAAAAGTATTTCCTGGGAATTCTATAGACTGGACTATTCAGTAGTATAAAAATACTGAAGACAACACTGACTCTCCATATAAAAATTTATTACTCTTTATTTTCTTCACTGAACAAACTACATTATATCTGGAGGTACACAGATTGTCATTATTTGAAATTTAATTTTAAAATTTAATACTTTTACGTTACTGGCTAAAATTTAAAATAAAAATATATATTTTAAAAAGTGAGCAATGGAATGGAGAAAGACTGTTTTTATTGGGGTAAAAATGCACAAGAAATGAAATGAGACAATACACCAGGGAGTAAACTGAGTAAAGATGGGAAACACAAGCTGTATAAACTGCACAAAATAAATGGGTGACACAGAGGAGAGAAGCAGCCTGTGGAAATTAATATTATCAGTATCAGAGGCATGGATATTGTGGCTATCTCACTTCATGAGCCACCACCGTACAGCAAGTCCCTTGACACTGGTTAGGGATTCTCTTGTCTTCTCCCAAAATCTGAAAATGTTCCACGAAGCTTGAGCAACTGCACAAACTGCAGTGTGGTTCGTGAAAAAGCTATAGTGGAAGTGATGAAAACGTACAAATACATGACTTGCATAAATTCAGAGTTATAAATCAGCCTGCATGTCATACAACAGATAAATGTAAGTTCTCACAGGTAACTCCAAATGGAGTCTGGATTCAAATAACAGATTTCTGTGATAAATGTTACGTTGTTTCTCACTCTGAGTCTTTTCTGCAAGAATGCCCAGAATGCTTTATAGACTGTTTAATAGCTTGTGCAGTATTGGAGTAATTTGAGAAGACTATTTAGGGTGCAGAACTGGATCCCTAGACATAAATGAACCAAAAATATGCGACTGTCACTGGCATTATTTCAAGCAAAGTATCTTCACACTGATCTATCAATACAGGGTTGTTTTTCATTTGGGAGGGAGGAGGTGTTCTGTGGTGCTCTGGTGGCTGTATAACATGGTCATTCGATATCTGAGCACTCAGTGGAGGTCAACCTTTTTTCTCACATTATGAAAAATATGTAACTCTCTGTTCCCTCCTTTACTGCTGACCTTCCATGCAGGAAAATCATAACCACGCTTTTGCTACTGTACATGAATGTTGCAAACACAAGAACATAATGGAAATAAAACATCTCAGTGCAGTAGCAGTGCTGCGGTGATTTAACACACCACTTACGGGAAATAAGCAATTTGAGCAATTTGTCTTTTTTTTTTTTTTTTTTTTTTTTGTCTTGTGGTTCGTTTGGTGTTTTTTAATAAACAAGTGAACCAATCCCTGTGCAGCTGCTATCTGAGAATCAGCCACATCATTTTAACAGCACACCAAATTTTTAGGATAAGGCTTTAATCAATTCATTATAAGATTTGTTATATTTGCAGTTTCTGTCAGAAATAATAAAGGGCCAACTCCAGATTCAGGAAAATTATGGATGTTTTGCATGTTGACAATGGGGAATAAAAATTGAGCAACATTTTTTCTTTTAATTCAACTCCAGTTAGTCCCATCAGGAAAATCAAATTTCCCACATTTGTCTAGCCCAGTTTTAACAGCACAATTGCTCCAGTAATAACTTCCAAGACAATATTTAGTCATCAAAAATCACATGTCCTAGACCACTGACCAGTGAATTTTAAATCCTAGATAGATACCAAAACATCACTGTTGATCTAAGGGGACAACAGGAAAACAGACAAATCTTACTAACACTAAATGATTTTTAAGGGGAAGATATTAGAATTCATATGACCATTGCTCCTTTCAAGTATTTCAAAAGCTGCCTATTCAAGGTTCAGATAACAAACGTACGTGTCTAATTGCAGGCATTCATAACACTGGCATATACAAATTCTCATTCTGGTACTATATACAGCAATACATACAGTGCCTAAACACTGCCATAAATTACTCTATCCCATATTCAGAAGGATTTAGAACCTGGCTGTAGGTAGGAAATAAGTCAAGTCCAGCATTACCCCTAGAGAGAAGCTCTGATACAGACCAAACTGCTGCACCTGGTCAGCACAATTTGCAGTTTCCATGATCATAAAATCATTTAGGTTGGAAAAAACCTTTAAGATATTGTCTAAAGACCTTTAACCGTATGCAACACTACAGGCTTAGAGAAGAGTGGCTGTAAAGTTGCCTGGTGGAAAAGGACCTGCGAGTGTTGGTCAAGAGTCAGCTGAATATGAGCAGGCAGTGTGACCAGGTGGCCAAGAAGGCCAACAGCATCCTGACTTGTGTCAGAAATAGTGTGGCCAGCAGGACTCGGGAAGGGATCGTCCCCCTGTGCTCGGCACTGGTGAGGCCAGACCCCAAATACTGTGTTCAGTTTTGGGCCCCTCACTACAAGACAGATATTGAGCTGCTGGATCATGTCCAAAGAAGGGCAATGAAGCTGGTGAAGAGTCTAGAGAAAAAGTCCTATGAGGAGCAGCTGAGGGAACTGGGGTTGTTTAGTCCAGACAAAAGGAGGCTCAGGGAAGACCTTATCGCTCCATCAAACTGCCTGAAAGGAGGTTGAAGCGAGGTGGGTGTCAGTCTCTTTTCCCAAGTAACAAGTGATAGGATGATAGTAAATGGCCTCAAGTTGAGTCAGGCGAGGTTTAGATTGGATATTAGGAAAAATGTCTTCACCAAAAGGGTTGTCAAGCATTGGAACAGGCTGCCCAGGGAAGTGGTTGAGTCACCGTCCCTGGAGGTATTTAAAATATATGTAGACGTGGCACCTAGGGACATGGTTTAGTAGTGGACCTGGCAGTGTTAGGTTTATGGTTGGACTTGATAATCTTAAAGGTTTTTTCCAACCAAAATGATTCTGTGATCATGTAAATTGCAAATTGCACTGACCAAGTGCAGCAGCGATGATGACCTGCCCGAGATCGTGGTATTGACCAGCAGCCTCTCCAGTGTGGGTGATCGGGGGATGTATTCATCAACCACTCCTACAACCACCTCCCACAACCACTCCACTGCTGGGCTTCAACAATACTCTGAGATCCCGTCTTTGCTTGCAAAGCTGACAGAGTGGTTTGATGTGGGCACTCACCTCCTTCACCTCATTGATTACTTTGCTAATTTAGCTAGATATGTAACTAGACATACATTGTAGCAATTCAACCACTAAACACCATAAAAAACCCCAAAGCCTTGCTATTTTATGTCTTATTTCACATGATGATAGACAAAAGTAGTACTTATCCATTTTACACATGCAATTTCCTGTAAACTCTTGCAAGATTAGATAATTAATTGGCTAAGACACAATGTCACTAAGAGCAAAGACTAAACCTATTACACTATTCTTACTTAGGCTACCACTTCTCCTTGACTGATAGTCAATAATGCAGCAAAAGTAATGGGGAAAAAAAATATTTCTTAGATGTCATGTTTTATAGCCCTACAATTGACAGCCTCCCATAAGCATTTGTTGGAAGAGTTATCAAATAAATTGAAATTAATTAACATGGTGTTTCCCAAAACAATAACTAAGTTGATGAAATGCAGTGGTTTTTAAAGGCCTTAGGCTTGGGTTAAGGGGTACGGGGGGGGGGGGGGGGGGGGGGGAGCAGGCAATATTGTGGGGTTTTTGCTTTTAAGAACGTCTACTTCTGTACATAGTCTCTACAGCTTAAACAGCATATTCCACAAGAGAGACTGAGACACTCTTATTTTCATATCATCCTTAACACAAGATACTGACCCCCAATAATTTATACCTGCTATTATTTCTTTAATGGTGAGGTATCTTTATTTTTTTTTTTTTTCCCTGAGTGGCTAGTCCAAGTATGGCTCAGTAATATAAAAAGTAAAAACAATATTTTAAAAAGTTACTTGTGTAGGCATATATCTCTGTAAAACACAAAATTATGACAGACTTCATCAAATACATGGATGAGGTCAAAAAACAGATAATCAGATTCAGACAAGAAGCAATCAGTACAACATCTGCTTTTCCTATTTTCTGCTTGCCTACACGACTAAGCAGAGTTTTCCACTCTTCCAGAAGCCCCAAAGCATACATGGTAATTAGTGGAGTTCCAGTATGTCCAAACCTTCAGTTTAGATAATAATTTCAAAATAAGCCCTCAACTCATTTGCAGTCTGAGGATTGCCTCGATAGCTGAAGTGACCCTAGGATATCCATCAGGATGCCTTTGGATTTTCATTAGGATGTCTTTGTTGTTCTGTGTTCCTCAGGCTATCACAGTAATAGAATACTATTGATTTGCATGGAAATTTTTTACACACTACAGAGGCAGCATATCAACACGTTTGTATGCATTTGTAACAGACTGCTGTGAGCAGAGGGTTAAGCATATAGACATATTTACAAATACATAAATACAAATACACAATATATACCCATTAAACATTAAACATGAAAAAGTAACTGGTGTACATCATCATCCTTTCTAGACTAACATAAGTCTAGGACACTTTTTTTTTAAAAAACAACAACAACAAAAAAACCCAACATACACTATTCCATTCCTGCATCCCTGTTTTAAACTGAAAACATTGCTGGGGGATTTTTGTTTCCATCAAATTTTTTTTCAAATAACAGTTTTTAATTCTTGAAAAAAAATAATTGAAAATTGTAATCAAAACTCAGGAAATGCTTTAAAGAATAAAAAATTTCCATGTAGCCTGATTATTTTTAATAAGAAAAACCCTCACAATTTTCAACAAGCTCTTTAAAAAAGAGAAACAAGGGGTTTTTTTCTTATATTAATAATGATTTTTTTCTTTACCAATGGGCAACTTGAACAAAGGAAAAATAGATTAGAAGCCTAAAGACTCTTAAATTGCTTTTTAATTAGAGTCTCAACTGGACAATGTTCTAAAGCAAAGAACCTAATTTCCCTGATAAAAGCATTCCAAAATGTTTATAGAAAAATGGAATTAATCCTCCAGGGCACAGGAGCCTAAAAGGTACTTGTGGCCCATGAAATCCATGTCTGGCTGCATTTTACTGCCCTTCTTTAATTAATCTATCTCTTGTTTCCCTGCATGTTTTAATTCCACTACTACATAAACATTACATTTTTGCTATACATTTCAAATATAACAAGTAAAATTTTGATTCAGAGTAAATTAAGGACTACTTATTTTATTGATCGTGAATTTTGAACGGAATTACCATGAAATAGTAGGGAGGATGTCATTGAAAAAATCAGTGCTGTCTCAATATAAATGTAATGTATTTATGGGAACAAATGCAAGACCGCAGTTGATGGAGTTTGCTCAGGTCACAGAGAACAGAGATGGGAGACACAAAACTGGTAGATTAGTCAGAGCTTCCACCAAACCTATTTTTTGGGTTGCCAAATGGTTCCACATCCAGGAACAAAAAATAGGATGCAGTTTTATTCTTGGAAGCGATTAGCTTGACAAACAGAAGTGTCATGGTGGATTCACAGCTGCAAAGGATAATATAGTTAATAGTTTATATATAATCTCGGAAATATTAAGAAGGAATAGGGAGGCTGTATTACCTCCGTGGCTGCTACTAAATCACTGTGTCCAGTTCTGCTGCCAACATTTCAAAGACATTCACAAATGGGTTCAAGAGAGAACCATGAGCATGACGACAAGATTGAAAAACATCACTACTAATAAAAGATTTATAGAGGTCAATCTATTTAGTTTCTCAAAGAAAAAACTGAAGGGTCACTGGATGACAGTCTATAGATCACTACATGGGGGTGAAGGAATTTATTATTAGGATTCTTCTCAAAGGTATAACAAAATCTAATGGGATAAAAAGAGAAATATATGTGGATTAGAAATAGGCACAGATTTATAATGGTGAAGATAAATAAACATGATAAAATACACTGAGGATTACAATAGGTGTTTGTAATGCTATGAGAAGACATTTTCAGATTAAGATTGGAATTTTTAACTATGCTTTTTTTAATATATTCCAAAGCTCAGCCATCACTGCTGATTTGGAAGTAGGAATTCATTCAGGCCAGTCTAATGGCCTATTTCATGGTAAGACTCCAGGCTCTCCCTTCCCAGAGTTGAAACCAACCAACGAACAAAAAAAATCAAATCAACCAAGAAAAAGAGGAATAAACTAAAAGGAATAACATTTTTTTTTTCTTAATCCTGATCTTTGATGCACCCCATTAATCTCTCCACCTTTGGTTCTCCAATTTTATCCTCACTTGTCACTAGGCATTTATAAAGCCTGATCTTTTGTATGGAACAATGTTAAATGTTCTTCAAGTTTAGAGAAATATATATTCTGATCACTGCTGTTATTTGTTTTTCTTAGTGCTTTAAAGAAATCTGTCTTACTGACACATATGTTTAAATCATAAGTTTCCATGAAAGAGCAGGAGCATGTCATAAAGTCATTTTTTAAATCTCATTACTATCGGAATTTCTTTGCACCTCAATAAATGATGGCTTCATTAAAAAGATAGAAAAGAAAAATAGACTACTATTGCTCATGTCAAAAAAATGCCAAAAATCTCTCCAGCACTTTACAAAAACATTAGGAATCACAAGCAAGGCTGAAAAGACCATGAGATGGAATAACCGCTTTTGAAGTTCCTGCAAAGTCTAAGATACGCTGACTGGAATTAAACTGAGCACAAGAATGGGCAAGTTGCTCAAAAGTAGTTTCCTGACAGAGCCCATCAGTAACAAAAAACCAACAACAACCCAAAAAAACCCCTCTTCTCCTAATACACAGCTGGTTATTTCTTGACTCTATTCCATGAGTGAAATACATACTATTTCCTATCATCACACTAAACACTCAATGCTAAGTCCTACACCATCAATAGTTAGATATGCTTAGTTCTTCCTACTTTTGAAATACTAATGAATTAACATTCAGCTGCACTGACAAAAAACAGTGTAAAAACACTCAAAAGTAACATTCATGTGCCATAAAAGGAACTCTTTACTTCCAATACTACTAATAATTTCAGATGGAATTACACTATGCTAAATTGCCTCCACCTGTGCATGAAGCACGATCTAATACAAGAACAGAAATGCCCTCAGGCACCTTGCAGAGAAAAAAAAATACCGAAGTAGTCATAGAATATTCTCATCATGGAAAAGATGTGTGTTCTCCATTAGTCACTGATTTCCAAAAGACATTATAGACAAAAACTACTCCTCATATGTATTGATTTTTATACATAAACAGATTATAAAACCAGAAGAGACTACTATGATCATCTAACATAAAAAGGGCCAAGGGAATTTTCCAGCTTAGTTCCTGTTTGAAATAAACCATATAATTTAGCAAATCAACCAACACCAATGCAAAAGCATTCAGTGGCCTGAAGCAACCACAAATCCTAGGAAGGTTCTTGTAAAAATTAATTTCCCTGCATTATTAAGAATGTGCATGCTATTTCTCCTTTAAATATCTCTAACCTCAAACCTAGCCAAGGGCTCTTGTTAAACCTTTGTCTACTACATGGAAGAGTTCTCTTCAAATGCAAAATTTGCTAGTGCACAAATACACTGTATTTAGTATTGATACAAGACTTTAGGCATCTAATGTCAGTTTTCACAACTTAAAGATTTTTATAAAGTTTCATAGATTTTAGAGAAGAATAGGCATGAAGAATTGACACATATTCTACAGTCAGATGCACAGAAAGGTCAGTATTTAGTTAATTAAGACGAGGGCTGAAAGGTTGCACAATGGTAAGGTAACTTCCTTAATTCCCACAGCAATGCACTTGTTTATACACTTGTAGACTTCAGCATTCTGCTTAATCACATTGCACACTGTACCAGACATGACGTGCTTCAACGGTATACTGGTTAGAGGTATGTTTGAGCAATTATCCCAATCACAGATTGATTTCACAATAGTCAATCACTTACATACTCGTAATAAACCACGCTACACTTTTTCATCAGATTTACGCAAAACTGATGTAAGCTATGCAGGGCACTGGTTCCCAAAGATACGCTCCTTGCGAGGTTACGTAAGCTTCTCATATTATAGCAAAAAGTCTGAGGGATGAAGGAAGGATCAAACTATAAGACCACACCAAAAAAAAGCCTTTGTTCACAATACTTGTACATCTATTATTTCACAATACAGCAAACATGCTAGCTGGCAAGTAGTTACCTTCCACTATATTTTTGTGTGCTGGGAAACAATAACCCTTCCCTCCTAACATCAAATATTGCTGTTCTCTTTGAACATAATATACTGAAATTTTACTTACTCTTCCACATAATTAGGCACAGGACACATTTAGTAACTTTTGGCATTTTATAGAAAGCACCAAGGTTAGTAATGCCCAACTGAGAATCCTGTTTCATCTCTCCCTAAAAACTACCTGCCTTTTAACACTTCAATAACTGATGATCATTATTGCATGACCTGCTGCATTAGCACCACTTTCAAGATGTGAAATTAGTTTTTATCTACCTGACACACAATAAACCACAACATGTACAACGGCAGTGAAGAATAAGACTGAAAGACTTAGATGGAGCTATGCAATCTGGAAATAGGGTGTATCAAGCCCAGTCAATCAACTGAAACATTCGTTAGTTTTACACCAGCCCGAGAGAGGATGGCTATTGCTGGTGATCAACATTCACACTCATGAATATGGCCAAAAACCATATGAATAACCTATGATAACCACCACAGAAGACTTGTAGGGATAACAGAGCAGCAGAAACACAAATCCCTAACATGCCACTATAGATTACTAACACCTTAGCCTTCTACTACAAATTCGTATTTCCCTACTGTTTGCAACCTTGCATCACCCCAGATTCCCATGATTACTGTATCCTGCAGACTCATCCTTGTTAAAGCTCAACCTCTTTGCCCTCACTCCAGTATTTTTCACTCTTCCTCTCCCTCATCCTTTGACCACAAAGCAGACACTATCTCCCTACAGACCCAGTTTCATGACCGTGTCAGATTGCTTTACCTCCTTCTTTGTTCATGCTTCTCTCATAAATTGCGCACAATAATGATTCTTTTATTTCATCTTTCCTTTTCTAATCCAAGCTCTATACATGCCCTGCTTCTTTATGTTACACAGCATTGCCTAGAAGGACAGCTAACAGCAACAAATTCTTTAGAAATAATTTAAAACATATTGTGTATTTGCAAAAAACTGCTCTTCATAGGAAAGGCCACAACTGCAGATTCCAATTATAAGAAAAAAAAATAAACAGAGAGAACCTACAATTTGAATTAAAAGGCTTGAACGTCTGTGTCCTGCCACTTTGTAATAGACAGGCCTTTCAAGGGCCAAGATACGAGAAATTTTTTCTTCAGCTTGATCTGAACAAAAATTGAATGGCATAACAAGCAAAAGATCTCTTATTTCAACACTACTAAACCTGTGGTACACTATCATTTTATCACAAACTATTTTTCTTTGCAAAACAATTTGTAATGAAGGGCTTAAAGTTACACCAGCAACAACATCAGCACACAGTGGTTTTCAGCTGTACTTCTCAAAAACAGTTTAAGAAGAGGTTTAATTTTATCATGGAGTCAGGTCAGTCACAGCAGATGCAGAGTTTGCAAGTTGCAATCAATTCTCACAAAGTCCTCATTAATGATCTGAAATAGTCCCATTCAAGCTATAACTGGCAAGTGGCTGCCAAATATGCACAACACTGTCATTGTGCTTTAGCAGAATATTTACTAGGAACTAATGCATTTTCTTTTGTGCTCAAATGCAAAATTCCCAAACTGATCTCAAGAGAAAATTCTAAATTGCCTAATTTCAATACAGCTTTAAAGAGAACCAGAATAATGCTTCAGTTTCACTAGTAAGAAACAAATCCAGTTTTTGACAAATTACATTATGTTTTAGGGTTGCATCTAAATTGCTAATGTTGTCACCAAGTAATTATTACCTAATGTCATCAACAAATCAGTAACCACATATATTTATCAAAATTTAATACATATTCTTAATTAAAAACACCACACAAATACAGTATCTCATATTCAGTTCCAAATTTTTGAAACTTTGATTTAGCAGTCTATTAACATAATAAAAGATTTTTTTTTAAGGAAATATAATAATTTCAAAAACTTAACAGATTATACAGGAAATTAAATTTCTTCATTTTAATTTAATTTTTTTGAACTTTTGACGTCATGCTATATTTACAAGGTACTTACATATTTTTCATTCTTAACTACATTGATAAGAAAAAAACCCACACCAGTTTTAGAAGCCCTCTGATTATTTAAAGTGAATTTAAAACTATTTTTAAATAGGTAACACAAAATGATAAATTGGTCTTCTATCTGTGACTGCCACATTTTCACATTTTACATTTGTAGAAATATACATCATTAGAGAGGCACCTTCTGGAGCAGCTCAGAATAACAGTGAGGTAGACTAAGTGCAAAACCTGGAGCAAGCTTTGACACACATCACAGAACTTGGAAGGTGAAAAATTGAAATTTATTTTAAAGTAAGATGAGAGAGAAGGCAAATGGATGGGGGGGGGGGGGGGGGGAATGTTTCCTTCTTTTCCTGAGCAAGTGAAAGTGCCCCAAGTTCATCAGCTGCTAACCAAGTATGAGCAGCCAAATGTGAGGTTCAATTGTGAAAGCAACACTCAAGCATTTTGCTGTCCGATATGCATTAACATCAAAGCGATTAGCAAACACCACAACTGAAAAGGTCAAAAGGCAAATCCAACATCTGGCCTGCTCTGGCCAAAGGGGGTGACTCAGCTACAATGACAGCACATAGTAAGAGCGGGATCCAAAATCTAGTGGTGACAGAATTGCTACACTAGTGCAGAAAACTGCTGAAGTTAAATACAGCTGAAAGAGGCTCTTCTGCAGTCTTGACCAGTTCCACACTGGTCAGCTGGACAGGATGAATCATCAGTCACAAGCACAGAGTGATGACTTTTCATGAATAGTGACCTTGCTTAATGCATAAAGGAAATCTACAATTTCTTTCTCCAATACATTCACTTATAAGTAACATCAGTTAAGGATTAATTTAGATTTGAGTTCTGTCTGAACTCAAATAACCAAAAACTTCATGTCATCTAAAATAACATCTTGCACCCTGATGATTATAGACATGAATGAAATAATAGAAAGCCTTGATTGTTCAACCTCTTTTGTTGTTTCCTGTTTTAAAAGACAGTTAATGTTATATCATATGCATGAAGAGGTCTAAAAAGTCACATAATATCCCAGTGAACTACATGGGGATTTTACTAACTTAGAAAACATAATATTTCATGCACGTGAAGTAACACAAGCTTGACCAAGAGTAACTAAATTACAGTGCAGGCCTAAACATGTTGCCTTTTTGGCTCATGGAAAGATCAACATGCAGGAAAAAGCTTGAAAAAGAAAACCAAAAAAAAGTTGGAATTGTTCCTGCCTTGTGCTACTGCAACTATTCAAAAAGGCTGCTTTTTTTGGAGTGTTGCAATGAAAGTACTATCATCTCTTTATCAAAAAACTGGGAATAGGAGTGGAAAGTTAGTTATAATTATATATTATAAATTAATAGAATTTTTCACTGTCAGAACCAGGATTTCTCATGGTTTCTCATAATAAAATTTCTACACACACACCCACACACCCCCCCCCTTACAAAAAAGAAAAAAAGCACTACAAATACTTTTAAAATATTGGAATATTTTATTAAGGTTAAAAGTTGAAATGAAATATGTTTTAGTGCTCTTGAGTTTTTGACTGATTAACTGTTAACTTACAGTCTCCTCATCTGTACAGTAACTATCCAGAAGACCACTTACAAAAATGAGCATTTCAGTAAAAATGTTTTCCGCAAACACCCACACTGCCCTGAACAGAATAAAAGAGGGACTCTTCTATGCTCACATCCTGTCTGACATCAGTCCCAGATAAGGTGCAAGTGTTGGTATTGTTTCACCACGGTGTGTAAATTCCCATATGTCGTTTGCTTTGCATTGTACATGGCCCATAAAACAATTTTCTTCCAATCCTTTTATTACTAACTTATTTTATCATATCTGAAATAGAAATCAGAATAGCAAAATGATTCTTATGTACAACTAACTAAATGAAACCTCACCAAAATACAGACTGTTTTCCATCTAGTTATGAGTAGGATGATCAACCAACCAGGATGCTGCCCAAAGTCTCTTACAGTTCACTCCACCCAGAGAGTCTCAAAATCCCAGAGGGACTGGAAGATTAAGTACCAGTATCAGATGTTCGCAGGGATGGTAACATCTTCACTTGTTTAGGCTATCCCTGCCTCTGATGGCAATGGCACACCTGTGTTTTCTGCATGGCATCAGACAAGTTATAATGAGGGTTCATATGAAGTATTCCCCTGTCTATCCAGGACAGTAATTCTAATGGGTACTTAGAAATTTTTGCTGTTATTAGTTACACTTTGTCAACACTTAGGAGTTGGATTAGCAACACAACTTTTCTATATGAGTGGCCTTTGGACTTGGCCCACAAACGTGCCCTGTAAAGGAAATCAAGTTCACTTCCAAAAGGTAATTCAGAGGAGTCTATTTTTTAAATTTAACTTGATGAGTAATTTACAAAACCCAAATCCAGAGCAAACTGTACAATATCTCACCTTTGTTTCAAAAACAAGCAAGCAAAACCATCCAATCTAAATTCAGTAAGCAGCAAATAACCATAAATTAGACCTCTGCATTAAGAGCGGTGAGCAACTGCAAACCAAGCTGTATCTGCAGATACAACTAAGTCAGTATGACTTTGCAGTATTTTAACCTTCCTTAGTAATTCCTGAGATTCGGGGCAGTCTACTTGAGAAGAATGGTCCTCAAGATTTGGTCATGGGTTTGTAATGAAAAGATACACTGAGAAGTATTTGAGAAGTACAAAATTTTTAAGTACTGGAAAAAGAACCAAAAGGCGATAATTGAATTAGCATGCATCTACTGTCTCAAATAGTCTGAATTAAATGCTTGCTGAGCTACATACACAACAGTACCCAAAGACCTGGCTGTAAAAGTGTCAAGCACTCACAGCACCAACCAGCTTGCAGGGTTTTGTCCTAAACATAGAGTACAGCCATAACAGTTTTCTCAGGTTTGCAGCAATCCATCAGAAAGTGTTAACAGGACCATATAAGGCAGCAGCTTCGCACTCAAGGCCACAAATTCCTAGCAACAATGTGAAACATTTTCAGTTTGTGTTAATAGAGAGAGAAGTGGGGAAAAAAAAAAAAAATTAAAAATGACCCTAAACAACTACTGAAAACATGTCATTAAAAGAATGCCGTCCCATAAGTTTATCCAGGGCTGATACACATCTGGTTTCAAAATGATCAGTTATATCATTGATACTTGTGCTTCCCCGGTCTGAATAACATCCCACTACCTAGCTTCTCAGGTACACAGAGAGGCTCTACATCGCACATATCTATAATTTAGCAGTTCCTCATCTTCAAAAAGTGTCTCATTACCAACAAAACGATTTTTTTTTTTTTTTATTCTCCCTCCAGTTTCTTCTGCTTGCTTTTCCTCCAGTACCTCTGTCTCAATCCTCCCATAATGTTTCACAAGTGACAGCGCAAGACCATTGCACTCCACATCCATCCCTTGCTTTCTGGAGTACATCCTGGTATACGGTTCTTTCATTTATTGTCCACTACCTACCTAGTCTCCACTGAAAGGATACACATACAACTGAACCAACATACATATATATATATATACATATACACACACACGTTGTGCTACAGGAGTTATTACTTATATTGCAATGGGCTTCAACTGAAAAAAAAATTACTTTTAAGGTATGATCAATTAAAGGTTAAGAATCTGTGCAACTAGTGTGTTCCAAAAAATAAAACTGACTGATGACTTCAAACATCTCAGAAATTATTTATTCCTGACTGGGGAGGCCATTGTAGGAACCTGCTAGGCATCTACATTGTAGGAACTTACCTAGGCATCTACAAATTTTTGTAAGCACAGTCCCAACATGTTTTTCTTTGGAGGAGTAGGGAGAAAACTTGTGGAATACAAACTATAAATAGATCCATTAAATCTGTCATGGTTTTTTATGTAATTGCGTCACATTTCAGATGGGTATTTCCCTGACATACTATATACCATAGATTAGAGATGATGGTGCTAATCAACCATTCCTAAATATAGCCTGCCCGCTGCAGCACAGGGATGTAAAAACACAGTGTACATCAGCGCTATCTCCACAACGCAACACTGAAAAAGATTTTGTCAGTGTCGGGGAAATCATAGTTGGATACTAGGCTTTGACATGGCCTAAAAAGGTATTTCTAGAACTCTTTTTGTTTAAGTGTTGTTCTTTATCCTAACAAACCATTAACACGTTGTGTTTGTCAACACGATCTGTAAAAAAATGGTGTTTTCACACTCCACAGTAAAATGCTGCCCTGTTTGAAATGCTGTATTTGGCACAAGGCTTTAAGCCGAGTTCTGCCCCCAGCTTCCAGAGAATGGCTCAGAGGGAGCTAGCTACCCAAACCATTTTTATAAAGAGGACAAGTCTGCCTTCCCAGACCGTGTTTTCATATAGAGGTTTAAATAAATATCCTGTTTCATTATTTATAATTATTATTTCTAACTTGTAATGAATCCAAAAAGGAAGCTATAGAAAACTGAAGAGCTTTTATATTAATTAACAAAGTAATTACATGTTGTGGTTATTTGCTTAAACAAGCTATTCCAGCCTACAGTGGTTGCCCTTAAGGAACCTGTGGTAGCCAAGTGCCAATACCACTATATTTGCCATACACACTACTAATCCACATGCCAAAAAAAACGAAGGTTAAGGATGTCACAGAGACCACAGCACTATTCATTTTACCTACTAATGGTGCCAGCTTCTTTAATGACATCTATTAGATTTAGAAAGAATCTGAAGTACAAAGAAATGGCACAGCGTAAGTTAGAGAGCTGCAGCAACTATATAAGAGTGTGTGTATGGTAATGAACTGCTGTATGAAATGGAATCTGAGGAAAGTTTTCAGTTGTCATAAACGTTTTGGTTCAGAGAGCGTTCCAACATATACAGAAATTTGAATCCAGCACCATCAAGGATGGTAAACACTTGAGGAAAGGTAATTCACAATCAAAGCCAGCAATACCCATAGGATCAACATTGTGTTGAGGCCTCCTTTACAGTCTCAGCATAGCAAAACTGAATGATGAACTGCTGACGTGACAGATAATGTTCTTGAGATGCTACTTCTAACACAGCTGGCTCCCTTCCACTTTGCAGGGGGAGTGACTAAAACATAAAAAGGCTGTAAGTAGAAATAAAAGCTCCTAGAATTAATAGGGTTCTACTCCTTAGAATATGAATTTTTTTTTTTTTTTTTGGTCCTTCTAAGATGAGGTAATAATGCCTTCATCTTGACAGGAGACAAAAATCCAAACAATAAAAGGACTACCCAGCAACTGTAACATAAGATTAAGACTGCAATATTCACAATTCCAGGATGATTCAGCACAGAAGATAGTAAGAGAAGTATACATTATAATCTACCTTTAAATTGTCTTTTACATTTGATTTAGCCAAATACAATTATTAACCCAGCCTATCCTCTAAATTGGGAAGTTGTGTAAAAAAGCACAATAAAACAAAAAAAATCAAGTAAAATATTCTGAGTTTACATTTTTCTGTGTATATTTAGCAAGTATTCAGCTATTTCCCTTAACTTTAAAATAAAATGAAAAATGAAAAAAAAATAAAGTGAAAACGAATAGCTAGTATACAATGTAGAAATCTAATATTGTTTCATTTTCTTAAAATGTTCACATTTTCTCAAACCCCTTATGAAACTAGGTAAGTATGTCCACCACAAATACATATCTTCTTATCTTCCTCTCTCCTCCTCCACCTCCTGTTGCTCCTATTCCTCTGAGGGCTTCACCAAACTAGAACTGGCACTTCAGTGGGTCCCTTTTCAAAGGGAAAAGCACTGATTTGTGAATGGTTTGTGACTACTGGCAAGACCAAGTCAACACTGAACATAGAATGTACCTCTTTCTAGCACACAAAGGACTCAACAGCAGCACTGATGTTGGGACTTTTCTTTAAGGCCTTACTCGAAACAGGATAAATGACAAGGAACAAGGCCCTATTCTGTCACTTCTACATAAAAAAGACCACAAGGACTTCACTTTTTTATGGTCTGTGCGTCAGAGCAAGAGATTTGACACTTA
The DNA here is from genome assembly GCF_965140245.1 of Athene noctua. Classification (NCBI taxonomy): domain Eukaryota; kingdom Metazoa; phylum Chordata; class Aves; order Strigiformes; family Strigidae; genus Athene; species Athene noctua. The sequence goes on along the minus strand of NC_134043.1, from coordinate 26,041,220 downwards.
CACTTCTGTTGTCTTCCTCTTCCACTACCACCAACTTTACATATTTGCATGGCAACCAACTATGATCTCACTATCCTGAGTGAAATAAACTGAAATCTAACAGGTCAAAAATTTTATCACAGAAGAAAGAGAAACCTATCACATATTCATTAAATCCACTACTGTTGGTTATACAACAAGAATTATTTAAAGAATATTTAATTAAATCGTTTGTTCTATTACAAGGCTGACAGTAGCTTCCATTAATCGGAGATAGTTTTTCAAGCAAGGTTTTCTTCATTACTTCATCCAGTAGACAAATAAATACAAAATGGAGACGTTAGAGAACTTCATATCCAGATTTCCAACATTCTGTGTTTTTATTCTGATCTGTCACTCTCATTTCAATGTTTGGCTTTTTTATAGATTTTTTTTTTTCTTTGCCTGAGTCAGAAATGACTCATCACTTAAGATGAAGTGTTCCAATGATAGTACATTCAGTCAAATGGAATAGAGCCAGAGTCTTGAGGTACCCTTTCATTGAAGCATCTTCCAGCAGGAAATACATTATCTGCTCCAGATAGGCATAAATTGAAGTTACTAAACTTCCCTTTAAAACCTCTGATCATGACCCTACTACATAAAATAAAGGGGCAAAAACCAGCCTGCCTACATTGAATGTTCTAGTCCCATCCCGTCAGCTAAAATACTCTTTTTGCTACACAACTTGGGATACGATTTTGATGTAGAAATCAAAAGGAAATTGCCACTTGAACTAATGTAATGCAAACATCATATTAAAATGTCATATCAAAGGAAACGTCTGCTACAAAAAGAAGTTCCAATATAGGATCAGTTACCTGGATGTCTCTCTCCACAGTTTTGAAGCTGGAAATAAGAGAAGACAAGGAGGACTGAAAAAAATGCTCAAATTCCTTATGTTGTCCTGAACATAATACACCATTCACAAATTTTACACAAACCAAATCTATTATCCTTCCCTGTCAAGAAGATGGGTTATAAGCAGAATTATCCAGGAATTCCACACCTACTCATCAGTTCAACTCTTTTTGATCCAACTGCTGTGTATGTCCTACAACATCACCTTTATCACCCTCAACAGTAGATTTAGCCGTCATACAGACCTGTTTGAACAAGCTGACAGGAAATGGTAATTAAAATGTCTGTCATTGACCATCAGGGAGACTAGTCTCCCCTTTTCCCAAGTGCTTGGGAACTGGAAAGTGCAAGGGCCACTTCCAGTCAGAATGGGGTTTATGAAATCAGGGAGCTCAAAGTAGCATGCTAGAAAGTAAAGAACAGAGAGCACAGGAAGGTAGTCATTGGGCCAGTACTCATCATCCATAATTATTCAACTGCAGTGAACCATAACTTAGTAGTTCCCCTTAAAAACCAACCAAACAAAAAAGGCAGAAACCCACACCCAAAATATTAACTACTACTCCAAGAGAAACAAAAATTTCATGCAACTACATTTCTTTCTGTTGGCATAGTTATTAAATGTGGGATGTTTTTCAAATGTAAAATATAAACCCAAAACAATATACTACAGCTAACAAACAGGACAGAAATATTGCAGTATTTTCTCTACAGACCTGTATCTACTTCATTGTATTTTAATAATAGTGCGAGAATGTTGAGCTAGCTCTCTTCAAACTGCTATTTCACTGTGATATGCATAAGGTTTGTAGCTCTGCAGATATCCAAACAGCACTTATCTAGCACTTGGAGAAAATGGTACAACACCATGCCAGAGGAAGGGGGGAAAAAAAAAAAAAAGCCTTTTCAATAGTTTTTTTCTTCATATGTTTGGAAAGAAAGGAGAAATAAAAGGCAGAAGTTAGAAGAATGTGGGGTGTATAAGAGTTCCTAAATTTCTATGCTTTAATGTACTTTCATATCAGGACAAACCCAAGATTAACGATTTTATTTAAAAAAGGAATCTTAGTAATTTCCTATCCAGCTAAGCTGGCACACCCATGTCAAATACAAGAGCTGTAATTCAAAACTATGGTACAGTCAGAACCCACTAGGTCACACTGTAAAAGCTAACAAATACCAACCAGACTGCACTCTTCACTAACACCAGATCCAGTTAGTGGTCTACCAGATCCAAAAAATGTACTGGTGTTACCAACACAATCAGTAAAGCTGCCCCATTGCAAAAGTCACTACAACTACTGCTGCTCTGCCTTGCCTGAAAGCCCCTGGAGAGAAGCCAGAGCTAAGGAACGCCAACTTTGCATTACCCTCCCTCCTAAAGCCAGTTAAGACAGAAGAGTCTTTATGACTCACTGCCTACGCTCCACACTGCAGATACTGGGAATATTCTGCAGTGTCCTAGGCTCTACAGTCACACAGAAAAGTGAGGGTGTTTTTAGTCACAGTGACACTAACTATTCTAATTTGAAATATCTTATTTATCCTGAAATAAGAATGGTTTAGATTTTTGACCATTTGCCCATATGGTGGGCTGAAAGGCCACAAGAGGCAATTATTACAGAAATACTTTTGCTTAACTATACCACAGCAAAATACTGAAGAGTTTAATTCTGTAATATTTAAAAAATGCATCCTAACTGGGATGATTTAATAAATGCTTTAAAACAGAAATGTTGACAAAGCTTTTAAAAAATGGAAAATAACTTACCACACACATGTGGTGACACATTGTCTTTCTGAATGGCAACAAAAGATTGTAGTATGCATGGAGATAGAGGAGCAGGGCTGATCTCTAGGAATAAACTAGCACCATCAGAAATGCCAGCATTTCCTGAAAACCTCCAAGTATCACCTGACCATTACTATGCCATATAAAATATCATTTTTATGTGTGACCACTGTCATAGACCTTTAGGATAATTAATCTGAGCAGCATACTTCACACATGAGACAAAGCTGAGAGGAACTCTTGATGCTTTGTGTTCTTCAGGGAAAGACAACTTCAGTATACCTTGGTGTACAAGACCACCTTGGAAAACTGCAAAAAAATAAAATGTCTATGCATTAGCATAGTCAGTCAAAGATGTTAAACATGTAAGTATTTGCCACCAAAAGAGGGTCATTGAAATCAACACTGTCATTTAACAGGTCTCATTTTTTACTTTAGGAGATAGATGGAAAGGACACAAATCCTATTCTCACTGTGATCTATCACACTGGAGAAACAGATCCGTTCCTAAGGAACATATCACATAGGAAGCAAGCCCACCAAGGAGAAAATAGTACGATTAAGTACTTGTTCATCCAAAGAAGCTGACATGCTTGTGAAGATTGACAGTGCTGCAAAGCTGCTGCAAAGCTGCAGATGCTGCCTGCATTGCCTTTCTTGAACCAGAAAAGCCACTATTAGAGCCAGGACAAACAGAGCACACAATGAACAAATACATCATCTTTACACCTGCAATGCTAAGAACCAAGTCCTTCAAGCCACATGAGATGAGGGTGCAGCACTTCCAGGCTAAGACAAAATACAAATCACTTTAATTAAAGAGATCCCTCAGACTTGCCACATACATAAAAAAATGCAAAAGGGGAAAAAAGTCAAATGTACAAGCCCATTGCTTTATTGTTACTTCTTCAGAAAAGCATTTTATTCACAATTATTCATATATCAGAATGGAAAACTGAATATTTTAAATCTCATGAGAAATGATTTTCTCATAGTATAGACAATCAAATTACTGTTCTTTAACAGCTCATACCATGCTTATATCTGCTGTTCAACTTTGATGCATTGTTCAGTCATTTGTTATTCAGAATTCAGAAAGAAAGAAAGAAAGATTTTCCATTTTCAATTTAAAAAGTTAAATCCTTCAGCAGGGAGTTTGCCTGCAGTATACCAGCTGAAATGCAAAGATTTTAATAGTGCAAAAAAGTATCAATAAAAATAATACTCCAAAATAGATTCTCTCAAAAGCCAGATCAGCTGCAGTAGTGTAAAAATCCAAAGATTAACCTTTAAAACAATCATTTTTTACTAGATTTTTTAATTGCATGTAATCCTCTCTGTTTTCTTCCCATTTGAACATAACCTTGCTTATTATTTGTCATTATCCTGGAACATACAAGAGCTAAAATTATGACAAAATCTAGTTTTTAATCCAGTGCATCATAAATTAATGCTACAACAATTAGCAGCATGATGTATCTTGGAAAATTGTCTGCTGTTAGCAAAGAAATCCAACCCTACACCAGTGAGAGGATGCATAAGATTTACCACCGGCCACAGCACATCGGGCTTCTGCATCACCATTCTGGCCATGACAGCTTAGTAAGTGTCATCAATGGAAATTCAGAAGTTGCCCAGCTGCCCTTCCTTTCCTCTCTATCCACTATCTCATAGATCTCATTTTTTTAGTAGGCTTTGAAACTCTCCCTTTCTCCAGTGTCAAAAATGTGAAGAAAAAAAAAATTCTACACTCATTAGACAATGTAAATTTAAAAAAACACTCACAAAAGCCATCACATCTAATAAGAGTTCATATAGTAAAATGATTTGTGACCTTTTCTTGCCTTGGAATTGACCTAGCCAACAGGACTACTAACTGCTATTACAGCTCTTTAAGTATTGTTGTTTCCTTCCTTGTGGCACACACTTAACACCCAGCACAGTTTTACCCTAGTCACCAATGTTCATGCTTGGCATGATTTACAAAGTCTTGGATTTCAGCCTGCTCTAAATGTAGAGATTTAGAGAGATAAATTAAGCATTGTTCTCAAGCTGAAGCTTGAGAAATAAACTGCACGTTTTCAAGCAGGACTATTGGAACAACTTGCTTGATATGCATTCAGTTTGTCGGGTTTTGCAGAAATGAGAATACAAGACATTGCTGGAAGGTATGTTGAACACCACAGGGTTTGCTGTTTCTTTTTTCTTAATTGAGTCAGATCATGTTCCACCATTGGTGCCAGCAGCCTGCCCACACCAGGAACTGCCCTATTCCTCCAGCCCCAATTTCCTGAGAGATCCTGAACTATCAGAGGTTTGCGGAAGACACAGGTCTGGTACCAAGCAGGAAGCACTCATGATCCTAATGGCAATAAGAATCTTCTCAACAATTTACATACTTCCAGAGTTAATCTGATTGCGAGACCTAGGATAAAGAACAAGTTTTTCCTCTAGCTCAAACTACCAGGTTTTATGAAGAGACAGCAAGAAAGAAAGGAGCATGGTGGCACATGACACGCAAGTATGAACACTTTGCTGGGGACACATCAGTGCTTCCAAGTCATTGTGGTACCTCAAGCCAATGGAAACAGTTGTGCTGTCTTGGTAGTGCAATTCATGTTTTTATCTCTGGGATTTTGATACAACAGGACTTATGATGATGGGTGTATTTCTGACTTCTGGCCACGGCAGTTGCTTCTACAGACCCGAACTTATTGTCCACCACAGAACTGCATGTGATGCTGTAGGCTGGATTCAGTAATTCAGGTGGTTTCTTCCACTTCTGTACTGTTATGTTCCTAAATGGAGTTGATATAAGCAAAAAGTAAAAGGTAAAACTATTGCTAAAAAAAATATAATGCAGCTTGATTGGATTGTGGCAGGAATTTTATGTGCAGGTTTCCCTCTTGTGTTACACAGCAGGCCAATCCAAGCCAACCTCCTATACTCTTTTAAGAATTCTCTAACACATATAAAAGTGCAGGGCTGTTGTGAAAGTTCCTGTAAAACAAATAGTTTATATTATTTGATTGGTTTCCAATATTTAAAAAAAAAAACAAAAAACACAAACCAAACAACATTATACAGATTAAAAAAAAAAAAAAAAGTATCAGTCCTAGAAGTGTATCTTGAACTGTACTACACACAAAAACTTGGTTATATGATGAACATGCCAGTAAATACTCCACCTTATTTTGCTCTGTATCCCCGATACATATGCCACAGTAACAAAGTTTTAAGAAATAGCAGGAATATAACAGTGAGGGCAAGAGAGGTGACTCATTACTAATGACCATATATCTCTGAAGAGTTGAGTAAAATGCAGGGAGGTTGACTGTAATCTGACTAACATCACAGTGACTCACCAATTCAGTCAATTTGCATAAGAATTTATGAAAATGGACTCCAACATATGAACACAGGCAAATTAGTAAGTAAAACAGCCCAGAGAGTCCCTTCCCAAGAAGATTAATAGATTAATAGTACACATATAGAAAATGTTTCAGGAATTCTGTTTTAATCTAATAAAAATAAGAATACATAGAAATCTCCTAGGAAACAGGAGATCAGAAGAATAGGAACTAAGAAGATTACACAGGCTGCAGGTACAGGAGATAAATGGAAGAGGAAAAAAAAGTTCTACAACTATAGCATGGTCTTTTTTTTTTTTTTTTAAGGAGATTATGATGATTAGAAGTAATTTAAGTATTATCATGAATGTATTGTTTAAGATACAAGAAATTCTAGGTACACCATATACAATTTATTGAACAAACATACAGCTTTGCAAAGCACAGAGTAACCAATTTCTGTATTAAAAAGTAATTTTCTTTTTTTTTTGGTCAATATTTTTTAGTCAGTAGACAAAAATTATGAATCTCTATATACACATACCAGATAAAAGAGATTTTGACTCTACGAAGAAAAAACCACTTCAATAAAATTTATTCCATTCCCTAAATATTAGGGAAATTAAGATAGGTGCCACTGATTATTTGTAACATTCACACAATGATAGGAAGAATTCTATCTACAACTGTATTTTTAAAATGTGCTATTCTTTATCATCTAAAATAAAGAAAAATCTCTATTATATAAACAGGGATGCTTTATCCTGAGGATGCTGTACCCAAACATAACATATTTTTACTTTAGTTAATTATATCTTTGATATTAGAATCATTTTTTCTTTTTTTTTTCTGCCAAAAAATGGGGATCGTAAAGTTAACCACCAAAATCTGTATTTAGACTTGAGATTTAACAAAACAAAAATTCCCAATAGTAGACTCAAAGCTCTTAAAAGAAATCAGCTCAAATTCATATGGTGAGGTGACCATTTTATATGCCAAGCTACTGCAGTTGTTTCTATTTTACAAACATTTTAGCAAAAAGGGACCTCAAGTCAAGTCCAGACTCCCTAAAAAAAAAAGGCATGTCCTTTGAAGTGGGGTGCTCTTAATACTGAATTTAGAAGGACAGGACAGGGCAACTTTTATATAGCAGATTCACTGTGTTCTGCTACTGTGGTAATGAATGTTCATATAAGAAACTGCGTAGACAATCAAAACTTCACCTTGTTATGAAAATGTCACATGGTAACATGAAGAGATGCTGATCAGATTATAATATAAATAGGATGTGAGCAGAAGTGGACTCCAGGAAAGAATCAAATAATGTAAACTATTAACCAGTCCAAAGAAGGAAGACCATTTTTGTTGCAGCTTGTGTTAGAGCTCTGTAACTTTGAAGGCAGTGCACCCCAATTTCTAAACCAAATTCCACGTGCATGAGTCCTCTGTAGTAATTGTGACTGTTGGCGTAGCAGCTACATTAAAAGTAGCTGATAGAGTGGAGTACTAACTACAATGACCAGCAAAAATTAGGTTTTAATACATTAGGACACATATCAATGTTACAGAATTTGTTGATTCCATCAAACCACGCTACTGGAGAAAATAAAAGCCTTAAAGAAGACACCATCCATGATGAAATTACATAGCAGAAAAGCAGTTAAAGGAGAACTCAAACACTTCTGGACTAACAAGGAATGTCTTTCTGTAAGAGCTGAAGAAACTAGCACCTAAGCAGCAGAATAAACAGACTCTTAATGAGACCTCAGCTAACAAACAAACAAATACATACACCTCTCAGGAAAAACACTGAAATAAGGTATTTATTATTTCCTATTTAGTTGGTTGTTGTTCTCTTCTCATGGCTTAGTTTTTATTCCAAAAGACTTCCATGTATTCTAATTCTTTACTGGCTAAAGAAAACAGTCAAGATCTAAACCTCTGAATTGATCTGTATAAAGCTCAAATGCTCTGAACAGATGGTACAAGTATTGCGTACAGTATTCGCGCTATCCAAGAATTTACAGACTATATGTGTATAAAATGACGAAAATTAGGTGGGTTAACAGCAGGAAAGCAGCTACAGCATCCCACTATGGATGTAGAGATGTGAGTGCAAGCCCTTTGTCTGGATGGGTGCCAAGGCCTTCCCGCAGTTATCCTAGCTGTAAATAGGTAGCTCTTCGTTCAAGCTGAGAAGAAAAAAAGGCAGACAGATGTGATACCAGCCATATTGCTCCCTTGTGTGCTGTTGGCTGCAAAATACAAGTTTGCTTTAACCACACAAGACCAATAAGCCACCTGCACCCAGAAGAGATCTTTGTCAGGTTTTGTATTAGGGAAATAAACCCAAGTATCAAAGCATCAGTAAGTCTGCTGATTTCTTTTTAATTTAAAAAAGCAAACAAACCCAATAAAGACCAAACAAACAAAACCAAAAAAAAAAACCCACCAAACTGAAACACAGATAGTACCTCTAGTGAAGAAATAGATTTAACATAAGTTACAGATCCTTAAAAAAAAGATGTTTCCCATTTTTATCCCTTTATACTGCTCCTTCAGCATTTCCCATGTTTTCTCCCTACTTCCCTTTTCTAAATAGCTTTATTCTGCTTAAATGCTTCTTCCACTTTGACACTCTTTTCCATGTGATTTTTTCCATTGCTTTGTTCCTGCATCCACAATGCAGAGCTTCCCCACAGGATTCCTTTCCTTGTTCATGTTGCTTTTTAATTATTTTTTTCTCTGTTTTACTCTGTGCCTTTGCTTATTTTCCACCATTTCAGCAGAAAAGAGTCCAAGCAAAGATAAAAAGCAAATGGGAAGCAACAACATTCCTTCGCTACTCCACTGTTTTGTGTGTGGAAGCATGCCACTTCTGACAGAACAGTCCAACTGGCATCACAGCAATCCCCAGTGGTATTTGACAAGGATGTTACGTTGCTTGGGCAACCATTCCTAATTGCCTTTTGGGATGCTGAGCAGACAAGACAGGTTTTTGCTGGTCTGTATGAAGGTCACGCTAGCACTGTGGCAGCGAACACAGGTTACTGCTACAGCAAGCAAGGCAGTGAAAGAAATGGATGAGGCAGCCCTGTATGCAATAACATGTCAATCACATATAAAATGGAATCTATTCCACAACTACAGTCATGTAAGATAATGTGTACAACACAGTTGTCATACAAGACTACAACAACTACTATGCCAGAGCCATTAATGTTATTCTAGACTCATGCTGAAAGCAAATCCAAATGTTTCTCCTGGCTTGAGAAATTAAATATATATAAAAAAAAGCTATTTTTATATAACAGCATCCTACAAGAAATAGATTGTCAACAACAGTTTGGCAGGGTGCTATTAACATCTTTTAGACATTGGGAAGAAAGATTTTCAGAAAGTAAGTCTCTGTTCAAACAAATAAAGGCAGAAGCTTTAAGAGCAGGAGCTATTGCCTCAAAGTTCCTCCAGAAGGTTCATCTCAGTATATGAATATTTTGCATCTTAAAAGAAACACACCATATGCTGGGAGAGCTTTTCTTAACTAGAAAAGACTGCCTTATATTTTTGGAACAGTCAATTTTTTCCTTGGGCATGTTTATTGACATGTTTCATAAACCTCAAACTCTTAACTGAAAAATAACCTACTTTGGCTGTATCAACAGTGGATTTTTTTTTTTTTAGTTCAAGGCCAAAAGGAGGAAGAAAGGAGAAATTTAAAGTAGCTTGGTGGAAAAAGTCCATTTTAACATCAAGACACACTAAAATTATCATTTCATTGCAAACGTATTCAAATGAAATTTCAGCTTTTCAAATTTTTCTTCATTTTTCCTTTTAAGAAAAATATTTGCTAAATTTAATCCAAATTCATTAACAAAGGTACAACACTGCAACTTCTTTCAGAGTATAATGAACCAATAAACTGTATTTCCTAATCTAATAGAATCAAAAACCCTCTTCTGTGAATCCATGTACTGCCTATTTTCTGCCTGGCCCACAGGACATACAGATCCACCCGAACCTCTCCAGTTTTCATCACCCCTGGAGGGGGTGTGACAGATGCCATGCAGAAACTTACAGTGGATCCTTTAAGACCCTACTAGAAAGATGGAAAATAATCCAAAATTTTCTTTTAACTGTGTTTACTCTGTTTTCACTTTACTCTCTGCCCTGTAACACATAAAGGTTTCTCCAGCCTATGCTAACCAGCCCACTTTTGGCCAAAAACTTTCTTTGCCCCTATTACTTCCAGAATGAGTGGTTCTTTCATACAAGTGTTTTAAATTTTCTGACGTTTTTCCCTGTCCAAGGAAAGCATTCCAGTTCTCTAACATAAGAAAGCAGACTTTACCACTGAGAACACTTGAACATCAAGACCATCTGAGAGGCTCAGGTCACAGGTGAGTGAGTATCAAGATGTTGTGCATCCTGAAACACTACCACTAAATACACCAACAAGGTCAGTGATATCCTGCCATTATCACTCAGGGGCTTTCAACTTCCATAAAATGTACTCAGAGGCACTTTCAATTTCATAATGATGCTTTAACATACATAATATAGATAGATATGAAAATACATTATTCTTACTTAAGCCTGGAGGAAGAGACAACAGGAGTCGTATTTCTCTATTACAAAATATTATGCATTCTGAAATGTTAATAAAACAAGTGACAGTGATGGACTGTATTCAGGAGATAAATAAAAAAAATAAAGTAAGACTTGTCCTTACAACTGCTACTATTGATAGTGTGTTAATTTTCTGAGGACCTATGTGAGTAAATGATGAGTTAAAACACACCTTGCCCTATTTGGTGTTACGAAGAAAAGAACCAAAACGACTTACTGTGTTCTCATCTATTTGCATTCTGGTTTCAATTTTGAGTTAATTTTTGGAAGACACTTTTGCTATACAGATATGTACGTGCAAGGCTTGGAGTTTACAGCATCTGTAGCTGCTCATCTATTTCAGCGAAGCTGCAGGAGGACACTGCTTGAGCGCTTCAGATTGCAGGGCAGAGATATTACAGACTCAGACTCTTGCTGCACTTGCGTAGGCACACTGATCTCCAATAAAACAAATAGTTTTTAAGGACTTGGTACTATACATAGAAGTAGGAAGATAGGAGGATACCCAAAATAAATAAGTACACAGCATAAACTAACAATTTTAAAAGCCATATTGTTTTGATATTAAAGTTTATAAACTGAAATTTCATGCAGTACACTAGCACCAAAATGAACAGCATTCTCTGGACATTCTGTACTGACAGAGATGAGAGAAAGCATACATGGTCTCTTTTACTTAGATTAAAGGGTGACCTAAATTAATGCTGGGTTAATGATAACAGAAAGACCTCCAGCAGTAAGCAGCTGAACAAAAATCTGGTTGTTTCAGTTACTGTTGTCATGATTTCTCAGGAGGAAGAAGCACAACATTCACTTGCAATTGTATTAGGACTGATTCCCAACCTGAAGAGGCATTTATTACCATTAGGTATATAATCATGCTCAAGACAGACCACTAAACATTTTCTTTCATGATGACATCAGAATTCATTCTTGTATCATTAAATCCCCAGTTGCCAGGATCCTATCCACACCTCCACCCCCGCTATTAACAACCACTGTAAGATTTTATCTGTGGTCTTGGCCAGAGCCAAGATGATGTGCTGGCTATCACAGGCTCTGATCAAACAGGGTTCATTAGGTATTCCTCCTCTCTCTGCTCACTCACTTTGACAAATAAGGGAGCACTGTCCCCACTCAGAGCTGCTTATTCTCACTTAAGATGCTCATAAATTTGGATTTTCCAGTGAAAGATTCATCAAAATATGAACAGGATTCTAATGATACATTTGTATGCATAAAAAGGGTGATCAAAATGCAAGCATCATCTTCCTTCTTCAGGGGAATCACACGTTTATGAAACAGAACAGTTATGTACCGCTGCTGAAGCCAAAAAAATGGGATAGCAGGGTTTATTTCATGTGTTGCTGGCCAGGAAGACCTAAATAGTGTGTGTCAGAAACCGCAAGTCAAGTCATCAGGTTTTTCTGGACTTCTAGTGTCATATCACCCACAGTCTGAAGTTCAGCATCTCCTTTTTAAGCTTCTCTTAGTGTTGTCTACTGATTCTGCAGCCACTGAGATTATCTCCTAACATTATCTGACAGCAACCTCTAGGCATACGAATACTCCTGAAAAGTATATTGCATGCAAGAGTAATACCAAAAGTATAAATGATAAAATGCTACTATATTAAAAAACATAAAAGATACAGCAAAAATAGAAATACAGATAAAATTCCTCCCTCTGCTCCTTCTTACCACTCACAAATTATAAACTCGGGTTATACACAGAGCAACTCAGTATTTGTAAATTCCCTAAAATAAAACTGTTAGACTGCAATGACTCTGAGAAATCTATCATCTAGACAGTGAAAATACATTGTGATATATTTATTTATACATAAATATTGCCTCAAAAAATATTATGCATTACTAGTCATAATACTGCCATTTTTACAAATAAATATACCTCCAGAAGTTACACCAGAGGACTGAATTACAGAGAAGCATCCAAGTTCTACTCAGATGTGAGACCTAGTCAGTCTTTTTCAATTGAAGCTTTTCATTAATGTGGATATCGCCACTGAATGAACAAAGATACTCAGTCACTTTTTTTTAAAAGCACCTTAGGACAATTTCATACCCCAACATCATAAAATCCTTTGTTACCCTTGACAGTTATTTTATCTCAAGTTCTGTTACAAATCTTTTTCTCCCTTTGGAAGAGAGACTACTCCAACTATAAGGACAACAATAATTTTCTTAAGTAACTCATTTTATCTTTGCAACATTCCTTAGTCCTTGACAATAGCTGGTAAGTCAGTGTGTAGCCAAATATGTGTCAGCAACCTCAGCCAAGATGCCCATAGTCATTTACATAGAAGAGAAACTCCCCCGTTGTACGCAATACCTGTTCCAGAATTAATCATCATCAGAAAACAGCAGATTTTAAAATAATTCTTGAAATACTACCAAGAAAATATGCTAAAGAAGAAAAAAGGACTTGTAAGGTTAATTGTATTAATGCTACAGTGACACCTAACAAACAAGTGCTTTGGGACAGCTTCCTGACTATAAAAATTCTAAAAGACAAATTAACAAGGAGACAGGGAGGAAAAAAGCACTTTAGATATTCAGTTGGAAATTGAAGTATTCTGAAAAAAAATCTCATGTTCATCCTTATTTTGTCTAACTTTTAACAAGCAACCTGAAGCAGGAAAATTACAAGCACAGCTTCACCCATGCATTTGGGAAAGTTAGGACATTTACTTCCCTCACTTTTTCTTTTTATTTTTTTTTAAGAAAAACCTCTCTACAGCTGTGCAGGGCACTGCTCTCCAGTTGTATGCCACTCCAGTCCAGCCATCAGCAAGACAACAGGCAACTCTGAAAAAAACAACTGCTACAAGTTTGAAGTCTGCCATCCATTCCTTTCAAATATTTATGTTCTAGTCTTTGAAACTATTTATAAAATGTCATATTCTCTCTTAAATCTAGGAATAGCACTGAAATGGTTTGCTTAATTTTGACTTTCTGCCATTTACTTTCTCCTTTATTCATTTATCTTTAACATTGACTGCCTCTTACGGCTAGTTTAATAACAAAGATGAGAAAATATCGGTTGGTGTGCAGATAGAACTGGAGCATGGATTAAATGTACTGAAGCATGTAAAATGTTAAGTACAATGAAAAATATTGAAATATGTTGCTCAGTTCACTGAAGGATTGCTGACCAAAGTATCTACAGAGGTTTGTAGATACAAGCACATTGCCTGGGGCACCTGCACTGCAGCTGAACAAGGTACACATGTTTAGAAACTCATCCAGAACTGTCCGTTGCAATCTGCAATTGGGCATAACTCAGAGGGGAAGATATTCTCTCTTTGCTTAGTTTCTGACCCTGTGTTCTGAGCAAGAGCCTGATTACTAAATCGTGTACAGAGGTTCAATTTTTCTCCACACAGTCTTTTTCTGAGATAGACATTCCCCATTTTTATTTATGTAGGTCTTCTGTAGATCATCAAGTGAAACTTCATACCACACAGTCCCTGTCAGCCACTGCTAACGAGTGAGGCTGTTATTACCTTCCAGCAAACTTTGTAGCAACAGTAACAGCAAACCATAGGAGAAACTTCACCAAAATCCTAATATCATTAGTTGCAAGATCCATTTCCTCCTAGAGTGGAGGACAATTGACCTAGTTTATTTCTCTACTTCTCATCTGGCAGAGCAAATGCTGTTGCCTCCTGCAATCTGCTCATATGTGCACATGCCCTTATTAGCAAAACAAACAATGAGCAAAACCTAAACTTCGACATTTGCTATCTTTCACTTTTCACGTGCTGTGTTGCCCTTAATCATGCTACTCTCTTGCTACTCTTGATAAATCCATGGAAATAGAAATGTAAAGTGCATGTTTGCTTCAGATAATAAAAAATATTTTCTCTAATTCAAATCTACAGTATTTTCAAAATACATGTATAGAGGATCATAGGATCATAGAATGGTTTGGGTTGAAAGGGACCCTAAAGCCCATCCAGTCCCACCCCCCTGCCATGGGTAGGGACACCTTGCACGAGCCCAGGTTGCCCAAAGCCCCGTCCAACCTGGCCTTGAACACTGCCAGGGAGGGGGCAGCCACAGCTGCTCTGGGCAGCCTGTGCCAGTGTCTCAGCATCCTCACAGTGAAAAAATTCCTTCTTACATCTAACCTAAATCTATTCTCTTTCAGTTTAAAACCATCCATTCCCTCCAGCCTGTTGACCACACCACACAGCTTGGTGGTGTTGGCAAAACTGCTGAGAGTGCACTCAATCCCACTGACCATGTCACCAATGACAGCGCTGGTCCCAACACTGACCCCTGAGGAATGTCACTCATCACTGCTCTCCACTTGGACACTGAGCCATTGACCACAACTCCTGGAGTGCAACCATCCAGTCAATTCCTTATCTGCCAAGTGGTCCATCCATCAAATCCATGTCTCTCCAATTTAGAGACAAGGATGTCATGTGGAATAATGTCAAATGCTTCGCACAAGTCCAGTAGATGACATCAGTTACTCTACCCTTATCCCCCAGTGCTGTAACCCTGTCATAGAAAGCCACTAAACTTGTCAGGCAAGATTTGCCCTTAGTGATTTCATGTTGGTTGTCTCCAATCACCTTCTTATTACCCATATGCCTAGCGTAGCTTCCAGGAGGATCCGCTTCATGATCTTGCTGGGTGCAGAGGTGAGACTGATCATTAAAGCAACAAACAAAATTTTAAAATATAAATACATTTGGCTTGCTGCCAACATATCCATAGGAAATGTTTGTTCATGGATCTATAAAATTTCAGTTTATAAAAATTAAACTGAGAAACAAATCTTCTCAAAGTACCAGTTCTTAAACACTGACAAATTTCAGTGACTACAAAGACAACACAAGCCATCACACTACTGAATAAGCAGAAAACTAACCCACAATAGAAATAATTTTCAGTTTCTTACAAAGTTTAATTTCCTGAAATAAAACATTTTCCATCTTGACTTAAGATACTTGAACAAAGGCTTTAAAAATGCACCACAGTTCGATCATTACTTGAGTATTTAACTCGCAAACACAAGCAATGGTTGGCAATGAGAATAAAATGACAAGCACTAAGTACACATTATACAAAATAAAAAGATAAATAAAGATTAGTTATCTGGGAATCGCACTGAAATCAGAGAAAACTAGAAGCCTCACACTTCCTCATTTATCCTTTAATGGAAAAAATTGACATTAGCTGAAAAAGTATTGATTTTCTGTGCTGCAATCTGTGGGAGCCTAAAGAACTGAAAGTCATTTTTGCAGCATACTGAGATTGTTTAAAAAGAAAAACTTCAGAGAGGTCTGCTTGAATTGCTTTCTGGATCTTGCAATACACATATACATTTATTTCCGTTCAGACTTGTCCTTTTAAATAAGAAGCTCGCATTTGGAAGTTGTATCATTACGTTTAAATCTGCTACAGCATGGTTGAAATGTATAACCCACCTTGACAGAATCACCAACATAATGTGCAATGATATTTCACTTGCTGCCATTAAGAAATGGCACCTTACACTGCTATTAGGCATAAAGCCCACTGAGAAAATAACTGATCTTCCTTGGTATGCTTAACAATGTGAATTTCCAGATGTTTTGTTTTCCAAGGTTTTTCTCCTTTCATACTCCTCAGCCCTCAACAGCCCCCACTGAGGATCTCCTGAGATGGCAAAGGACCCTCAGGAGAAGCACGGAAGATTGCATCAGCCAGGATGTAAAAGGGACAGCTGGAGGGGAAAGGCATGGAACACCGGCAGCCTGCACGAGGGGCTGTGCCTGTATCTCAGAGGGGATTGATGAGCCTGGGCTCAGAAGCAAAATTCAGAGAGGGCTTTATTAACAGATCAGGTGTGGTCTACAGAGGAGAGGCAGAATGATGAAGAGGACAAAAGCTGAGAGAGCACATCTCAATGCTGGAAACTCAGAGAAATAATGAGCACAACATTGGTGTGCTTGCCTTAAAAAAAAAAAAAAAAAAAAACACTTTCAAAATTAGTTTGCACTCATTACATTTCGTTATAAGAAACAATTTCATCTATAAACAGATTTAGCTAATGTTGGTGTTTTTGCAGTGTTATATCACACAGCTATGACACATTTTTCATGGCAAACTACCCAAGAACCAGCCAAGGAAGCAGAACTACATGTTCCTCAAGATATCTGTGGCCTAAAAAGCAGTTTGTTTCCATCAGCTTTCAACGTGGAAATGTTGCCAGAGATGTCAAAGTGTGAAATGAATAAAGCTGCCATGCCCTCCACAAGCATGTTCTGCGTATCTCAGCACTGAGCATGGTGTCCACAGTCAGACAAAGCAGGACAGAAGCAAAAAAAGATAGAGAGCTTACCAAAGAACACATGCAGTAGCATCAAGAAATAAAACTTCTTTCTTATTAAATACTGTCCCTTTTCTAGAGAGCACTATGAGCCTAATGTACATCAATCCCAGCTGAAATAGTTCTTGTTTACTTAAAACACCTTCAACTGATGTAAATTAGCATACTTCTGTTGCCCTCAAAGGAATATCACCATGTTTATCAAGTCCTTATTGTTAGTCTCTACCTATTTTTTACATGGCATTATTCTTTATTGCGTCTTTGAAATCATTTTTACTGACCTACTACAAATAATACAAGGGAAAAAGAATGAAGAAAATATAGAAAATGCTGTAGTCAATATATTTAAACTTTACGAAAAGTGTGTTGTGTAACTTAAAAATAATTCAAATAGTATATAGACTAGTAAAGAGATACAGTACAGGTTTATGACTGACATTATTTGATAGTTTTATGCAAAATGATTAATATGCTCACAGAGTTAAGATTAAAGCATAAAAGTTTGCAAATACTGAATATATCTCTCAAAATTCTAAAGAACACTGAGAAGGAAATCTAATATCAGAAAGTAACTATACCAGAAATAGCATAAAGTGGCAGGGGCTAATATTACCACAGTGTCTTTGCACCACGAGCTGGCAGCCAAGGGCCAGCATAGCTCTGGACTAGACAGTCAGCATGTACCAGAGCTGAAGTCCACGATCCTCCCCCTCAGTCCCGCGCACAGTAATGCCTGGTACAAGGCATTAACAGTTTCAATCATATTTCAACTGTTACAAAGTGCGCACATCATAGAGGACAAGTATATATTTGGATCTATAAACGTGGCACAGTTAGAAGAAAAATGAGGCAGTCAAGAAGGCACAAAATGTCAGGAGAACTATGAACAGTAACTGTGAACACAGCCTCTGAGAACTGGTCTGGGTATTTCAAGTGGGAAACCTAAAACCTAAGGGTATTAAGAAGAACATCACAGTTTTAGGAAAGGCCAAGTGATTACAACATGGCTGTTTTGCCACCTCCTCTACCTGAACTTACTGTTCATAGGTTCATGTTTCATTAATTTGGCCAAAATACTATGAAAAACAAAAGAAAATTATGAATTGGAATTTGTAAATTTAAAGGCAAAGAATCTGCCACTCTCACTCCTTTTCCTAGTGTAGCTCACAAAATTTTACTTAAATTTGTAGCACATTTTCTCTTCTCCAGGCAGGACACACAGTAGCTGTTATGGAAAGGGTAAGAGCTATGAACCCAAGCTGCCACATTCATTGTTACAGTTAAAGCAATCAACTACTTTGCAAAAGTTGTTGTTGGATCTGGATCACCACAAAGGGAAACTGAAAAAGCGTATCATAGATTACTTTTGAAAAGGCTTCTATTCCTTAAACTCACAGATGCTGCTTAACCATGTGGGGCTATTGCAGAGAGTGTAAGGGTCTGAGGGTTAGTCAGTTCAGCTAAATTCTAATCCTCATACTCTGACCTGGTTTGAGGCCTACCCCGTTAATCCTCAACTCACATTTTACAAGAAAACACACCCATTATTGCATTAATTAGAGACAGAAGCCACTCCAATTAATAATTGTAAGCTCTGTCACACAACAGTATTTATGGTGACCGGGCAGGGGACAGAGTGTGCAGCTACTAAAGAAAATACCTTGTAATTTTTTTTTAAATATTATTTTGCATTGCATGTCACTCTGGATTGTATATGCAAACTGATCATGAGTTTTATACATAGGCTACCCTAGCATTCATAGACAGGGCAGAGAGGCACTCGCTCCGTGGATCACCATATATTTTACATTTAGCTTCCCATAGCATATTTGCACACCCACACAAATATGGGTCACAGTTAAGGTCAGTAATAGAAATACTTATTTTTTCAGTCAGAGAATAGGTTATTTTTGCCCATGATTGTCACCCAAGAACATTAAACCAGGTAACAGCTATGACCTGACCATATTTATCAGAACCTACACACACACAAAAAAAAATCACCGTTGTCAGGTGCAAGTAAACTTGGAAAGACAACTTGCATTTAGCTGACAGGAACAGGGGAAAATGAAGATGGATTTTATGCATCAACAACCATTACAATGAAAGACACAGACTTTGTATGGCTACATCACTAATCTCCCAATACCAGGGGCAGACTGATACTTTACATCCAGATTCATCCTCCAAGTACCCTATAGCTCCATTTCATATCATTCCCATACTGTTTTCTGCAAAGATCTTCTGAAGAAAGCTGTTTTCCAGAAACAGATTAAAACCAAGAAACACAGACTTTAAACACAAAAGAGACATCATTACTTTTCAGAGGGATGCACGTGTCATGCTCACATTGGGGTCAGAAGGACCCCAAGATGACTCAATGCCAACTGCCAGTTTCAGATCTCAACAAGCTGTTTTATTTTGAAGCTTTTTCCTTTTAACCATCATCCACCCCCTTCTCACTCAAGTGACCCACTCCACTCTGAAAGAACAATTTATCACTAAACTAACCATTTGAGTTTCCCATATCCAAGATGAAAGTCCCTTTATCTGGTACATTTGTTGCCACTTCTCCATCAGTGATTTTTGCCTTTCTAGTTTCTCCAGAAGATCAATCCTTACCAGGTGGCAACATGGCTAACTGACACCCTAAATACGAAAGTATAAAAGAAAATAAGTTGCCCTCCACCACCTTCATAAAAGTTCTCCTACTCTAGAAAATTAATTAATTGCAGAAATTTTTATGTTGTAACTCATTTCTCTCCCACTTCTCAAATCATAATGCCTTTACTTCCCAAACAAGATTGAATTTTATTTTCAAAGCCAGGACGGGAAGAAACAGAATCACAGAATCATCTAGGTTGGAAAAGACTTCGAAGATCACCCAGTCCAACCATTAACCCAACATTGACAGTTCCCAACTACACCATATCACTAAGCGGTATGTCGACTCATTAAGAGTTGTTTTCCTGGACAAGATCACAAGGGTTTCAGGCAACCCTAAGTCAGGCATGAAAATACTCATACAGTAGAAGTGGGGACAAGAGCCCATCTGTGGTCTCAATGCAGAAGCAGGTTGACCACACATGGGAGAGAGACAGTGAAGGCTGAAGTGAAATGGAAGAGGAATCACCAGCTTGGAAACATTCCTGTAAGATTTTCACAGAAACTTCTCTTGACCCAAATCCTGTTTAACATCACCATCCACGTTGGGTTTGTCACAGAGGAATGGGGTGAGGTGATTGCAAGAATAGAAAGACACCGCTCTGTGTCACATTAGTCATGGTTTATTAAGACAGACAGGTGTGACATTTCTGTTCCAGCTTGTCTATCCTATGACATGCACAAATCAAGGTCCAAGGGACACTACCACCAGAGACCCTGGGGAGCAGAACACTCACCCCAACTGCTCAGTGTGTCCAAGTCCTGGCCAGTGGCCTGGACCTCACACCAGGCTGTTCCCTTCCAGATCAGCCTTCCAAGTGTCAGAGGTATGTGCATGTCCCATGTCATGCTCCCTCATCCCCCACAACAAGAGCTACTGCTTTAATGACTTATTGCTTTCTCATTTAAACTGTCAGCATGAGCTGTCAAAGGTCTCATCAATTCCACAGTCCACATCCAAGGTCAGTTAGCCATCGCCACCAAGATTTCTGTAACTTTGTTCTCCCACCCCAAATGTGTTACAGGAACTGCAAAATTAGCAGCAGTTACAGAACAAAGTTCTATTGTTTTTTTCATTCTCCAGGATTAATCAGGTCAGCTAGGGCTGCACAGATGTAGCCAAGGCATCATCTGTCTGGGCAGGCAGCCTTCACCCCATGGCACAGGTTTCATGTGATCTTTTCTCTGGGAAAACTGAGCTTATTCCATTTCTCAACAGAAAATTTTTCAGTTCATCATCTGAGAAACGATGTCACAGTCCAAAACAAGGTATCTTGAAATCAACCTATAGATCATTCTTACACAAATGTTACTTATTTCGGGTTTAGTAGTTTTTATAACAAAGCAATCCTGGGTATATGCCCTACTGTACTGATGTAAAGGATCTATTTTAATACCTTTGAATCCTTCACAAATGTAACTGGAAACAATACATGCTATAGAAAAGCTTTGTACCAACAGAACAGCATTTGCATTAGAGAGTGGGACTACATTCAATACCATATACACATAAATCAATCCAGCCTTTTAAGTAAAGAATCGATAAGGTCCTTAGCATCTCTGCTTGGACTAGAAACATGCAAATCAATAGGGACTAAGCATACCTTTTGTAATTTTTGTGATTTTCACAGTTTTCATGTGAACTGAAAAGTACAGGGGTTTTATACAGTTTATAGGCTACAAGCATTTCCATCTCTCAATTTCCACTGTAAAACAGGGAAAATAATAATCTTATTTCTGCAGTTACGAAAGCAAGCAGCCAGTTCACACCGTGAGAGATCATGACCAAGGCTGGACTTCCCATCTGCTAAATTCTGGGTAGATTCAGCTTATTCACCTTATTCTCAGCATCCTGAAATAAAAAGGATTCATTGGAGGGGTAGGAGAGCTGAAATTCCACAAATGTGAAATATTTGATTGAGGAACATCAAACCTTTAAGAGATGTCCAGGCACTGAACTCTACTAGAAATACAGATACCATCCCCCAGCAAGGAGACAGAAAAAAAAAAAAAAAAAAAAACAAACCACCAACAAATTTCCCGGAAGGAAATTGATTTTTTGGTAGAAAACGTAATCTTTGAATCTAATGCAACATGACACCTGCTACTTGAAGTACTTGCAACTCTATATTAAGCTCACAATCAACTAGAGATTTCTTTTCTTTACACCTCAAGTTAATATATCCATTATTTCCTTTAAGAGAAGTGCTCTCAGCTAATATTCAAATATATTCACCTTTAAGGAACTAAAAAAACCCAATAAGGAAATTATTCAGCTTGGTTTCAAAATGCAGCTCTTCTCTGCTACAGTGAGGCATCTCTAAGGATCATTATAAAGCTCTCCTCACCTTTACGACATTACAACTGCCATACATTCCAGACCTAGCCTCTTACTCTTCTTCAGTCTCCAACTTCCTCCTCCTCCTCCTTCAAAGCTTCTCTTTTTAAAGTTATAGGTAACAAGTAACAAGGTACAATATTTTTTGGTTTCTGAGTTGGTGATAGAGGGGCTCACACTGAAACCATTTAAACCACCAGTCTGCAGCTTTCTCAGAAAAACAAGCTTGGAAATTCAGCAGCTCCCTCCTTGCTGCCACAGCCCTCAGCACATACCAACACACTTTACTTAGAACCAGTTCCTAAACTAGCTGGGAATTCTCTAGGATTAAAACACATACTTCAAAAAACATAATTCAGTTTCTAAGCACCACCTATTTTTCACAGTAAATAGAAAACAGTAGTGTCTGGGTTTTGCCTTTAATGCCAAAACAGAATTACAGAACAATTTAGATTGGAAGGAACCTCTGGATGTCACTTGGTCCAACCCTTCTTAAAAAACAAACAAACAAACAAACAAAACAAAAAAAAAAAAACCACACCAAAAAACCCTACTTCAACCCTGTTTTTTCCTCTTTCAACAGCTGTCTCTAGTATTTTGGTATTGTTCATTTTTGTTCATTTTTTCCTCCCTTAATATCTTAACAAGTCTATTCAGCCCAGAAGTTTCCCTAAAATACACGAGCTTGACTGTCTATACATGATAACTCCCATGGTCTTCACTTATCTTCCGTGTTTCACACTAAGCTGTCCTCCCTTTCATGGGCTTATCAGCTGCCAGCACCGAAAGGTTCTTCCATAGTTTGTCAGCTCTTCTGAAAGGAACAACCCCAAAAGAGGGATATCCTAGAAACACCATTCACTGGAATATACACAGTGGTGTCATTTAAAGAAAACTTTTAACTGCCTTCACGTCTGTATTCTGACATACAGGAAATAGCTGGAAGCTGTAGGTTTGTATTTACAGCTTAGAAAATCTAAGTATGGAGATAATAAAATTAATTACAAGCATACATAAATAGCACCATTCATAGAATGAACTCTACTAGTAGAGCCTGTAGCAATAGGACAAGGGGTAATGGTTTTAAATTAAAAGATGGTATATTCAGACTAGATGTAAGAAGAAATTTTTATGATGAGGAGGGTGAAACACTGGAACAGGTTACCCAGTGAGGTAGTAGATGCCCCCTCCCTGGAAACATTCGAGGTCAGGTTGGACAGGGCTCTGAGCAACCTGATGTAGTTGAAGATGTCCCTGCTCATTGGAGATGGGGTTGTACTATATGACTTTTAAAGGTCCTTTCCAACCCAAAACATTCTATGATTCTATAATTTCACATTCCTTAATATATCAGAATACTATGACCAAATTCAGTTCACGTTACCTGGCATCTCATCATGTAACTTCCTTATCACTAGACTTCTTACAGCTGGAGAGTTTCCTTATCTACCACCAAAGCCATGGTCTGAATCTGCCAAAAATCCAACATTCCTCACAGGGCCTGAGCAAGTTCACCTTAATTTGTATATAGTACTTGTTGCTGTTTCCTTTGACATCTGGAACTTTGATACGGCAAATTCAACCCCAAAAATTAAAAAAAAAAAAAAAAAGGAAAAAGGCAAGCATTTACTTTAGTATTCCACTGGGAAGGATTATTTTTAATCTCATTAAACTCAATTTAAGAAAGAAATACAAGCCTCAAGGAAATTCTTGGAGAAATTCCTTTTAGAAGTACAATTGTCCAGAGTAACATTTCCCATGAAAATTATCTACAGAAACTGCTGCCTTTTCCTATGCCAGCATAGTCAAAAGCTTCAAAACCAGCAAGCATTTAGTTACTAGGGGGGAAAAATAAAAAATAAAAAGAAAGAAAAGAAAAAGAAAGCCTCCCTGTTTTTAATCATCACATATATCAGAAATCTCTGGGAATTGTTTGGATTGTTCAAGGTTTTAAAAAGATATTAGACAGGACAGGGCTAATGGGCAATTACCTACGGTATATATGAGGCACTAGGGTTAATTAAACCATTAGGACAGGCTCACTGTATATATACACACACATTAAAAATATACACACACACATATCTTCATCAGTAAGGCACTGGCAGTTCCCTTCTCGTCTCCCACTGCAATACCAGTATCACTGATAGCAGGTTCTCCAGCATGGCACACAAAGCTGAAGACTAACGTCCCTTAAGAAATACAACCCTCCTAAGACAAACCCACATGGTATAGGAGTGTAAATTCTCATGAATCTGAAGGATTACATGCAAGAAAAAAATGCCAGAGAAAAGCCATGCTGGTATCTCATGTATTTGGCAAAACAAGAGCAAAATCATTCACTTCTGTTGCACTGAGAAATCCAGTGGTAGACCATACCTCAGAAGAAATGTGGAGCACCAAGGGGTAGACACACATACGCATCCCACACACAGACAAGCGCCGAAGGACTGAAGGAAAATGAAGCAGTACTATGAACCTCCTCTGCCTTCATCTCCAGCATGGACTGAAGGAAGAAGCAGCAAAGGAGAGCAGCTCCGTCTCCAGGAGCACTTGCAATAGGGCAGGAGGTAGGGAACTTCCCTATGAAGAAGTCACAAGGCTTTAGCTTTCCATAGACATCATGACTTTGTAGCAAGCTCTGAATGGCACAGTAACTCTTAACACCTGTGATCAAAGTTACAGTTTTGATGGTTGTATAAAAAACACATCCAAGCATATAAATATACAGAGAGTACAGCCCTTCAACACCAGCACTTGAAAAAAAGAAAACCACACCTGTTCCTCCAAGTATGCCAACCAAAGTTTTGTTATTCCTGGGTGGAACTGAAGAACACTAAAGACTAGAAAAGCTGCAAGAGAAACTGGGAGCATCACAGAGATTTATGAATAAGCTCCCAGAATGGGCCAAGAACAAAAAAGGGCCAGTGATAAGAAAAACTGCTAACAAGGCCTCTAACAGCATGGCTCATGAGCACTACAGAGGATCTGCTAGTGGAATAGCAAACTAATACGAAGTGGAAGAAGCAAGCTTGAGGTACAACAAAAGGTACCTCTTCCAGCCCTCAGTAGCAAGGGAAAATGTTTAGGGGGTCTTCAGTCACAAATCCTGCAATACTTTGTTCTTCCAGATATACATCCTGCCATTTACTTGTACAGAAAAGGAAGTTTAAATATAAAACTCCTTAGGGTATTTTAAATAATAGATATTGTACACATCTCTGTTAATTTATCTAAAATGGAAAGAAAAGAGAAAATAGCTCTCCTTATGTAGTTTTAAAGGAAAATAAAGGGGATTTTCTTTTATTTATATATAAAGATAAACGTTTTACTAAACTTAAAAGATATTGTGATCCATAACAACCACATCTTCTTAACCTCTAAAGGTCAAGGTCATGTCATTTATACCAAGATAAAAAAAAAAAGTCTAATTATAGTATCTTCAGCTACAAAGACTGATTATTAGAAAAGAACTATTAGAAACCAAACACAATTATATTATACTGAAACCATCAGATATTTGATGAGATTTTAATCCTCGAGCTGGTATCATTCTGCAAGTTAATCATCTGGAGAACAGAAAATCTGTTAGGAATGCTATTAAATGTTCCATTAAAATTGAGCTGATATAGTTAATTGTAGACCTAAAATAGCCATTTCCTCACACCTTCACTAAGCAATTTTTTTTCATCCACTGAGTAAGAGTCTATTTAAGGAACACTTTTCACTTAAACTCACTAATAAGGTTTATGAATACTTTTGTTCTGTGCTGTTACCCCATGCAAGTTGCACTGCAATTTGCTGTTCGACCTTGGATTCCTAATTCACTCCGAGATGTAGAGCAAGGCCTTTTGTTTCAGTTACTATTAGTCCTTAGTATCTGCATTGCTGAAGCTTTGGGGAAGATCAACAATGTAGCCTTGCAGCACGCTAAAGCAGTGATAAAATAAAACGAAACGAGGGGCCAAAGGCAAAACCCACGTCAGATGGATCATTTGAAGCATCATCACTTGTGACAAACTGATGATTTCCAAACAACTGTTTTATTGAATCCATACATATTCAAAGTACTTGCAAGGGTTTTGCAGCATCGCTAGAAAATTGGGAATACAGGCCGTTCCTGCCCTTTTTTTGGTTTTTTTTTTTTTGAGAGAGAGACAGAATGAAAAGAGAAAGGTACCCTAAGAGCACATCAACTTAGTAATATCTGATCTACGATTCGTTCTCCCAGACCAGACAGCGTATTGGGGCATTTTAAATCGCTCTGCACGGGAGGCGTTAAAAAAGGCGACGGCGGGGAGCGGCGACGGAGCCGCCGCCGGCCCGGGTGCCGTTACGTAACCCCGTGCCCGTGTCCCCCCGCCCCCCCCGGGCGCGGATGCTCCGGTGTCGCCCCGGGGCCGGTCGCCGCAGCCCCCGCCGGAGCAGGCCACTGCCCGCGCACCCGGCCCGGCACCGCCGCGCCCCGCCGCCCACCCCGGCACCCGGCCGCGCCGCGCCACCCGAGCCGAGCCGCTGTGCCCCAGCGCGGCCTGTCCCGCCGCTCCGGCCCCGGGCCTGGCCGGCGCCCTGCCGTGCGCACCCCCAGCGCCGCCGCGCAGCGCCCACCTCCTCGCCGGGATCCGCGGCGCATCCCCGCTGCGGCCCGGGCGGCTCCGCTCCCGCCCGCCGCAGCTCCCCGCCCGTCTGACGGAGGGAGGGAGGGACGGAGGGAGGGAGCGGGCAGCCGCGCCGCCCCGCGCCGCCGCCGCAGCCCCGCCGCGCCGCCCCCCGCCCCCGCCCGCCGGCCAAGGTGCCCTCCGCGCCGGCCGGCACCCACCTGCGGCGGGCGGCCCCGCCACGGCCCCCGGTGCGACGGCGGCGGCGGGCCGGGCCCGGTGACAGGTACCTGGGGGCTGGGCTGGGCGGAGGGGGCCGGCGGCGCCGGGATGCTCCTGCCGAGCGCGGCCGCGGCTCTCTGCGCCCAGCGCCGGGGCTCGGCTCGGCACGGCGTCCGGTGCGCAGAGCCGAGCCCGGAGTCAGGTTGATGCCGGCGTGTCTGAGAAACGGGGCAGCGGCGGGGACCGAGTAACAGGCTTCGGTCATGAGATCGGGTCTAAAATTAAACTGGAAAGCACGTGGGCGTCAACGGGGATGTGCTGGAGCAAGAGGGACCTCCGTGCGGCGGGTGGGAGGGTGGTGTCAGACAAAGGGGTGCCGCTGGGAGACCCGGGCGTAAGGACGAGGCAGGGCGGGGCTGCCAGCAGCCCGGCCAGGGCTTTTCCGCACGCTGGCTTGGTAACGCCAGCACGGTACCCAGCCTTGCACTGTCGCCCTCCCCGCAGCTTTCACTGGCCTTTGTCATCCGATAAAGGGAGGTTGTTGAAAAAAAAATTACCTACTCTTGAAAACTGCCAGAGAAGTTACTCCCTTAGTTTAATCTATATGAGCTTGCTTTTTTTTTTTTTTTTTTTTCCTGTACATCCTCTATCACAGCTTTCATGACATCCTTGACGGCTGAGACACACCTTTGGAAATGGGGAGCTGGACTGTCTTGTGTAGAGAAGCTACTGAGTGACACAGGTCGCCCTGCTGTGGAGGAAACAGGTTGCAGACTCACCTGCCTGGTTAGTGACTCGCCTCTGGCACCCTGGTCCTTCTGCCAGAGCCTGGTCACTCCCTGTCCCCGAGGCTGGCACACTGTCCCATCCTCGGAGGATGGCTCTGAGGCCTCTCGTAGCAAACTCGACTCCTCCTGACTGTCCTATTTAAATCCTCCAGCTTAGCCCTGCTGTCTGGATCATGGTAACAAGATGGGAAGGAAATATACTTTGTCATCAAAGAAAATCAGTTGAAATCCCTCGAGAACTAGATGTCACTACCAGCAAATTTCAATAAGAGGGGGGAGGGAAATGGTGAATTCCTTGGAAAAAGTCGAGATTTATAGGATTCTAGAAATCTAATTATTGAGCCTACGTTATTCATTAAGCAAAGACAAACAGGCTGTGTGACGTTGGTTTATGTTTTCCCCATTTCTCAAACAGGCAGTTCCAGATTTGGCAGCATCGTTGTGCAGCAAATGATCATTTGGGGGACCCTGGCATATAAAAAGCCACAACTGTTTTCTATCAAAGCCGAGACCTCCAAAGGACATTCCCTTGACGCAGTATTTTTAGTGTAACTTCTAGGATAGCTTCTCAGAAAAAACATATTTTATCCTCTCAGCTGAACCTGCAAGTCTCATTCTGAATGTGGTTGAATAAAGTGAGGGAACTCATTAAGTAACACAATTTTTTTATTTTCTGAGTTCAGTTTCCAAGATTTGAAGCAGGAAGAACATTAAGCGGGACTGTAAGAGCCAACAGAGTAAGTTTTCATATAAAATCTATTGACAGATTAAGTAACAAGCCACATATATTATGGAAAGCTTAATCATATCAGGAATGTAGTCACTTATTTTTCTCATGAAATAAGTAAGTAACAGGGTCAAGGAGATAAAGGACACAACTCTTAATTGTATCTTAAGGACACCATTCAACACCACCATTAGTCATTTAAGTCAAGAGGCCACTCAACATCTGCGACCTGGAAAAGAGAACTATGGATAGAAAGAAATTACAGAAAACCGTGTTGTTAATTAGCTGGCTGTTTCTGAACAATCTATCCTTTAATCTCTTATGATCCAATAATACCAAATTCTTAGGTGGTTATTCTACAGAGATTTCTTTTTTGTTTTTACTAATTTACCTATCCTTAAACAAAAGAGAAATGAGAAACAAACATATGGAAAGGCAATTTAAATATTTTGTTTAAACGATACAGCAATTACATTACATAGATGGCAGATAACAAAATGCTAGTAAAGCGTGTGTGCACAGATATCTGTCTCATCTTCTAAGGTCTTATCTATGTAAAACTTTAGTCCCGAAATAAACCATCATTTGGATGGATTCAGATGGATATTTTTTGGATAATTGTAGAAGATTATAACCACATCACTTCAGAAACACTGGCAAAAAATGTTGATATAAGCTGATCGTATGTAATCTTACATGAACTTTATGAAAATCGGTGTAGTTGTTACCCAATGACATGAGAAGTTTTTTTCACTGATTTTTTACTCATAATTTACACTACCAGGAACAAAGGTTTGAACATCTTGATAAAACACTGAGGTAAGAACATAAATACAGGAGAGGAGCTGTATTCTATTTTGTCCATCCAAGAACTTGAGATGTTTTTCTCATGTTCAGTCTCATTAACAATTGGAGGCACGTTCTCCAAAAGAAAGCTGTAAAACAGTTTGATTCTTCATGTGAAGAATCAAAAACCTCCACAGTTTAAACCATAGAATTCTTTCCACAATTCTTGGCAAGACACAAATGCCTTTAAAATGTCCCATTCTTCAACTCAGGCAGCAGGGAAGTTTACTAAATATAATATGAAATGTTTGCTTACCACCCATGCACTGAGGATAAGCATGTCTATGGGCACTGAAAAATATTTACATACAGAATCTTAAGAAATTTTTTTTAATTTCTCATGTAGCAGCAATAGTCTTGTTTCTTTGCTGTCATTTATAAGTGTTAGCGTGTGTTTGGCAAAACAGCACCCTTAGGCAAGGCATAGGTAGCAGACACATTTTTATTAAGGATTTTTGCGAATTACACCATGTCTTTTTTGCAAATTAATTCAAATTATGCAAAACTGTGAGAGTACAGCAGTAGTAACCAATAAACTGGAAATGTTTTGAAGAATGAGCATGAAGTAAAGCACAAAAGAGCATTAAACAGTGTCTGATAATAAAACAAATTCAGGAGGCAGTGGGAGGCTCATAGCAGGCACGTTCTGCAAAGGCAGCAAAAGGCAAGCACCAACAAGATGGAAACTGGATGTGCCCTAGAGTACGGGAGTGCCAGCAGACTGAAGAGCCATCTCCAGGAACCAGAAAGGACAGCTGCCATCAGGACCGACATCAGGTAACTGTTCTCAATAGGAAACCAGATCAACGTTCTCTTTCTTTCACAGATACTGACCACCCAACACATTATTTACTTTCTTCTTTGAGTCCTCCTTAGGGATGAATTACTTAAAATACTTCTGGCTGAGCGCTGTTGCACCTAAATAGCCTTAAATTACTTGTGTGAGAACCAAGGATATTCAGAGTTTCCTGATTATACAAAATTACTCATGGTAAGCAAAACAAAAGCTGACTCGGAGCAGTTGTAGAAGGATCTGACAATAGTGAGTGATAGGGCAATGAGACGATGGTTGAAAGTCTATGTCAATAACTGCAAACTAATGTAAACAGTAATGAAAATAACCCTGACTAAACATGCATAATAATGGGCTCTAAACTAGCCTTTATCATTGGGAGTCATTGTGAGTAGTTTTCTGCAAACATTAGCTTGCTACTCAGCAGTAGTCCAAAAGGCAAACAATGTCAGCAATTACTCCAAAAGCAGCTGAGAACAAAACAGAAGAGCTCATTACATCCCCCTGTAAATCTCTTGCGCACTTGAGTGCTATGTACAGTTCCGGTGCCTTCATATGAAAATGTGGAACTAGAAAATGCATGTATGCGGGTAAAAGAATATATGCAGAGGTATGGGAACACATCTGTGTGAGGAGATAATTTCAAGTTGGGGAACAGACTGAGAAAGGATTGTCTTCCGATCTACAAAATCCCAAATGATACAGAGGAGGCCACAGGAAATGATCACAAAAGACTTCAGGGAGACTCAGTAAATGATCAGGCAGCAGGTTTAAAACTACAGCTGGGAAGAACTTCCATACAAAGCGTTATTAAATCCGATGGCTTGCTGCTGTACAACACTATGGAGCTGAAGAGACAGATGTTTTTAAGCAGGGATTATACAAATGAATGAAGGATAGCTGTAGCTGTTAAGCGTAATAATTTCTTTTGCAGTTACTGCCTAAAAGGTGCCTGCCTGTTGCCTGCTGAACATTGCCAAAGAAAGGACACACTATCTGCCCTGTTTCAGTGCTCCCCCAAGCATCGGTTTCCAGCCATTGTGGAGAGTAGGACACCAGATTAAATGGACCTTTATGCTGGTCCTGTACTGCCATTCAGATATAAATTTGAAATATTAGCAGGTTTTGCTTTCTGCTTAGGTGTGAGACACTAAGGACAAGCAGCATCTCTAGGTATGAAAGCCTAATCCTGCATTTCCCCATCTTCCCTGGGAGTAAAATCAGAGTCTTAGTTCTTGATCTTTTGGGTGTTTTTTCATTCCCCTGAAGAGAATTTGGAAAAACTTTATCTTCTTGACATTTTGCTCTTTAGTTTCAGTAGTGATAATCCATATGCACAGGTCCATTTATTTCAGCACCATTTTTTGCTCTCCTTTATACAAGTTCAGGGCAGTACATAGCAAAAGAAATCCTGAAGTATAACAACATAAGATATGCATAGAATACAACAAAAATACTTTCCATATTCATAGATCATCACAGGAACAAAATCTAAGCCATTCTTGGACATCCTGGAAGAGAAAGAGATAATGATTTCTTCTAACTGAAGAAACTGAAAAGGTAAGCAAAACCACTCAGAAATGCTTTAAAACTCAAATAGCAGATAACCATATAAGAGTTCTGTTAAGAATATCCCTATTAAATAAAGAAACTAGAAATCTGAAATGCAGTTTGTCAGAACTCCAAGAATCCCTGAAGACAAACATATGATAAATCAGCTGGAGCGGTTCAATCTCACATAAACAAAATCTGTATGGTTGATACTCTGTATAGCTAGCTGTCTCCACTCAAAGAGAAGGAAAAGAATTTGTTTCATACTTTATTTCAGCAATAGATTGTAGTCCCATGGCCTCATCTTCAGCAGAATGCATATGATTTCTTCACTGTGTAGACTGCAAAACCAAAGCAGTAGAAACACTTTAAGCTATGCATTTTAAACAACAAAATGAAAGAAATCTCTGTTTGGAAGGGCTGTTACTACAATCCTTATAACCCTGCTGGCTATTACCACACTCTAGTAAGTTCTTTCAAACTTCAATATTTAAAAGACTTTTCTCTTAATACCTCCCCCAGAATAGCTTTACAAAGGGTCACATTGGTACAGTTTCCACTGCGCTCCCTGAAAACTACCTAATTTTCCAGAGCAACAACAGAGATTACCCAGTTTCAAACAGTTTCAGATGGACTCCAGGATAAAACTCCAAGAATGTTGTTATATACAGCATTGAGGCCGTCTTTGTAACCCTTGTCCTTTAGAGAGGCAAAGGAAAAACTTAATGCGATACCTGCGTATGGAAAACCTGTCCAAATTTTGGCAAGAATTAAGTGGGTATCTTATCATGGAGAAGAAAAGCAGTGTCCCCCAGCTTTATTATAATAGGAGTGAATTCTGAATAGAAGTGAATTCTGTGGGCTTGATTAAAAGTTAAAAACATCAGTGGGTCAAGACACGCCCTTGCCTTTGATTTTGTTTTGCTGATTAAATGTAACTTCACTCTTGCCCTCCTTAAGTGCAAGAGACGCATTAGAAGGAGGATTTAGCGCGCCCAGGATGAGGACAATCAAAATTCTGATACTTAAAATAACTTTCAGCAATCTTGAAATTTTGTTTGTGAAGTTGCTTATCATTTCAATTTCAGAAAGTGTTTCCAGCATACATTTGCATTTCCAATAGAGTTTTGATGTCCACATGCCTGAATATGCTCCGTTAAGACTGTCCTGTATTTCTTAAAATGACATCTGAGAAAGTTACTCATTAGCACCTTCTGAAGACAGAACTTGGTCATAAGAGTTGGAAGAATTCCCAGGGTATCTTCTGTACTCCTATGCTGAAGATTTGTAAAGGCTTTCTCTAAATATAGAGTAGGCTCGGGTTAGCAGTTAACTCTTCAGTCTTAGTAAGGTCCTGCAGATACTGTGTGTTAACATTATATTTGAACACTTTATGTTGGGTGAAGACCCACCTTCCCATGCCCCACAGACTTTGCAGACTTTCAAGAAAAATCCATTAGAGGAAAATTGAGGTTTGGGACCAGGCAGATACATATTACTAAAGTAGATGAAATAAAAGTCTTATATCAATATTTCATTAATCTGACAGTGCCTCGTATAGTTCAAAACAACAGCCCCACCAACTATGAGATATGTGGATTGTACAGTACTGAAGTGTTATTTTCAAGTTATGATTTATGATGTTTACAAAGCACCAAGGCCATAAAGGCCATCATGCCTCCAAGCAGTTCCTCTTTAAAGCTTACTTTGAAGCATTTATAACCAAGCAGAGTGAGCAGCTGAACCATCTTGTGTGTTATGTTCAGCTGCACACTTCTCTTTGCTCTCGTACCCAGCAGATTCGCCTGACGCAGAGCTGCCTCCTTTTGTCTCCACAGCTTCAGCTACCCAAGCTGTCCGAAGTGTCTGAACTTGCCTGGAGTTTTTTTGAGTGTGATACAGCAGCAGGCTGGCTGCAGGAGGTCTGATCCTGCCTGTAACCCAAGCTTCTGCTGCCGTGCTTGTCCCTGCCAAAAGCAGAGGCTGTGGATGAGCGACCTGATGCGAATTTCTGCTGAAAGTTACTCAGTGAAGTCCAGACAGCTGCAGCTGAGGATGGGCTGTCAGCGCGAGGAGGAATAGAGCCACCACACAGGAGAGGGATGAAGGAGAAATTACCCAACAAGATAAAGGAGCTCAACAGAAAGCACAGAGTTTTGAATAACAGATACTGCTTTAAAAGTAATCCTGGTGCCATAATATTAATTATATGCACATGAAATAAGCATAGTGCGTGACAATGAATGTATTTCAAAACAGTGGAGAAATAACACACCGAAGAGTGACATTACTACAGACTGATGTAGGGGCTTCTGCAGTTCATTGGTGATAGACATCCATCCAAAAGACTCCAAATCCCTACACCCAACCTAATCCTAAAGCATTTGGCTTCCAGACGGCCAGTACTCTCCATCTTTTCTGTCATCAGATGTGAATCATTTGGATTATCCTGCTTTTTCTAATATCCAAGTGGAGTTTCCATCAGGAATCACCCCCATGCCTTACCTCTTACAGACTGTTTCTTACTCTATTGACAAAATGAAGTTTTGGATATTTTGACAAAATATCTTATTTTTCCTTTGTTTTGCTCCTCTTTTCTTTGGTTCTCTTCCTAGTTCCTGCTCACTATCTCACTCAATCTTTTGCAGAGAAACTGCAAAAATGACAAGAAATGGTATAAAGAGGTGTTCTGTATGTGATTTTTTCATGTATCACAGAAAATTTTCATATTTGGCACAATAATTTTAAAACTATTTGGCTAATCCTGCATTTTCAAAACTATGAAAATGCTCTGGAACAGCAAGAAGAAAATCAGAAATTGACACATGAGACTTGTGCAAGCAAAATGAGATCATTTGTATTTCAAAACTAAGAGGCTATGAAGAAATTAATGGTTTAAAAAATAATTCAGAGAAAAGTTTCCAGTTAAACTAGGATTGTGTCTTCTCTCAATTACTTTTAAATGAATTACTTTATTTTAATTATCATTAAATAATTTAAAATACTTTAATATAATTGAATTATTATGTGTTTGAAAATCATACACGGTGAGATAATTTTATATCTGTGAAAAAAACCCCACAACCTTTTGGTTAAAAAATTCAATATATAGGTTGATTACCTTAGGAGCGGGTTAAGAATTTCAAGTGTCAGTTTTGAGTTGCAGCCCCCACCTGCACATCCAGGAGACCAGTGACCTCTGCTGGAAAGGGGGGGATTGCCTCGCAACGCTACAGGCTCCTGCGTCACTCCTCGTCCCCTTGCTATTGTGACGATAGGTGAACTTGGCATCATTAAACCTCCTTCTTTCATTTATAATTTTCTCCAGTTTATTTTGGAGAAAATTTACCAGCTCAACTGCACTTCAAATGTGACATTCTGTGAAAGACTTGAGCAGAACCTTTGAGCCTTTGACAAAGTTTTAAATTAATGTTTAACAAATAAAGATAGAAAGTTTAGAAAAATGGTACAGCGGAACTACAAAATGAGTAGTTTTAATGAAATGGAGCTGTGCACATAAATTGCATGCTATTTTCACCTTCGACAGTTTCCACTTAAACACGATTATTCCTTCTTCTGTCTCTCATTTAGTGCTACAGTAATTGAAAGAGTGGAGGCGCCTGGCATTGCAGACATTAGATGATATCACTGTAGCCAGAGCAGAAACGACATGACAGAGCACCCGGAGTCAGAAAACAGTCCATTAAGAGGAAGAGGAAGAATACAAAGGAAATCCAATTCCACTGCGCATTGCAAACCTGGGCCCTGCCCCACGTGGGGTACTCTAGCAGTGGCTGGTACCACCCAGAGAAAAAGGTCTCAGGTAGGAGCCCCAAGACTCAGTGAGGGGAACCTACTGCAACCACAGGCTCACAGATCACATTCAGAATGCACAGCTCTGTTGAGAGCAGCTTTTTTTTTTTTTTCGGTTTATGGTCAGAAGTGTCCTAATGTAGACATTCAGGCAACAAAAGCATATTAGTCTCTTTCTCCAGTTACACAAAAGGCTCCTCTGCTACCAGGTGGTTATGAGTCAATAAACAGATAAAATCATTTATAATGGACACCATTTAGCATAATTTATGAAACCTGTATTACCTCATTTTCAAAAGGTACAAAAGCCCTGTTCAATGCCAACAGCAACTATGGCTGATGAACACAGCTGAAATCTAAGTCACTTACAGATAAACATTCTAAATTCTACTTACCAACATTAAAGCACTAATACTGCAAAACAACACACAAAAAGCCTATACAGTTTTGGTCAATTCACTAACCACCAGCAAAAAGAATGTAAGTGACACAGTTTTTCCCAGTACAGGAACTAAAAGCTCATCCTCACAGCAGGCAGTTTTTTCTTACCAATGAAATGACCTAGAAAAGCAACATGCCACTTATCAGTAGTGCTATATAACAATTTAAACAGGGAGTGATGAATATTATATCCAATCAAAAATGCTGGGGGACTTCAAAATAGCAAAGTGTATTTACACAAACTGGTACTTAGCTGAAGAAGACTAGTACATCAATGCTTTCAGGAAATACACTGAACTAAGAGCATGTAATGATTTTGCTTTTAAGGATCATCTAAGAAACGTTATAATAACACTACAAATTACTCCACGTGAGTTACCTAATAGACTGATTCAATGATGCCTGAAAAGGAAAAATGAAAAATACCTTAAGAAGCAACTCTGCGAGCAGAGTGTATCTCAAAATCTCAGTACTGAAAACTGAGAAATTTCTCTCCTCTGAGTACCAGCCCAATGCTGCTCTTCACTGAACT
The DNA here is from genome assembly GCF_965140245.1 of Athene noctua. Lineage (NCBI taxonomy): Eukaryota > Metazoa > Chordata > Aves > Strigiformes > Strigidae > Athene > Athene noctua. Next base: position 26,004,909 of record NC_134043.1, on the reverse strand, counting down.
ATCCCGATCCAATATCAGGGTAAATTTCGATATGATCCCAAGAGTGAGATTAAGACACAAACGAGGTCAAATGCCGTATACGCAAAACAGGTTTTTATTATTGAAAAAGTGAAGAGGGGTAGCGATAGGACAGAATAGAAGGAAAAGGCAGAAATAAAGCAAGGATACGGGATAGGGCTGTAAGAATAGTCACCACCATGGATCCAGCAGCGTCCCGTTTGTCCTCAGCCTTCAGTTCTTCTGTGGTGGGTGCACACGGATCTGGCTTCGATGGTAGATGCACACCGAGCCAAGTTTTCAGTTGCCTTTTTAAGTTAATCGTTTCCGCTGCTTTTCCTGTCTGCCCACATGTAAGTTTTTTCCCTCTGGTTCCACAGGTTTTGTTGCATCCAGCTTCTGGGTAGAAACGTTTGCCTCTTATCAGTTCATCAGCAATGCAGGCATGGGGTCTGGCCTACACAAGAGCCACAAATGGCTCCAGGATGGGGCCAGCTCAGTAAACTTCTGCCTCTCTGAGGCGTATCTAAGGAGTTCAACAACGCAACCACTAGGAAGTGGGGGGGTGCATCCTTCAATACACTCCCGCTTCCTGGGCGACATTCCCCAGACCAATCCACTGGCTGCAGCAGCTTCTCTTGGAGGTTTGCACAGACACAAGCAAGCTTTGAGACAGGCATATGACATTTCAGTCTCTCACACCAACAAGCAGGCAAGTGAGCTCTGCAGGACTACATACAGAGCACTGATCTTCCACGCCTGGGGGAGTGCAGTGGCCCACTATACCAACGTGCAGTAATAGAAACAGGATTAAGAACAATTAGAGAACAGCACTGTTCCCCCTACTTTGTAACATTATGTCAAGATGTAAAGGGTGTCTTTCAATCCTCTGTATGTGTTGAATGTTCCTGTGTGTAGCTGTTAGAATCATTCTAACAGATGATTCTTCTTTTCCATCTTGGATGACCAAGTTCAGACACTAGTTACTTGATTTTTGAGTGTTCGTTTACATTGCTGGGAATGTTTACATCACCTCAACATACAAGCATTCACATTAGACTGGGGATCTTGACATAGCAGAGACTGATCAAACAGGTCAGTTCAAACATGTAAATGAGTTTTTCTTTTTTCAAGCGACTGAAGAAATTCTCAGCATTTCACCTGGCACCTAAACAACACAGCCATTTTTACCCTATACTTTAAAACACTCTTGTCAGTGAAGAGAAATAAAGATGGTAAAAGATCTGCACATAAACAAAGGATGCTTGAGCTGGCACAGTACGTCACGCCTGGTAGGCTGTGTTTTAGCTTATTCCTAACATGCAGGTACACCACACCATGAACAAGTTCAGCAGCATGTGTCAGACCGGCTACACAAGCATGGGGTCTCTGTCATGTCTGCACAATAGGACTGATGCTTTCTAAAAATACTGGACTCACTGCACAAGTACACTCTACAGTTAAGGCTGCAAAGGTGCTGCTTGATTGTTCTGGAGTTTTGGATCCATGGCAACCTGGTCAAAATCATTTCCCCAGAGCAAATACAGGAAAGCCCCAAATTCTATTCAGAATTTATAGTGAGAACAAGGTAAACAAAAAGCACAATAACTACAAACAGGACTTTTCCAGAGGAATCCTGGAGAAACGGCAACACCACCACCACCACCCCACCCCCCCCCAATCAATCCCTCAGCAGGAGTTAAGAGACAGGATCCAATTCTCCAGGCTCAACCATAAACCTGTTTTGTTCACTATGCAATTTCTAACATCTACAACAAAATAAGCAGGAATTTTACAGCCTGCTTTAACCATACAGCCCTGATTCAATTTTATTCTTCGTGTTGAATGAAACAACTGTTCTTGGGAAGAAGCCGCTGGTGAGTCATCAAGAACTGCATCTAAGGCGTACTAGGGGAACAGAGAGAGGAAAAAGGGTTTCTTAGGCAACATTTATTCTGCAACTTCCTCATATTTAAGCATTTCAATTCTAATATTCTTTTGTCATTAAGAAAAAAATAGTGCTTTGGAGTTTTTCAAATACATAATTTCTGTCATTTTAAATTTAAACTTCTGAAACAATTGCAATGACAGTGCTTATTCTCATATACTTTAATACCGAAATACTTTTACTGATAATTCTTTTTATAAAGAGCAGGAAATAAAAAATAGTTGAACATGGTTGAATCTTGTATTAGAGACCAGTTTACTAAATAAAATATTTGCTGCATAAGAAACATGTATGTTGCATGTAAATATTATTCTAATTAAATTAATTTGATAGTAGATGAAGGCACATTACTCTAGATGGCTAATCTAGGTTTGTATCCTAGCAGTACTTTGAGAGCTGACTATAAAGCATTGAATGGTAAAGTAAGTTTTGAGTAAACATATATTGGTTAAAAAAATTCTATTAAACTCTCCACTTCCTCCCCTTCCTGTCTCCCTCCCCTCCCAGGGGGTCGTTTTAATGGGTACATGCCTTTTGCTGTTGGAAAACAATAGAAAAAAATTGAAGAGTTTCACTTCACTTTCAGTTACTTACAACTGGAGATATTTCCCCATACCTTCTCACTTCCTCCTCTTTGAAAAAACAAACAAAACAAGAAAAGTCAGCCATCTGTCATTGATAAAAACAGATTAAATTAATAAAGACACAAGAGAAAACCACTAATTATAAGGTGCTGTGCTTCGCACATTCGCTATTGAGATTGAGATTCAGGGGCTTGGAACACCAGAAAGAAGGCTCCAAGAGAGGTTTCCTAGTGAGAAGTTCGCATTCTTCAAAAGAATAAGGGACTGGAGGAGCAGAAGGTGAAGATCATGGAAGCTGGGGATAATCCTGGAGCTCAGTGAGCTGCATAGAAACAAATGCCAAAGGCTGCCCAGGCAGTGGCCAGTGGGGCCCTGAGCCCGGCGGCTGAGCAGCTGCACTGCACAAATGCAACTTTCCACCCAACCCTCCTGACAGCAGCGATCTCCTGGCTGGGAAGGGAAGCAGAGGCTCAGTGAACCTAACACTGCAGCAGGGAGCAGAGAAAAAGCAGGTCAGTGCATGAAATTGTAAGGTCACATAAAAGCTCAAATCTTATTGTTTTTTAAATAAACCCCACTATCCAGATCTATCTACTGTGGGCTGCCATTCACCCTATTTCCCCTGTGACCCAATCCCCCTACCAATATGAAGAACTCTCCCATCACATTAGAATTGTGTACACTGGCTGTGTCTGCTCTAAAACCCAGTTCACTATCCCCTGCCTGGTAACTAAGGAAGTAAGAGCGGCATTCCCAGCTCTCCCCTCCTGTGAGTTAGGGATTTCTTAGAAGGAAATCTTTCTGAAGGCGCTCAGAGACAGAGGAAGTTATAGGATGCTCCACTGTTTCTCCCCACACCAGCAATCAAGGGACCAAGATGGGAGACGCTGGCATCCGAGAACATGCTTCTCCTCTAGGATGCATACAACTGAAATGTATCAATTTTATCTTCATAGATTGCTTTAATAACCAGGATATTTTCAATTTAATAAGTAGTATCTGGGAATACACAGAAAAGTATTTGGCATTTGAAATTATCTGTGCAAATACTTATTCTAACAATCTTCATATATTTTTCAGTGCTGAAATCCTCTTCATCCTGCTGAAATGCTGAATTGTCCAATTCTTACTTAAGCAACATATGCATTGAAAGCTTATTAAAAAAAAACACAACTGAAAAACAAAAGACAAAAAAAAAAAAACCCATCAACCCCTCAAAACAAGAGCACACCCCCCTAGACTCAATACTTTCCCCACAGTTATAACCAAAGACCTCCGGATATGAAAGGATAAATGTAAGCAGCTCTGGCAGACTGACCCACAGTCAAATGTCCTATCCACTAAGCAGCATACAAAGAATAATGAATACTTTTGGCCCAAATCAACAAAATACTTAAGAGTGTACTTGAATCGTTTTCTTGATTATAGACATTTTTGTAAATCTAGTTTAATACTGTCAGGTTTACTAGCAGTTTTCAAAAGTTATTTTGTTTGAATTTACTGCTGTACTTGAGTTTTCAACGCAATTTGGATCATAAGAGATGCCTTCCATTTTAACAGTTATGATCTGAATCATTATCAATTAACCAGTCAAGCCACAAAATGCTGACTCCTTTATTTCCCCCATCATTGTAATTTCCTAGAGGAGGAATTCAGTTAAACACAAAAGAGATATTTCCGTAATACAAGATTATAGACTACTACAAGAACAACCACCAATTTACAATTTGTAATGCCTAGATAATTTTCAAAACTTCATGTCTGCATTTTCAAAACCAGAAAGTATCATATATAGCAAGAAGATCAACTAAGTAACAATTAAAATAAAAGCTGTCACTGTCCACAGGAACCATGTCTAGTCACGTTTTCAGTCAGTCAGTCAGCTAGCTGAGGGTCATGTCATTATTTAGTTTCTGTAGAAAAAACACAAGTACAAAAATAGTATCAAAAAGCAACATACCTATTTTTATTTTTAAATATATACATTATAAAACAACCTTTACAACACCATATAAATAAGGCTTTTAATATATTTTATATATGCTTCTTTTGCTTTTAAAGAAGTACCTCTTTTTCTGAGCAGTGTGGGAAAGGCAGCAATTTTTCTGCAGTATACTGTTGATACAAAATATGGTTAAGTTTTTTTTATTCTGGAGTGTATTTCAACTGATACAGTTACTTTTTTTTTGAAACATTTTTGCATGGAAGTAAATCCTTATAAATATACATGTCAAATGTCAAGATTTTAATAAAGTTTTAACTAAAAAAATGAAAGGAAATAAAATCAGTGATGCAGAACTTACAGGACACAGATAGTAAAAGACAACAATAACCAAGTATTTAATCACAGAATAAGTGTTTATCCACTTAGTAACTAAGCAATTGTTAAATAACAACACATTTTTCAGAAGGTGAAAAATGCAGTTAATCCATTTGCTGCTGGTTAAAGCCAATCAGCAATGATTATTAAGAGCCACAGAATCCAGCCCTAGATATCTGTGTTTTGCATTTCTATTACAGTACTAGTTAGAAAAGAGCTGCTTTCTAAGGACTACTTGAAAGCTTTGTGAAAAATATTGTTTGTTTGTGGGGCGTAGGTTTTTTTGTGGGAGGGTGGGGAATGGTATTTAAATAGAATTACGAGGTTGAAATGAAGAGATTAATCAGATTTCCACAATACATTCTTCTGAAAGATACCAAATTCTCTTCCTCTTAAATTTTTGAGTGATATAATTTACACAACAGGCATCAGAGAACTGCAGTGAGGTTCTCATGAAATACTCAAAGCAATGCAAAAATCTGAGTAGAAAGCACAAGCTGGTTAACACCAAGAACATTAAAGATAGCTTCTGGTTTTAGCAACTGCCTGGAAGTAGGCACTGCAGTTGTCTTCTCAAGCCTACACTGACACAAAGCAAGATAGTTTAGTTTGAAGCGATTATTTCAGCCATTAATACTTACTTGGCATAAACCAGAAAACCTCACCCCAAAAAAACCCTCACTAGAACTTTAAGTAGTTAAGAGAGAACTTTATTGGTCTGCATTTCCATAATTTCTCTGCTACTTTTAACTACTCATATAAACAACTGAATTTTCATTGACTTGCAGGAGAGCCAGACCCTGCAAAATTCAGTTTAGTTTCAAATATTAATATGCATGTATTCAAATCCTCCTGATAAACAAAGGTTGTTGTAAGAGTAGATTGTTCTTACAATCAAGTTTACATTGCAAGAGCATTACCAGTAGCATACCATTACCAAAAAATGTTTAAGAAACAATTTTGTAAATTATACTAAAAAAAGATTATTTACATAAGAAAAACATTGGGGAGGAAAAAAACCTTCTAAAATCAGATAAAAGCTGCATTGAAGCAATAAATATTTTATTTAAATTGATCAATTTTCACATAGATTCTATTGAATTAACAGATCTTATCACAGATTTTAAATCAGAGAACCCTGTATAGAAAGTACTATTGCAGAAATCCAGTCAACTTGTTAAGAGATAAAAGGCAAGCAATACAGCAGGACTTTAGAAAGGATTTTATTTTAAGAGGCAACGACTTCTTTAAGTGAAAACTCACAGAAGTTTTAACTAAGGAGATTATTTCCTCCAGCTAAAATTCAAAAAGAAAAAAAGTTAACATTCCCACACAACAGCAAATGTGTATGTCTTACCCTTACCTTATAAGGGAGTTCAGGTTTCTAAATAGTCAATAATAGGTATATATTAGAATTCTTGAACTTAACGTAAAATATAAAGTAAGTTTTAGCCTTTTGAAAATATCATTTGGTGACCAACTTCACCTTTTGTCAGCAGGAGACCTTAAAGAATCAAAAAAATGACACTGGAAAAATATGTACTTGTGTATGTGTACACATGCGTGTGTTGTGAATAAAATCACTTCTAGACTGACAATCAGAAGAGAACCTCCCAGTCTTCTTTTGTTTTGTTAAGAAAGATAACAGAAGAAAAAGTAAGGATAAAAATTTTGGATGCATACGGTATCTATACTTTTCAAGTAAAAAGTAGTCAAGGCAAACCTGGTATTACATTATACTTTACATCACAGTTTCTCCTGTAGTGACCAAGAGGCTGAACTTTCATTATTGGAGGCCATGTTAAAAACAAACAAAACCTTTGTACAGAGATAAGAGCATGGGTACAAGTTACTTAAAATTGCATTCACCAGAGCTGCTTGTAAAAAAAAAAAAGTTTCAAATGAGTTTTAGCTACAATTCAATGCAGAAAAAGAAAGCTAGAAACTCATTTTTTTTAAACATCAAGTTGTGTAACAAACACTAAGGCCACCTTAGTAACTGCTGGTTATCAGAAGAACAACATGCAATTCCTTAGAAAAAAAGGAGGAAAAGAACACTGTGGGCAAAACCCTTCTGGCTTTGCAACTCCTGGGTCACAAAAAAAGGTACAAGGAGAGAACCTTAGAAGTAAAGCATTAATGTAAAGAGAGTCAGAATTTCATGCATTGTTTTCTTAATGAGTTAAAGCAAAACTGCATGTCCCCTATAAAGATAACACAGCTATAGAAATTATGTGGAAGCTACAATAATATTTGGCAGTTATTTTTGCAGAAAACAGGGTTTAGCCTTTCCTCTCCCAACTCTAATCCTCTTTTGGTAATAATTCTAATGTTAAAAGAAAATTAAAATTCTATAATTTGAATCAAACCAATATGTTAAAAGAACAAGTGAATTTTGGTCTCTAAAGCCTGTTAAACTTCTCTAGGAGCTCAGCCAGCTGTCATAGGCCATAAGCATCAACTAATAAATTCAAACACTAATTATCTTAAACATACACAACAGGCTCTGCAATATTCTCTTCACTGTCACACATTCCAGCTACACCTGATTTCTGAGAATCCAGATGACCCAAATACCACAGCCAGTGTCACCTTACAACCTTGCCTGTCCTTCCCATGTCCTTTTTTCATTTATCCCTTCCCTCCTCTGCCCTTCAAGGGCTGAACTCTGCATCTTTATCCAACATTATTTTGAGGGCACGTGTTTTTAATGAAAGAAAGACACGCACAAGCTCATCTCAGTTCCATTGTTTATTTTCACATACTCTTTTCAATGTTAACTGATATATTCTTATGTACATAAAGTGAGTATTTCTATGAACATCCAGACTGGTTCATATTTGTTCGAAAGTTATAAAAATAGATTTTTATGAAATTAAAGTGTACGTGTGCATATATAAACATACACACCCGTATATACATATATGTATACACACACGTATCAAATTAAATTTCAAGTTGTTAGCTAAAACTATATTTAAAATTTATCATGACATGTTCATGTCTAACTTCAAAATAGTTTGCCTATCACTATTTCAAGTAGTTGAACTTCAGTTAAGTAACAGCTCAGTTTAATTAACTGGGTACTCACCTGATCAGTAAGTTCTCTGTCGTTTGTTAGATTCTTCTGTAGGCGAGTCTGCCAACCTTACTTTAAGCCTGACACCATTCACAATCTTGCCATGTAACGCAGTTATGGCATCACTGGCACTTGCTCTGTCTGCAAATTTTGCATAGCCCACATTTTTTCCAGCCACAAGATAAACTTTTATCAAGTGTCCAAAACGACTGGGGGGAAAAAAGAAAAGAAGAAAAAGATGATTTACAGGTTTTGCTGAAACATAGATACCCGTTATCCAAACTGAAGCATGTATGATTTGGTAACTGCAAAAACTATATTCTCATATGTATGCTGTATTTTCTTGCGCTGCCCTCTTCCAGAGCTCCCACTTTTTGTATTCTCTTCTCTAGAATTCCAGGAAATTTCAGAAGTAAAATGAACCGTTCATAGGCAATGTTTTCTATGGAATATTACAGTAGAACCAAAGCAGCAGTGATTTAGCTCTTATTTAAAAGAACATATAAAGCTAATCAATACCATAGTCCCCAAACACTAAACGGCACTCCAGGAAAACCCAGAAAACCAAAAGAACAAAAAACCCCAAGCAAACCAAAAAGAACACACACGAACCAGCAGATAACTTAGAGGCTAAACTTTCATCTCACTTAAATGAACTTGCTTAGTTGTGATTAATCTTTGAAAAAGTCTCACTGAAGTGACACAGAAAGTCGTCATGAAAGTTTTAGGAAAAGACCCAGATTTCAAAGTCCTCAGAGATTCCTAGACAGTTCCTTAAAAAGCATTAAAAAAAAAAAAAAAAAAAAGAGTCTTCTTGCTTCATACTGAAGTTATACAAATGTCAAGACTAGGGTGCATAGCCTTTTTTCTTTCAGTATACCAAATAGGCACCATTTTCAATTCCACACGAGTGTATACCGTTTCTTTTCTTCTCCTGTGTCACGGATGAAAGTACTGACACGGTAATGATTTAGTAAGAAATCTAGATTTATTAATATCTAACAGCAATTTTTCAATACAAAATAATTCAGAAATACTGAGAGAAAGAAAAACAACTTATTCACAGATTCTAAAATTACAAGATCCACTCTAACTTACAAAACAGTACTGTAATAAACTATTGTAACTAATTTGCTAAGTTAAGCAAGTTGGGTGCTCTAATAAACTATTGTAACTAATTTGCTAGGTTGGGCAAGTTGGGTAGGTACACTTGAATGATCTGTAAATGTTAAACAATTAAATGTAAAGTGTGCCATTCAGATTGGAACAATGTAACCATGTCTCAGAAACCCCACCTAGAGCTGATATGTAACTGCTGTTTGCAGAAAAGCCCACCAAAAAGATGAGATCATGAGGCTTTTAAAAGATCCAATAGGAGAAAAGTGCGCCAAGAGACCAAGGCTTCGAGACTTTCAAAAGATCAAATAGGAGGAGGACACGCACCCCAGCAACTCAAATGACCCAATGGAGAAGAGCAGGACAACTATCTGACAGGAGGAGATTGGTTAGAGAGGATGTCACAAGAGTATAAAAAACGCTGGATTTGGAACTCGATGTGCGTGTGGCAGAGTTGCGGCTCTCCATGCACCCAGTGCTGCTTTGCCTATTGCTTCCCACGCTAAATCGATTGAACCCAAGTAAAACTATATATATTTTTATAAAAATTGGCTATGTCTTATTATAACAGTACCTTAATTTATACATATGTACATGCGCATACACAAAACGGGCATATACATACAGAAACAAAAGTGTTTTGTGTTCATTCTGCTGAATCCAAAGAAACACAGAAACAAGGATACCTACACACACTTCCCCCCGCAATAAACTGAGAAAGAACAGGTGAAAGAGAAGTGAGCTCAAAGAAAATTTCCCTCTCGAGATTAAAGCAAATACTCCCAATGCCTTGGCATTCCTCAGTGGGCAGTTATTGAGACTCGAGCCGGTGGACTTAGCCCTGGCCTTCTGTCTGGAGCAGATGACACCTTAAGGGTCTTGGTACTTGAGAGGCATCCCAGCTTAAGGAAGATGCTGGTCACAGGCCCACTGCGATCCAGAAGAGCTCAAAGGGTCTCTCTGGTGGTTGCAGTTAATAGGGTCCAAGATAATTGACTTTTGTCAAATACCTTTTGGTGCCTTCCGGCAGTTGCACAAGAATTTGATGAACTTGCAACTCTGCTATAGTTCTGTCTGACCACATCCCAGGAACAGGTGTGCCAGGCCATCAGGAGATGATGGGCCATTATACCCATTTCAGAGCAACCGAGAGGGGCAGGAGCCAGGCTCCTTAATGTTATCAGTCCTTATCTCCACAGACTGGTGTATAGCTGGGGGGGATGTGGATGGAATCACACTGATCAGCCCAACAAGGAGGGACAGGGAAGGGTAAGAATTGCACCACCACATCCTGGTGCTTTGAAAATGTTTTGGCTTTCCAAAGATGTATTGCAAATGCCAGCTATTAGAAAAGTGAAATGTCTTTTTCTTCAAGAGAATAAATAATATAAATCTGTAATTCAGATGTTCTCTAGTATTTTATTTTAAAGAGGGCAAAAACTGTCGCTGAAGTCTTTGCTCCTCATAGGGAGGTAGTGTGAAAGGATGGTTGAAATAGTATCAGTAAGATGCAAACTGTAAAAACGTCTCAGGATGCATGAGAAAAAAACCTCCCTATAGCTGCTCCCCTAAATTACTGTGGAAGTTTTATCAAAAGACTTAAATTCCCTACAGATGTACAACAAAACGCCAAATTAATTAGGCCATAAGAACCAGAAGTACTACAGGTTTTGGTTAAAAAAACATTACAACCTAGACATTTTACTTCAGATTACGTCAATCAATAATAAAGCTACTGTACTGATGACATTGCATCTATGCTTCAAGCTGAATTCCATTACATAATTGTTTCAAAAAGCAACCGTTACCTATTGATCACTTATTACTTACTGATCATTGTGCACTGTCTTTTCTGGAAAGAGTTTTCATGATGATAATCTTCATTTTCAACATTTATTTTAAATATTTCCTAGTTATTTTTTTGGTTAGAGAACACATTCTTAAATGGAGTCTTACCAGAACACATCCTCCAATACATTTACAGGTAAAGGGTGGGGATGAAAGAGTATGAAAAGCCTTTCCTTCACAGAAGTGTCAGGTGGAACCTTTTTTTTGTGTGGTGGAAGTATGGCATCTGTTTGGGGTTGAAGTAACTGTGACCCAGAAGTTCCTCCAAATGCCTGCTGAAACAAACAGAGAGAAAAAAGGCAAGTATAAATTAACTGATGAAGGGGGAAGTCATTACACCTTATTTACAATTTTTGTTCCATCACAGGACACGAGTTCTCATCTTGTTTACTTTGCTTATTTCATCAAATTGGACAATAAATCCAAGTAGGATCAAACTTTATAGGGAATAAAAAAGTACAAACCAACCAGAGGTACATCTTAAAAACACAGCATCTAGAACAGTTACAGAAGGGAGCAGTGTTCTTTATTGACATACCTGGTTTCTTACAACAATTCAGAAGAATATTAACAGCATCCTTTACATTAACTTACAGAAGGTGTCCTATACTGTTGAACAACTGCACTGTTATTCCGCAACACTGATGACACATGTGCTGTTACCAGCTGAGTTGCCATTTTTCTGATGAGGCTGAAAGCAGAAATGATAATAAACTCTTTTAAAAGAAAGAGATAAGTTACAGTAATTTCAAATTCAGCAATATAAGAGTCTTAACACATAACACTCTAGACATGATCTGACATGTCTAGATTATCTAGATTCATTTAGGATGAAACTAAGACAAAATATTCACTGCAGGAGCACACCTAAGCTGCTCTAACTCATAATGGGTATTCAAATCACAGGAACAGATTGGAGATGGTCACAGTAAAACCTGATGACCTCCACACAGTGGGGATATCGGATCCTCAGCATCCAACAGTTTTACTCTATGTATGTACATCCCAAGGCTACCACTTACAGAACTGCAAACACAACCAGGAGATCAAGGAGATAAATCTTGTTTTAGTACATAAACCTCATCAAAAACATTGCTACATATTACAGAGACATTTACAAAGGTTCTTGCCAAATCTTTTTCCAATGTATTTTAATCTTTTCTTTATCAGAGACTAGTAAGTTTTAAAAGGCTTATTCTAAACTATTAAAAAAACCCCAACCAAAACACCTACATTTCAGAAAATATTATCTACAAGTATGAAGGAAGATCACAGTGACGTTGCTGTTACTTATGTTAAAAATGTACTTATTTTAAAATTTGCTCTCCAGAACACAACTTAAAACTTTCTATCTTTATGTATGGTTACTTACTCTGAGCTATCACTCCCATCTTCTAGGAAAATGACAGTTAATCGATTTCCAGGAGGATACTCAAAACCGTGTAATTTATACTTGGCATATATAGCTGATGCAGCAGTACTGTACTGAATCACAGCGTATCCTACAAATACAGTGTACAGTTTCAGTACAATACAGGTAAGCTACACTCATATAAAGCAACATGATTAAACTGCACACTAGTCATGGATGATACAAAATTCTAAAAGTATCTTTACCACACATTACATTACTTAATAGCAACATCAAGAAGTATTTGTGAAGAAAACTTCAATGGAATTAACTAGTGACAGATCAGCTATATTTATGCTAACTTGAAAAGCTGCTAATAAAGCAACATAAGTAAAAACATGTCTCCTCTCCTAACCCTGAATTAGAAACAACAAACATCCATAGTTTCATTTAAAAATGCAATTATCCCATCAACCCTGAATCTCAAGTATTGTAAAGTGGTATTTTTACTCTTAGACTCATTTCCATTTCAAAACTTCTTGGAGAAGAGACCTCTTTCACATTTTTCTCAGCAACAGCAAAACAAGACTGAAATCAAAACAATCCTTCCAATACAAAACATTATTTGTTTTGGAATGACTTAATGCAGTTTACTCATGTCAGCTTCTGCACATACACACTTATCTCAGTCAAAACTGAAAAGATCTGTTTAGAGAACATTTAACCTATGTGTCTAATAATTTTTGAAACTTTTTCCCCATTTATTGTGCCCAAAACTATTAATTTGATCAAATCCCACTTCTCATGGTTTTGATTCTGTCCTTCTTGAGATATTACCTGAAAATAAAGGTGTTTAAGGCTATCTGTAAACAGGGGTTCAAACAAAACTGAATTTTTAGGCTTATGCATCAGTGTTAGCATCAACCATCGATACATAAAACATTAATTCTTATCAACGTACTGTAATTTGCAATGTAAATGAGTTGTAGTACAATTAAAAGGCGTTCCCTTCAGACAAAGAAAAAAAAAAAAAAATGTTTTTACACTTTTACTTACCACTATTGGTATGAGGATCTCTCTGAACATCACAGTATTCCAGTCCTGGAACTATATCAAAGAGGGCAAACAGCTGCTCTTGGATAAAGGGAAGCCGCGATACCACTGACAGACGTTTGGAGACTGACTCTTGAATTCTGCTCTCATTTTTTTCAAAGCCACAAAACTCTGGCTGTCCACCTCAAGAATCAACATAAAAATAATTTGAGTCATCACAGTAGCATGACTTCATTTCATAGCTATTTTTCATTCAACTTCTAGAAGTAACCTGCCAATTATATACTAAGGGTGACATGTTCATTTCATCAGTGCAGGTCACAAAACAATCGGTCAACTAGAGTAAAGGAAGACATGAAAACACAGAAATGAAATGCCTTGCTTACTTCTAACTTCAACATTCAATCTACTATTTAAATGTTGACCTAAGCCCCCAATAGCTTCCCTTCTTCCAAACTGCATTCTTACTTTGTGACCACACTGAAAAGACTACAAATCGTTTTTAGTATAAAAAGTTGTGACTTACAAAATGGAAGTGTATTTCCTCTTGGTTCTTGCCTTGTGTTATTGCTATAGTAATCATGTTCAAAAGGCTCAGATGACTTATTTTTAGGTTCAGCCAAAATGGCCCTGTAGCCTGAAAGAAAGAGTCACACATATAGCAACAACTCAACATCTAAATTATCTGATCAGATCTGCATTCTCAAAGCACTGTATCTAGAAACATATTTAGAAAATCCAGTAAGTGCTGGCTTTAGGAAAATAACTAATCTGTATCTCTTGCACTCTGCCATAATAATTGTGTGGAAGTTATCAATTTATACAGAGAGCTACTCCTAGTCACAAGTTAAACACAACAGAGACTACTTGCTGTGACAGTAACTGAGCACTGGCACAGTTATTCAGAGAGGTCGTGGCATCTCCATCCTTGGACATATTCAAAAGCCTGGTCCTGAGCAACCATGGTGCCCATGTGACCGTGCTTGAGCAGAGGGGTTGGACAAGACGACCTCCAGCGGTCCCTTCCGACCATTCTGTGATACTTGGCAGGATTCAGAGACGCTCCAGAGGCAATCACTTGAACTTCCATGTTATAACAGCAGTTTATGTATGTTCTGCATTGATCTAGACTTTGCTTTTATGAACGAAATAGATATTACTCTCAAGCTATCCAACAAATCCCATTTTAACCTCACAGCAAAAAGGAAATAAAATGTAACTGCTAGTAATCTCAGACTCCTATTCCTATGCAAGAATTGTCACAAACACAATTTTTGTAGAACTATATGACAGATATGATGTAGAACCACCACATACATTACTGGAGGAAAAAAAAAAAAAGAAAAAAGCACCACATAAGAACAACAAAAAACAACCACACCCACACACCAAATTGTTTTGTATTTGCAATTAAGTGAACATTTAACAGGAGGTTGGATTAGAAGGCTGCTGTTAGGTTTCCCCTGAAGCCTTTCTTCTCCTGGATGAGCAAACCCAGTTCCCTCTGTTTCTACTCAAAAATCATGTGCTTCAGCCCCTGATGACCTTGGTGGCCTTCCACCAGACTCACTCAAATTCTTTAACACCTCTTTGGTACTAGAGCATAACTGACAAATGGTTGGTCATAAAGCATCTTTCATTCTGTAACAGGTTAATCATGACATTAAATGAAAACAAAAAAGAAACCACCAAACTTCAATTAGGATTAATTTGTTCTTAAATAAGTGTAATCACAACAGAAGCCCTATGGATTATCAAATATATTTTTGATTAAAAATTCATATTCCCAGGGATATATTAAAAATAAGTTTTCCTGTGTATGAAGCCTACATTACAGGCCAATAATAATTCATGAAAGAAAACTCTGTATCTATTTCCAAACTCTTTTCACTGATCTTACTTGCAATTTGGTCCTGCAAGAATGAGGTCAGGCAACTGTTCTCAGTGAATGTTAATAATACTATTTTTTTATTTGCAGTGGAACTTTATCTCATCATAAATAATTTACCTATAAATAAAACAAAAAATTAAGGGAACATTAACAACAATACACACTTATCGTGAAACACTTAAAAAAAAGAATGCAGTCAGATTCTTACTTCGATCACACTCTTCAATTGCTCGGGCAGCTTGCGATGGTTTTAAATACCTCACATAGCCCAAACCTTTACTTTCTCCAGTAGTCTTGTTTTTAATAATGCTGCAATATTCAATGTCTCCATACATCTAGAACAATTAAAAAGCATATTAATTACAATACCTGAAAATGCATTAAAGTTCCATGTGTTAAGACCTTCTGATAAATTAAGACAAAAACGATTTTAACAATTAACAAACAGCAAATCAGTACCTTAAACTTCTCACGTAGATCTTCCTCTGTATAGGACTTTGGTATCATAACAAAGATTCGTGTAAGCTCTTCATCTTCGACATCTCGATGGCTTCCAGAAGCTCTTGATTGTGCAATAAATACCTAATGAAATAATTACATAGGCAGTAATTATTGGAGAACAGGTCTTAACCACATATCAAGAAGCAAGAAGAATAGTTTGTTTTAACAAGTTTTTGTATTTATCTTTCACATAAGCTATCTTTCCTAACATGGAAAAAAAGCACGTCATAGATGCATCTATGATCAGAGATAAGACCTACAAATATAATACACCCCAAATGGTTTCCCAAACAGGACAGGGGCCTGCAGAAGTTCTCACTAGGGATAATGAAGAATAGTCAGGAGTATCAAAGCCTGATTCAGCAGCACTTCTAATGTCACAGGTCGCACGTGAGACAGGAAAAAACCTGCATTACCTCAACGGGCCTAGTATAGCAATAGTAACAAAAAATAAGCAAGCAAACAAATTAAAAAGCCTAGCAGCTTATTAAAACCTTGCTACTGCAGTTCATTGCTCAGCTGGGCTGAGGCCTGCAGGTCTAGTGCTCTGTGAATGTTCATAACTTCTCACGTCTATAACTGTTGAAGTCCCTTTTAATTACTGAAATAAATTTAATCTCAGAAGTGCACCCCAGAAGACAACCAGGAAAAAAAAAAAAAAACAAAAAAACCCAAACCAAGGAAATAAAAAAAATACAATCTTCAAAGTAAGCCCTTTATGCAAAAGCAGCGACTGATTTCACAGAGTTCTTAAAATTATTTTTCTAATGGTCATGCAGGAGAGTAAGGAATACAACTCTGATCTTTCATCTTCCAATGGCAAGTTCTTCAGAAAAGATTTTACTGACTCAATCGCATTTTCAAAGGAAACACATGGAACCTTCTTTCACTGTTTAAGGTCATTCATATCTTCTTAGTACTTGGGGAATGTAAAAACAATTCAGGAGGCTGAGAGCTGCCCTCCAGCTCCATAGATAAAGCATCATTATTTTGGAAAAACAGTACACAAGCTACAAAACCCGTATGAAATATACTTTCAAAGTCAGGTCTACTTATTCACATCGATCCTGCTTACAACATCTGCACTGCTTTAGAATATTTCATAGACTCCCTCAAGGTTACCAAAAAAAAATCCCCCAACAAAGCCAAACCACAAAAAGACCCAAACCAAACAAACCTAGTTTCCAGGTACTGCATTTTCCTCGGGCCTGTTGCAGCTTATGCCTCGGGTGGGAACTTCAGGCAAGGGTGGGACCGGCTGCATCTCCCCGCGGGAAGCCCCGCCAGCCCCGCCGCCCAGACGGCCGAGAGCGCCAGCGCGGCGGGAAGGCCCCGGGCGCGGGCCCGGGCCCCGCGCTGCCGGCGGCGGCTGGCTGCCAGCCTGCCGGGCAGCGCCAGGCGGGTCTCCGCCGCCCCCCGGCCCGACCCCCAGCCCCGCCGAGCGGCTGCCCCTCGCCCCGCGCAGGCCAGCGCCACGTCCAAGCGGCAAGCTCGGGGCGCAGCGGCCGCGGCCTGCCGCCCTCCGCGGCCGCCATGCTGGGAGAGAGCGGGGGAACCGCCCGCCGGGCCCCGCTCGCTCGCCCCCCGCCCGGCCCGGCTCGCCGGCAGGAAGGGGCCGGCGCGGCCCGGCGGCGGTACCTTGATGGGCTTGGTGTCGGGGACCAGGCTGCGGCCGTGCATCTCCTCCATGGCCCGGCAGGCCTGCGAGCTGCGGGCGAACTTGATGAAGGCGATGCCGCGGGACTCGTTGGTGCGCTTGTCCCGCAGGAGCCAGATGTTCTGGATGTCCCCGAAGGGGGCGAAGCGCTCCCGGATCACCGCCTCCCCGGTGTCCTTGCCCAGCACCACGAAGACGCGGCTGTTGGGCGGCTCGTCCAGGCACTCGGCCGAGAGGCGGAAGCCGCTGCCCTCCTCCATTGCGGGCTCCCGAGCGGCTGGCGACCGTTGGCTTTTCTCGAGCGCCGGCGGGGAACGGCCGCAGCGCCCTTTCCGCCGGGGAGACAACATGTCCTCCCCCCGCCCCCGCCGCGCCCCTCCCGCCGCTCCGCGCCCAGTCAGGGCCGCGGCCTCGCCTGCGGCGGGCGGGGCTCCCCGGCCGCCCCACGCCGGGCTTCAGCGCCGGCTGCGGAGCGTCGCCGTGGGCCGGCCTGCGCGGCGCTCACCGCGGAGGGAGCACCCCGTGCGGCGGGAGCGCCGCCGGGCCTGCCCGGGACACCGGCGTGGCTCCCCCGGGGGAGACGGGCACCTGCCCCGGTGCCCCGCCGGGCGGGCGGGAGGGAAGGGCTAAGCGGAAAGGAATCGAGGAGAGCGCTCCCGGGCTCCCCGCTCTCCGCCGGCAGCGCCCGCGGACGGGAGGAGCCTCCCGAGGGCAGCGGGGCCAAGCCCCGGTCAGGCAGGGCCACCTGCAGCCGGCTGCCCCGGGCCGAGTCCGGGCGGCTTTTGAATGTCTCCAGGGAGGGAAACTCCACCACCTCTCTGGGCAACCTGCGAAGCGCTCAGTCACCCTCCCTGGAAAAGAAGTGTTTCCTGATGTTCAGAGGGAACCTCCTGTCTTTCAGTTTGTGTCCATCGTCACTGGTCCTGTCACTGGGCACCACTGAGAAGAGTCCGGATCCATTTTCTTCATTCCATCCCTTTATCTATTTATATGCACTGATGGGATCCCCCTGAGCCTTCTCTGCTAAAGAGTCCCAGGTCTCTCAGCCTTTCCTCATAGGAGAGATGCTCTGGCCCCTTAGTCCTTTGTGGCCCATTGCTGGACTCTCTCCAGTATGTCTGTGTCTCTCATACTGGGGAGCCCAGAGGTGGACATGATACTCCAGGTGTGGCCTCACCAGTCCTGAGTAGAGGAGAAGTGTCATCCTTGGTTCTGCTGGCGACATTCCTCCTAATGTAACCCAGAATAGCAGTATCCTTCTTTGCCACAATGGCGCTGCTGGCTCATGTTCACCTTGGTGTCTACCACAACACCCAAGTCTTTTTCTGCAAAGCTGATTTCAGGCAGTCACACCCTCACACACACACACACACACACAGGCCCAGCATGTACTGCTGTGTGGGGTTGTTCCTCCCCAAGTGAAGGATGCTGCACCTTCCCCTGTCCCTTTTTAAACTTCTTGATGCTCCTCTCAGACCATTCTCCAGCCTGTCTAGTCCATGGCAACATGACCCTTTGGTATATTGACCACTCCTTCCAGTTTTGTACCCTGTGTCAATATTTCCCTAACATACTCACTTTTGCTGCAATAATTTATTCTTAAAGGGCCTCCTTCAACCAGAGACTCACTACATGATGACCCACCTCCTTTGAAACAGCACTAGTGTCATACAGAGAGAGTTCCTCCATGAAGAAACCATTTTCAAGGCCTTTGCTGATACAGGCAACAGTGGGGCTTAACATGCATCTTGTGAACTCTGAGAATCCAGAGACCCAGGGAACTCGATGTATTTCATGGGAAACAAACACAAAAAATATCCAAGAAAAATAACTATCTGTAGGAAAACAAGCACACAGCAGTGATGGGTGGCTCGCTGGGCCTAGGAGGGGTGGCTGGTGCCTGGGTATCACCAGAGAGGACCAGGATGGCCTTGCCTTCTGTTTTGCTGATTAAGGACACCAATTAAACTCAGACACCAGAGTGAAAAGAGTAGGCGTATTTTACTGGTGATAACTAAATAATGTAACAGAGTAATACAGAAAACATACAGTAAGAAAAGGCAGAAAAATGCACCTAAAGCAACAAATAAGAAAATACAGGGTAATGCATCAATCATTACTACATGAGAGAGAGAACAGTGATTAACAAAGATCCATCACCACTTGCATATGTTACCATCATCCAGACCCACGGTTGCTGGGCAGCCCCGGTTACAGCGAGGGTTTGGACAGCCTGTCCTGGCAAGTGGGAAAAACTACGTGATGCATCCATCTGTAGGTGAGGCATCCAAAGTCACTGCAAGTGAGTCCAGCCTTATAAACTAGAGATCAGCAAGCCAGAATAGCTGGCACCTTTGTTTTGAATGGAAAATTTCTGGATTCATTCTCCTGTTGGATTCCACCCAAAGCCTGGCCAGGGCTCGGCGGGGGCGGGGCGGGGGAACCAAGGGAGTTTCCAACAAGGCCAAACATTTGGGTTCTCAGCCTTGAACAAGGCTGAGAAAGGAAAGTTGGATACATTCTCTCGGCCTTTCGTCCTCACTACTGATTATGCTCTGTCTAAACTGTATCTTTCGCTGGTGAGTTTACATATTTTGTTAGTGACTACATGCTAAGTTAGCAGCTTTGGCTCAGGGCCTGTTGTTCAGGCTTCAGTACTTCAATGCTTTAGCACTTTTTACATCAGCATGAGTTGTTATAACTTAGTACAATACCTATTAGCACAATGGTTATCAGCTATAAATATACAGGATTCATCTATAGGTCAAATCTGTCTTGGGCCTGTTGTCCAAGCCTTAGCACTTCACCTTCCGCACCCTCCGAGGGCCAAAAGGTGCTCAACTGTCCTTTGTTCCCTGGCGGACACGGGCCCGAGGGCAGCCCTGCCTCCCTGTCCGGCCGTTGCCACTGGAAATCCGCCTCACCATGAACGTGTCCCAACAGGCACAGGAGGCGGGTTGAATTCTACAGTTCTGGAAACATTCTAAGTAACACTGCGACCTACAGGGAAATCCTGAGTTGCGTCTGTGTTTTAGATCAGCCTTCTAGACAAAAGTATGTTAACCACTGAAGTAGCTCTAGAATAGCAATCAAGACATTTAAAGCTCCCTTCATGTCCAAAGATAAGAGTAACAAATATGAATTCTGCATCTCTCAGAGATGCAACAAAACATGGTGCTTTTTCCGAATTGTAAATTGGATAACTTAACAAAATTTAATTTATGATCATCAGCAACCAGACCATGTTAAGAAATTGTGCAGTTTAACAGACTTACAGACTTACCTTTAAAATTAAGTCTGGGTCAAATTTTCATTACTTTGAGACACAGTATCTTTTATTACCATGCAAGACAGAAATATTTTATGAAATTGTAGAAGGAGATTATAAATGCGACTAATATTGAACTTTTCTTTAATATTGTTCAAATTTCCTTTTTTAAAAAAGATTTTTTACATACATCAAAATGGGTTGAAAAAGGCAAGAGATATTTATTCAGAAATGTTTGCAGTGCCACACAGTTGAAAAAGCTGGAAAGCACAAGACAGGACCAAATGTTTGGGGTTTCTTTGGCTGCAGAACAGGACAAGCTGCAAGATTTTCTTAGATGCAAACAAGAACAAAGGTAAAACTAACTGGTGACATGGATGAGGTGCAGTGTTGGAGGGGACATCTATGAAAAAAAATCTTTTTCTTTAGAAGTACAATAGACACAGTCACAAGGAGTTACTCTCACAACTGTTTACTTTGCATTACTGCAGATGAATGTGAACTATAGTTTCAGAAACAACAATCCTCGATCCCTATATTAAAAATACGTTTTATTCAGCACACCAGGTCAGAAGATACAGAGCTTTACAAAAACTTTGTACTATCAATACGCAGATTTTAGTTTCTGTTTCTTAAAGATGCTTCTAGATTTTGTTTGCTGGTCACTACCCTCTACTGGCATCGTGATGAGCTGCAGTTGTTTTGCTCAGAACACTTAAGTGAATACCATCACCTACTAGTAAGCTATGACTTGTGTTTTTCATGCAGACAGGCCTGAAAAGCAGTGGAACATCTGAAAATGGAAAGTAATTCTGTGTTTCACTAATTTTATTTATATTATTTGAATATAAATTATATTATTTGAATCAAGCTATTAATTACAAATACAGTCCTGGGGGGGTTTTTTTGTTGTGTTTTTTTTTTTTTTCTGGCTACTAAGGTGCTTTAGGGATTGTTCTGTGAAATCCCTTCATACAAAACATCAGCATCTATTAACTATATTTTCTCATTAAAAATTTAGTGAGCAAATCATACTAATGTTAGTAGAAGTTCTTAAAAGAAAACCAAGAAAGTGATACCTAAATCTGCTTTAGACAATGGGAAGAGTCAACTCTGGACAGAAGAGAAACTTGAAGATGTCGTTATAGGTATTTCAATAGTCTTCAATACAACGGTAGGCTTCTGTTGACAGAGACAGGTTTTATCAGGGTTGGAAGGAAACACTAATGGTTTTTCAACTTCTGTCAAGACATTCCAGGAACTGGCCACTAACAACCCTTTTTCTAATGCCCTCCAATGGAGCACAGTCATGATGGATTTCATGTCAATCTGTAGATGCTCATTGTCAACAACTGTATGAAATTAAAGTCAGATCTTCTGGATACTGGAATGACAAAGACACCCAGTTTAAAAGTAGTAAGTAGCTGTATGTGAAATGCTGACAAGAACTGAAACTCTCCATGATGCAAAAAGGATTTATATTTGACTTATTAAAGTAACACAAAGACAATGTATATCTTGTGAATTTTATATTACGTATCATTTCTGCTCACATTCCTCTTGGATTCTAGGCACATTATGTTCAGGACATCACACCTTTGATTTGAGAGCATTGATATTTTCATAAATATATGACATTGGGCCACCTTGTATTTTACTATGTTTTCTGTTTTTCAGGAGTTGTCTGGAGTGAGAATACACTGATGGAGTATTTGGAAAACCCTAAGAAACACATTCCTGGTACAAAAATTATTTTTGCTGGAATTAAAAAGCAGAATGAAAGAGCTGATCTTATTGCATACTTGAAAAAAGCAACTTCATGAAACATTGCTGTAGCAGTTGTGAAGTCAGTGAAAAATGTTTTGAATTTTGACTAGCTCCTATGTCAACTTTTAGAATTTTGATGTTAGTCACTAGGGACTGGCTTTAGCAAAATCAAATAAGGATATGTTTTAAGATGCTATGACCTAATAAATAACATTGGAAGGTTATTTATTTATTAATTATTTATATTATTTATTTTGCATTATTTATGCATTATTTATATTGTGTTATACATTTCATAGACCTTTGTGTAGTGTACTACAGAATTACTGTTCCTCTCTATAAGGAGACCCAAGATCCCAGTTCTGCAATTAGCTATTCAAACACCAACTGAAACTATTATTCAGCTGTGGCTATGTAAATAAGAAAGTGCCTGTAAGTACTGGGATTGACAACTAAATGAAGGTTTTCTTTTGGAAAAAAAAAATCCTTGTCATTATCATCAGTAAAGGAAAGTCCCATATGCAGTAGATAACAAAACATAGTCTTACATTAAAAGAACTCTATATAAGGATGAGGGGAGTGGAATATCAGGAACATCAGATATTTTCAGGGGAAAGTAACCTTTTAGTAGTGATGTTGACCTAAAAGAATCTTGAGGAGATACCTGAACACCCATGACCTTTAAGGTTTAAAAATATAACCCCACTCATCCTATTGTTAGTGTTCCTTTGTGTATTAAAGCCCCATAATCAACTACCAGTCATTTTTCAGTTGTGGATCTTTTTTCTCCATCTGAGGCTAATATATTAAAGTATCCTTATCCTCTCCCATGTAGAATAAATAAAGAGTAACTAGCTTGAGCAAATGATAGTAGCAGATATTTTCACCAACAGTAGAGGACTGATGAAGATGATTACAACCCTCAAAAAACCCTCCTCATGAATCTCTACCACTTAAATTGTGATTTACAATTTAATTATCTGTTTACAGAGATGTAATAGGTTAAAACATACTTCACTCAAGCAAGGTTTCCTTATGGCATCGCAGAAAGGAGCATTAGTACAAAACTAATTTGCTACAGTGCCTATTCCCAGGTACTCATTTTATTGGTATTGTTCCAATGCTTACCCACCAGGGGCTTTAACTGATTGTCTTACAGTGCTCCATAGAGCTGAACTGCTGTCTTTAAGTAAGGGAATAAGCAAGAATTGGGTAAAAAGTTCTGTGACATAACTGGATGAGTACCTGCCTTTTTTTCTTTTGTGCCATAGCTGTAAGATACTTTCTCCTTTCAGTTTAATAGTTGGGACCTGTTCTGTTGACTGTTTAGACAACTAAAGCATCTGCCTCAATGACAAAAATTTTCTCGAGTGCTTGTCTCAATTGCATTTTGAAGAGTGATGTGCCACTGCCTTCCTGAATTAAAAAAAACCAACATGCTCCACCTGAGAAATGCACTGACATTTCTCCTTGGGATTCTTTTAGGGCATCTCTGTATGTCTGTGCCCAAGACCAGGTGAGACCGGCTAAAGCCTGCCTTGCTCTCCAGGTTGGCTTTGTGCAACCACATGACAAAAGGTGCATCATACATAAAATGCATCAGATATAAGCTGCCTGTACCTCACTGCAGCATACCTCTAGAATGACAAAGACAGCACAATCCCATGGCATGGACAGAATACACTTGCCTTTTTGGCCCTCCCACGAAAGGTCACAACTAATCTATCTCCGGCCCACAGATGAAGCTGCAGCCCAGAGTACAGTGCACTTGCTTTACTCACGCTGCAAGCAGAGGTGTGCCAGAACAGACAGACCTAAGCTTTCTCCTAACATCCACGTGTGCACACCAGGCCAGGCTCCTGAAGCAGTTTTACTGTGACAGCGTGTTGAAAGGCTGCACAAGTTACAGTACAGAAAACCCCTGTGATCATCTTTGTCATATTTTATCTTTAAAAGAGAGGATTATAGTTTATACAGAGATTTGGGGTTGCAGAGTTCTTTACAATTAAGGTGTTACAGTCAATTGTTCACTATGTATTTTATGCAGACAACTGTGTTTCAAATTCCTTCAGTCTTGACTCTCATTTGAGAGATTGTCGATATGCAGATTTTTACTGTAATCAAATCCCATGCATCAAAACTCAGCAAATAAAGATGCCTCAAGACTGAAGAAATGGTAAGGGAAGATCTTGTTTATACCTAGACTTATGGAAACGCTACATTGCTTTAAGTGTTTACATACAGAACTGCTACACAGTAACCATTTTGTAGTAAACACTGGTGTGAGTGCTCAGACCAAACCTTACTGTAGTGAGATGGCAAAAATTATTTACACACAATTATTTCACTTGTATACAGATGTCTAAGGCCCTTGCTTGAGAGCTTGGGGTACTTGCCAGCTGGGCCTTCGGCAGCTTATGCGATTTCTTTGTGTAAGTGGAGTGTTTGTGCCAGTGTTGCAAAAGCACGAGCGCCCCTGGAAAGGCCAAGCAGCAATTAGCGGCTTCGGGCAAGCGGGCACCCTTGGAGGGTGATGGCGAGGCAAGCGCAGCCGAGGGCCAGCAGCCGAGGGCAGCCCCTGGCAGCACGGGCAGCGGTGTGCAGGTGACAGCGTGGGTGCCCTGGAGAGCGGGGGTGACACCCCAGTTGTGTCCTCCCGAGAGCGGGGCCTCCACCCACGATGTGACAGCCGCTGGCGCAGGCTGAGGGGGCTGTGCCTGCTGCCACGCGTGAAATCCCGTTACTTCACAGCCCCGGCAGCGTGGCAGCAGCGCGCCGGCAGCAACGCTTCAAAGATTAGTATTTCAGTCGCCCTTGCCGAGACGCGCCTGCAGTTTCATCCCCAAGCTACCTGTACGGAAAGAGCTCAGCTTCTCCAGAGGTGCGAGCAGCAGGGGGACCAGCCCCTAGAGCGTGTCCTCCCACATCCCCGCTTGCCGCCCCCTCGCCCGGGACGCCGCTCCCCCCGCAGCCCACTCGCCGCGGGCGCTACAGCCGCCCCCCCCCCCGCGCCCCCGGCGAGTCAGCGGCGACACGGTGCGGCTGCCGGGAGCGGCTGCCGGGACAGCGCCTTCCCCGCCGCGGCGGCCCGGGCCGGGCCGGCCCCTCCTCCGCCCCGCAAGCGGCGGGGGCCGCGCCCCCGGCCCCGGTTGGCCGCGCGCCTGCGCGTCCCCCCCGTCCGCCCGCCCCGTTGCCGGGTGGTGCCGTCGGCGGCGCGGTTTCTCAATGGAGAGCCGTCCTCCTGCGGCAGCTCCCTGCGCGGCGGGGGGCGGGGGGGCCGGGAAAGCAGAATGAGAGCCCACCGCGGGGCGGGGGGCCGGCACCGGGCTCGGCCGGCCAGGCGGCAGCGGGGGAGATGCTGCCCAGCCTGCCACAGCGCGGGCACCGAGACCGGGAGGCGAAATCCTTTGTCTGTCGCTTCCTAAGCAGTCTGCGGGAGCCCCGGCACCTGCACGGAGCCCCTCGTTACCCCCGGCTGCCGCGGGAGAAGCGGCAGCCCTCTGGGCACACGCACGGAGCCCTCCCTCCCCTGACACCCGCCCGCACTACCGACGCGTGTCCCCAGAATCGCTCCCTCTCCCCGCAGGCGCTGCCCGGACCCCCGCGCCGGGAGGGGCTGCTGCAGGGCCAGGGTCCCCGGCAGGTCGGAATCCCGGTTGGTTGAGGATTTGCCCGTGTGTTTTCCCAGCCTCCCGAACTCCCATTCATGAATTTCCGAAGCCGCCTTCATTCAGTCTTTGGTGAGCGCATGAAAGACATTTTTCACGTGTTGAGATCCATGACTCCGTTTTTTTTTTCAATTGCCTCTGCGTAGGCATCGATTTAGCAATGAAACGTGCTCCACGTGCGCATAAAAATAACCCCGGCCCGTCCGCCTCGGTGGAAGCGGCCGGTCTCCGTCTGGCCGCTGGTGCTGCAGGAGCGGGCGCTCGGGAGCGCGTCGTCACGCCCGCTCCCGCCGAGCTGCCCGGGGGGCCCGGCTCTGGGGCAGGGAGCCTTGCGGCGGGGGGGCAGAAAGCCCTGCGGGGGGGGGGGCAGGGGGCCCGATCCCGCTCTCCGCCCCTCTTACACAGCGCCGGGAGCGAAACGCCGCACTAAGGACGCGGGGCGGGCAGGGGCAGCTGGCCGCACGGAGAGGCTGCAGGCGGCTCAACCCAGGGATTCAAGAAACGGAATTCACTTGGTGTTTCTGAAAGGGCTCCGTCTCTCCGCCTGCCTCCTGAAGTCCCGAGGCAGCGCAAATAACGCTCTGGCATGAAACCTCTTCAACGGAGCGCTGGCGTTACCTCCCGCCCGCCCCTCCCGCAGACCGCGGCCAGGTTTGCCCCTTCCCTGCACACGCATTACAGACAAAGGACCCTCCCTCTCCTCCCGCACGATCCCCCCGAAGCTCCTGAATGAGGCGCCCGTTAACGCGGAGCTCCCTAGCGCAGCTCCGCACCGCCGGGCCCCCCCCCGCCGGGGAACCCTGCGCGCCTCGCCCCGCACCCCGCGGGGGCTGCCGAGGCTGCTGCCGCCGGGCGGGCGGCGGTGCCTCCCCCCGCAGCGGGGCTTGCCAGCCCTCCCTCCTCCCCGCCTGCCCCCCCGCTCGGCTCACGCGTCCTCCCCCCGCCCTCCCCTCCCTCCTCAGTGGTCCGCCGGCTGGGTTACGCAGCAGCCGCCGCCAGCACTGACAGCACTTGGCAGAAGGGGTTTGCCCGAGCGCTCCCGGAGCATCTCCAGAGGCGCGGCGGCAGCGCCTGCCCGGCCCACCGGGGGAGCCGGCCCGGAACTGGGCGCCGGGGCCAGGCCCAGAGAAGGGCTGAGAGCCGAAAAATATCTGGAATAACACGACTACTACTACTACTACTACCAATAAAGAGTGGTGGGCAGGAAAAGGAGGTCGCGGGGGGAAACGAGGGGCGACGAAAAGACGCGTCCCCGAGGAGGGGCCCGGGCAAGGGGCAGGAGCGGCCCCTCGCCGGGGCTGCCGGCAGCCCCCCCTCACCACCCGCCCGCCCCGGGGCGGCCGTCGGGGCGGCTGCAGCACGTGGCGGCTGCGGGGCATGGCCGCCGCGGGGGCTCCCGCGGCCTGAGCCGCCCCGGCCGCCGGCACCATGGCGGCGGCCGCCGACGCCGGCCTCGACGTGGCGGCGGTGGAAAGTTTCCTGGAGAGGCACCCGGAGCTGGTGGAGAAGTGGCTGAAGAGGAAGAACTCGCTCCCTAAAGCGCCTGCCGCCCCCGCCGCCGGCCCGTCGGAGGAGCGGCGGAGCAGCGGCGGCCCCGCCGGCGGCTGGGGCAGCGCGGGCGGCCCCGGCGGCCCCGGAGCGGGGGGGCTGCAGCGGCGAGCCTCCCAGAAGGAGCTGCGGAAGAGCTTTGCCCGCTCCAAGGCCATCCACGTCAACCTCACCTACGACGAGCATGTGCACGCCCGGGCGCAGGAGCCGCTGAGCAGCGTGCGGCGGCGGGCCCTGCTGCGGAAGGCCAGCTCCTTGCCCCCCACCACCGCCCACATCCTCAGCGCCCTGCTCGAGTCCCGCGTCAGCCTGCCCCAGTACCCCCCCTCCGCCCTGGACTACAAGCGCTACCTCAAGGAGCACAACGAGCGCCAGTTCTTCCTGGAGCTGGTCAAGGACATCTCCAACGACCTGGACCTCACCAGCCTCAGCTACAAGATCCTCATCTTCGTCTGCCTCATGGTGGATGCCGACCGGGGCTCCCTCTTCCTCGTGGAAGGGGCCGCCGCCGGCAAGAAGAGCCTGGTCTCCAAGTTCTTCGACGTGCACGCCGGCACCCCGCTGCTGCCCTGCGGCTCCACCGAGAACAGCAACGAGGTGCAGGTGCCCTGGGGCAAGGGCATCATCGGCTACGTGGCGGAGCACGGCGAGACGGTGAACATCCCCGACGCCTACCAGGTAGGAGCCGGGCAGGCTCCCGGCGCTCCCCGGCCCCCGGCTCCTCCCGGACCGCGGCGGCGGAGGCGCCAGTCGAGAAGCTCCGCTGCCGCCCGGCCCTGCCTCCCCCCGGGGTATCCCTCCCCGCCGCCCTACCTCCCCCCCGGGGCGTCCCTGCCGGGGCGGCGGCGCTGCCACCGCCGGGGCGCGGAGGGTTGCGCGTCGCGGCCGCGTTCGGGGCAACTGTTGACGGGGCGGGAAGGGACTCCCGTGAAGGCGGGAGGGAAAGCCTCTCCTGAGTGGCCGACGGGGCTAAAATGGCCATCAGATCAGTACAGCGGTGCTTCGGGATGTCGCCGGAGCGGCAGGCGGCTTCTTGCGTTTACAAAACGTATTTTGGAATTGGCCGAAGAAAAGTTTAAAAAAATGCTTGTGACAGTCCTAATGAGAACGTTCTTCATTCTCAGTCTCACTTAATGTTCCCCGCCTGACCGCGGCTGAAATGATCTCTTTGCTTTCAAAAGAGCGTTTATTTTCACCTTTGCATATGCCCACTCAGCCCACAGGGCATGTGTTTTCAAACCTCTTTCTAGGAGTGATATAAACAGTCCTGTTATTCTCCTACAAGGACTTCCCCCATCTTTTATAGAGGCTTCCGCCTGAATGGTGAAAATTCAGTCCTGGCTTCAAGGCAAAAATTCCCTTTGACTTCAGCAGGGACAGACGTGCCTTTGCCTGCGTGTGTTAGTGCAGAACGGTGCATTCAGTTTATTAGCCTGAAATTTACCTCTCTTAGTCCTAGGGGCTGTTTCTTGTGTTTGTTAGTGTGAGATGCTACCAGCAATTTGAGGTTCTTGAGAAAACGAAGAACGACAGAGGGACAGCTTTTTTAAACTAGGATCTTGGGAAGCTTTAGAGAGGTGGGAGATATATGTCTTTAAGAATTTTAGTAGTAACCATTGCCCAATGTCTAATTTTGCTCCACAGTAATAACAAAAATGATCAACATTAAAAACCTGATGATGCTTTATAGCAAACTATACAAGGAAGAAACTTGAAAACTTAGATAGGGTTATTTTTGTTTGAAATACAGAAGAGCCATGTATTTTGGGCTGAATATTTATTTATTTGTCAAGCAGTGAAAAATACTAAGCACCTCATAGATCCAGACTGACAGAGGCTCCCAACCCACAGAGTTCAAAGGGAAAGAACAGAGCTTGGTAAATGCTGTAATATTCAGACTAAAATACTTGAGCATTGGATCACCTTTGGAAAAAAAAAAAAAAAAGAAAAAAAAATCTAAGTTTGCTTTCTTCCTTTATATTTCCTTTTCTTCACTATACATTTTCTCTTACCATCTGATTTTTTTTTGTGGCTTTCACTTCTAAAACTGTACTTTTCCCAAAATATCTGCTGTTGGGGGTCAAGCAGAAGATGTTCTCAATAGTGTCAAGTAGCTAAACAGATAAAGGATATCTGAGTTCGGCTGGGAAAGAGATCTATCTCTCCTTTTAACTCTGGACAGCTCCAGCCACCTTTTTTTGTGGAGGTCAGAACATCACTGGAAAGGCAGAGTGTTTTCTACTTCTAGGGGACTGTACTATTATTTTCTCTTCAGTGTTTGTTCACTTTGTGTTCACTTCCCTGTGAAAAAGTCCAGCTACTTTAAACAGCTTATTGTTTGTTTCATTTGCAGAGAAAAGTGAAAAATAATCCATCCAGTTGCCATTCCTGATACTATTTATATTACAATGTTGTCTGGCTCCTATTCAAAATCGATTGTAATATTATAAATAATACAATTCATTGTATGTTTAAGCCATAAGTACATTAGTTGCAGTACAAGAGAAAGTTCTAAGCCAAGTTCATCCTGTAATTATATCAACTGCAACTTCCCTGCTTTCAGTGGAGTTACTTCTGATTATCTCTAGTGCTAAAGAAACTTTAGACCTTGACACTTTATTGAAAGTTTTGCTTGATAGTAAAATGGGAATCTGCTTTCTGTTATGTTTCTGAGTTAGTACAGTTTATCTTCTCTTACCTGGCATGTATATATCCATTGTGCGTCATTAAACTGAGACTTTTCTAATTTAATAGTATAAAGAGCCCTGTGGAAGCCCCGGTACGTGTGCATAAAGAAGTGACAGCTGTTCCATTTCAGATCATTGTAGTGCTCACAATACAGCACTTTAAAAATTAATAAATATGATTATATGATTTTTATCAGCATCGCCACTGATGATGGAAGTGTTTAATCAACTGTCAGGTAAAAAAAAGCACCGCCAGTAAACTTTGTCAGGCGGACAGATGGAGTTGGAGGAAAAGGGGTGGCAGCGCAGCACCATTTTATCCATTGAAGAGTGTCTCCACTGATGCTACCCATTTGGTAAGAAAAGGCCTTATATTAGGTCAGAGGAACACCTCTACATTAATTTAAAGGTTTTTTTGCTTGTTTTTTTTTTAAATTAACAAACTTGTTTTAAAAGATGTAAAGATGCTTCCATATCATCAGTTATCTAGTTTACAGTATTGGGAAATTTGTTTTACTATCATCCAACCATCTTTATTTTCTCAGAGCCTGAACAAATACCAGCTGGAATTCTACCATCGAGTGCAAACTGGGTTGCCTGCTTGTATCATCAGCTACTTCTGATATCAATGGGGCTTCAGTGCGATCAACACTACATTTACATCCTGTCATGTCTTGTAATACACTTCATAAGGGGAGTCCCCCATGTCTGTACACAGACTGATTGGTTTAGGAAATATTTATAAATGTCTTGCAGTGCCATTTTCAGAGATAGTGTAAGATTTCAGTTACACATTTCTTTTTCTAAAGAGAAAAAATACTAAAAAATTAAATAATAGACTGGAGCTTTTCCATGGTATAGGTGATTATTACTGTTGTTGAGTCTGACTTTCAAAACCTGCTTATGTAAACAATCTTCCTGAATTCAATAGCCGTACTTAAATATAAGGTTTGGAATTAATATTATGTATTGAGGACTGTTTAAAAATAACTTCTTTTAATACTAAAGAATAACTATATAACATCTCATGGTAATTTTATATATGAAGTTCAGCAGTGACTGAGCAAACTTTTTGGAGGTTCACAGCATCAGAGAATTTGACAAATATTTTATGGAAAGGTTTAGGTGAATGTTATAGGACTGATGCAAAAGTTGCACAATTTCATTCATAGCATTAAAACCTTTATTTTTGCACTGCAAAGTCATTGGATGAAAGTTTAAAATTACAACAGTTTGTAAAATATACAATCCAATCTGTAAGAGCTAGCACTACGGAGGATTTGAGAACAGGAAAAGAATTAGATACTTAAATTTGCATTTTGGAGCCAATCTAAAACTCCTGGAAGTAATCTAATTGACTTGTAAATCGAACTCCTGGTCAGTTTAAGTTTTAAAATAAGGCCTTAGGTCTTCCCATATGTTAAGTCTGGGAAGCATTTCTTACTCCTTATTCTTATGTAAATAGTGCACTATGTCTTGAGCACAGGTGTTGGAAGAATCCTATCATACTGGCAAGGAAATTTAAGAACTAAATGTCCATTGAGTCTTCTTTTAACAGAGCATAGATGGAGCTTTTACAGTCATATATGAAGACTCTTAAGCAAGTAAGTACACAGGCAAAGGCCATTAAACCTTTATCTGCAGTTCATACAAGTTATTTAAAAATTTAAGCTTTTTTTCCTGTTTAAAGATAGGGATTTTTTTTGTAATCCCTTATTCTCACAGGTCTTCTATGATGTTTAGCTGAAATTACCAATCATTTCAGTTTTGTTCCATCTTTTAGAGCAGTATTTAAATAATAAAATTTTTAAATTACAAGTAATATTTGGTTATTGTTATACGTTTAGCTGTGTAAAAGTTGGGAGTTATTTTAATGGCATCCGAAGTTCTTGTAACTAGTGAAAAAAAAAAAAAATCTTACACTTTAGAATAGTAAGCATACATCAAAAAGTGGTGAAAAATATGTTCTGCCATTTGCCAGCATCAGCTGAATAAAGTTTCTGTACATCTTATGTTAAATTTAGAATTTAGAAAGTAGCTTTAAAAGACAGAAGAAAAAAATGGTTTACCAGATGGATGTTTTAATAAAGTGGGGAGCAAAGAGAGGAGAAATATTAAACGGAGACATGCTAAGACATAGGGTTTTGTAAGTTGGAGCAAGTGCCATTAAAAGATGATCAGAAATTATTTTCCAATACAGCTCAAGTCTTTGAAAAGAAAATTTAACCACATTACTGGAAGTAAAATCAAGCAAAACAAGAGACAAACTGAGCTCTCTTTGTTCTGGACTCACCTGTTACCTCTTTTAAGCTTAGGCCAAGTGTAATATAGTTAATGCACACACAACCCTTTATAGTAAATTTTAAACATCCTTGAACACCTAGGTACAGGCATCAACATTGTATTTGTCAGGGCCTCTGGGTGCTCTGTGAGCATTTATTGCCTCCTGCTGTGCCAGGACGGCATTACAAAGTTACTGCTCACAGGCTTAAACCTTTCAGCCTGGGAATGCCAGTGTGGGACAGGCTGTTGGTGTAGAAGGTCATGAACAGGCAGGAGCCGCATTTCATTACACAAGGTAGCTGTTCGTTATCATCAATATTAACAGTGTGTCTCTTTCAATTTTAAAGAGCAGTTAAAGCATTAAAACCCTGGGTCCTCCGAGGTTCAGTTCTGCAAATGGGAAGCTCCTAGGTACTGTTTTATTCAGCAGTATGCACCAACAACAGCCATATTCATTTCGGTGCTGACTCTTAACAAGGACAGAGGTTGCTCTTTAGAGAGCAGAGGGCATGAAACCTGGCAAGCAGAATAATAAAAAAAATTTAAAATTCCAAGTAATAAATGAGTTAAAACTATTTTTGCTGTGCATTAAATAACGACTAGGAAGTACCACAGGGAATACAGGAGATAATTGCAATAGTAAAGAACTAAACTGCTCCAATGTGCTTTCTGCAGAAAGACACTTCAGTCCATCACACAAAATTTAGGAAAACTTGAAATTGTGAATATGAAACAGTAAATGTGTGAAGGGATATTGTAATTATCCCCAAATCTGCTGCTCAGCAGAGGCAAATACATCATGTCACAATGGCTCTGGTCCGGGAGAGAATGATTTCCCCAGAGAAGGCAGCACCTCCTGCATCTCCTCAGCTCAGAGCCCTTCGGGCAGCAGCTGGGGAGATCTCCTCACCTCCTGTCACTTTCCTCACTCCATAGGTCTTCTTCTCAGGAAATGGTTTCTGATTGATGTGTAAAATGTCCTAAGGCCTTCCTGGGTAACACCAACACCACCACTCTTCACCTTGGAGATGTCTGCCAGGAGCAGGAGCTCCTGGTAGATGCCAGGGCTGTGTAGAAGGGCACATGTCCAAAGCCATCCAAGGGCTCA
Source organism: Athene noctua (assembly GCF_965140245.1). NCBI lineage: Eukaryota > Metazoa > Chordata > Aves > Strigiformes > Strigidae > Athene > Athene noctua. The sequence continues at coordinate 25,971,235 of NC_134043.1, read as the reverse complement.
GATATAGTTTCACATCTCCATGCTACTGCTCAGGTAAATCACCAGGACAGAGGGAGCTGCACAACACACAGTATACACCACCAGTGACCGTCCACAGGTATCATGAGGGAACACACTTCATGGTTGTGTGGGGCAGGTGAGGTTACCTCACCAACCAGGCAGGCAGCAGCCTGTCCTCCAGGCTTGCCCAGCCATTACTCCGTGGATGCACACCACCTGCTTGCAGCCCCAGGTGTGCCTGCGTTGCCTTTGAAACAATCAGCAAGTGGGCTGGGGGCAGCTGGGCACAGGGTGCCCAGGTGGGGCTTGTTTGGCATGGGGAGCAGTGGGGCGGCAAAGGGCTGGGGGGACAAGTCTGCTCATACTCATGTGTAATGAGTTCTCTCTAATTTCCAGTGGGGCTGTTGGGTAATTATCAGCTATTTTGTGGGGCTCGCATACTTAAAAGTCAGTGTTGAAGGCTGTTGTTTTGTTGCAGTGAGGGTGTGCTTGGGGTGGGTATAGTCTCCCAGGTAAGCATAGCTGTGGAGGGCTTTAGGGAATTAACGGGTTGATAGTTTGTTTATGTGTGGGGGTTTAATTAACAAAGAAAAATCTGGCTGGTTCTTTTCTTGGTTGTCTTATAGGGCAAGTACTGTGTACCTTGGTGCCTTTGACTTATTAGAAGAAGCGGCTGTAAGGCCTGGCTCCCTAGCTCTCCTGCTCAAGCTCTGCACAGCCAACAGCCCAGGAGCCTGCTGCAGGAGACCTGGGTTAGTTTTCTGTTGCCTGTAAGACTTTTTTTGTTAAGCTACCAGGCTTTAACTGGTTTGTTGCTCAGCCAGTCTATCTATCTGAAAAAGGTTGACATTTTCACATGTTTTTCCTCAGACACTTTTAAAACTTCCTTGTAGAACAGGCATAAAACTGGTGCTTCTGTGGCCTGTAGCTTCCTTGTGAGAAGTAAATATGTGTATTTTATTAGAGCAGGTCAGTTACAGTGAGAAGAAATAGCAAATTTTAGCTGAAATCCTGTTACAAGCACAAGACTGAGTAAAACTGTAGTTTTGCTTGGCAAATGATTTTGCTGTTCTGTTTGATTGGTTTTCAATTTTTCAAAACAAATGGATATTTCATTTTGGTTATTTACAGTTGTATGCTATTGTAGAATTTTTCTATGAAATAACAGTTAATAAACAAGTGTGCATGCATCATTATGCAAGTTAATTTGTTTTACTTTTGTAAAACAACCCTATTGACAAAATATGAAATATGAACAACTCAAGCTAATGGCTCAGTGAAGTTGTGTGTTAACAGGGTAATGGCAACTGTGTGCAGTCTGAGCTTAATGTCTCTACAGTGCGTGCTTTAAAATGAGTATGGCTTTGTTAATAACACTACTGCTTTGTTCTGACCTGATATTTTCAATTTATTGTTCAAGAGTCTTTTTAGGCTGCTTCTGTAACTCTTGAAGCCACGTGTTTTCTCATCTGAGTAATCACCTGCAGGTGGTAGGCTTAAACCCATATGCAGACTTCTGTTGAAACACCCAGGAGCCTTGTTGGCCTCTTTGCTCAGAGGAGTATCAGCTTTTTTTAAAGCCATCCTGTGTGTGTATATATCTCATAAATAATCATTAATATTTAGGAGATCGGCACTAGGACCTGGTTCAAAGCAGGGTCAGAATAAAATGGGAACATGGACATAGTTGTGATTGGTTCCCAGTGGGGCATCGGTCATGTCCAGTACGGAAGGGCGGAGAGACACTGTGGTGGAGCAAACAGTAGTGGGTGTGATCTCTAAATATTTAAAATTAGAGGAAAATATTTTTCTTTGTAAACACTTTTTAAAATAATTATATAAGCAGAGTAGAATTGCACAGAAGTTACCATATACAAGATCACAATGTGTTTTACAGTTGTGTTATTGGTGATCTAAAATGAGCTTGTTTTGAAGAAAGAAAACAAAAACCTTATGTGATAGATAGGTAATGTCCTACAGAGGAATCTTTTTGGATACATACTGTTAATCAGCTCAAACTATGAAGCATGAAATGTAATTATGCTCGTTAGCTTGGCAGTCATGTCTGCACTCTTGCTAGTGTTTATAAAGTTATTTACTCCTGTATAAGAAACATTACCTATGCTATTTTTTCCCATTAATTTTGTGCCAGTCATAAGTAGACAACATGCGTTGTTACTTATATCCATTGTCTAACTAATAAATGTAACGGTAGCCAGAAAAGGATGTAAATGATATACCACGCTCCAACTGATCAAACTAAACAAAAGGCCCCAAACTAGACATGTATTTTTAAAAAAGGAAAACAAACTAAAACAGAACACAAGAAACTAGTACTGCATCATTGCAGATGAACACCTTTTTTTTTGTTTTTTCAAAGTAAGCTACTTTTTAGTTCAAACTGCAGATGGACTTAATTAGTATTAAATCTGGAAATTAAGAATTTTTGAGGGCTGATGTTCCCTACTTTTTTTTAAGATTTGGGAGTGAAGGAATAGGGTTGGCTGAGCTGTTTTGTACATCCTTATCTGGCTTTATCTTATAAGAAATATTGGTGTCACTATATAAATGGTCACAATATAACTGGACTGTCTGCTTATTTACTTGGGAGAATTAGGTTTGAGATGCTGGTGAATGGTACTAGTTTGTTCTGCTGCTGCCTTTGTCTCCAGGGCTTTAGGGATTTGGGGGGAGATGATAGACATAGCTGAAGCAATCCTTACATGGAAGTGTCTTCAGAGACTGCTTTATTACTTGTTTTTTGTGTGCAAGTTTCTTCTCTACAAGGTTTTTCCCATGTCTTCTGTAGTGGTTTATTACTTGGTTTCCATTTCCTGTTTATGCACAATGTTATGTATCCCATATGTAATTTTTAGATAAAAGTGTCTAGAACAGACTGGATACCTTCATTTTTAAGTTTGCATTTATCTTTTTTAATGTTATGCTTTGAATCTAGAAAACTTTCTGTCTTTTGGATTTTTTTTTTCCTATAAAAGCTTATGTATTATATACTGATAGGAAGCATGATTAAGAAATTGAATAGGTCTCTTCCATCTTCAGTTTCTTGTGTAAATGTAGAGGCTTCTGCAGGATGGCTTCCTATAAAGTCAGTCAAAATTACATTAAATTTTTCTAGCCCATGCAGTTTGGGAGTACAGTAATACTCAGATTAATAATGCTGTCAAACATACTACTCTTTTAATACAACTTAACTCAATAATTTAAATACACTATAATCAAATAAATTTTGCTGCAAGTTTCTTGTGGTTTGTTTTTTTTCTTGAGCCCTTCCTAGGGGGAAAAAAAGCACCCTATGCAGTGAACTGTACAATACAGTAGGCCAAGTCTGTTAATTGAGCACCTCTTGTGTTCTTCTGTTCTGTGTGATTAAAAAGCAGTATTTTCAAATTATTAAAAAAATAATCAGAAATGGCTTTTCCTTGTAGCTGTCAGCTTTGGCTGAGTCAGTCCATTTCACTAGATTAAACACTTTCTCCTTAGACTTTGGAGAAGGAAAACAGTATCTGTCATGAAGACTTAATTCCTGGAAATGTATTCAGGCAGGTTTCATCCTCCATTACATTATTTGACTCTTGGCCTAGGTTTAGGATTGGTTGGTTGAGGATTATACTTTTTCTGTTCTAAATCATGCTAATAGTATATAATTTGTTCTAGCTTTGATAAGGATATAAAAGGACATTTTCTTTCCAAGTTCAAACAGCTATTCTATGTTTAAAAAAACCACATCCAAACAAAAAACCCTCACACCTTTACCAACCATGTGTGAACCACCTACTTAAACGGAAAATCAATACTGAAATGCAGTTGGTGAAACTTTGCTCAGAAGTTAAAACTGTTTTCATTTCTAACGTAGTCTAGTCTATTATGTCAAATGTCTTGAGGAAAGAAGAAACATAGATTTAAGTAAGATAAAACAAGAAAAAATACTTGTTTTGACTGTTTCATAGGAGTTTCAGAGACCCTCTATGACCTTCTGTGGAATAGTGCATGTCCTTAGAATATTTTGAGAAGATATTTTTTTTTTAGTGGTAAATGTGTAAATTCTTTTAGTAAATGATAAAAATAGTTAATTTTTAATGAGGTTTTTCCTCTTCTTGCTGGTCAGCACAGATTATTTTTTTTTTAGGCTTCCTCTAAGTGTAGCTGTTTAGTTTTAATCGAGATCCACAACTGTTGCTTAATGACCTCAGATTCATGGTCAGTTTGCTATTGATATCAAAAGACAACTGGGTCCTAATGGATTTTTCTCTTGTTTGTCACCTCTATCAACAATACAGCTGATTTGACTTTTTTCAGTCCTTGCCCAGTATCTGTATGGCTCTCATAGTCAGATTTACAGACTAATTTTGTGAATAGAGGTCAAGCCAGAGGACTTGACATAGAGAGATAGGCATCATTTGGTTAGGTCCTCATTCAAATTGCCTGAAGCCTCAAGTACATCAAGGTAATGAGTATTTTATGGGATCAGAGCTTGTAAATGTGGTTAGTATTGTGAGTTTTCATCTGAAGTGATGAAGGTAGGGGATCTAGAAAAGTGAATTTAAATATATCATCTCACTGATAAGAATTCATGCTGCTCACAACAGCTGTGCCAGGTTCTAGCACTTCTGTTCCTTATCTTTGTTACTTTCAGATCACACTTTTAGTGTTATACTTGCGGTTAAAGGAACTAGACATTTAATTTATTTATTTAATGGAAGTTGATATTCTGATAACATTGTAAGATTCCAGAATCCTAGGAAAAAAACTGTCTGTACCTTAATCCGGTCTTTTATAGAATAAACGCATGAAGATATTTGTCCTTATTGATAATCTTTAAATATGTCCAAAAATAACTAGGACTGCAGTGTTACTGTGCAGGCAGCTGAAATACCAGCACTTGTATTGATGAATCAAACCTGCTCTCTTCTGTGTCTTTACTTGATTGAATATCACATTTTATAGTGTAGTATTTCCCCAGAGAAGAATTTACAATCAATAAATACCTTGAGATGAGGATAAGGTTTATCCTACAGAATAACCATTCCTTGTTGGCAGTTCTGAAATTCCAGTTAAAAGTTCCTCAGTCTTGACATTTTGATTGTCTCTGCCACCTAGAAATCTCATTATATAGAACAAAGCAGTAAAGCCAACTATGTTTGATTTTAGTAATGTTTTAACCAGTCAGTTTACATGTAATTCTTGAGTATTCTTGCATAAAAATACTGACAGTACAACTACAATTATGGTGAAGTCTCTGTCTCAAAAGTGTATCTTGTATCTGGTCTGTACCTAATTTCTGAATGTAAATCGTGATTGTAAAAGAAACTTATGAGCAAGTGCTGCATTGGTATCATCAACACTGATACTTCTTACTACCCAGGAGCCCAGTGCAGATGAAGATCATGTTGTGCTGCAGGCTGTTCTAACATGTGGGATAATAGAGTTTGTATCTTAAAATGTTAGCAGTCTGACATAGGGCTTCTCTCTGATTTAGCAGCTTTGTTATCGGTTGCTAAACAGGCCTCCTTGCTCAAGGTTACTACTCTGTAGGAGAGGTAGACGTAAATTTTGTACAAGCTTCTCAGCCATCACAGTTCACACTTGGGCATTGAGATTTTTATTGTTGCTGTTAAGCCCAGTAAAACCTCTCTGTTAGATCCTGCCACCTACAACCTATTATGACAATAAGTAGTGGAAGAAGGGGGGTGTGGGGATAAGAGTTTTGGGACATAATACAGATCACACAATCATTCAGTTTTCTTATGTGTATATTGCATGGGTAAATGATATTAATGTTGCCAGAAACAGTATTTTATTTTGTTCACTTGTGTAGCTTTCCTCATCACTTTCTTTGAAATGTCACCAAAATAAAATTCTTGCCTGCTTTTCCACAAAAGGTTAGAGTTTCAGTTCTCATCTTGATTTTCAGTTTTTACCAAGTTCTTGTTTTTTCTTCAAAAATGTCTCCTTTTTCCAATTAAACAAATTAACTTCCCTATACTGTGCTTACCATGCCTTTAGTCTCTGCTCCAAAGATGTAATTCCCTTCTGCAAAAGGTGGTTCAGTTCTTCATCATAAATGGATAATCTGATATCAGATGGCAGGAAGACCAAAACATGTTGTTGCATCCTTGTTGAACAACATGCTTCTGGGATTAAGGCTGTCTGATCGCCCCGGGATCTCTGTGCTTCCTTTCTCTTAGGGTAGAGGTCCCAGCAAGAGGTAAAGTCAGGGAACTTTCAAAATGCACTTTAAAGGAGAAACAATATAGCAGCAATGAGTTGTCCTTTAAAAAACACTTTCCAGATTGCTCATCGCTCCTGTGTCTCTGGTTCTCCATAGCATCCATTAAGGAACACCGGATTGATAGCTCATCATTAAATCTGTTCCAAACACCAGCAGCTGTACTGTGTATATCCAGTTCAGACAGGTTCACAAGCCCCTGTCCTGTGTGCCACCATCCACTGCAGGTCAAACAGCACTTTGTGTGTTAATCTTGAGGCCTGTTGAAAAAGCAATGACTGCATATGTCACAGGGTTGTAAATTACAATTGGATTAAAATACCCACTACAGTGAACCCTGTTACCGAAACAAAGGAAACTTTCAGATAAACATGAATACATCTTCATAATACTTATCCCAGACCCTTGTTTTGTCTTGCAACAATGCGTCTCTTTTAATTGAGTGTATTCAGATAAATGAATCACAACTCCTTGTCTGTCCAACAGCTGTCCTTTTCAGCTAAACTCCCCCTTAAAGTTTTACTTCTTTTAGAAGGCCTACAAGATTTAAATCAACAATGATATTACTAGTCAAGGCATGTTGTCGTTTCAGTGGTTCCCCAGGTGCTCGGTTTTGCTTTGAACAAAGTTAGTAGGGCAGGTACTGTCTCTTCAGTAACACAAAATATTATCGATATTTCAGTAACAATAGCTACTTCTAAATAGTGCTTCAGCCATTACCAAGAAGTAGTTGAAGAAATAAGGTTTAATGTATTGGTGAAGTGTATGATAATTGCCCTACATTTTACTTCTGTTGTAGAAGAACCATCTCTTTCTAGGAAGGATTCTCTACAGTGCAGAACAGTTCAGCTTCTATTGAAATTGATATAAAAGATTTTAGAAGCATGTGGAAAGATCACAAGATAGGCATGTCTGGGTCCTTGATGCCATTATTAAAAGCCATTCATCATGGGGGTTCTAGTTCTCTTAAGGAAGTTGTTGGGCAGAAATAATTCAAGGGTATCTCATCAAAGGCTGTGTATTAGTAATCTGGTCTTTATGGAAGCAAAGACTGTTTAATATGCTCCAGAGGCAGAAACAGGTCTAAGGAAGAAGAACATCTCCTAATGAAATTATCAAATTAAAACAGAACTAAATAAAACAGGGTAATAAAGAACCAAGAGCTTGATATTCTGTGGCTGTAGAGCACTATAAACTGTATATGAATACTACAGTTTATATTAGTTTCTTGTCATTGAAAGGTATGAAAACTTGCAACAAGTAATAAAATAACCAAGTGTATATGTTACTCTTTGAGTTTAGAGCATTTCTAAATCATGTCTCTTGAGGTGGCTAGAATAGTCTATTTCTATAGCATCTGCAATTCACAACAGGAAAATAAAAATAGAAATAAAATTGCCAGGAAAAAAAGAATGTCAGTTTTTAGCATCAGTAAAGATTTAAGGAATTATCTCTTACTCATCACAATCAAGTCTTATTTTAGATTAAGGACTGTATAGATTGTTTTCATCACCTGAGACAAATATGGACATTATTTCACAGCCAATATTGTCTAAACTTTTGAAAACAAAACTTGTGCTTATTTTTGTAGAACAGCTCAGTTCCCTCGTGTTAGGGGAGTCAGAACTGGCTGTAACTATTGTCTGCAGCATACATGCTAACTTCATCCTGGAGGAACTGTGCTGCTGCCAGTAAATAGCAGTAATTCCCTCCCTGGCTGATAGAAGAGCTGTTGAAGACTATTCTCTACCAAGATGCTGTTAGCACTACCTCTTCTGAACTTTGCAGCCTCCTTTGCGTCACTTTGTGATCTGCAGTTCGAGTTGTACTGTTCTGGAGAAGGGATTTCTGCACGCTGCCGTGTAAACAAATGATCCATATTTAGTTCAGTTCCCTTTAGTTTTTGTCAATCTATATTGAAAGTAATTTTCTCCTTAAGATTTTAATTTTGCTCTCAGCTGTTTGCTTTCGACAAATCTTAACATATTTAAGAAAAACTTCAGACTGTTTAATGATTGAAAGTACTAGAAGCTCCTCTTACTATTCTGGCAAGCCTATCAAGTTGTATGCAAAGATATTTAATACATCTTTTAAACACTTTTGTTTGAATACAGTAATCTCTCTCCAGAGGTAACTAGCTGTGCAGAGGAATCCTGCAGAGGAAGGTTAAACAAACTGCAAATCCAAACAATATACTCCTTGAGTCATGTCTTTAGCTAAGCTATATGCTGAGAAATATATTGGCATGTGGAGGAGGTTTTCTTAAAGCAGGGATGTTCTTGTATTTAGTTTCTCAGAAAATGCTGAGGTTTTATTGTATTTCTTTGAAAAAGCATTTGTACCCCACTGGAATACTAGCCCCCATAAAAAGTCTTATTTGATGTACTACATTTTGAGTGCAACAGACAGAAGTGAGGTCAAAAAGAGTCTCCATCCACTTGACAGAGAAACTGTGAGCATCTACAGCATATGGATGTGAAGTGCAGCATGGCCTAGTATAAGGGTGTATGAATAATCACATTACTAACACTAGATATAAGTCTTTGTTGGGTGTCATTCAGTAGAAATGTTCTATAAAGTGACGGCATTATCTTTTTAAATTGCAATCAAATTTAATCTGATCTTGAGATGTAATATTGTCACCCAATGCGTATTTTTGTACTGTTGTGTTTTTTGAAGATGGTAGTTTATCATCTTTTGCAACGTATTGCATTCTGAAATTCCTATAGGTATTCAAGCACCTGGGTCTTCACTAAGACATGAGACACTACTCTTAGTGCTTTAGTGTAAAATGTGTTATGTCAGTTGCCCCTCAACCGTGTTTCAAATCTTAAGTGAGAACTGTCTAAATGCAATTTAAGTAAATTTTTTTGATGTGTTTGGAATTAGCAGTACTATTACTATGACTTTAGTACCTGAATAGCTTTGGGGACAGAAATATACTCTATGTCCAGCACTGTGGCCCCACACAAAATAGGAATGACAACAAGAAGTATGAAGCAATTCTAGTTTTAATAAAAGATTTGGATTTTGTGTTGAAAAGTGGTTGTCTTTGAATGTGGTGCAAGCATTTCTTATGTACATCCCTCAATAAATACATATAACCTTAGGCACATTCTTTGCCTTAGAAAAAATTTAAAATAAAAAAATGCTGCTGTTACTTCAAAGAGCATCTTGTTATTACTATCTTTACTCTTCAACATGATGTGTTATAAACTCTTTTATTATTCGGTTGTAAAAGATTGAATTCTGTCATTCTATTGTAAGAGGGGTCTTATGCTCATAGTATATGTTCTGTATTTTTTTGAGAAACTGCATGATTTATGACCAATAGGTTTACACTGCAAGCTTATTCCATCATGATTTAGAGATTTTATATAATCATTAATTAAAATAGATAAAAATATTCATAGTTAATTATGCATTAATATTGTTCAAAAAAACAATGTAAGTGGATACAAAAGCATATGGAATGATCATGTCTTAAAGAATTTTGTGCAACAGCAATAAAAAAACCTTGTTGATTATATTGGATATAACCCTTGGCCAGCAAAATTTGAAAATAAACAAATCTACAAGGAATTATACTTGCAAAATCCTTGAATAAATTATTGCTACTTGCCATGTAAAGCTTAAGGGTAAGCATTTATTGTGGGGATTCAGTTTCTCTGTTCTGTTAACACTAATGAGAGTTGTATTGTTAAATTTGCCCCTTTGAGCAATACAGATTAACGATAAAATACTCTAGCTGACATACGCTACGTTTTAGGAACCTTTAGACTACCCAGGTATTTGCCCATATGTTTTCAGCCTGCTCCACAATGATTTAGTTAGATGTTAGTATTGTGAGACAGTCTCTGAGTCTTTCACTGTTTCATAGTTTATGTAGTGTGAGTATAGAAACTTGAGAAGCACAAATTTAAAGCATCACAGCTTCATATAGCACTTCTGCCTGAAATGGATTCTTCCTGGTATTTCGCATGTGCTAGTTATACAAGGTGGTATAACCTATAATTTATGATGCACAAGAAAGTTCAGAAGCTCTCTTGTTTGGTGCAGATACTAGGCAGTGAAGAGTAAGTACAGATCAGTAGAGCAACTTGTACATAAACACACCTCAATCACTGATCAGATTGAACTGGCATAAACTTTTAAAAAACAGATAAAGACTTAGGACCAATATATAGTGTCATGCTGGTATGCTTCCTATTTTACTCTGCAGTGTCCATGCTGTATACAGCTAGTGGACACCGTTGCTCCGCTCTGGGGTAAACATGGTGATTTCCCAGGCAGGGATAGTCTAGAAATTAGTACATACCAGATCTGCATGGCTCATTCTCCTCTGCATTCTCAATTAAGATGGCACAGCATTCCTTGCAGCTTGTAATCCTTTTATGCAAACCCCAACATCTGCATGCTTCACCTGCACACTTATGAAAAGATATGGCTGGTGGACTGCAGACAGCTCTTTCTTTAGTGTGTGCCTTGGAGGAGCTATAGTGTGTGCACAGAGGAGCTCAGGGGCCATGTGGTTACCCACAGCTTCACTGGTGGGGAAGTTTACTGGCAGCAATATAGAGAAGCAGTGAAGCAAGCAGTATTGGTTAAGATTGAAGGAACTGAAAAGTGCCTGTGAGCATGTGGTGGGCAGGAGCCAGACCTTGAGCAACTGATAGTTTCCTTATCTATGTTGAAACCTGTCAGAGCCACCTTGCCCTTGGCTTTCACTGTCTATGGCCAGTGCCAAGGCCTATGTTGCTATCATGGTGCTGTGGAGGACCCTCTGCTCACAGATGGCCCCAGAGCCATCAAAGAAGGCACAGCAATGGTTCTGAGCTGTGAGTGTAAGGAGCTTGTGCTTTATGAAAGCCCAAAGCATGTTGAGCAGTCTCTGTATCACATTTTTCTTCTTCTCATACTTACGTTCCTCATATGCTTGGTTTGTCTTCATTTTCCATGTTCTCCTGGTAGCTGCTGTGGCATTCTTCTAATTGAGATATAAATGTGGGACTTCAGTGAATACAATTATGTAATAGTAAACCTTGTACTGATCCTCTGAGAAAATTATTTTTCTTAGTATCTTAACTGCAAAAAGGCAGCTAATAAAGAATGAGATAACAGAGAAACAACAACATAATGCTACTGAAAATACTATATAAGACATTGAGAAAATAAAGTACTTTGCTCCCTGAAGAAAGCTTAGATGTGACACGTCTGTTAATGCTTCCTTATTTTCTTTTGAAGGATCGCCGCTTTAATGATGAGATTGACAAACTGACGGGATACAAGACGAAGTCACTCTTGTGCATGCCCATAAGAAACAGTGATGGAGAGATTATCGGTGTTGCCCAAGCAATAAACAAGACCCCTGGAGGTGCCCCTTTTTCTGATGACGATGAAAAAGTAAGATTACTTTTATTTTTGTATTTTTAAAAATTTCTTTTGTAACTAGTAGACTCTTCTAAATATACTTAATACAAATAAGTAAATGTCACAGCACTTGTGTTAATGATATTTTATTAGAAATGTTTAACATAAAATGTAAATTTTTATTGTCAAAATATGTATCTGTTCTGTAAATGTGGGAGATCTTGTGGCTGAAACTTCAACTCAACGGTCTCTAAATCTTATGTAGACTTTTTTTCATGTAGTGGGTCTTAATAGGAAGACTTTTATTTTTGAAAACTTACCTGTAAGAATAAGTTCATGGGTGAAAGCTATCACAGAGATGATCCTAAGCTTGCTGACTTTAAAAATCACCACCTCTTAGTGCTCTTCCTGGGATAAGTGCCTGTAGCATGTGTAAAAGAAATTTTATTTTAAAGGAGATTATGCATATACAATTTTATGCTATTCTAAAATATAGAAGACTTGCAAATACCCCTGAAAGGACAAAGAAGGTAGGAAGGGGACACTAGTTATGTATATGAAGTGAAATTTGGAGAGTAAAGTGAGGTCAAAAGGCAGAAGAATAGAGGGAACCACAAGGTAGGAATTTGAATTCAAGAAAGTGGGGAAAATAGGAAATTGTGCTGTTGAAGGCAGATGTGTACAGCTGAGCATGGAACGAAAATGTGCATGAAGCCAGAAGTTGACTAGGGAAGAGAATGGTAGAGGGCAGCAAGCTGGGGAGGAACAGAACAGCAACTCTCTCTGCCCAGGAGACAGAAATGGTCTCCTTCAAGCATACAATAGGGAAATATACTTCTGTGTATTAAAATAGTATTGAATCTCATTTTTGTGGAAGTGTAGTTGGAGGCAGAATTTTCTCCTGAAAGCTCTTTATGTTGATTCAAAGCAGCTGATATTTGATGCAGAGCCATTGTTGGTGTATGACACATGTTGACATGTCTGCTATGACAAAAAGAAATGTTAAGTAATGCCTGTTGGAAGGGGAGAATCCTGTTACATTGGTGCATCTAAATAGATGGAGATCATTTTTAGCATCAAGATTGCTTGACATAAATGCAGTGCCTTATAAAGCTACATGTCTGGATTATAATCTTCTTTAAAATACATCCAGCAATTAAAAGGAGTGGAGGATAAAATAGGCTAATAGTAAGAAATCTTATAGTTTGACAGACTAACAATACAGACGACTCAGCTCCCTAGTTATACATAGTACCACAGAGTGAGCTTTTAAAAAACTTTTATAAATGCCAACTAACTGTGGTTACTCTTCAGACTAACATTATTAGTAATTTTATAAACCCGAAAAATTAATTACAAGAACAATACTCACTGCAGTGTGTATGTATAACTGGGACTATATTTTGGTTAAATGTTTTCTTCTAAACATGTGTTGAGTAACGAAGAAAGTCAGTCCGATCTCTGGCAGTATCATCTATTCTAGCACCACATTAAAGACAACTTTTCTGTGAAAAGCTTATAAAAACTTTTTCCTTAAAAATAATTAGTTTTTGATTTCTGTTTCTGCAAAGTGTCTGTGTAACTGATTCTGCATAGTGATTTAGCTTGAATTAAATAACTTTAAAAATAACTTCCAATTTTCAGATGCTACTTTTTCAGACATCTGAAGCAACCCAGCACTACTTAAATTTTTTCTTTATAAGTTATCTGAACTTGTATAACCATTAGTTTGCTTCCGAATTACTTCTGATTCTTGAAAATGTTGGATGTTGAATATTGATTTATTAGCATACAATGCAAACCTGGCAGCATATGCTACAATGGGTAGCCAAATGCATATTAAACAAAATGAGACCTTCTCTGAATAGGCTTTTCTGCACTTCTTTTTATTAGTACTCTCTGTGTCTGTGTAAAGGGAATTTTGTTTTAAACGCAACCTTTATTATGGATGCTACATTTAATTAGCATACATTCAACTAGCAAAACAACTGTGTACATGCAAATTGTGCATTACAGAAGCATATTAATGTAAATATTTTGTACCATTCTGAGGGTGTGGCATTTGCTTCCATTCAGTGACTGCTAAATATTATCTAAAATCAGCAAGTTGCCCATACTTTAATTGCCCTCTTTATATTATTTTTACTAGTCATTTATTTCACTGTTATAATTATAAGCCTGTATGTTAGAACTCCTCAAGAATATATTAAATGGGTTCTGACACGTAGAGTTTATGGAAAAATAAATGAGGACATCACCGTTATCATGCTCTGTAATAGATCTTAGGTTTAATGAGGCCTGGCAGTCCGTGTGCTGTTATTTCAAAATCTGTGCTTTTAAGTTTCTTCACTCACTGATAACCTAGAAAGCTGGGAAGCAAGAGAGCACAGGATTAGCAAACAGATTTTTTTATCATAATATTGGCAAAAGTGATTGTGAGGAAAGGTGGCAACAGAAACCGGGAGATCTTTTTCAAAATACGAAAAGATCTACATGGGTGTTGAGGTGGGTTGTGCAGAAAAGCCTAAAAGAGTAACTGACAGAAGATGTAAATCCAGCTTTATCTTGATGTTACAATTTCTAACAGTTAGCAGCGTCAGAATGGTTAGAAAATGGAAAAGTAAATTACTCCTCCTCTGCTCGCCCCCCCCAAGACCTCTCAAAGAAATGTCAGTGTCATTTATGTCTGACTCTTGTTTGCAGGTGTCTGTCCTCTCTTATTATTATGTGAAGCAATTAAAATAATCTGTTGGGGTTTTTTTTACAAAGCTACAAGACTATATTGTATAATGAAATCTCACTTGGGGACACTACTGTATTCAGTCAATAGGAAACAAAGAATTATGTTTTCAATTAGAATTAAGTAGATGCTAGCATCATTTTTATGTACTCTTAGTTATTTCCAGGAAGTTAAGAGCAAATAAAATATTTAAGATTTGAGGAGTTTTTAATGCTCCCAAGCTGTAACCAAGTTTATATTTTGCAATATGTAAAATGAACTATTAGATTTCAAAGTTTTTCTAGTTTTGTTTTTCATGGCAACTTTTCAGGTTTTTCTTTTACATCTCTGATCATGGTGATAACACAGCACTAATAATGAGTCTAAGTGAATTTTCCACATGTAATGATTGTTTCCCACTGCCAAATTTGTTTTCTTCTTTTGTTGTAAGGGATGTTTCAGCCAATTCATTGTTTAAGTGCAGAACTAGACCTGACAACCACTGGCATGAGAGAGAGAAAATGTTCTGTCTCATAGTGTATTTTGTCTCCCCAGCATCAGTCGCTCAGCTGAACAGACTGATTTCACAGATTTCCAGTTTGATACAAACAATAGCAGAATACCTTATTACTTCTGTATAGCAGCCATCACTATTACATTGTGTAATTGGTAACTTTTTGAAAAAATGGGCTGGTGATACACTTTTACATGTATTTTGCAAACGAAGACACTAGTTAATCTGCACAGATTTAGAGGTGGAAGATTAAAATCCCAAACCCCAAAATAACTGTGCACCCTGCATGCGTTCCCAGTACTGTCCTGAAGATTCCTTTAAGTATTTGTGCTGTTTACTGGTGAGTCATGCTTGTTCCAGGACTGGTGAGAAACTCAGCCTAACAAGAGTTTGACAGTCTGTAGTTTAGATTATTGTATGCCCTTTAGAGGCTTCTGAGATGCAGTGCCAAAATAAATCTAATTGTCCATCAGAGGGGCTTAATAAACAGCAGCAGCAGCTCCCCTGTCACTTAAACTGGTGTCCTGGATCTCTCTGGCTCTGACGTCCTCCTAGCCTGAAAGAAGTGAATTGACTGCAGGGAAACTACCTAGGGCAGCCAGCTTGAATTAAATCCTGCTTGACTTACTGAAAAGCAGTAGTTTGAATGCAGTGAGGTCTATCCTAGGAGCAGGAAGGAAGAATTGGATTTGGTTGTCTGTGCTCTGTGGATAGTTTTATTAGAAATATGTATGTCTAGATTCCAGGATTCATTTGGTATATGTTCAGTTTGTGAGGGCTTGCTGGAGCATGAGAACACTGTATCTTCATTTCTATTTCTTACATTCCTAATAGCAGCCATCTGATTCTAAATTGCCCAGTTTAATGGGCTTTTCTTGGTCCGTATTAGTTAAGGCTTAAATATATTCTACACCAGGTCTACTGTAGCGATGAAAGAATTGCAGGGAGTTTGCTTTACTTGCTAATTTGTTCTCTGTGAGTTTTTACATGATAGGCTTAAAGTCACGCTGGCAGGTAGTGATTTCAAAGTCAGTTAGGATGGTTTCTTTATCTTAGGGAAGTAATCAGCTGTAAATAAAACTACCAGGGAAGGGAGTGAGCCAGAACAGGCAAGCATCTCTGCTGTGAAAATGATAACCCCAGGTCTGTGAATGTGTGGCATTCACCAGAAAAAAGTCACCTGAAAATTATTTTGGTGGGTCCACTAGAAAGGAACATAAGAAACAAATTAGGTAAAGAATTTTTAAATGTTTCATATATTGCATTGTGTGATGAACTCCTTCTAACATCTACCTTGGTTCTCTGAAAATCTGCCGTGAGTCTTCAAAAGCTATTATTTAAAATTGGCATAATCCTCAAAGGTGTCATGTGGCCAGTATGCCACTTACATCCCAATGCAAGAGCCAAATTTGCTGAAAGAAGGCAGAAAATCACAAAGACATTTGAAGGATGAAGGTGCTGAAGCGCTACAGCTATCTGGGAAAACTCTAATGGTCTATTAAGCACAGTTTTCAAAGTACTTGCTACACAAATCTAAATTAAAATAAATCACAGCAACTGAACTCTCTTGCTGGGGGAGTTGAAAACAATTTGTCACTAGAATACTGGCTTTATGAGAGCAGCTTTACACCACTGGTTTGCAACCAGCAGCACCAAATGATTGCAATGACAAATATTTGAATGGAATTCTTTCAGTCTTGCATACATTCAGTCATGCTTTCAAGTTAACCCGAAAGTCTAGATTTCTTTTTAATTACAGAACTCTGTAAATGTGCTTGAAACTTAACAAAAATATATCTGTATCTATACCTCTGTTCTGAGACTGGCAGTTAATATTTGAATTGGACATCTTTATCTCTGAGGTATGGAAACATGTCTAACGTGTGATATTTTAGTGAGCTGTTTATTTTTTCAAATATAAATGTGTATTTTTCTAAGGGGAAAGGAGGCTACTTTTCAGGGGTTACTTTGTTGCTGTGTGTTTATGGTATGTATAAACACATACATAAAAATCCTTGATACCTGTTTGAGGCCTCTAGGTGCTATCATAAAACAAACAAACACATTGTCAAATTTGTCATCAGGAGGGGTTTCTCTATGGAACAGTTCAGTGAAGATTATAATTTTGTTTGCGGGGACTGGGGTTTTGTTCTTGTCTTGTATGATGGTGCGAGTGAAGAAGGTATCTGGGTTCTTCCTGCAGTTGCCAGCAGGAATCTGGTGCTTGTATCTTCTTAATTAATACATAGAAACTTGAACAAATAAGAGCTCTTGTCTGTAAACCTAGACTGTCATTTGGCTAATATTTGCAGTATTTGACTCAAAGCTCAATAGACTAAATGACAGAATCTCTGCTGATCTTATGGGCTTTTAAACAACAAACCTCTGTCCATTTCTACTATAGGAGCCTCTTATTAAATGCAGACCCCCAGAATCTATTTTATGAAGTTTAAATTCATCCAGGTCGGAGCACTGTAAAGAATTTGGTTAAGGATAGTGTTGGCTTCTGTATCCTTCCCCTGGATGCAAATGGTCTCCAATAAGATGAACACATTTTCTGTGGTAGACTGCTGTTGATGAAACACCTCCCTCAGCTCGATTCACTAGACATAATGACTGCTTAATTCCGTTTGTGAACATTCATTGAAAAGTCAAAAAACTGAGGAGGTTGTTATGCCAATCCTCCCCCTAAGACAACAAAGGCCAGGGTTATCTCTCAAGTTAAGTTTAATTATTTTTTTTTTCCTAGGAGACATTTTGTCAGCTGACTAGACTCTGAAGTTGCCTCTGAGCTTGAAAAAGGTGATCAGGTTTAGAAATAGTAGTCAGTCCTGGAAACTGAGCCATACAAAGAGCCACGAGACAGAATAAAACTTTCGTAATATTTGTTGGATACTTGTGGTAAAAAAGAATCTGGCTGGCACACAGAAGAACCCTGTATGCATTTCTTCCCATGTTGGGCCTCATCTCTGTTCAGCTCTACAAAACCTGCATTGAATCTAATCCCAGTACTGGAGCTTCTGTTTTCATGTACCCAAAGCTATGTACAGGTTATGTTAAATCCCTCTGGTAGATGCATTAGATGATCTTCGTGACTCTTGAATCAACTATTTCAAGTGGATTAGAAAACCACCAAGGTAGCATTGTAGTGGTTATTGTAAGGCAGCCTCCACAACTGCATAAGGACTTAAGATATTTTCATTGTCTAAAATACAGGCACACAGACCCCTGAGGCTTCAACAGGCTGATGGTAATAGGCAGTGCTTTACAGCCTGAGTTATTAACGTGTTTTTTACTGTTCTATTTGGAAATTAGTGGAAGCAGCCTGATTGATTTCCTAGGAAATCAGCCCTTTTCTTTGCATGTGGGGGCATTAAGTTTTTGTATCTAATGCGACATTTGAGGATGCATTGCTGCTTGCCTTCATGCTTAGTTCACTCATGTTATCAAAAATTATACTTGCAATGATTTTCATTAATTATGTCCCTGTTTGGCAAAACTCCAGAGGAGTTTTGAGGATAAGTGATCCGTTAGAGACATTAATTATGAAGTATTCAGTAGTACCTTGGGTCTAAGTCTTACTAAGAGACCTTTGGGTCTTCCTGCAATTTCTGAAGCATAAAAATAGCCCTGGAGCTTGTGCTTTGTTTTCCCCTTTAATTGGTGTTCACAAGGGCTTGCAGCAGGCCTAGAGAAAGGAGTCTAGATCTCTACTGGTCAAACACATGAACACACTTCACAGGAAGACTGGTAATGGAACAAAACGCTGTGGTCATGGACACCTTTGTGCAGCCATACTACATTCTTCAGTGAGAAGCAGAATAGTGTAAAGTTTTCAACAGAAAGCCCAGAAGCCAAGAATTCTGCAGTTCTGATAGTAATTTTCAGATGCTTCCGTAACTAGAAACGGTGATGTTAATATTATTTTTATCTTTTTTATTGATACTCTATTAATAGAATTTTTACTTAAATGCTTTGAATACCAAAACAACAATAATACAAAGACTCAGGAGGATTAGAATTTTGTTTGATTCATTTGTCAGCAGAAAGCAAGCCTGCCACAAAATAGTCTGAGGGCTACAATATGTATTTGTGTTACAGTATAACTCTTAGGTACTGTCTATATAAGGAATTGTCTAGAAAAGTGTTTGGGTTTGTTTTTTTTTTTTCTGGAGAAAACCATGTTATTACATTACCTCAGGAATAAAGTTTTTACCTTTAGATGTCTTCCTTTTCTTGACAAAACTCCTTTAAATAAATTATATTGATCAAATGGCTCATTAGAAAAATCTTGTTTGCTCCAGTGAAGCCTGCACTGGAGCCTTGTTACAGAGGAATGCAAGAGGAAACCTTTCTGGTCAGCATCTGGTAGAAGCCTTCATTTCTGACGATTACTGGAGATATGCCCTGTGGGATGGATAGGAGGACTTTGTCCCTAGTGAAGTTTTTTTTGAACTTCTGTCAGTCTGTTCAGTTCTCCATAGCTGTTATTCATAATAACTTCAAGGCCTGATATACTTTTAGAAAATAGCATTTCGCATCTCCTGTGAATTGCTTATCTTTCCTGAAGCAGAGTGAAATGTTCGTACATCAGTTCCTGCCATCAAAAGTATTTCCCACTGGAATTGTGGTGCTGAGCCTGTCTGTAGCTATAGGTTATGTGATGAGATATTGAGAAATGCTTAGCAAATAATTTTGCTAAAAATTAAGTCAACCTCTGACCTTCAACATATCATTACAGGCTTCATAACAAACTGTAATTAAAACAGTATTGTCATTCTGGCACTGACTCGTGGTATGCCCTTGGGCATATCACTTTACAGTGGTCTCTCTTCTGAAACATAATTCTAAAAATGGCATTAGATGGTTCCATATGTACTATAAGACTTTCCATTTTAAGTATTCTTACTTTATAATAAGGAAATTATTTTCCCTCTTGCTGAGCTCAGCCTGAGCTTTTGAAGCCTTGTTGAATGCTTTATTTGTAGGCAGCAGCTGTAGTCTGGACAGATCTGGTTAGAAAACACCAAAACAAATTTCACAAAAATCAGTTTCAGCTGTTGGTTTAATAGCCTCATCTTTACACGTAATATTTCTCATCTCCATGAAAATTGGGCCACCCTGCTCTCCTTGACTGGTTTGCAGAAGTGTTACTGGTCTCTAATTGGTGAACTCCTGACTGTGCATTAGAAGGGACTCAGTCCTCTATCCTGTCTTTGCAAATGCCAGCCTGTGAAATTCATGTCTTCATCTCAGCAGTTGGAGTGTGTAAACAGGAATGTAGCTGTAATGCCTGCTAGGAGTGTATAGGAATGCATTTCCCCTATATCTGGGAAAATGACTGTTTATTTCTGCTGCCACAAATGAATAAAACCCTTGTCCTCTTCTTTCATAGGAACATAAGAAAAGATTTGTCACCTCATATGAAAGGTCTGTCTAACCCAGCGACCTTTTTCTGTCAGCTGCTGAAAGCAAATGTCTGGGATGAGGCACACATGGAAGGGTATTTCTCTCATGTACTCCACCAGTTTCCTGTGACTTGTGGCTCAGGGACAGACATGGTATCTTTGTACTTAACGCCACCCCAAGGATTTTCTACTTACAAATTTATTCCGGTATTTCTTGAAGCAAGACAAACTTCTAGCCTTCACAACATCCTGCGCGTTGTGTGAAGAACTGCCATGTGACTTCCATTAATTTCACGTTATTACTCCTTATTTTTCTTTTAATGAAGAGTTCGTTTTCATGCCAGTTTTGTTGCCCCAAAAATCTTCAGCCTTTAAAAGCCGTGAAGTGACTGGTGCAACAGTCTTTCCTGTGCTCAGCTGTCTACTTTGGCAGGAGGGGTGCCTGCTCCCCAGAGTCCTGGGCAGTGCCTCCAGTCTGCTGTGGCAGTCAGTACTTTCCATGTCTAGAAGGAATTTGAACCATATTTTTTGTACACTCTAGCCTGAAAAACCAAGAACTGCGGTTTTCTTAGTGTTTTTAAACTACCTGTCAGGTATGCCCAGAACTGCTTTTGAAAGCCAGAGCTGGTCCTCCTTGTTTGTTGGCATCTTGATGTCACTGAATTACCAGAACATTAAAAAAAAAAAAAAAAAAGTCTTGTTCATCATCTAACTTAGCTAGTCTGCTTTTCTAATTGTTGATTTTAGCAAAAACTGTTACTGTTCTTATGAAAGATTCCAGAGCTCCCTGAATCATGGTGGATGTTGGGAAGTGTTGTATTTTAAATTAAAAAACCCCTTACAACAAAGCATGAAAAACATGTTGACTAACTTTTGCTGGTGATCTGACAAGATTAACAATTACTGTGCAGCAAGATTACATGTTCCAGAGTAGACCTGACTAGAATTATGAAAGCTACAGTAGTTTAACCAACTAATGATAACTATTTTCCATCTCTTCCCTAGCTGGCAAACACTGAAGTAGGGTTATAACAACCAATATTATGATGATTTTTTCAGTTGGAATGTTGTTGGACCTGTCAGAGATAATTAAGCCACATTGTTCATAATCATGAATGGTGGTCACAGATTTCAGCAAGGAAATTATGCAGTGCACTTCAGGTAACTCTTAACAGGGTAAGCAAACTGTCTTTAGAAAAATATTTCCTGTGAACAGCATAGTAATACAGGCAGGGGCACCAGGAAGAACACTTCATTTAACAGTGCTTTGTGAAAGCTGTGAGTAAGCACCTTAATTGTCAATTCAGTCTGTGGGGAACTCTTTTACTTAGAATATTTATCCACATACATTTTTAGTGAAACAAAAAAAAATATTTATACTGGCAGCTACCAAGGCTACAGTCTTTAGACTGAATTTGACATGAATTTAACCTTAGTATTAATTTGCTGGCAATTTGCTATCTATGTGGTAGAATGGATAAAGACAAATCTTGGGGTTTTTTTGTGGGTTTTTTTTGTTGTGGGGTTTTTTGTTTTTTTTTTTTTTTAAAAAAAGGCTCTTGCTGTACAAAACCAGACTAGAATTTCTTGATGTTGGTGTCATGGTTACAAGGCAAATTCAATGATAATGGCTCTCTGACATGATAATAGCTCTCTGGTGTTGTGGCATGCTTTTAAACTGGGAGGCGAGTGGAAATGCCTTGGAGCTGTAGTGGACAGTGTACAGGACTCTGTTGTTGGGTCCCAAGAGTGGGGAGACAAGTGCCAAGTGGTGATGGACTTTTGGAAATCAGAGAGCCAAGGATGTCCTAGCTGCCATGTGGAGAGAGATGTCTTGTAGGACAGTGGGGCCACGTGTTGTGGTCTGAGCTGGAGCAGCCCTGCAGATTCATCCTACAGAGCAAATAGCTATGAATATAATACGGTACTACTTCCTACTAAGGAGAGGAGGCTTTGAAAGAAGGAAACTTGCCAAGGCATGTTACCATAAACACAATCTGAATTTTCCTTTTCTGTCACACACAGTGGAAAACATGTTTAGTATGGTTAGAAGGGGCTATGTACTTGCTTCTGTGCTTGAATCACAAAGGTTTATAATCTGCTCTAGCCAATGGTTTCAGGGCTTCTCATTCAACTCAGGGTGTAAAGTTATGAGCTTTTAATCCTGTATCTCCAGAAATTTTGTTTCTCAGGCAAAGATTGTTGCTACCCTGCTCGACATGCACAGCAGCTGAAATGTGGCCTCAATAATACAGCTGTCACAGGGGTAAACTCCCATCTCTAGTCTCTTAAATAATATCAAATAATTCTGAACTTAAAGAAGTTGGCAAAACTTGACAGCAGTAGGGATGTGGATGACTTATAAAAGCTGGTCTGCCTGCAGAAATGTTAAACCAGCAGATTGGCAAGAAGCTTCTCAGTAAAAATTTAGAGCAACAAAATAGTGCATTTAATTGAAGTTTTGGGAAAACATGCAATGTAGAGACTGTAATTTTCCTTATAATTGGAGACATTATCTCTGGTTTTGTGTGATCTCATGAACATCTGACAAAATCTGACCACTAAGTGATAAATTCAGTAGTTGCTGCCAGCCCAAGCAGTTCATATACAAATGAAAGTATTTTTCTATTTTGAAGTGGGTTTTGAGAAATTGCCATACACAGAAAGCAAAGGTCCTTCCAGTGAGATGTGAAAAGGTGTAAGCCACCATAAGAGCTTGTAAGAATGAGCTAGAGCATTTTGTGTGCTCAGCTATCAGTCTTACCTTGTTTGAAGCTGCTACGTTGATATTTACATTGGGAAGAATAAAGAGATAGGTTTTTTCCTTGGTGTTTTGTTTTTTTTTTTTTTCTCAACCTATAGCAGATTTTCCTATATTCTTTAAAAATTAGTTTCCATTTTCAAAGTAGAAATAGTGGAAAAGAATGGTAAGAAATTGATTTTACAAGCCTCCATGTATAAGGAGGATTTAATGTATTCTTCCACTGACAGCTACTCAGTGATCGTCTTCCTCACTGATGTAATACTAAACTGATATGTCCTGAACATGAAAACAAAATACTTCAATTATTGTTTCATCATGTTCTTAGACTTTTTCTTTTAATGAAAACTGAATTAAAGATTAATAATGTGGATTGATTCTAATTTAATTTATTCCAATTTGCATGGCCTTCTGTTTTTCTTCTGCTGTCAGTTTTGTGGATTTTATGAGAATAGATATGTCAAGGCAGATACTAAGATCTATTTTTGCTTATATAAAAAGATTAATTTAGATGTTAGATACTTGTAGTAGAATGTGATGTTGAAGCTGGAAATATATATATAACTGTTAAAAATATCCAGGAGATACTGTTTTAAACAGAACCTGCTTTTGTGGGATAGCTGCTGTAATTCTGATGTGAAGTTAATCAGGCAGTGTGATTTTATGTGGATGTGATTATGAAAGCTATGAAAGTGAGTATCAGGAACAATAACTGGAACATTGTGTATCTGGATGCATCTTCTACAATGGCAGTTATAGCAGCAGAACTGTGTTGGTTTTCTTTTTTTAGTGGAATTATTCTGTCTTTACTTTTCTCTCGGTATTTGAATTTTTTGAGTCAATCCTACAATCCTGCTTTTTCTGGAGTACAGAGGTCTCTCTGCCTGACTGGCAGCAGCTGCTGCTTCTGGGAGTATCTGTTGCCATGCCTAATGGTGTGGTTATCATATCCCTGAAAGTCTGGTGTTGGGACTACCAAATTAATACACAAATTTGTGCTCTTGTGATTGATACTGTTTCATTAACCAGAGCTGCATACTGATACCTTATCGATTTCATTTGCAGTTGCTGTCACAAAAACCCTGAGAATGGGTTGATTGTAAAACAGCATTCCGAAGCACATGTAGGGATGCACAAACCGTTGTCTCTTTAAGGCAGGATTTTGCAATAGGGAGAGCAGAAGTGGAGGCAGGAAAGGGCAGGGCTGGGGAAGTGAAGAGCTGGGGCAGACCCAGGGGGCACAGCAACAAGTGATGGAGAAAGCATCCTGCACGCCTGCGTTTGAGTCTAGCACTCTGGCACCAGAAAAGGGTCTCACCCCCTCTAGTGGCTTGCATTCCTTCTTGGTTGTAATAATAATATAAAATCAAATGAGCACGTATAACTAGCGTAGTGCCTCCCAAAGATAAGCTGTGACTTTCCTTTAGCTTAGTGTTTCTGGTACTTTTTTAGTACTTTTTTTAGGAGTGAAAGATGGCAGCATGTTTTGTAAGTGTTAATTAACTATAAATCAGGTTAGCCATCTTCATGCTTCTTCCACGTTTTCTGATAGACATTTACTCCACATCAGTGCATCCCAGCTTTAGGCTAAGACCGCTACCCGTGTTTGCAGCTCTCCGTGTCACACAGCGCTTTCCATTTCCAGGCGAGGAGTGCCGGGGGTGCGGCGCGGGGTGCCCTTATGTAAGGCGGAGCGGCCTGGTCACACTGCCATCAAGTGGATGCGAGGCATTACGGCACCAGCGGGGTCTCTGAAGTGTCTCGTCCTCTTTGGATAACGTCAAAATCTTAATAAACTTAACTTCACTTACTTGCACGTCTGATTTTGATAACACCTGCAGAGGCCTCTCCTTTCTTCCTGCAATACTGAAGAAGCAGACAGTTCTCTAAAGTCATGTGCTTACATGGAAAGATAAAGCAAGATTTTTTTGCTCCATAGTTTGTCTGCAACTGACTTATGAGGTTGATTTTGATACTGACATCCTTATCACGTGTGAATAACTGAGACTTCACTTAATGTAGGCAGAGGTACTCAGTCGTTAGTAACTGCCAGAATTGAGGTCATTTTCACAACTGCGTTCAGAGCTTTCCATGGGTCACGTTTGCTTTATGAGCAATATTTTGCTGTTTCTTCTCCTGTGACTGTTGTGTAGCCTCAGACCTTTTTTGACTCCCACTTTTCAATGTTGTTCTGAAGATGACAAGATGAGGAGACAATGAGGTCCAAAATGGATTCAGATGCCTAAAGCAGGACTTGAAGTGTACTTAGGCATCTTCACTCCAATACAGTCTCATGGCTACCTGATCCAAGAAATGCATGCACTCAGTAACCCCCTCCCTGTTCGTCCACAAAGTTATCCAGTGTGTCTGCATACATTGATGCTTCAGTCTGGCAGTGTCATCAATTTTTAAAAATTGAACAATATTTCCTTTTGTTAGATGCTGAAAGTAGGTGAACATTTTCCAACAGGCTAATTTTTCGATTATTTATAGCTTTATCACGTTTTAGATGTTTAAGATGAATGTTTCCATGCCAATTATTTTTCCTCAGGCAGAAACTCCTTTGAATTTTGCCTTTTTTTTTTTTAATCTACTAAAAATATATTTTTCTCAAACTATTTTTGAACATATTTCCTTTGTCAAGCTATTGCACACCAAAATTCTGGAAAAGAAGCCTTGACATTCGCTTATGAGCTGGGATACACATGGCTGAACACACATCATATGTACTGTGAGGAGCCTAGTGCTGTCTATGTGGTTTGAAAAAAAAAAATTTTTTTTTAAATTGCATCCTCAGAACTTGGTCATTCTGCTTTCTAGTTTATGGCTCCTTCTACAGCACTCTCATTTTTCTTCTCCCAATTCAATTGTATCGTCCTTTTTGCAAGAGGCAGTGTACCCCGGTGCTGTACATGAAGCCTGTCTTCCCTCAGTGTGTTCCCTTTTTCTCATCCTGCTAATGTCCGTTTCCCCCCTATGTTTCACGCAGATGGGTGCATTTGTGAAAGGGGTAAGAGTCTTAATAGATTTGCTGTTTTGTAGAGCTCGCATGTATCACTTCTCACTCAGACACTGAACATGGTAGTGGTAGAAAAGGTCGCTGCACAAAATCTTTCAGTGTTATAAGAACTTCTGCATGTTCACAGGACTACTGGATTTCATACCAATGAAAAGTGCTAGCAGAGGTTATCACAGTCTGGCACTGTTTGTTGTATAGATTGTATGTCTCCACTTTCAGATATTATTAGAAGTGAATATGAGGATGTAGAATATCCTATGTCCCCACTAAATGATTTTCAGGTAGGAACAACTAAGTTTACTTGATCTATATGATGTATTATACAATGCAGTAGGTCCCTTCCTTTTGAGACTTTCTTATTTATTAAGCCTATTTACAATTTTATTTTAGTATTATTTATAATTTTCCTTTGGTTTTCTATCCTGTCTCTGAATTTAATTTTTATTCATTTTATTGCTAACTTCTAACTTATTTTTCTGCAATACAATAGGATTTTCTGTTCACTTTCAGCCTTACTTATCCTTGTCGTGTGGGTAGCAATGCAAATGAAAAATACAGCACTAAAAAAACCCCAAAACAATACCAAAACACAAAAACCCACAAAAAAAAAAAAAAAAAAAAAAAAAGCCCACAATTGAACAACTGTAGGCACAATATCTAATAAAAAGTTAAAAAATAAAGAGGAAAATTGAGAGTATGTGGGAAATATGGAAATGGTGAGTATCCCTTCCCAAGGCAAAGTGGAGCACTTTGTGAGACATCAGCAAAAGGGCTGCTCATCTATGAAACAAAAGCAGAAAAGGGAAAGGATCCTCCAGCTACAAAGAGACACAATTCTAGCCATGGCAGCAGTAGTGGAGAATATACATCACTTCATCTGTGGTGCAGACAGACAACACAGGATGGTAGGTTGTCTTCTGCTTGCCAGTCTAAATGATAGCATAGCTGAGGGACTGGTTGTATGCTCTTAAATATGCGTAGAGAAGGAATGTCATATGGATTGGGGGGGGATGGGGGACGGGGACACGGACGGACGGACAGACAACGACGACACAGGGCATCACACAACCAAAAACAAACTCAAAGAACTAACCAATCAACCCTGACGTAAATTGAGCTTTGTATATATGGTAACTTTAATTGTTGAAAAATTGTCTTGACATATTAAGCAGAGCCTCAGGAATTTTTGTAAGATAATGTTTGCTTTCACACCCCCCTCTTATGAGGCAAAATTGGTGATCAGTTCAGTCTTCTTGGAAATTAGGTTAGGATACAAATGTATCTTAGTTTTCCTTCTTGTGCTTTGGTCAGTACTAATACTTTCAGAAAGCATTTGTCAGCATGCCCAGTGCAAAAATATTTCAGGGTGCTTGGTTCTTTGAACTCGAGTTATAACAAACTTACTTGGAAGGTACTCTGTTATTTGACCTTTTATCCCTCAGCCGTAGTTACCTGCAGCAGTGGCAGCTGTGTGGTAACAAGTTTCAGACAAGTGGCAACAAGGTTTCATGCAAGTTTATGAAATGCTGCAGGAAGTCACCTCTTCCTTATAGCTTTTTGTATGTAGCTGACAGCTTTGATTACCAGAACATTAATGCCTTTTCCAGAGCTCCAGATTTTTTATCTTTTTTTTTTTAGTTCTAAAGATGAGAACACCTCATGCCCCAGATTAAACTGGGGGGGTATGGGACATGACGGATGACACGCATATGAGAGGAGGAGAGATTAAATAGTCAAAAAGAGGCACTACATAAAATGGATAGATTGGTCTGCCTAAATGGGTTGTCTAAGCAATCTGGGATATCTGCTTAAAAGAGGAAAATAAAAGATAATAGTTCCAATGTGGAAGCTAATGTGTTTTTAAGACCCTTGTCTTTTTTGTTTAAACAATTTGAACTGTTTAGCAATACTACTGATACTGTACTTGCTTTTCAGGTAGAAATGGAAATGATGACATTTATTTCTTGGGTAGACTCCACAGTTTATCCTGTGTTGCTTTTTAGCTCCCTGAACTATTCTTATTAGCCACCATCTCTTCTCCTGCAGAGGGCTGGTGCAAGTAGAACCTGAAGTTAACTCTGCTGAGATGTAATTGCTATGTCTATATGGGATTCTTAGCCAGCTCCTGAATGCCAAAAATTGCTCCAGGTAAAACATACTCTAAATAAAATTCACCAGTCAACTGAAAATGTGGAATCCAGTGTCTGAGCCTTGGCATTGCTTTAACAATGGCAGCACCCAGATTGGGGTCTGTCATGGGGGGACAAGGCTTCATTTCTGGACAGTGCAGCTCCTTCCTGGGTGCTCACTGTGTGCAAGTTCCAAGCCAAACCTGTAAGTAAAGATACTGTGTGTTTTGCATCATCAGTAATATGTGCTTCTCTTGAACAGTCCTAAACTAAATTCTGTTATATGTTGTGATTTCTCTTCAGGAAATTGTATGTCATATGTTGAATCATTTAGGTAATTATTTACATTCTCTCAAGAGAATAACAGACGTGGTAAATCTAATGAGAAAATTGTCAATACATGTTATGGAGATGATAAATCCTTGGGTTTTTAGGTACATCATAGGTTTATCTTTTTTGAAGGTATGCCTTTATTTCATGTGCTGCCCATACTTTTTTTTTTTTTTTAATCTGGATGCCTCACTCATGGGCCCAAGACCCCAGTATGGTAGGTGCTGTACAGGATTTCTTTCTCCAAAGAAATGGGAGCAAGTGTTACAAAAATGACAGATGGGATGTTGTAGATAGATGTTTGATGACCTTTTAGTAGGCTTATATAGACCTTCTGGACACATTGAGGGAATTTAATTTTTGTACTTTATAAATTTTTCAGCTGGAAGTAGGCCACAAAAAGAAATGTCAAGGAAAGAAGAAAGATCACGTAAGAGTAGTCGTAATTGAGAAACTGGAGAAGTGTCAAACTCTTCACCTCTAAGAGCCAGACTGGGGTTGCAGATTGGACTGGCTCAGGTAATCACAGGAGGGTAGCATTAGGCCAAAAGCTGGATCTAGTCTTTCTAGGGACAGAATGATAAATGCAATATGTTAGTGGTTACAGTACAGTAGAAGGGTCCTGATACAGTGTTCGAGATTCCGTTCTATCAGAACGATACTGTGTTTTCCTTATGCATTATAGTTTAATACTAAAAAACCCAACCAAACAAAAAACCCCACAAAAGCAAAAAAAAACCCCAACTGTGTTGGTGACCTTGCTGCATTAACATGGCTAATGTTTTCAGGAAGTACTCTTAAAGCCAATTCTTTGGAATACTTAATTTTTATTAGATCAGGTTCCATAAATTCTATTTTGTTCCCAGTTCATATGTTTAGATGAGCATTATTTCAGTATACATTCCTTTCTTGTACTCTTTTGACACACTATATAGTTATTCATCATAGGCACTATGTATCCCAGAGCACAGACATAGATTCACCCTAAACTAAAGGAAGTTTTTACATCCTTTCATGTAGGCATTTGATTCTTTTGGGCAGGGAGTTTTCCTTGTCTCTGGACAAATACAACTGTATTCTTTTTGTAAAAGGAAAAACAGGGCATTATTGATTAATTATGCCTTGTTAGCAGTATTATTATAATGTAGTAACAAAATATTACTCAACACTGCACAGGCATAGCAATCAACCCTACTGAAAATAATAGGAACCCAGGGTTATATTTATATATGTGATTTCAGGAAGCTTTCACTATTATCATAGAATCATAGAATGGTTTGGGTTGGCAGGGACCTTAAAGATCACCTAGTTCCAACCCCCTGCCATGGACAGGGACACCTTCCACTAACCCAGGTTGCCCAAAGCCCCGTCCAACCTGGCCTTGAACCCTTCCAGGGAGGGGGCAGCCACAGCTTCTCTGGGCAACCTGTGCCAGGGCCTCACCACTCTCAGAGGGATTAATTACTTCCTTATATCTCATCTAAATCTACCCTCTTTCAGTTTAAAACCATTACCCCTTGTCCTGTCACTATACTCCTAGATAAAGAGTCCCTCCCCATCTTTCCTGTAGCCCCCTTTAAGTACTGGAAGGCCGCTCTAAGGTCTCCCCAGACCCTTCTCTCTCTGGGCTGAACACCCCCAACTCTCTCAGCCTGTCCTCACAGGGGGGATGCTCCAGCCCCCTGATCATCTTCATGGCCTCCTCTGGACCCACTCAAGCATGTTCATGTCCTTCTTCTGGTGGGGGCCCCAGAACTGGACACAGAACTGCAGGTGGGGTCTCATGAGAGTGGAGTAGAGGGGGAGAATCCCCTCCCTCGACCTGCTGCCCACACTTCTCTTGATGCAGCCCAGGACACGGTTGGCTTTCTAGGCTGCGAGCGCACATTGCTGGCTCATAGTCAGTTTTCCATCCACTACTACCCCCAAGTCCTCCTCTGCAGAGCCTCTCTCAATCCACTCATCGCCCAGCCTGTATTTGTGCTTGGGATTGCCCCGACCCATGTGCAGGACCTTGCACTTGGCCTTGTTGAACTTCATGAGGTTTGCATGGTCCCACCTCTCCAGCCTGTCCAGGTCCCTCTGGGGACTGCACCACACAGCTTGGTGTCTTTGGTGAATTTGCTGAGGGTGCACTCAATCCCACTGACCATGCCACCAACAAAGATGTGAAACACCACCAGTCTAATACCAACCCCTGAGGAACAACGCTTGTCACTGCTCTCCACTCAGGCATCGAGCCATTGACCACAACTCTTTGAGTGCGACCATCCAGCCCATTCCTTATCCACCAAGTGGTCCATCCATCAAATCCAAGTCTCTCCAATTTAGAGACACGGATGTTGTACAGGACTTGTCAAATGCTTTGCACAGGTCCAGGTAGATGACATCAGTTGGTCTACCCTTATCCACCAATGCTGTAACCCCATCATAGAACCCCAAAATTCATCAGGCATGATTTGTCCTTAGTGAAGCCATGTTGGTTGTCACCGATCACCTTCTTATTATCTATATGCCCTAGCATATCTTCCCGGAGGATCCACTCCAGGATTTTGCCAGGCACAGAGTTATTATCTTCCACTGTCATTTGTTTTCCCTTATTGTATGGTCTTTGTAACAGATTTTTGCATTTTTTAAAATAGTGAAGGGAACAGGTATACCTCTATCATGTTGCTAATAAAGCCATAGCAAACAGCTAATATTAAAATTATGTTCAAGGTATCATGCGTCTGAGAGTTATACAACACACCAGACTTGTGGGGAACAAGGTTTTATAGGTGGTTATAAGCCTTGATCGTACATCGCCTGTTTACTTGTAACTTTTACTGACTTCAAAGCATACCAAGCACAGTTTGGTTCAAATCTGCAGTCCTTATCTGACAATCTGTTGTACCTGGCAGAAGCTCAGCCTAGAGGTAGAGGAATGAGGGTTTTTTTAAAATTTTCAAGATTGTTTGGTACTCTGGAGCTCACTGCAGTCTTTTGTAGACATTAAAACAAACTCAGCAAGTCTAATTTATTGCAACTTCTCTGGGCTGTCTGCAGTCTGTAAGAATTTCAAATGCCACCTTGCACTCTGTGCTACTGTCCTATCTGCTTATGCATACAGTGCTCAGCCATGTATATCTGCTTTCCGCCTACATTCCTCTTCTCCTGTGACCTGGGGAGAAGAGGATGTGTCAGTGGCCTCCTGAGTGGGGACTGTGGAAATAAAGATCAGAATTTGTCCCCTTTAACTAAAAATCCATCTTTTAATTTGCAGGGAGCACTACATTATTCTTTGTGAGAAATGCAATTAGTTTTCCATATGTGGTTTTAATTCTCTGTGTGTTTTTTAGTACTATTGAGTTAGAACCCCAATTGTATTTTGTATTATACAGGATAACACAAATAATTGGGTTCAATACCATTAGCCAGTTGTATTAGCAACTGTATGAATGGGCAGTAGCTCACATCCGAAGAGCTCTCAGACACTCAGATTATAGACTTCCACGCAGCTGGAAGTAAATTAGTGTGCTGTTCTGCAGAACAGTTGAAATCAAGGGACTATTTATGCAAGATGACTCACACCATAAGCACAGGGAGACAATCACAGCACTCTTCCATATCTAAGACAAGGAGAGTGCTTTTCCTTTCACTGGTTAATGGAATAGTAAGTGCATTATAAATGTGCATATTGGTATTGTCAAGTGTTGGGCTAAACCTTCTTAAAGTCGGTAGCTTTAATCACTGGGCTCTTCATTTGTTGATATCCATGTGAAGCAATTAGGCTTCTTTACGGAACGTAAGGCTCAAGTCAGCACACATCCCCAAACTGATGTGCACTTGTCGCAGCCCAAAACAGAGGTGCTTACATGGTACATACCTGTGTAAGCAGAAATAACAGAGCATTGCGGGCACATACTAGTGGGAAGTAGCAGAGCTCCGAGTAAGATGGGAGGAAAATTTTTATCTGAAGTATAACTCAAAGAGAGATAGTACTTAAACCAAAAAAATTTTTCCTGCTTATTTTCTGCTTGGTTCAATGTGATGAGACTTAATACACTCCTTATATAAAATAACATTGCTTCAAGGTAATATTTACTTCCTTAATCTGGTTCTCCTTTTAATGAAACCAACTAGTGGTCACAATTGGGCTAAATGGCCTTAAAAAGAGGGGGTATCAGTGTGTAAAATTTAGTATTTCTCTCAAAATATAATTATTAAATATGTACCTGTTATCTGTGTTTAATTTTCTCATGATTAGAAATAGCTTCTTTTCCTCAATGAAACAAGTCCTCTCCCAACTCATGTGTTTGAAGAGTTTCCCCACATATTTCTAGAAATTGCAGAAGTGTGTGTGGTAGCAATTCATGACTTGACTTTTGCCCTCAGAAGTCCAAAAAGCATAAGGTGTCTGGTTGCTACTCTTTCACGTTTCTCTTGCACTTATGGGAACACACAAAATAAGCACAAAGTGTCAGTTTGCTACTGGTATTGTTAATGTAATGCCCTTCCCATTGTCTGCCTTCTTACAGTGCGTGGGAAGAGAAAGATTTTTTCATAAATAAGAATTACTTATAAATTCAAGGTGCAGCTTGTTTTTTTCAAAAATGTAAATGGATGCTGAACCCATCGGCAGGAAAATGATTTTTGTATTCAGAATGAAGCTTCATGGGTATTTATTTGTGTATTTATTGCAGTTAGTTTCCTAGCTCAAGTGGAGCTGTTGGGTAATAAGTCAAGGCTATTTAGTTACGGTAGGAAGCATGACATTTGTCATCACGTACTTACAGGGTGACTGTGAAAGTTTCAATTTTCAGTATGCTTGTCCACATACTCATTGAAGTTTTGGCATGGAAACCTATGTTTCCAGTTTCCTTTGTCTTTATGGCACTTCATTACCAGATTGTTCAGTTGTTATCATCTGAATGTAGTATGTCTTTATGGAGACATCTCCCAAGGAGAATTAAGAGCAGTGTCACTGCTACTCAGAGCTCCAGAGAAGAGGAATGTTAATGCTTCTTCTCAGCTGCAGGACAAGGAGAAGGTCTGGCACTTCTGAAGCTGAAGGCTGTGATCCACAGTGCTAACTAATACAAAAGACAAGCAGTAATTGTCCTGTGCCTTGGCTTTTTTGCAGTACAGAACAATTGTAGGAGAAAAAGAAAATGCTACTTGAGCAACAGGAAAAAAGACATCGTTCTTACAGACAACGTTATCTCCAAAGAACTTAAACTTTCATATTGATAAGGGAGCAGAGGAAAATTTTGGTTTTCATTGAAGATAGCTTGGGAAATGTAAAACATTTTATTTTCTGTACCCTTGTGGTACATTCATAGTACTTTGAAATCTTCTAGTGATGTTCACTTAGAAGAGATGGCTTGCAGTAACTCCTCAGATCAGTGATAGAGCTGAGAAAGAAACCACAACTGACTGTTTACTTCTTTGTGTCCTGGATACTGGAACTAATCTCTTCCATTAATAAGAGAGAATATAATTGTATGCTGGTTATATTCTGAGTGAGGTGGCCACATTGAAGGCCACGTAAGTGAAGCTTGCATGAGGAAAAATGAATTATTGAATTCAGTTAAAGGAAATGCCCTGTATTAATTTTGACTTCTCGAGGATCTGGGACAGAAGCCTTATGAGCATAAATTTGCCCTTATATATATATATATATAAAGAATTTTATTTTTTTTTTTAAAACACAGCTATGGTCTAGGTCAGCATTTAATCTTCTGTGATTAGGTACATATGAACAACCAGACTCTGAAATACAATGTCTATCCAACCAGAAGTAGCACCTTGGAGAGCACTGGTTCAATTCATGAGTTCTTTGATCCTAGGAATCTGAATGAGAATAACAACATTTGGAAAAAGTAGTTAGCACCTGATGTGTTTGAGTTTGTTTTGCTTTTAGAAGTCTTTTAGACTTCACAAAATAAGGTGGAGGTACAGTGATACATAAGTTTGTTTCAGAGAACCAGAACACACATGAGACAGCATAACCCCTTTGATTCAGAACTCATTTTTCTTGGCAAGCTTTTTCTCTTGTTGAAATGAGACCTTGCTTCTGACAATAATTAGGTCTGACCTTGGGGAGCCAAGGTGTCAAGTTTGTTCTGAGCTTGGTTGTGATACTGTATTTCAGAGTTAATCAGGAAATGCGAAAAAGACTAGTTCTTTTTCTGTATTTTCTTCTTTTAACTATAAGTATTCCATTCCTATTTTATGTTCATGATGTACATATGGGTACCTGACTTACTGTGACAAAATTATCTTCTGTGTAAATTTGCATATACCATCTAAAGTTATGTTTGTCTTTATAAAACAATCCTGACCGTAATGTGTAGTGCTCACTGTATTGCTCGCTTATGAAAGGAATATGTCTGAACTTCTGTTCGTGTCTGGAACCAAATGATTTGGAATCCTTCACACCAGAGTTAATGGTTTTATTTAGGTGTTTTCTGGAAATACCATACAGCCAGGATAATAAATATTTTGAGCACAGTTTATGCAATGCTTTCTGCTGTTTCAACATGGATGCTAAAGGATTTAGGAAGATCCAACAGTTCTGTGGGTTTCGTGATTTAACTCTCTGTTTGTGTATAATATAGTATTTTATTTGATACTGTTGCCAATCTTTACATTTTATTCTCTGTCTTTCAGATAATCATTGTCAATACAGTGACAATACTGTCACCGTATTACTGTGACAACCCACATCTGAAACAACACATGTCTAAGCACACCAGCTAGACATTCTTTTCCTACTCTGCTGATGATTTTCTGGTTAACAGAGGTGTACATTAAATGATGCACTTCTACTTTGTCCTCCTTGAGAAGCTACAAATCTCTTCATTCTTGATTTGACCAGTCTAGTTTTCTGAAACACAACATTGCCACAAGTTAGGGTTGAGAAATTTCTCTCTTATTCAGGTGTTCATAAATGTGATTTAGCACAAGCCACTAGAAAGTACAACCCCTTATAAAATTAGGCAGACCTCAGGAACAATGAAAAGATCCTTCAACACCAAAGGATGTGAAGTGGGACCGAGCCTGTGGTGACATGGAATAGCAAGTGTTACATCTGTTCTGCTCGTCTGTGATCTCCATAGGAAATGTGTAAATAGACACCTTATTCACTGTATAAATCACAAATTTAGATTTGGTTCCTTGCCCCCCCCTTTCTTTTTTTACTGTTGATGTAACACTACTAAAATAATTACTCTAACGTACTTTTCCTACAGGATGTAGCTGTGAGCAACATATTAACAGCCTGAAAAATGTATTATTTATGCTCTTTATAATTATTTTGAGTTTAAATATGGTGCCCTTTGTGTGCTAGTTGAACACACAGCTTGCCTCTAACACAACCACACCACTACAGGTTTTGCAGCAGGACCTGGTTGTGACATGGTTTTGACCCAGCAACTGTGTAAATTTCATTGCAAAGTCTTTTATTACCCATGAGCCAAAGTAGCATCTCAAGACCCAAAATTCATCATTAAATACCATTGGTGAGATAAAAGACTCTTTGATTTAAAGTTTGCATAAAACTTCAACTGGGGGTCTGTTTGAGGTGTTTTTAATATAGAATGCAGTGTCATCAAACTTGCTTATTGGAGAACTATCACAGTTCCAGTTATTCTGATGATTAGTACATGTGCACACTGAGGATATTATTATGTAGTACATAGCTATTTTATTATATAGTATTATAATAGATAATTATAATACCGTGCATAATGTTCTATATGAATATGAAACTGTGAAATACAGTTTTCTTTTGGTGGTATTATTTATATTCTTAAAGTACATGTAGTGGTCTGGCTTACCAGGTAGGAGCTGAATTATCTTAGTATCACCTCAACATACAGCTTGAAGATCCTATTTTGAATTATTTCAAAACAGAAAGTAGCATCTGTATATATTTGTAGCACAAGGTGAGAATAGGAGGGTTTAAAAGATTATTTGAGTTCTTATAAAATAAGTGGTTTTGCTTTAAAGGGGATAGGGGGAATTATGTAGAACTGAATCCGTAAAAATGAAATCATGAATGCAGACTTTGGCAAAAGGACAAAGTTTTGCACGCTTCATCCATGAAAGTCATACCAGTGACTTTAAGGATTTGCAAAAATAAGATGAACAAATTTTAGAAGAAAGAGTTTTAAATACAAATACAAAGACAAACCAGTACTAAGGACTATATTATAATTATTTGCTTGTCTTGTGTACTCACGTGGTCTGTTTTTTGCAGCAAGGTCTATTTTTTCACTATTTCTTGCTCTAAGCAAAGGTAAGGACAGATTGCTCTGGTTTTACACCTCTCTTCAGTAGACAGCTGAGTATTTGGAGATAAGTAAAGCTACTCTACAGAGGTGACTAAGAACAGTCCCTTAGAGAAGTGAGGGATTGTGACCTGCCAGGTCAGTCTGTAGGGGTATAAAGGCATCCCCATGCGTGAATCTGTTTGCAGTGCATGTTGCAGGCCAGCAGGAATATGCCCTGTAGTGCATGCGGGTTCTGCACAACTGGGTCACTGCTCTGCCACCAGTGAGACCGTGCGAGACTTCTGGTGGTGCAGAGATTGCCTGCTAGCCACATCAGTATGGATGTAGTCTTTGACTTTCCATGAATCTGCACAGGAGTAAAGATGGATAGTTGGGAAGGAAGGAGCAGCAATGTCATTGCAAAAAAAATGGCTATTTTTTTCCATGTTAGGTCAGCAGCTGCAAGAAATAGGAGACTGAAAAGTGTATGTGTTTTTTTGTGGGGGGTTTTCCATTTATTTTTTTTCTTCAGTTTCTGAAATCAGATTTACAGTTGCTGATTAAAAATGAACTGTTTTCAAAATTAAGAATCTCTTTGCGCAGAAAAAGAAGCAGAAATCTCTTTATTTAAACGCCGATGGCAATTTGTATAAGGTTATAGAGCTCTTTGGTGCTTTGGATTTGATAGTACTGGCACCATCTATTGGTCTTTTTCAGTGAAATCAATTTATGCTTTAAGTTCAGTTTCTCAGAAACATCATGAATTCCACTGTCACATAGAAACAAATTTTGTAGTGAAAAAAGTACCAAGGATAAATCCTGTTTACCTGCCTATATACTATTTCAAGACAACGGTCAGGCTAGCATGCAGAATTCAACCATTCTTTCTCAGGCTGTTCCAGTTCTGTGAAGACTTTCTTTCTGGAGGCAGTGAATTTCTTTAATATTTAAAAAAAAAAAAAAAAAAAAAAAAAACAACAAAAAATCATACCATCAAAAGAATTAAAACAAAGATAGACCTTTTTTTGGAGAAACAATAGCTAAATTAAAATCAGTTCTGTAAGCAGAGATGGAGTTGGAAATAAGAATTTTGAAAAGAATAAACTAATATTAGAAAAAGAAGGAAGAAAAGATGGAAAAATGAGTGGGTGTAAGGACTGCAACAAGATTGTATGCCCATCAAAAGATAAGCTAAGACTGACAGTTTCTTAAGCAGATAAAGTTAACTGGGCACTGGGAAAATGTTTAAACTTTTATTGAAAAGGAATAAAAGTAAAAGGAGAGCAAATGCGGGCAGATGTGCAATGAGCTGAATTTGGATTTGTCTTTGCACCTCTGTTGTAGTTCTACTCAGCTGTAAGAAGCAAGGGTGTATGAACCAGGGCACTTCCCTGACCATTCAGCCTTGCCTTGGTTAATATGCATTGCTTGTTTTTGCAGTCCAAAATTATGGAGACAAAGAAGAGCAAGCCTACTCAAATCCTAATCAAATCAAAGAACATTGTTCTTTTCCTCTATTTTTTAATAGAATATCTATTAGTGGAGAATAGTCTGTATGATGACAGGACAGACTGTTTTTCTATTATTTCTGTAGCTTAAAGATCAGATATCCTTACTCAGTTTGTGAAGAATTTTACTCCTTGGTACTACAGAATCAAGCTAAGGCCAAATGAACTATAATACTACTTAAATGTTGCAACTGGAAGTGAAGTCTTGTTTTGCTGAGTGCTCTGTAAATGTTTAAAATAATTTGACCCGAGATTGTTAATAATGTAGGCAGAAGTAAGCCCTTAACATCAGTAAATCTGCACCAAAGTGTACAGTAGCATATTGATTTCTGAACACAAATCAGCTACCTGAAATCAAATGCCCTCCAGTCTGCAGTTCAACAGCCATATTAATATTAATACCTTACTGGGTTTTTTTCTGAGGCACACAATGAAGTATACATAAGTATATATTTGGAAGAACCTTGTGTTGCTGGAAGCAAAATATATGTCTCTGTAATTAACTGTTACAGGCTTGCTTATATACCTGATTTTCTATATAAAGGCTTGGGTTTTTTCCACTTAAACAGAGCTTTGTTTAGATACGCAATCACTTTAATCTGAGATTCAAAACACCATATGATTTTCAGCATTAAAGGGCAGAATGCTGTGTGCTTACTAGTTGTAAGATTAACATCTTTGAAAATTTACACTGCAGCAGATCACTGGTTTATATCTCTGAGGATGTAACTCATTGTGTGGTTCATAACGCTGTTCTCACAGAGAGGTCATTTAGGCAGTTGTTCTGAACTGTTTTTTCTGTGCCCTTCACCAAATTAACTCAAAGAAGAAAGTAAGACAGATGGCCTTATCTGAACCTCTAGTAAAAACACTTAATGGTCAGTTGCAGTGGAAGGAGCAAAAGATATGTAATTGCTACCAAATGGTGATGCTTCTGCAGTCTTAACTAATGAAATACTCTGTGCACTGGGGAACAGTGTTGGAAAGCAGAGACTATAATGCGAATATTTCTCTGACCAATGAGTGAGACACTTTAGGCAAGATTGTAATCATAAGCTTGGGGCAACAGTATTTTTGTTTGAATAAAATATTTTTTTTCATCTGCAGTGGCCTGCAACTCACAAGTCTCCAGGTATAAACAGTCTGCATGGCAAAAAATCTCTGTACCTGCTGTGAGAGAAGATAGGATGTTTTTCTGTGTCCAGGGGACCTTGGAGGTCTGTGATTATGTTTATCTCACAGTCAGGTGAAAAGTAGTACTTTACCACATCAGATCCCTAGCGTTCTGCAGTACAAGATCTCAGTGTAGGTTTTATCAGGGGAGAAGCTGTGTCCAGTTTTTGTGGCACCTGAGAGTGAATTCAGTGTCCCCAAATTGTCTGTGCTTCACAGACAAGTGCTTTAGGTAAATCATGATCTGTGTAGTTATACCACCAGGATTTGGCCCTGCAGTTCTAGTTTATAAATAACTTTGCCTAGGAATCAGACAGCAACATGTGCAGGTGTGACTCATTAGTGCAGGAGACACAATGATGTGTGGAAAAAGCATGGCTCACATCCAAACCAGCCCACACACTTTCATCAGCCCCTTGAAGTCTGCAGCACAGAAAAAATCAATTTTTTCAAGTCAGGCTGCTGTAGCCCACCTAGTCTTAAAACTCAAAGGTGCAGTAATGTGGAACACAGTGCTTTTCCCAGTGCTTTGTCAATCAGTCAGGCTCAAAAGGCAGTTTTGGAAGACACTAATTTACTGTCTGAGTTAATCACCACAGTTTCAACTGAATAGATTAACATCCCTCACATGCACACATACAAAATGTGTGTCAAAGCTGAATTCTGTAAATAATTGGTTTAGAACGTGTATTTGTAAGTTTTAAGGAATTGGGGAAATATCCCTATTATTACTTGATTTTATTTTTAAAATCTCATGAGATGAAACTGGAAACAGTTAATGATACTGATTTCCCTGATTGAGGAGTTAATGAAGGCTGTAAGGAGAAATCCGCAGGTACCAAAATAGCACTTATGATAATGTGCTGGTTTGGGAGAGAATTCCCAGGAAATGAAAATAAGATCTTTTAGTTCAGGAGTAGGCCTGACTGACTTCTAACTGGTCTGGCAAAGTTTATCCTTCCAAGGCTTAACTTAAGCTGAAAGGGGATACCTGAATCCAGAAGCTCGTGTCTCTCATTCATACTCTGATTCTTTCTTATTGATGTCTAGTGAAGATTCTGGGCAAAACAGTTGAATTCAAAAAGGCTCCAAGTTATTTTTTTAAGCAAAGATTAAAGACAGAAGTGGATTCTTTTTCATATAAAACACATTTGCATTCTAGAACTGGCATATTTTCAATATTGCAGATTGAATCATTGTTTACCTTCATAAGTTGCACATTTTACTATTTTCTGGACAATCCTTTTTCCCCATATGCATTCTTTTCCTATTTTTGCAGTGAAGTAAAGATAGAAAATTGAAGCAAAAGTTTAGATCATTCTTTAGATGGCTTTAGATCTTATGAAAAGATACCATATATTTTTCTTATTTATTGTCATTGAAATAATGGGTAGGATTCAGAGTTCCATGCAGAGATGGTCTCATCCTTTCCTGTTTTCACTGACATGTTCTTGTGCATGGATTAAACAGTAAAATGTGAGATTTGGACATCCTGGTAGACATAGAACAGAGATATAAAGAAAGCAGAGAATGTCAAACCAATCGGACTGTATTACAAATTACATAGTTCCACAAAAATTCTGTAAATATTTATGCT
This sequence comes from Athene noctua, assembly GCF_965140245.1. Taxonomy (NCBI): domain Eukaryota; kingdom Metazoa; phylum Chordata; class Aves; order Strigiformes; family Strigidae; genus Athene; species Athene noctua. Next base: position 25,930,205 of record NC_134043.1, on the reverse strand, counting down.
CAGCTTCTTCTGACTGGCATCTGCCTGGAAAGAATAAACTAAACTTTAATGTCAGTCTGCCTTCTGTAAAACTGATACAGCTAGTGCTAATGAAAATGTCCTTGAGGCATCAACCACCTTTTCACATTCTTAAAGATGACAAAATTCTGTAAATTACAATCACGTATCTCCAAATTAAGATGTCAGAGTTATTACTGTAGGCTCACAGTGATGTATATGGGCACAATATTTGGCTCAGCTACTTTTCTTCTGTTGTTCCTTTAAAATGCTCATAATGAAGAAGAGGAGAGGTAATATAATTGCTCATCACACTTTTCTGAAAATAGTATTATTAAGAAAACAGTTAAGGAATTTTTCTGTACTTTGTTATGGTCTTTTAAAAGCTTCTTTCATTTGAAACTAATAAGAATTAGCATTTTTGTTCTTTCTTGTGATTTAAGAAATTATTCTATTGCCTTGGTATTAAGGTAGTTTTCATCCGTCCCTAATTTAGTAGTTACTAACCTTAGACCGCTAAGAATGATACTGTCTAGATTTACAGATAAGTTTCCCTCCAGCAAATGCTCTGTCACTTTGAATGGAAACTGCTCTAAAGATGCTATTATTTCTATAAGCTGCACTTTTTCCTATATGATCTCGACAGCTTGTGAGCTGTTTTCTTAAAGGCAAAGGTTTGAAGGGTTTATACCCCACTTTCTCATGAGAAACATTGACATGCACAGTGTGATAGGTAGAGTACATGTTGTAAGTGTTAGAATTGCTTTTAATGAGGTCTGAAAGTGCTATAACAGAAACTAATTCAGATTACCTAATTGGTATAATCAGAATCAAATAACAGCATTGTCAAGTGTGTCCAGTTGTATAATCGATTCTGCTAGAATAAGATTCTGCAGTTTTGCAGAAACATTGCATTTCTAAGAAAAAATATATGTGTAAAAAATACACTGTATTCCTTGCAATTATTCTTCATCTTAAAAACTGGAGAGTAAGAACAGCTTTCTCAGGAGAAATGTATGAAGAGTAGACCATTGTCACCATCATAAAGTGCTGTGACATTCAGTAACAATTATATTAGTCACTAGGTATACATAAATTCAAAATAGGCAAATGTAGAACACCACTGGCAAATTTCCCAATGTCGAGGAGAAACTCAACAAAATAACATAAGGATGTATGTCAGAAATATGATGTGATTACATTGTGTTGTGATGCTTCTATGTATTATGGAAGAAAGGATCAAGGTACAGGTGCATCCTGGTTGGAAAAGAGACATAAAACAATGTGGTGAAAGGAAGGGTCAGTTATGCTGTATGTTGTCCTGTGTGGGATATTTCTAATCCATTGAAGATTTGTTCTGTTTGGGGATAAAGTTTCTGTAGCCTAAGAAACACTAGAAATGCTTCGCTTGACAAGCAGTGATGTAAGGGAATACAGTTGGTGTCAGTCCCTAGCTTGCTTTGAAGCTGTCACCCAAAGTCTGGATCTTACTTGCATAAGGAAATTTGTTTCACATTTTTTTCTAGCTGAACAGAAGCAACCCTTTCCGTCCCCTTTAGACTGATGCTGCAAACAGTGATCACTCAGGGGAACTAAACTTACTCATACCACGCACAATTTAACCTGGGAAATCTAGCTGGTTTATGTGTTGGAATCAGGCTTTTGTATTTCAGTCGGGGTTTCAATTAGAAGGAAGGACTTTTACTGGCATTGGCTTTAGTCAGGCAAGAACACCCACCTCGCTGAAAGAGGAGCTCAGCATGGCAAAGGATCAGGCCTCTACAGTAGGCTCTTCCAGAAACATTCTCCGTCTCTACAAAGTCCAATGTGGAAAAATGTTACTGTTCAAGTAATTTTTTTCTTCAAAAATCATGAAACACCTTTTGAAGTATACAAGAGAAGAACCTGAATAGAAACTTAGTAATATCACTGTGATCTCAACGCAGACTGTTATATATAGATGAGCTAAATTCTTTTTTGGTTAAACTACATGCAGTATTTATGCAACCTCAGGATTAAGTTTCACTTATGACTTGTAGCAACATGTCCAGTTCTGGGCTTTCCAGTACAAGAGAGACATTGGGCAGAGTCCAATGAAGGTACACAAAGATGACTAAGGGGCTGGAGCATCTCTCCTATGAGGAAAGGCTGAGGGAGCTGGGACTGTTTAGCAAAGAAGAGAAGGGTCATGGGGGGATTTCATTAGTGTGTATAAATAGGTGATAGGAGGTTGCAAAGAGAATGTAGCCAGGCTCTTTTCAGCGATGCCCAGTGACAGAAAAGAGGCAATGGGCATAAACTTAAACAGAAAATTCTGAACATCAGGAAAGACTTCTTTACTGTGAGAGTGACAGAGCACTGGCACAGGTTGCCCAGAGAGCTGGTGAAGTTGTCATCCTTGGAGGTATTCAAAAGCTGTCTAGATACAATCCTGGGCAGCTGGCTCTAGGTGGTCCTGCTTGAGCAGGGGGTTGGACCAGATGACCTCCAGAGGTCTCTGGCAACCTCAACCAGTTTGTGATTCTGATTCTGTGCCTGCACTTTGGCTCTAAATAATTTAATTTATACAAAAAATGAAAGAAGACATCTTCATTCAGTTTTAACTAAGCCGAGAATTAGTAGAAATAGTTTTGGGTTTGTGTACTCTAACACTTAAAGACTGCAGCAATATGAATAAATCTAGTTCTCATCATTGACAACAATTGGGATTTAGTAACTGAGTTGTAAGTAGAATTGTGACTTGAACATTACATTCTCAATATATGAATGCATATGGAATTTATTCTTGGTCTCAATATCATTCATTTAGCATGGTCAGTTGTTATGGGTAGTATCTGCCAGAGACCTAACGTGGTGCAATTTGAAATGGAAAAACTGAAAACTGTAACTGTGTCTTAGGGGAAACCAACTTTGAAATGATACTTATTAATTCTCCTATGCCAATTTAAAGTTCTGATCTGCAACTTTTTTATTTTAGCTTGATAGTATCAGTCTTCACTGCTGTCACTCTGCACTGCTAATAACAAGATCTTCCCATTTCATGCAGCGGCATTTATAAAGCTTTTATAATAGTGTCTTTGGGCAGGTTGGGTCCACTGATTCAGACATAGTGGGAACCAGGAGCTTTTCCAAAATTTTGACAGAATCTTTCTTTGTGACCTTCTTCCGCCCCTCAGATATATCAGTTAATCTTTCTTTGGCTCACTTTTGCTGTCTCTAGAAAAAAATTACAGCATGCTATTGCTGCTGTAAAACTTTGCACATGGTCTGCCAAAGTGCTTTGATATACTGAGATTTAAGGCACTGCAGAACTGCCTGGCTTACACAATGACTGTGGGCTCCCATGCCTGGGGGTTGGCCTCTAGTGGCTCACCTTCAAACAGGAGAGAGCAGCCAGGCAGTAACAGTCCCTCTTGGTCTCTCTGGAAAACATTACACAGGTAAAATGTCCTCTGTGAACCCTCTCAGCTTGACTTTTATTAAGGTGATGATATAATTCAGATGTGTCAAAGATGACTGACACCATTTGAAGGAGACAAAGTTAATTGGTGGGTAGGAGTTGTGGTTTTGAGGACATTTGTGACCTTTCACGATGCTGCTCATTCATGTTATTTCAGATGAACTAATAAAAGCTGCCTAGCACTTCTCTGTAAGACTTTGCTGCAAAGGATGGTGCCCTGCCAACTTTCAAAACCCATGAATGGAAACACTAGACCTGATAAAAAAACATCCATCCATAATTGTCAGGTCGACTTAATGGCCTTCTAACTGCAGATGGTCACACAGACATGGTGTATACCTCTGCCATCCAGATTTGAGGATATCTTCAGTAGCCCTTGCATGGCTTTCAGTGTGCTTATAATATAGAAGCATGTTGGTTTACTGGTTTGGTCATATTACTTTAACTTTGCAGCCCTCACTTGGGCTGCCTGCAAAATGACTTTTCCTTGTTTTCAAGCTTGATGTGCATTTGCTGAACTCTCAGGACTAAGTGCTGAATGCCAGGCATTGGGCTTACAGGTGCTTGTGCTAGCATGGTGATGCTCCTTGTGTCACTGCATTTTGTCTTTACTCTTCCTCAGTTCATACACTTCTCATTTTAATAGAATGACTGTTGTTCCTTGTGTAACTTTTCTCCTCCTCTTGTCCCCGTTTCTCCTGCTGGAAATCCTGGCTTAGTATCACATGTTAAATAACTGTGGCAGTTTGAAGTGTTTGCTGGAACAGGGCTTATTATGGGGCATCACTGATTGAGGTGTGTATTAAATAAGGAGGAATTTCCCATGAAAACAGCTGGATTTTTGCATGTATGAGATCAGAAGATTGGGTCCTAGAATAGTAGCCATTTTTTATATATTTTAATTGGTTTTGGCTTTCTATTCTTTAGCAGAAATTTTTTCGGATTTATTTGGAGCAACATCATTTAAAATAATGTGCTCTGTGGAAATTTACAGTACAATTTATTGTCCTTCCCACTTTATACCAAGTGCTAAATTCAATGCAATGTTAAAATGTTTAAATATGTCTTATATAATATTGCTAAAAATAGGTTTAATAGCCACTGCCAATGTTTTTTCTGTGTATGACAATAATTCAGTGTGGCTTGTTTAGACTTTTTTGAGCTTCACCTCCTGCTAGTGATGGCAGATATGAATAATATTTAGCTGTAAAGTGACTGGGGCAAGAAACCTCCAAATATCTGCCAGAAAAATGAAATGGGATTAGTGGATGTGTGTAGTTCTGACTGTCTAAACAGCTTTACAAGTGTATTACTGTAAATCAAATTCAACGTGTTCATTTGTTTTCCCAGTTTAAAGATCTTACGTGTGTAGCAGAAAAGAGAGAAGATGGGTTTTGTGCTGTAGGAACAGGAAGGCAGTGAGGGGGGCCCGGACAAAGGTGAGAGGCTGTGGCTGAAGCTGTTTAAGCCACACTTCTGCCATTTCTTGCCCCTCGGTCCTGCATGGGATAGTCTCCCAGTGCCATGGCTTGTGAGGACAGTGACCTACATAGGATTCAGGTTTTAAAACTGTACTAAGTCTGCTCCTACAGGAGACATGTGTTGTAATCTGTCTGGTGAAGCAGTTACCTAGTTTGAATGAGTGCCAGTAATTATATGAAGCAGACAAGCACAGAGTCAGTATTGAAGAAATGCTTCTCTGGTCCTTTTCAGGCTGTTTGCAGCCACCAAAAGCTTCCATAGTTAGGCAGTGAGCTTTGTAGGATAGAGTTGCTGCTGTATGTTTGCGAGCATTAGGGTATTTTTATGGTACTGCATAAATAATAATCACATGCAAATGGAAACTAAAAAAAAAAAAAAAAGTCAGAGGCCATAGAAGATTGGCCCAGGAGCTTCTGGAGGTTCACTGATATAAGCAGGGGCTGTGTGCCCTATTTGTATGCCCATAATTCACAGGGTGTCTGTACCAAATGATGGTTCTGTCCATGCTTGGGGTGGAAAAATAATTTTGGAAAATATTTCTGAAAATCTCAAACCTAGGTGACAATCGGGTTTTATCAGAGTGGTGGATAGGCAGACACTGCACATCTGGCAGAAGGTAATGGAGTTTGGATGAACGCTTGCGCTTAATCATTTTGCAATTGATTTTGGTTTATCATTTTCAGAATTCAGAATATTTCATTCTTTGAACCTATTTTTAACACTTTAGGAAGTGTTTCAAAGGGCATCTGGCTTCCTTGATTTGGTTTTTAAGTACGTCCACGAAAAGTTTATAACTTTAAACTGTAGCAAAACCATTTACTTTAAAAGGATTTTTTTTTTTTTTCTCCGTCTAGGAAGCCTGTACTAGCTCCCTTCCCCCACAGGCTTACCAACCAAGCTGTGTAAAGACAAGTGGCTCCAGTAGCTGCTAAGAAAGCAGTTGAACCAGACAGGCATTTGCTAAAAGCTTAACCTGGAGTTTGTGCCAGATTGGGTACACAAGCCTTATTGAGAGGCTTCTTTCTTCCACCAGACATCAAAATTGTTTTATTTTGTGACCATGGGCAGGGCGCTGTTTCGATATGTCAGAAACCATGAGTTAGACTATATCTATCAGATAGTTATGGCAGCGGGTGCTCTTTGAGGATGCTTAGTGCAGGTGAAACCGCAGGCGGGGGAGGCAGGGTAAATGTCATTGCATTTAGCTGAAGCTGAACTCAGGGCTGCTTTCCAGCCAGCAAGCATGAAGCTAGCATTTTACCTCTGCAGTGTGCTGCCATTGCAGCACTGGCTTTTTTTCACAATTAGCTAATAACTTTCTGCATTGCGGGTCTGCATGCATGCAGCTTCGTTGTTTTATATCATTACCTGTCATTAAAAAAAAAAAAAAAAAAGGAAGCAAAAGACATGTTGAGATCTGCAGATGTGAACGCCTGTATTGCTAAATAGGGTAAGAATAGTAATATTTCATACTGTTTTGTGGTTGATGTGGATTCTGTGCTATTTGTGAGGGTAAAACAACACTGAGGCTAGGAAACCTTCTTGTGAAGATAAAATTTCAAAATGTATTTACCATGAGACACCCAATTCTAGGAAATAGCTTTCTTTTGAACTCTTAAAGTAGGAACCAGCAGGGTCTTTTCTTGAGTACCAAGGGAGAGGTTTGCAGGTTCCATAGGGACTATCATCCCCAGGCTGTGTGATGAAGGGAACAGTGGTATCTCTTGAGGACAGGTGTTGTCCAAAAGATCTTGGCCAGAGGTCTCCTCCTGCCTGTTTCAGATGTAAAAAAATTTATATCAAGCATGAAGTTATTGTGAAACCCAAACCCAGATCACGAGAGAAACCCTTAAGTTATTTTTAGCCGTTCAGAGGGATACTGATAAGCATGGTATTAACTTATGTATTCTGACTATGTTTCAACATCTGTGAAAAGCCAGATGAAAGGAAAATGAATGTCACATCTCAAGACATTGTGATGCTGCGGTGTAGGTGTCCAAATGCTGATGTGCCCAGACAACTATGCAACCAGGTATGGAACTTTTGGCCTACAGAACTGTAATTATGAAGAAGAAACATATGGAAGACTGTCCTCTGGTTCTGAGGGGAAAACTGGTGCACTTCATTTAGGTTTCAGAACTGATGCCATTAAAAAAGCAGTGAAACAAGCACAGGTTGCAGATTTCTGCTCCTAGCAGTTAACATTGCAGAATTTGGGAATGCTTTGTACTTCCAAATATCAAGCTACTCTTCAGTTCTTATTGTGGATTTAAAGATTTAACTTTGGGCATACAAGTTTGGAGATGTGTGGAGATACTAAAGCAATGGGAATATATCCTTCTGTGGGAAGGAAAAAGTAACTATGGTCAGGGCAGTCATTGATCTTACTGGTGTAGTTTTGCAGAAAAGATCTTCAGGACCTAGAGGAAAAGTTGTTGCATAATTGAATATGACAGCTTCTAGTATTTATCCTGTTCACTCCCTTGGTAGTTATGTTTTAATACTCCTAACATAAAATAACTCCATAACACAATAATAGAATTTAGAAATTAAGAGGCTGCGATATTGAACTGGTGTCCATTACTTCATCTTCTCTTCATACAAGGTTTCCCGCCCTTATAAAATATTGCACCAGTTTGTAAGTGAGCACAGCTTTTTACCTTTTGTATGCTGCTGTGAATTTGTGAGTTGAGTGTAGTTGCTACCCAAGGATGTGGTACTTGTTGGAGAGTTAGGTATGAGAAACTGAGTTGTCTTACCTGGACCCTGAATGCTCAAGTAATTCACAATATAATCTCGTTAACCTGCAGTTATTGGATCTGAATGCCTTAGAGTTGTCATGAAAAAATATAGTAGTTTCTTCCAACATCTCAACAGGTTCATTAGATTAGCTTATTATTCAGACTGAACATAATTTTTATAAAATATACTATTACATGTTTACTGATTTGTTTGTTAATATGCCACAAAGTACTGTGATGAATCATTACAACTAACCTTATCTGCCAAAATAAATTAATTAGGTATATCTGTTAAAGCTATATTTTTGATGTTTTTATGTTCTATCTATTTGCTTGCTTAGGAAATTGCTTTGTTTGATAGATCTGCAGGGTCTTTTCCTGTCATTAGTTCAAAATAGATGTGGAAGGAAATTTTCTTTCAGATATACTCTTTTGCTTCAAAATTATTTTTTTTAAATGGCCTTCAGTATAGCAGAGGGAAATTATGTTATATTCTTCAGGAGGGTGTGTTAGGTGTTTTTCCATGAGTTTCACACCAATATTTTGTGTATTGGTGTAATGTTGCATACTCAGCCTTTGGACAAGGTGTCAGTGGTTCCTTTAAAAGTTCCAGCATCAGGTTGTCTTCATTGTGTAATAAAACTATTTGGTAAAACCCGTACAGACATTAGCTGGTAGAGGCAAGATGTCCTGGCCTGTTCAGTGCTGCATGAAGAACAGCAGACGGGGAAAAAGAAAACCGCTCCTTCTTAACAAGATCTTGTCTCACCAAGGAAAATTAAAACCACCATGTCTTTTATGTGTCGTTTCCTGTCACATGCTGCTTAACAGTGGGTCTATGACCTACCTTTCAACACTCTTGTCTTTACAATACAGTTTAGTCTTCTGCCCAATTTATTTGATGTTACCAGAAGTCAGTATATTTCTGAAGCGTATCCATGCTAGAGAATTAAGATAGTAAATATGGACTGTGCTTTTTGTCCATTGTAAGTTCCGTCCTTCTATTTAAGGAGAAATAGTAGTAATCCACATGAATGGAAATAGAATTACAGTGCATTATGGTTCAGTGATGCAACATATTTTTACTTTGGAGTACCAGAGGGTTAGTAGTTATATACCTATCACTTAAAAGGAGGAAAAAAGGATATGCCCAGTTTATGGTGTTATGTGCCATTTCCTCAACTCTGCATTCTCTTTGGAAGGAAAACCTCTGAAATGAATCTGGTGTAACAATACCAACCAGCTCCTTACAGTATGTGGCTCAGCCAGTTAAGAGTTGATTATGTTATTCCATATTTGTATGGAGTGTCAACAGCCTGGACATCGTCATACTGGAGGTACTGGTAATGAAGTCTTGAGTACTGCAGATTTAAATTAATAATTCAAAATCGAATATGATAACTGCTTTCTACTGCATTCTGCATTTTGGTTAAAAAAAATACTATTTAAAAATCAGTTACTATTAGAAATGTCTTTATTCTTTGTTTATTTGGTACTGTATTGCAATTTGTCAAAAGTGGTTTAGGCAGCAACCACCCTTACCATTCAGAAAGTACAAAAGAGGAATGACAGTAGGCTTTTGTTTTGTCAATTGTTCTTAGGTAAACAGGGATAATTGATTTATCTTTTATCATAGGCCTCTCTACCCTATGTTTGTTTTGGGTTTTGTTGGGTTTGGATTTTTTCTTCATAACTGTGGATATCTATTAATTTCTTCTACTGATTATCTTAAACAGCTTGGTATCTCTCTCTTAGTTGCACTGCATCTTACACAATTAGTTTGAGTGGTGAGAAGAATGATGTAAGTCAGCAGCTTTCCAGACTCTTCACATTGCATAAACCAGTGTTTTATGGATGTTAATTTCTATACAGAGTCAGTGCCTTGGAATCTGGGTTCCAGAGAGCAATGTTTTTCAATATTGCAAAATTGTATTTTCTTCTTGATGAAAAAGACATTTTTGCTAGCTGTTTTTGTGATGGCTGAAGGTTTATTAACTACTTGTATGCTTTCCATTGCTACAGTGTCACATTATTTTGGGGAATAGAGGTTCCAATGTGGGGCAATAAATGCTAGTATTTACTTGTTTTTATTAAGCAAAAATGTATCCAGTGTCATTATAATATTTGTAATTGCACTCAAGGTCAGATTTTTCTCAGGTTAAAGTTTTTCTGCTCTGCATCTCTTATTTGGCTGTGGTTTTTGGTACTATTGCAAGAAAATATAGATAAGGTTTTTGTTTCATTTTGGAAATAAAATCTAAACTGAAATATGCAAAATTCTCTCAGAGAATTTCTTATTAAAAAAATGAACCCTTCTTAGCAATTTGTTACTGTCTTTATTTTTCATTTCATGTACTCATTCTTGCGGATCTGTTGTGATTGTTGGCTAGTTTAATTACTGCCCCTCTGAAAAGATGTGTGTAGAGTCTAAAGTATGTAATTTTCCTTTAGAAGGAACCATGATGGGAAGAGGACAGAAGTAAACTCTTTGCAAATTGGCAGTATAGGTGTAGTTGTGTGAACCCTTAAAATGTGCAGTTGTTCTGACAGAATGGCAGCTGTGAAGGTGCAAATTTCAGAGCATCTGAAGATTCTTTTCAAAAACTCATCATTACTCGAACACGGTCTAAGTAGAAACGGAGCCAGTGGAGTGTTTAAGGAAGACAAAGTAGAACAGCAGTTGCTGCTGTTTAAGTTCTGTATTCTTACAATTCTTGAGGTTTTTTTCATAAAATAATTTCAGTAGCCCACTTCCCTGGGTTAGCAGTAATTTTCTAATTAAATGGAATTTCAGAGACAAATGCCACTTTCTCGATGTCGAAACTTATCACAGAAATTATTGCTTATAGTGGATCTCCCAGGCGACAGACCAAGGAGAAGAAAGGTTAGCTGCTGCAGCATTCTTTTGTCTCTGTAAACAGCAAAGTGCCCCAGCTCTTGGGGGCTTTGCAAACATGAAGGCTATTCAGCAGCTGTAAAATTTACTTAATGTCTCAGACCAAAGCTTGGGAACCACTCAGCAGTGGCAGTATGTTACAGACTTGTTATCAGTATGTGACTTAAAAATGCTGATTTTGTTGGACTTTGATCCACTGTCATTCTTGTGAAAGTGCCAGTCCTACAGGTATTCAACTATCTGACTAGCCTACTTCATTCATTTCAGCCAGCCTAAAGTCATAGCCAGCCTAAAGTCATCTTGTGCACCTCAAAATATTCTACCAATTTCCCAGTCCCTCTTGTAGAGTTTTTCTTAATGTTTGGTGATGCATTAAGGCCCAGTTTCTCAAGCATGTTCTTTAACTTTTTTTCTTCTTTATTGAGAAGACAATCAGCTTTCTGACTAATCATTTTGGATAAATGTTCTTTGTTCCACTGAGCTGGTATTCTCCAAAATCTACATCCTCTAGAAATCGGCAGAAATGTGACTCAAGCTTGCTTCTTTTTTTTTCTAGGAAAAAAAAGAATACTTTTTTTTTTTTTTTCACCCTAGGGAAGCTGTTGTGTCTACAGTAATTTAATATAGTCTTTAGGCATTTTATAGACTTGAGAATCTGTGGTTTTCCAGGCAAGTTACAGAGCACCCTCACTGTTGGGACCTGTGAACTCAAATGCATTTGGTCTTTCCTACCCGTTTGATCTCTGTTCCACCCATTTTATGTGCCTTACCCATGATGATTTTGTTTTGTGTTTAGTGTTCTGCTGAAGAGTGAGTGAGCTGAGACCTTCCTGGGATGTGTCACTTAAGTTTAGGTCTCCTTGCTAGTAACATAAGTGTCTAATTGCAGTTGGTTTTAATGACTGAGAGTTTCTTTTGATACTAGGTGATGCAGATGTATCTTCCATTCTGTGGAATTGCCATATCCAATGCCCAGCTATTTGCAGCTTCAAGGAAGGAGTATGACAGAAGCAGGGTAAGTAAAAAATTTTTATTAGACCAATATCAAAGCATAGTCTTTTCTTCCTTCATATTCCAGATTTGCATATGTGTTTGCTATCCAGATAGTTTTCACTATGTTTTATTTCAAAAAATACATTTTCAACAAATACGCTCGCAGTGGTACCTGTTTTTTCCTGATGTCAGTTCCATGTTTCGTAGTGCTGAAACAATTGTGTTTGTGATACAGATAGTACAGGAGAGAGTGTTACTATGGCAGAGATTCAAATCTCATAAAATTCCAGATATATCAAACCTTTGCCATCCTGAATTTGTAATATTTAATTCATGTGAAAATAATGTGGCTATATCTTTATAAAAGTAGGCAAGAAAAAAACCTGTATGTGAAGGGGTTTGCCAGTATGTGTCTGCATGGATACTTTACTCACATTACTCATGATTGCTGATGCCATGCATGAGTTGGGACAGAAGACTCTAAAGAAGTGAAAATAATGCTGAGTTAATGTCATTTACTTTTCAGAGAGGTCTTTGTTTTTTTCAGAAATAAAATGGTAATTTTGAGGGGGTTTTATAATGATTAGCTTTTTTTTTTCCTTTTAAATTAGCTTTCCTTCAATGACATGAAATGATAACTTTTGTTATCACGGATCACAGCTTCAAAGCTTCAGTAGAAATACCACTATTAGTGTTGAGCCTACTGCAGTGGGGTGGGTCTGTGTATTGAGCACTGACATTTGTATATTCAGGATTTTGTTGTTTTCCATATATGGAAACTAATGCTTTCCACTACTTGGAAAACTAACACTAGCCCTTTCTAATGGTGCGTAAATTTAAGGGTCATGAAGCATCTGAGCTTGTTTTCTGTTCAGGTCTGACTACAGATCACTATATTTTGGGGTGGAGATGTGGAGTCTTGGGAGGGGAAAAAGATTTTCTGCCCAAGATTTTTTTCTTTGTTTGATGTTCAAACAAAATAATTGTTTGACTACATAGAGACTTAAAATTTTCTGCAGATTCCCAGCCTGCAGGGAACAATGGCAAACTTTTGAAGAGCTGGCATTTAATCTTTTGAGGGAGGGATTCAGCAGAAAAGTATTAGGGACTTTCTCATTCTTCATTAGAAAATGGTAAATTCTGGCGGTTGAACACATCATGAAGTTGGATTAGAGATACAGAATCTTTGTTTCTTGTTGTCACTTCAGCCATGCAAGGCATAGCAAGTATTTCTGCCATTTGACCACTACATGGTGGTCTGTACTTAATTGCATTTCTGACCATTTCTGATCTTTAACTTTGTCTAGTCCATGATTGAAATTAGTTGACAAGTAACGTGTGATGGACAAGCCCATACTTTGCATTCCCTATCAAACTGGACACCAATGGTGGCAACTTCCAGTGCCTATGACCAACATTTTGCTGATGACCACTGTGTTAGGAGAGCTAAAATGACTAACGTTTAAATGCTTGCATGTGTGGATGTTCTTTAGTGTTGATGCCATAAACCAGAATAAAAAAATAAAAGCACACTTCTTTGGACCCGTGGTAAGAAAGAACATATCCTGTTATTTTTAAAGTTGATGAAATGAGAGCAAAAGCTCTTCGTTTTACAACATTGTATGTTACAGACATGTTGTTAGTGGTAAAGATGGAATCAGAGTGCTATTGGAATATGAAAGTATTGATGTGTTGTTTTTTTTTTTCTTTCCAGCTTTGAACATGCAAAATGGGTAATAAATGAATAAACTGACGTTTAAATGCACCAGCAAATTCAATATAGCTAAACAAGTAACTCAATCCATACTGCGTACTTGGAGAGTTGCATTGCAACCATTGTTTCATTTCTGGACCACAGTGAAATAGTTTGAAAGATTCCCATTGTTTTCTAGGGGTTGGATTGTGCCCAGTTGTGAGCTAAGAAATATTTAATTCCTTTCTTTCTTCAGATACCCCCACCCCAATTCTGTTGCCATAATCATTAAGAACTTTATTTGAATGAAGATTTCAATGGATCATGCATATTAAAATCAATCCCAGAGATTATGCCTCCTTTAATGCTCCATATATTTATTAATTTTACAACCAATACAAGAGTTTTCTCTCCTTGTATGCAGGCTTTATTGGAAGTAGTGAATGACCTCTTTGAGGAACAGACCGACTTAGAGAAAATTGTCAAGAAGATTATGCATCGGGCTCAGACTCTGCTGAAGTGTGAACGGTGCTCAGTATTACTTCTGGAAGATATTGAATCACCAGTAAGTATGGCTGCACATTCCATAGAAAGGCTAATATTTGAGTGGTGGAGCAGCTGCTTTTATTGTGGCAAAGCTGTTTCATATCACGTGTAAATGCTGGACAGCCAGTATTTTCCCAGCACATCGTTCTTATAAGTTAGGTACAGGTTGAGTCTTTAAACCACACAATGGGGTTGATAGCCCCAGCAGTCAGAAGCCCCACACAGCCACTCACTCATTTCTCCAGCCCAGTGGGATGGGGAAGGGAATTGGAAGAGTAAAAGTGTGAAACTCATGGATTGAAATAAAGACCATTCAATAGGTAAAGCAAAAGCTGTGTGCACAAGCAAATAAATAAATAAGGAATTCATATGCTACTTCCAATCGGCAGGCAGGTGTTCTGTCATTTCTAGGAAAGCAGGGCTTCATCGCCTGTAATGGTTACTTGGGAAGACAAATGCCATAACTCTGAACGTGCCTCCCTGATGACCTGATTTGTTATCAATTTTTTTTTTTCTCAGTTCCTTTCTTCATGGTATAGCCACTAGAAGGAAAGAAAAATCCTGTCTGTAGCTTTATATTTACCTGGAATTTATGATCTTTGTAACATTTTCAGGCTAATGAAGTATCAAATGGGTGGTGCTTGCAAGCAGTTTCAGAATCAGAAACAGTTACATTATCAAACAAATCTTTAATGCTCATTTTTAGAACTAACCTTTTCTGCATACAATATTTCAATAAATAATTATCAGACGTCTTTGTTGATATTTCTACAGTGTTCATATTTCTACATCTGTTACTGTATAACTGTAGAAAACTGAATGTTTGTATAGTTTCTATTCTAGTATGTAACGTTGTTACATCTTTAATCACACTACTGGTTCATTAGAAATAGCCAGTAAAAATAAACTCATCAAGACACTCTTATCTGACCATCCTGTCTATTCAGCGACTATTTAGCTTTACAGCAGTCTAATCAGTGTCTTCAGAGTGGTCAGCTTCTGAACTTGTATCATGAATGGGTTTTTGTCAGATACAGTATTTTAATGTGGAAGAAGACCACTACAGGAAGGGCTGAACCTGCAACACAGGGAGTTTTCTCATCTACTTTTGGTGGCCACTACTCCATGGGATTTATTCCTTCCTGAAAGTTTTCCACTCACTCTAGCTATTGGCAGGGGTATATTTCGGAGTAGCTATGTTTGCACATTTTAACAAGTTTCTTTAATACTTTGCAAAATAAATAATGAGAACTGGTCTCAGTTCTTAAATGATGAAAATGCTGTGAAAAGATAAGACCTCTTGTTATTTTGACCTAGTAATTTTTCCCTGAGGTAGCAGAAAATCCACTGGAAAAGACACATTTGCATACAAATGTCTAGATAGTCATGTACTTGTGATAGGAAGAAGCTTTTGCATTGAGCAGGTGAAGTGAAAATACAAATTTCAGCATTATTGAAGTATGTTTGGGTTTTGTGATTGCTCTGTCCACTTGACCAAGGAATAATTATTTCATTTCAGAGCTCTGTTAAGTTGTACAGATGGATGTAAGCTATATGAAAGTATTTGTCAAGATTTGGATTTCATGCACAGTTTTGACAGGGGTTTTCACTGGGACTTTGTAGTACTGCCATTAATAGGGTATAAGAGCCTTTTAAAAAATGTTTAACATTTTTATAAGTGTTGTTATTAGTAGCACAATAAGTGACTGTCTTTATATTGGTAGCTCTCTTCAGTGTTTTCAGGGTATTCAACACAAACTATGCTCCTTTCTACTTACTTGAGAAGTAGCTGAAGGATAAAAATGTTGCTCGTTACACCATTCTTTTTTCCATCCAAGTATCTTTGGATTCACTGACTCTGTAATTGATTATTTGTTTCTGGGTTGTGACATGTCTAAAGGATTATCAGAGACAGAATCATAATTTTGTGTGTATAGCAGAAAAAAAAAAAAATTCTTTCCTAGAGGAAGGATGTAATTCTCAATTCATTTAAACTAATAGAAATTAAGTACTTTTAGTGGAGTGTGCCCCAAATTACACTAGCTTTCATAAAAGCAAGATCAAGGTTTGTATTTCATTTATATGTTCTCTGTTATAGAATTTTAATGTTTCTAGTTTATTTTCTCTTTCTGGACCTCCCACACTGATTTTATAATTACAAGATACAATTCTACTACATTCTTATGAAATGCCACTATGTTTGCAAGTATAATATAATTTTTATTTTTCACAGAACAGTACACTGTGTTAGTAGCAGGCTGTGGGTGGCATTGTTCACTTCATTTTTCTGATCTTGGTACTACTTCTACCTTTGAGCATGGAGGGTTTTTTCCAAGCCACAGGCAATGAGTTCTCATTCCTCTAGACCAAATTCTGAAATGTGGACAACCAAGATATTCAATTAAGCCTAAACGTTTTCTAAGCAGTCATAAATCTTAGGTTAATTTGGAGTAGGAGAATATCATCTTACCACTTACTTGGTAATTTTTACAAGTGGCTAAACAGTTATTTTCCTGATTTCCCCCTATTTTGGAGGGTTAACCTGTATATCAAAACAGATCTCCATAGAGTAACTCAGGGTTAAACCATGTCTACAATATCATCATTTGTACATTGTGTGAAAAGCTTTTACAACACAGAACCAAAGTGGAAGATGGGGACCCATATTTGCATCTGAAAACGTTACCTGTGTTCTATGTCACATTGGAGACTCTTGAAATGTTTCACTTACGTGCTGTTGGCACATATGCTCAAGGAAAATTGGTTGCACTTAGTAGTGAAAATGTGTCTTTCTGTTTATTATGCTACACTTAAAAAAAGTGAAGTTTGGGTAAAGCTTCACAATTCATGTTACAAAGCCCTTTGAAGGGAAACATATACTGTTGCAGAAAATAGTTTCATAAAGGAATCTAAAGATATAATTTGATTTGATATTGTTTGTTAGTGAACTGTGCACAATGTGTATTCTGAACATGAGTTCTCCATCAGGGGAATACAGATCAAATTTGTATTCTAAAACGATTGAATAAAAATACAGTTTAAATATAGAAACCTTACATTGCTGTTTTCCTACATATTTATTAATCTTAACAATTTTAAGTTTCTTTTTTTGTGACAGGTGGTGAAATTTACAAAATCTTTTGAGTTGTTGTCTCCAAAATGCAGTGCTGATACTGACAACAGGTTAGTGCTCATTTCTTCTATGGTAATGGCTTTATTTTTCACATAGCTTAAAATTTGCTTGATCATAGTTTTATTTTCTTGTGGAACTTTGGGTAGATTTGATTGAAGAATGTGAGTCTACAGTTTTTACTAAGACAAGACTCCTGCTTGCTTCAAATGGAGACTTGCTTGAATAAATGTGACTGTATTTTTATATGTGTATATATGTGTACTAACATTGTATCTGTGTCTCAGAGAAGAAACCAAGAAATAACTGATGACTTTTTATTGTTAAACTCCTGAAGAATACACAAATACTGTTTTGCATAGTTAATACTGAAGTAAAAATTACAAAATCATTTTAGATTATTGATCTCTTACCAAATGCCTCCTTACAGTTGTGTTGAAAGGTTTCCAATAAAATTTTATTTCTGCTCTTGTTGTCAAGTTGGAAAGCCTAAAAACTTCAGAGAACAGGTATTTCCTAGAAATTGTGTTCCTGTGACTAAATCTTGTTTGGAAGTCCTAACAAAATAGAAGTATATGTTTTGTTTAGTAGGACCTGTATTTAAACATTGATAAAAGTCTAATTGTAAGTAGTAATAGAAAGAGCTTTTTATCCATGTGGGGTTACTGTATTAATTCCTACAAGATAATACAACTGGTAACAGCTCACATAAAATGTCCTACATACCAAAGGATTGGATGAAGATTCGGGGCTATTGTGCGAAGGTTTCTCCCATATTTCAGCATCAAAATTCAGTGATTATCATACACATTTTATGCAAATCAATTCATACTGATTTTGATTTAGAATTTTCTATGGCCTTTTGTCCAACTTGTCCATAGCTTAGCAAACTTGAAGATTACTTTGTGCTTTGCTGTATTTAAGCCCTTTAAGAAGTTTTAAAAAGTATTCCTGGGTAATTTGCCTTCTTTTGTGGTTTATTTCTTCACCTCCAGTGTGGCAAGAAGCTACCACATCATTAAGATGAATTTGCAAATTATACTTCAGATTGTGACAGGTCATAATTCTTAATGCTTTTCATTAATTGATCTCACAGCATTACAAAAATGGGTAGTGTTATTTTTAAGATGTGCAGACTGACAGCATTGTCCAGGGACACACGGAAAGATGGGTAGCAGCTAGATCTCTTCCATGCCCTGTCTACTAGTTGAGAGATGGGAATGATGAGACAAGTGGAAAAGAAAAACAAGTGATAAAAAATGGGAAGGTTTAAATATGAATAACTAATTTGTTGATTCATCCAGGAATCACAAGTTACTGCTATTGAAAAAAAGCTTCAGAGTAGCAGTTGGAGCAGTTGGTCTTTCCTAGGTCAATTAAATGGGTGAAAATACATTCCTTTTGTTCAGGGACAGGAGTATGAATCAAGGGATGTGGTTGTTATTCCTGTTTTTCTGAAACTTGATCTGTAGCCAGATTAGTCAAAACAATGTAGAGTGGTGTCAAGATAACCAAGCTGGCTCATTTCTTGTTACCATAGTTATATTAGCATGTTACCAAAAAGCAATTTGTAGTAGCCTGCTCTGCATGTACTCAAGTCAAGATTTTAACTTTAGTCTGAGACATGAATAAACACGTGCAACCTGGTAGCGAGTCTTAATAAGATTTATAAAGGTATATTTCTGTGCATCTTGAGATAATAATTTATTGCTTTTTCTTTCATTTTTCATCCAGTGGAGAGTGAAGTTGGTTTTACAGAGAGCAAGGTTAGACTGGCAGATATGATGTCACATTTGGATCTAGCACAGGCACAGCTTGAGTTATTGGCACTATAGTGGGAAAACAAAGGTTGTTTAGGATACAGAACAATGCCGCTAGCCCTTGACATTTGAGCATATTTCTAGGGAGTTTTGCCCTTTTCATTCTACATTCTGCAGCCGTAACTGATGTAAAGTCATGAGACTTTTCATGTGGAAAAAAATGGCAAGATAAGTTTCTTCATCATTACACCAGTGAGGATAAATTTTATTTCTTTGAAATTTTAGTGGAAATCCAAAGAGATTATAGGCTGAGGTATAAGTTTTATCTGAAAGAGAGAGAAGCTCCAAGTACAATATAACTTTTCATGTCCCAACATTCTTTCTTGCACAAGAAATGGACTTTTTTTTCCTCCCTCTTATATCTGGCTAATAGCAGTTCACGTTTTTAGTCCCTAAATTCTATGATGAATACTCGTATCTTTTTTCTCTGTTGTTGGTTGTAAAGAAACATCTTGCAAGACCATGCTTGCATTTATCTGTTCAGTTTGCAATTTTCCAGCACACACCATGATCAAGTTTGTTTATTATCCATAATGGCACACCCATGCTCTCATGTTTTTCCAGTCATTTTGTTCTTGAACTACTGGTTTGTGAAGTCGCCTGAATTTTCCCTCCCTTTGAAAAAAAGATTACATAAATCTTAGAAGCTTTGAGGGTTCATTTTTGATGTATTCTAGATGATTATGAGCCTGAGGGAGGGTGTTATGTCTTTCCTGCACAGAAGTCATCATCTTGGCAGATGATGTAGCTGAGATTACAGTTCTCTAACCTGAGTACTGGTGGTAGTGGAAAGATTAGCTGCCTGAGACAGAGTGTGAGTTGCATAGAAGAAAATATCTGTGGTCCCTCCCAGTTGGGCTGGTACAGAGAAAGTGCTGAAATCCCTGCTCCGCTGTTTCACCAACATTGTCCCTAGGGTGATGTGCACTCAGGTATCACCTCATTCCCTGCGGTATTTTAATGCTTTTTAAAGCATCTTTCTGTCTTCGAGTCCTAGGAGCTGGAAGAGTTCATGTCACTGTTTAGAGGGGCTTGAAGGTACCCATGATTTTGGCTGTACCATTTCCCTACTGTACTTTCTGCCACCCCAGTCAGGGAGACCTTGGGGCAGACAGCAAGGCAAGAAGCTGCATAAGGGGAGCCTGCAGCACTGCTCAGTGATCTTGAGTTGGGTTTACTCTCCTGCGTGCATGTGTT
The DNA here is from genome assembly GCF_965140245.1 of Athene noctua. Taxonomy (NCBI): domain Eukaryota; kingdom Metazoa; phylum Chordata; class Aves; order Strigiformes; family Strigidae; genus Athene; species Athene noctua. Next base: position 25,910,250 of record NC_134043.1, on the reverse strand, counting down.
GCTCCGGCTAGTGTGTGGGCAAGACAGGGAGATGGTGGCATGCAGCTGCCTCCATCAGTCCAGCAGGACTCACTCACAAATTTCCAAGGTTTGGAGAAAATTGTTGCTTGTGATTTTTAGAGTAGCTTCTGAGTGTTCTGAGTTGCTGAAGGATGGGGAGAGAGCCAGCTGGCTGTGATTTGCATCAGAATTAATCACTGATGTTTCCTCCTAGTGAAAGTTGAGTGCCTCTCTTGCAGAGTGTAGTTGTAAAGCACTTGCTAGGACTGGAGACAACATAGCAGAACATACTTTTAAAACTTCTTCCTGAATTATATCTTGTTTCTTTTGCTTGAATTCATTTGCTGCTTATAATGCTTTACACCCATAACGCAGTATGTGATTTAAAGTGTCTTATATTATAATAATAATATCATCCAGATTTTTAAGGTATGAGCTGGGAGCTATGCATTTGAAATTAGATTCTTATCCTTAAGGATTTTTTTGCTTCTCAAGTATTGATGTCCTGAAAAAAAAAATTGAATTATAAATGTGAATTTTTTACTTAGCTCAAAAACCATTATATTTCTGTAAAGGTTCCTGTCAAAGTATACATATAACATTTATTACAGTCACTCAAAATTCTTACCCAAATGAAAGTTGATACACTACATATATTGATGTAAATCATTATTATTATTATCTTTATTTATAGTCTTTTAAGAATATTGAGTTTTCTTTCAAATGAGTGACTTAGTTGAATTAGTCTCCAGAAAATCAATGCAGCAAAATCAATGCAACAAAAATCAATTCTTTCACTTTGATTGAGTCTTTCAAGCATTTTGCTTTGCATCCTTCTTCCATTCACGTGCATTACTTTGCAGCTTCAAGCAATTGTAATATTCTCCATGGCTGCTCAGAGTCACTTTTTTCTAAGTAATGTTTCTCAGGTGTTGAAAATTGATAAGCTTTCTTCTCAAAACTAAGACAACATGCATTCATTTATTCACACATGAATAGATATACCTTGCCAATGTCAAAAACCTGTCTGCAATGAGTCAGTGAGAACTTTTCTACTGATTAGATGAGGCATAAGATGAGGACTTTAAGGTCTGTGTAGATACTGAGTTTTCTGGAGAAGTATGGTGAGTTGAGCCTATAATTCTAGTGTCTTATGCTCATTTATTGACAACTCTCTAGCCCCTCAGTAGTTGTGGCAGAAGCTCAGCCAGGCGGAAAAAAAACCAAAAGGAAATCTTCATGTATTGCATGATCCATTACTTGGATCCGCCTGCTGCAACATGCTTACGTTATTAATTTTAAGACTTATTTCATGATCCTTTCATCAGCCATTCAGGCCTGTTATTTCAAAACAAAATTTTAAAAATGGCATTTCCCTTGTCAGGAAAATTATTGGAAGTATGAATTTAAAATACCCCAAAATATTAGACTAATTTGAAAAATCAAAATCTTAAAATTATATACTTTCAGGTAGCACTACAGAAAATATTATTTAGAACTCTGGTTGCTTTTGATGAGGAGACCCATATCCCACAGAAACCTGGAACGTTATCCCACTCTTGATTCATATGTAAATGCATTTCATTATTAAATGCTGTATTTACGTTACTCGGGAGACCAATGCTATTTTCAACAGAAAGAGCTGTGTAAAGGAGAGAATTTTTGATGTACCATTTCAATAAATCCCAAATTATTGTTCCATAGATAATGCTTAGTAGCCATGAATAACTGTGAATGGTTCTACTGAACCTATGAATGTACCTATGAGACATGTTGGACTTCCAAGCAGTGTTGACTGTATTTTCTTCTTCCCTTGCTATACCTTTTGATAGTTTCAAAGACAGCGTGGAGAAATCATCATCTTATTCCGACTGGCTAATAAATAATAGCATTGCTGAACTCGTGGCTTCCACGGGTCTCCCGGTGAACATCAGTGATGCCTATCAGGACCCTCGCTTTGACGCTGAAGTAAGAGATTTTTAGAAATGTAAATCTATATCATACTTTTGGCATTGCAACTAATATAACACAATTTTATTGTTATATCCAAGTGGCTGTAAAACCTGTGAATATTTATTTTTATTTTTTTTATCCAGTATGTCCTTCTGGTCTGCTGGTGCTGACACGGCTTTATACAGTAAACACAGGTCACTGAATTAGTATATGACTTCAGGCAGTTACTTAGTCTGTCCATGATTCATTTTTTCCTATTTATAACTGATACCTTCCTTTATCAAGTGCTATGATACTTAAACAAACTGATTTTTATTGTTGAAAATTCTGCTGCTGGTGTTAGCAGCACCATCGTTGTTAGCTGTTGGGGTGACTGGGACTGCACACGCACAATGTAAACAGAATTGGTATCTAGAGAGACAAATGTTGTTTGTAATCTAACTCAGCCAACTACCCTTTTAATTTGCACAAATAAAATATACACAGTGGATTAGTTATTTCTCCAATATACGTATCACTCCTAATAAAAGTGTTTGTGTATCCTAAGGTATTAATTCCAGCCTCAGTTAGGAAGCTATAGATACAGATAAAAACATATGTGTATACTTAACACCTGAATAAATGTTAGAGACGTATGGAAGGACAAAATCTTCAGTGAATTCTATCCAGTGAAACAGTATTACTACAGGGGACTTGGCCAGCAGTTGGGCAGCACATTAATCAGTGGACAGCCTTGGTCAGCAAGCTTCCTAAAGTATATTACTACAGTAAGTGTGCTTGGAATTTGAGAGTTTGCTTGGTTCCAGTTTTATTCCACATGTCATTAAAGGGATTATCTCTCAAACTAGCAGAATTTGTCAAAACAACAAAAAATAGAAGGCACCTGCTGTAAAAGTGTACAAGAAAACTGTGTTGATGGTAATTTGTTCAGAATTTCAAAAAGTACAATTAATGCTTGGGGTCTATTTCTTGCCAAAGAGATATGCTGAAATAATGCCAATCCTTGTTATGTTTGCGGTTGTACTTTTAATGTATCATGTCCTGAATAATTCAGCTCTTACTGTTTCACAGTTAGTCCTTTCCGAGTTAGAGGCACTCCCCAATTTATATGGAGAAAAAGAAAACACTTAATATAAAGGGCAGTAATTCTTTTCTGTTGGTAGGTTTCTATGAAAATTCAATACTTAAATTCAGTTGTTACAATCAGTTATTTCTACAGTCAAGTGTAGTAAGAGGAACATATTATCCCTTATGACTTAGAATCAAACATACAGTTGTAGTTATGAACAGATATTCTGTTCTCTGCTTCTATTAAAAACACTCTCTTTTTTCTCTGAGAGCACTAATTGTCATTTTCAAATGTTGATGCTCAATTTTCAACTCGTTCATCAAGAACTTAATGCCAAAGTATTTTCACTGAGTTAATTTTAAGATATACATGAGGCACTTGCTCCCCCACTCCCATGGATTTTAGGTGGTACTCCATGCTGATTTTAGTGATGAGTTCTGAGTATGTACAAATAAGCAGTACTCTAGTAAAACCTGAGTTAGATCACCATGATCCTGTCCTGCCTCCATTATATGAATTATTGGTGGTCTTTTACTTTTCTTCTGTTACAGATTGCCTGTAGCATTGGCAGTTTTAGTAAGAGAACATCTTCTGATCTTCTGTGAATGGGGTCATCCCAGTCTCTTACCCTAATCTCTTTTGAAAAAATATTTTATTTTCTTCAGATTTTGCAGCAATAACCCTAATGACTAAAGCTTATTAACTGTAGAAATGAGAGAATCAGTGACACATAATAAAGTGCTAAGTTGTATACTACATTACATAGAAAACAATAAATGAGGCAGAAGATTCTCTTCAGAACTACAGGACCTGCATAGAAAATCTCAAATCTTGGTTCTTTATAGCTTGTGCTTCTGCAAAGTTCCCTACTTATTCTTCTGAAGATGCATATTTCCTGTAAGCCTTCTTTTATAGCTGCTTTGCTAAATCCAATTTCAGTTTGACAATTGGGAAGAGTATTTCTAAGGCACACTTATTCAGTGAAGGTTGTGTCTGCTGATCCACCAGTGTAAGTAATCCAGGAATTGTCTGGACATGGCCTCACTTGCAGTTTGTCTGTAAGTTCAGATTGAAGTCAAATAGTGTAAGCTTTCTGTGGCAAAGATGGTGATGTTTGTATTTTCTTTGGCAATTTTTAAAACAATCCTTATGACTTTTGGTTAATCTTACTGTGAATGAGATTTCAGCAGAATTTTTTTCGAGTGAGAGCTGATCCATATGGAATTACATTTGTAAATGTAAACTTCTTGACATTTCTATTACTAGAATGTAAAAGGCTGCAAATGGTACCTACAACTAATGGAAGCTCTCATTTCTACATTTTAGGCTGACCAGATTTCTGGCTTTCATATAAGGTCTGTTCTGTGTGTTCCTATATGGAATAGCAACCACCAAATAATTGGTAAGACCTTCCTCATAGCTGCATCATTTTTTGGTAAATTTAATTATATCTTTTTTATTCTATGTTCCTTTTTCTTCCTTTTCTCAGCTGAATGTTGTTAAGAAGTTATGGTACCTAGGATGCATGCTAAGTATCCAAGAATGGATGTTTTGACTTGGATACTGTGTATGGACTTTTTCAGCTTTCCCACTGTGTCTTTGTTAAGTTATACATTGTATTGAAACTAAACAGATGAAAACAGAATTCTACCAATATTAGTGAAATTAGTTTGATACACTTTGATATTTTTCTTGGGTCTCCCTTTTTCGTACACAACTCAGGCAACTGTTTCTGCAGTTAAGCAAAGTGGTCGTTTCCCTCTTTAATAATAAACTACACAGTCAGAGAAGACTTTCTCTAGAGGCTGTGGCAGCTGTCAGAGTTGCCTGTGGCAGTGGTGTGTGCTGGATCAGGATGTGACAGGGTTTTATTGCTTGTTTGATAGGATGCTTCCTAGCTATGATACACCTGCAATTGGCCCTGTGTTATTACCTGCTCTTGGCACAAAAAAGAGCACCATTTGTAAATAACAGTGCCAGATTCCTCTGTTAACTTTCCACAGAAGAATTCAAGTCAAAGCAATAGCAATTTAAACCAGCAGGGCAAGAGTTGCATCCCTGTGTGCTGTGGCTGTCGGTGAGAGCTGAGATCAGCCGTGCATTGCTGAAGGCACTTGGTGTCATGCAGGATCAGGATCTTAGAGCTTATTCAGCAGAGATGATGTGGGAATTGAGTCTTTTAAAAATATGGTTCATTGTGTGTTGTGCAGTGAGTATTACCTTAAAGAAATAGAAAGAAACTGAACCCTTGACTGCTGATAGCTCTTATTTTTCTAAGGGCATATTGTAGCTAAATGAAATAGAATTGGTTTGTTGCAGTAGAACTCAGTTCAGCTAGAACCAAAAGCTTCGAACACCTTTTTTTTTTTTCATTGGTTCAATGAATTTATGGACTAGTCATGAGAAAAAAAGGACTTATATACCCAGGTGATGCTAAACCAAGTAAGATTTTAGGAATGAAAGTACTGATTCAGTAAATTTTGTTAGTAACTTCAAATTGCTAGGACAACTTACATGATTGCTGTTAGCAAAGTGCTCAATTTCTTTCCCAAGGAGATCTTTAACCTTTTGTGAAAACATCGCGAGTAACTTTTAGATTTGTGGTATTATACTTGGAGAGTAAAAAATCACAGTTGAAAGTAATAAGCTGAGTCCTGGTATCAAAACAATCAGACTTCTACACGTTTATGTCTGTTTAATGATTTTTAGAATAAATACTTGCAGCTTTGCTTTTCAGTTTGAAAGATGTATTTTAAATGTTACTAGTTAACAAAATATTCCGAATTGTGAATTAATGAATGAAGATTATAATTCATATTAACTCTTTCTGAAGGTGTAGCTCAAGTGTTGAACAGGCTTGATGGGAAACCCTTTGACGATGCTGACCAGCGACTGTTTGAAGTAAGAGGCATTCAATTTTGTAGCATAATCATACTTTTCCAGCAGGATTTTATATTTCTGGGTAGTGCTGCTTCAGGCTACTCTAGGGAGGCGGGGAGAAAATGTTTTTTCTGTATTTGTGGTTTGACATAAATTCTCAGAACTCCTCATTTAATAAGGTTGCATCCTAATTAAAACAAGTTCTTTGCATCTAATCTTTCTCATCTTGTTGAGGCCAGTGACTGACTTACATTCTCAAGATAACTTGTCTAAGCAGAATTATTCCTAATTTTTCCATACAATTCCTTTTCATGATTAAGCCAGCATTCATCTTTGTGTATTATAATTGACTTCCTTTTCTTTTTTGTCTTTTTAATTTTAGGCTTTTGTTATTTTTTGTGGCCTGGGCATCAACAACACAATTATGTATGACCAAGTGAAGAAATCCTGGGCAAAACAGTCTGTGGCTCTTGACGTATGTGTACATCTCAATGAAACCTTTCTTGCTCATAAGTGTCACATGTAAAGGAACATACTGCTTCTGAATTTATTGTAGTTAGCATCATTTTCTGTATCTACCTCTCTGCACCTTCGAGTATTGTCTTATTAAGGTAATGCTGAAGAGAATCTTTCTCAGGGTATGTTTAGTGTGGAACTCATACAGAGCTCATATAGTTTTAAACCTGGATATCTCATTTGATGCATATGTTTTCTATGTTAGAAGGTGGGACGGTGATGATGGAAAATCTAGTTACTTACAGGTGTAAGTGCAGGAATTAATCTAGGTGTTATATGTATTTTTTGTCCATCAGTAACTGAAAATTCTTTAGAATTTGATATTTTGGATAGCTTGTTGTTGTTTTCCTAGAGTTGTAAAGTGTGAATAAAACATACTGTGACCAGGACAAAATCTGAAGAAGTGATCATCATCATAGGGTTTTTTAGTATCAAAAGCAACATCTGCTGAACCCTTATCAGATTTATGTCCTGCTAAAATAAAGTTAAAGCAGGATGGCTGGCAGCTCAGTAAGAGCTCTGCTGCGGGTCAAGATGAATGTGTAATCCAAGGTCCTGGCATTTCAACACATCATGTCTTTCTTGAAAATGCATATAGAGTAGCTAAATGGAGGGACAAATTTATCTTTTTTTTGACCATTGCCTTTGTAGGAATTTCTTTTCCTGTTTCCACTCCCCTCTGTTGTTCATGAAAATTAAAATCTACCAGCTCCTGTGAAAACTCTAAAATACAGAACATTTCAAAAAATTATGATTATTTAAACTTCTGTAAGCCAATTCAACAATAAAGTATACTATTCTCTTATATTCTGGAGATTTTAAACATAAACATATTAAAAATAATCTTGGTGAGAACAAAGCTTGGAGTTTTGGGGATAGCTTTACAAATTTATGTTATTCCTACCAAAATAATTAAGAGTGGTTTGAAGGAAATGTAAGATATTTTAAAAAGCATTATGTAAAACTGTTTAATCTTAAAACATTTCTCTGATGAAAGGGTAATGTCACAAAGATTTCAGTATTGTTTTAAATTTCACATGTGGTGAGAAAATGATCTAGCTATCCCTGATGTGTGTACCCTTTAACTGTATAGTTCCTTTGGGTTCATACAATACCCACCATCACAATAAGAACCACAAAAATAGTGTTGGCCTGACTGAGATATGAATTTCTCTCTATTAAAACAAAAATCAAACTGGATTGCTTTTTTTTTTTTGCTTTAGGGTTGGAGATAATTATTTCTGTATTAGGGTTTTAGCCTGTAAAGCACATAGGCATGTTAAGGCTTTTTTGAAGTCAATAGGACAATTTGTGTTAGAAAACATTCTAAGTATAAGTGGTGGGTTTTATTATTCCTGTATATCTATTCACTTAGAGGAAAAAAGTTAAAACATTTCCTTTTCAGGCCTCCTTCAAGATTCCTTTTTCTTCACATATCATAGTCATGAATTACTGTAAGCCCTCAAACGCCCCAGATATTTGTGCAGCATGACACCTTAGAAGTAATACTTCTCCTGGCAAGAAATGTACAGCAGTGCTAGATATCACGCTCAGATACAGAGGGTTGAAAATTAACATAGAAGTTTGTTATTTAATACTGAAGTAAAGAAAAATTAAATTTCTTGGTTTAAAATACAGCTTCTTCCTTTGATCTAAAAAAGACTAATAGCCATATAGCTTGAATGTAGATTATAGGCTTGATAAATGGCCACTATGCTTCAGTGAAGAGTAATTCTTTCTATAAATGAGCAACAACTCATGATAATATTTGTGTGAAGTGATTGAAGATACAGCAGAAACGTACTGAACAAAAGAATGGTATATTCTGAAGGACTGTGAATCCATTTTTCAGTAATAGAATACTTTATTAGTATTTAATGTATTTAGATAGTGTGGCGATGAGTGGCATTTGAAAATGACTTGATATCAGATGTAAAATAAATCAATTTGATTTATTTATCATAAGATTCTTAAACAGCTGTACAGATACTGTTTTTCTTATAGAATTCTCATAAGATTGACTAAGAAGAGCAAAATGTAAACAAATGATGGGGAAAGGTTGACAGTAGGATGCTATATGGTTAAAAAACAGGCTAAATTCTGTTTTATATATTAAGGATGCAAAATTTGCAAATGAGTAAAAGGTTAGAATAACAATACAAAGGAAGGCTGTAAAAATCTAGTGGGATATAATGAATACAGATAAAGAATCTTGATGAGAATTTTGGTATTAAGTGTAATCTGTCATGGCAGAAGCCATAACTTTACTAACCTTATAGATTTCTGAGAAGCTATAATATGGTTGGTCAGAAAAATATCTAATATGTGAGGAAGGACGTGATGTATAGTTACAGAAAGTAAAACGTGGGACAGAACAAATGAATTGGTGTATGCTATTTATTCTTCTGTAGTGCAGGAATGATTTCCTATTACTGTAAAAGATGACACCTCTACAAAATTGATATGAGTAAATACATCTTGGGACATATTGCCACAAGGTACTGCAAGCTAAGGACATTTGAGATAGAGTTTACGTATTTATATGAGTAACAGAGACATTCATAGATGAAAACAATTTCAAAATGAGGACCCTTGGTGGGTCTAGTACACCGGATGGCTCTTGCACCTTCTGGAGTGCTTGTTTAATGTTAGCATTGTCACATAAGGATATAATTTATTCCATGTAAATGTATGCATACTTACAGGTAACAGAGGAGGTGTGCAACACTTTGTGCATTTGATGTAATGGTTTCATCTCCAGAATGGTATTGAAGAGAATGTCAGACATAGCATAGAGGTGCTAATTTGCATGCAATAATGTGCCACTAGCAAAGGCATTAAAGCTTTACTGTATAGCAAAAGGCATTATTTAAAGTCTATAAATCTACTGTTGTTTTTATATTAAATTCTTTCTCTTTTAATTGTAGAACTCCAGGAGAACAATGTAGGAATGCTTATAATATTGAATTACTTATTGTTCATGACGTCCTATAAAATTCCCTGCAACATAAATGCCAGATGTATACCTGATAACCTGCAATTAGTTATTATATGATGACATTCAGAACTGAATTACAATGCATAAATATTAATTAAATTTGTTTTAAACATCGTTGATTAGACTGCAGTAGGGAACCCTATTATTTCTACTTGTCGAGTCTACAAAAATGTTTTGTTATCTTTTGTTCTGGGGCAGGTGTTATCTTATCATGCAACATGTTCGAAGGCAGAAGTTGATAAATTTAAGGTAAGGATTTAAGTTTTTAGTTATTTCTGAAAATATAGCAGTAAATTTAAAAGGATGTAGATTATCTGAGAGAAAAGATTTATATCAAAAGCAGAAAATCATCATTAACAATGATTTATGATGGATATATTACATATTAGGCTCTTAGGCAGGGAAGGTGGAAAAAAACCTTTCAAAGGATGAAGAGCTGCAGTGATGGGTGCACAGTAGCAAAATGTTAACCCAGCACCAGCTGCTGGAACTGCATGTCAACATGGATTTGGTGGCCTCCTCAACAAGAATCACCATAGGGAAGTCATACTATAGTGGGGGGTGAGGAAGAGACTAGAGAAAATGAGTGGAACTTGAGTCTTTGCATGCTTATAGTGTGGAAGCTGTCCTGTGTTTACCAAAAAAACAGAGCATTCACTATCAAGATTATGCATAGGCTCAGAAGGCTGGACATGAAGGTGGGAAATCCTCTTCCAACTTCTGTAAGTGTCCTGGGCAGAACTGTAAAGCGATGTGTGCTGAACATAGCATTGCTAGGGACCAATAACTGTGTCTTCTCACTGAATTCTGCCTTGCCAAGGGGTAGAGAGTAAGAGGAGCAGTGACCTTGCTCATTCATCTCCGACAGCACTCCAGAGCTGCTTTTGTGATAGGCTTTGTTTGTCCTTTTCTGCTTGAGGAAACACTAGGGAAAGGGTGGCACTTTCCTCGGCTATGAGGAGTCAGTGTTGTAGAGGGCTCCTCAAAGCTGTTTGGGGGGTTCTCATGGTGGGTATCAACTTGGTCTCTGATATACAAAGTGCATCAGAGGCTGCGGCAAGGCCTGGGAAGGAGATCTGGACTGTTGTGACTCCACACTGCTGGCATTTCCTGCTGTGGCTCCCTGGCACCTGCCTGGCTGAAAAATAGCTGTTTGATGGTTATTCTGACGTTTGGCTGTGTGGCTGCATCCTGATCTCTGCACTGTGGGGATAGTTGTGGTGGAAGGGGAAAGCTGTGGGTGACTTAGCAGAGCTGATACTAATGAGTTACTTGGGCTGAGGAAGGGCAGCTATTCCTAGTTAGTTAATAAGTTTGTAGATTATTGCCCAAATTATGGCTGTGCCTTATAACTCTGTATCAATACCTGGTGATAAGGGTGTAATATTCTCCCATCATTGTAGTTATTGGTGCAGTTGCCTACTTTTTTGCAAGCTGAAGATTAGATTACTGATGTATTGCTGGAATCAAACATGCTTGAAGATTGCTCCAATGCTTCAGCCAGCAGAAAATATTTTTGTGTGCTTAATATGTTGCATTTACACTTAGCAAAGTAACACTGAACACTGTGAGAGAGAAGGGAAAGAAAGGGATAAAGGACCATAAATATTTCTTCTTTTTTTCCTTTTTTTTTTCCTTTTTTTTTTTTTTTTTTTTTTTGTTTTAGTTTACCTTAGAATAAACACCTGTAATATAGTTGTAATATAGCTTCTATGACTGTCAGGATTCAAGTGTTATCTTTCTAGATACCAGAGGGCCATACTTCATGGTTGCTGTCAGCCATTAAAAGACATTCGCCATCATGGTCTGTGAGTTGAAATAAAAGCTTGCTATGTGACTCTTTGGAATTAGATACTGGTGTGATGAGGAGCTATTCTACTTGTTTTCCCAGGTGTCTTCATTAATAGATTTGCCAGTCTTCAAGTAAGGAACATCTTGTCATTATCCATTTACCTTGAAGGCATGTAACTATCCATTTAAGGGTTAATGATTCATTAATAATCCCAATAGATATATTTTTTATAAAGAAAACAGATGAGAAAATGAGGAATATAAGCCAGCTATTATTAAACTAAGATGAGATACTTTTTCAGAAAAATTTTCCCTTTCCTATATCCAGTTGTGTCACTTTCAATTCTTGACAAAACGAGTGCCAGGTAGTCTTTGTTAATGCTTTACACCACTAGTTGTAAACAAAACAAAACAACAAAAACCCAGAGAGGACCAGCGTGTCTTGTGGGCAGAGAGTTCATCCCCAGAGAGGCCCATCCATCTGTGGGATGAAACTGTTTCCGTTTCCCCCACCTTGCAGAGCCCTGGCAGCCAGTCTCCCTGCTGAGGTCTCCTGGGGCATCCTACCCTGAAATCACTGCTCTCTCCTCTGTTTGTTATGTTGTTATCTTTTGTATAAGCCCTTTGTTATATTAGGGTCATCTTCTAGACTTGACTGGCTAATAAACAATTCCTCCCTCTGGGGGTGTTTGGGGCTAAAACTGTCCCCTCTCCCTTTGGTGATTTATTGGCAGATGTCAGAGGAAATGTCTGTTACAATTTACCTGATGTTCTGGTTCAGTCAGAACAGTAACAAATAGACATGATAGAAACATCTAAATGAGAGTAATGCCAGTAGTTCACTACAGGCTCTTGACTGACATGGGACCTAACAGTAATTAATGACTTTGGAGTGACAATACATTTGAGTTGACAACTTTTCAACATATTACCCCAAACATACTGTAACTGGACCCTAGCAGCTTAGAAATAATAATATATTCTTCCTCCTAGTTCAAGTTGTTTATTTCCACTTTTGTCATCTTATTTCTTTATAGTCTTAATAAAATGCTTTTCCATTAATTTTTATTTGCCTAAGGTCTCAAGAATATTCTGATACAAAGTGAAAAATTGCAAGTGTACTTGAAGTTTATTTTTCCTCTGGCTTTTACCAGTGAATTAATTTTATTGCATTACAGAAAGCCTAGCAAGGCTTGTTAAAGTTGATTTTTTTACTTGAAATTTTGTCAATAATTTCCTACTGTTGTTGGGAGAATTCACAAATATACATATTCACAAATATACCTGGTATGTTCTTAAGAATTAAATGTAATCACCGTGAGCAGGTTCTGTAAAATAAATAACATTTATTTCTGTTGCTACTAATCCTAAGAATTAATGAAACAACATAAAAAACTCATCTTAGTAAGAAACCCATAAGAAATTAAATGCCTTTCTCCAGATGCTAGGGTGGGAAAAAGTGCAGAGCACCATTGGTTGTGGAGCTGGAAAATACAGAGAGAAGTTCACAGCATGGAGCAATGAAACATTGTATGACACTGGACAATGTCATGCAATTGGCTTATTCCATATCTGATTTCTACAGCTGTGTTAAAATGAAGCAGCAACACAGATTCACACTGAACAGGGGGGTTTGCACATTTTTGAAGGGATTCCACTTCCGTTGTTTCTAGAACATAGCTTTTACTAATAAAAATCTGAAAGGCAATTTTAAAAATGCTTACATGATTAGAAATTGTTCTATTAATGAATGGATGGGGTTTTTTTGTCAAAATAGGATCCAATTATATGAATCATTACTGTAAAATTTTATGTCACCAGTCCTTTTCATTATGTGCATTAAAGCTTTTGGGATTCATTAGCACGTACTCTAACAGGCACACATTTCTCAGGAGGCTGGCACGAGCAGGATGGGTACGAGGCTCCAAGGCAGCGCAGGCAGGTGCAGCTCAGCCAACCTGGATGGAGGCACCCATGCAGCCTGCTGCCCGCACCCTGGGGAGTGGGAATGGAGAATTCACACCCTTAACCCAGTGAGCCCGTTGTAGTGATGAGGGAGGGGGCTTAGCCCTCCAGGTAGACACAAATGGAACTGCAGAGATCTGGATTCAGAACCTGAGCAAATCCCTTAGTCTCTGGGGGTAATAATCTGGCCCCAAGGAAGATAATAGGACATTTGTCGTTGATGTCAGGAGGATGTTGTTGATCTTCGGCTTTGTTTGGAATTTGTAAAACTGGCAGTCAGTCTTTTGTATGGCATTTTCTGGTGGAACAAGATCTCTGAAAAAAAGTTAAAATTTAAGATCCAGTCCTCTTTTAATGTAAGTTTAAAATGTAAGTTAAGTAAAGACTTGAGTTATCATGTGGTGTAAAATGGGTCTTTTTTCCTGAAAATGGGTAGGTTTTTAAAATGGATAAAAATATATGGAAGCTTAATTGATAGAGTTTCAGTGACAGGCAATTGAATCAGAATTAATTATTAATCAGATTTAATTTTGGGTAGCTACCATTATGCCTGTATTTGGGATATGCACTGTACTTCCAGGTTCTAAGAAAGAGGATATGGATTTTGTGAATGATTTATAGGGTTAAAACAGTCTCTCCATTGCCAGATCAGTTTTCATTTATTTGCTACTAAATATTTTTCAACATTGATTTTTTAAATTTTAGATTTAGATTATGCTGCCTTCCAAAAAACCAAAAATAGTTTAAATCTAATATACTGCGAAGTTCATATAAACTGCATAATATTTTTTAGGTTTTCTGATGTGTTGCTGCATTACTGAGGTAAGTAGATTTCTATAGATTCAGCTCTAGATACAGGGAGAAAAATTTAACTTTTCCTGGGAATTTGCAAGTAATACAAAAAAAAGTCCACCTTAAGTGCAAACATTTCCTGCATATGTGAGAATGTCTCTCTTGAAGTCTTGAGCCTATTTTATCACAATGCTTCTCTTCACTTGCATCTACCTAACTACACTAAATTCAAACTGAATTTTGGCAGGATAAGCTAAAGTAATGCACCAGTGAATCATAGCCATATCAATATTCCTTTTTAAGAAGATACAGATAGGTATGATTTTAAAAACTTTGGCAGCTCAGTTCTCTCTTGTAGTTTAGACTTAAAAGACAATTCTGTTATTTCCTTTGTGTAACTAGCACTAGCGTTTAGTTATAAGCATTTGTAGTACTGGAATAGAAAAATGTAAGACTAGTGAAGTTTGATTAATCTGATTGATGCTATCCTGTAGCATTGTCCTGTAGTGCCAGGTTTCTTTTCATTGAAATGCAGGCGCTCCAAGCCTAAAAATAGTTGTCTTTTAGACAGATATAGCAAGCCAAGATACATGAGTAAAGAATGCAGAATTGTGCCCAGGACAGGATATTTATAGCAAGAGTTACTGACTTCTGAGACAGTAAAGAACAAGTCCTGTGACTTAGCAAGCAGTCCCACAAACACACATCACCTTTAAATTTAACTAATATAGTTTCACCAAGGAGAATATGTAAACACTGTCCTATTACGGGTAATATACAAGAGGCTATTTTTAAAAGCTAACCTAATTGTGCAGCTGTGAGTGTTATAAGCCAGATCAATATTTAATGACTATGATGCATTATTTATAGCCCTGTGAGAGATTCCCTTTTTTAGGTCAAACAGCACACAGGAGAGCTACACAACAGAAGATAATGTATCACCTGCTTTACAGAATCTTCGATTCAAAATGTAGCCTGAATAGCAGTTCCTGTATTTCTCAATTCCATAGCCTGACACATGGCTAGTTAAGACCTACCTCCACATAGGGATGCTTTTGTATCTCTCTTAAAAACACAGACATTTAACTAAATAATGATGGAAAGAATTGAACCAAAAAAGGAAACAACTTTTAGGACTATTCCTGTATATGACAATGTAAACAGTTTAATCCATGACAGATGATGGATTCAAGTGAATTTGATACTTGGAGTGTGTTACATGTATGCTATAAAGTGAATTTGTTATTCATGTCTTACGCTGTTACAATTTTATACCCACCCTTAAATGAATAACAGTGGGCAGCACAATGAAAAGCTGAATTTTATGTATTTTGTCTCCAATCTCTGTAAGAATTGGTAAAGCATTCCTAAACTATGTTATTCTCTGCTGTCACCAATCTTTCAATTTAGAACTATTTTAGTTCCTTTTATGTTCTTGTAATTAAATAATTTGTAGTGGTTTATAATAATTACATTATAGTCTTCCTCGGTAATTAAAATTCAGAAAGGCTAGATGGCCTTTGTGTTTTGGACCACTTATGAAATATTGCCATTTAAATATGCATAGCTAGAAGGTGAGGTTTTTATTCATCGATGACACTGCCATTTCACTGTTTGGTAACATGAGTTTACCAAGGACCGAAGGCATGTAATCATATCGCAGTCAGTATTGCAAGCTGTGGTCCCAGCCATGCATATGGGGAAACAGATACTGTTCTTCAGAGACTTACAATTCTATGTAAGTGCATGAAGCTATTCACATGCTTAAGTGTTTTTCAGATTGTCCCCCGGGGCTAGTCACACAGACTCTTGGACTCCTCCTTGGCTGTCACAGGAGAGTCTGTGCTGGCACCGAGCTTTTGCCCAATGCTATTCTAGCTGCTCAAGTTCCACTGAGAGTAGTGACAACGAGGAAAAAAAAATAAGGAGAAACCTTGAGGGTAAACAGGGCTTAAGTATTAATATTGAGCTGTGTTCCTTTTTTTCCCTTTTGAGAAATGCACATGTTCACAAGATGTAAAACACACTTTATTTTTTCTGCTTTTTCCACATGCACTGCCCACGTAAGACAAGACCTAAGGCATAGTGTTAAGAGTTTCATAATTCATGAAATTGAGGTCTTTATTGTATTACATTATTTCACACATTTTTACATCTGCCTATGTCTTCAGTTGTCATGGAAACAAGAAGTCAGGAACACGTTGCATACACTGAAAATTATTAAAAATAATAAATAATATTTTAAAATAAAATACTGGGGATTTTACACTAGTTTCTGAAATGTGAGGCTATAATCTGTTGACATCAAGCTAGTGCTCTGTTTTCTAAAGATATATAAAACTAAAAAAATTTTTACAATTTCAGTGATGAGAGGAAATGGCATGGAAGAATAGGGAAAGATTGTTCATGGTCTTTTCTCATACAATGTTTAGGTTTAGGGGCATCAAATGAAATTACCAGGGTACAGATTTTAACCTGACTAAAGATCTCTCTTCAGCAAACATGTACTTAACACTATATGACCTATGACCATAGATGTTAATGAGTTAAAAATGATGAATTAACAGAAAGAAAAGGCAAAACGAGGGCTGTTGTATAATGACAGTCATCTCTGGTTCAGGAAATCTCTGAAGCACAGCTCACTGAAGCTGAGAGGGGTGCACCAAGAAAGTAGGGGTTTTCAGTTCAAATAGTCTTCCCTGCTCTTGGTCACTCTCAAAGCTAAGGTACAGGGCTTAGAAGGACTTTTGGTCTGACACAACACAACTACTCTCATGTTATTAATCAGTGCTTTCCAACAGCACCGCTTGGAAAAAAAAAATAGGAAACTACATTCTTTGCATCACTTTTTATCATCCAGAAAAGAGACCATGCCTTCTATATTTAAAATGGAGGGAAATGTGCTTTGACTTGATCATTACTGTCATAAATAAATGTCAGAAATTGAAGATGCTAGGGTTTGATGAAAACTCTTGAGTTTGCTGAATTATTTGTTTTGGTGTGAGCTGTTTCTTTTGCTTTCTCAACCACCCGCCCCTGGAAGCATTTCTGGATTGTTCTGCTAAGCCATTCTTCAGCTCCTTGTCTCAGTGACGGGACCTGGGATTCTCAGGTGCACTTCTCCTAGTACAACAGCCCTTCTCATACAGGTATTGTTACCATCTCATGAAACCTGTTCCGGTGTGATAGGTTTTATTGAGAATAAGGCATATAAAAGAGCAATATGACAGCTTGGGGGGGGGAAGAGGTTTTTTGCTTAGATTTCTTCCATGAGGCATTTTATCAGAAATAAAGTGGGATGACTGTGGTGTGTCAGAGGCATGAGAGGCACCTGTTTACAAATTACTTTTGGAGCTGTACTACTAGACTAGTGTCATACTACAGTGTCTACCCTAATTCTAGGGACAGTTAATAGAAAAAGTAATGAAAATTCAGAATTTGTTTTCAAAAATTTAGACACTTTTATTGAAATTTCAGCATTTGATTTTACAGTTTCATAGTTGATCAAGATGAGATTAAATTGCTGCAAAACGTCACTGAAATGATTCCTCTTATATTTCTAAAATGACAATGTTTATTATTTCCAGGTGAAAAAATAGAGCTGCCAGAGTAAAATGTTCCCTTCCCCCCAGGGCAGATGAAATATTAATTTTCCAGGATGTTGTGGAGGGAGGGTTTACAAGAAGTAATTTAACCTGGTGAGGCTCAGGCCCTGAGCTTTTTTCTGAAGGAGACGGCCCTCTTTGTTGGCTGTAGAGGGGTAAAGGGAGGTTATAGCAGTAATGAAGAGTACACCCACCCTGTCTGCCCACCTCTGAATATCTGTAGTCTAATTGGGCAGGTTCCCTGCCCTCGTGTTGTCATATTATCTGAACAGGGCAATGCACTTCATGTTTTGGTTTCCCATCTTCAAAGAGGAGACAGAAATATTAAAACATCTCTGTAAAAGATTTCAACACTTCTGCTTTCTGACTGCAGAAGATTTGTATGATGCAATTGTGTTGCATTTGTATGATAAACCTGCACAAAACAAGTTTATTTTATAGTGTAGTACATAAGTAAATCCTGTTTGAAAAAAAAAAATCTTTCTCTTGAGGAAAAGCTGTATATAATTTTGAGAGTTAAGGCAAAAGAAACCAACCTGTGGCCTGGAAGCTAGATAAAGCTCACAATTTTATCATATAGCCATGCCCAGACAATTTTTTCTGTTCATTTATAAGTTTATCCCAGGTCATTAAATGAATTTTTAAAAGGGATAGGCTTCTTTCAAGAAAGAGTAGGTTCTGGTCTGTGGATTATGTCAGGCCAAGGGCATAATGCAGATGTCAATAAGGAAATTCCAGTGGAATTTTTTTAATATGCAAAGGTTATATATATATATATATATTCTTAAGTGTTTATGCTATACAGAATAATTTCTGAATACACTGTAGGTTAAAAAGAAGGGAGCTTTAAGGGTTAGGGTTAAAAAAATGTGAAAAAACAACATTGATATTCTGTCTGCAGAGTAAAGACACACAGCAACTGGAAATATTAGAGACTAAATGACTACGAAGATCAGCTACTTCATAGCTAGACCAGAGTTTAAATCTCCTTGTTAAATACCTTAACAAGTATTAAACTTCAATTACTGAGAATAACAGAAAATTAAAATTATGTGCATGGTCAAAACTGGTCTTTGTTCTACTTTTTTTAAAAGACTTATTCTGTAAAGCTGAAATAGATTTCAGTTGATTTAGATAATAACTCTAAGAATTTCTGCTATACTTTAATATTCTTTTACAGTACTAAAAGAACCATTCTAAGTGGTTTAAAATATTACTGACATTGCCTTTAATAGTGGCTGGTTTTCCGTTTCTTAGTAATTATGCGCACTAATACAGTGGTGCTTCAACAACAAAAGTTTTCAGCAGAGGAGTAATAAAACACTTATGGTTATTAATTTACCCATACTAAAAAAAAGTGTGCTACTTCTTTGCTGCTCTCAAATACTGGATTTTGTTATTTACATGAGATGTTTTGTGTTTCTTACATCTGTTTTCATATCCAAAACCACAGTTGGTCCAGGACTTGAGAATGCTTAGAAAAACAAATTGGAAATAGCAATTGTTAGGGACATAGCATTGCTCACAAGTGAAAGTGAAATGATTCATTATCCAACAGACCTGTTGCCTGTCCTTCAGTCTACTTCACAAGTATCTCTTGTCACCTGGAAAGCATCAAGGAATAAACAGAGTTCAGCATTACTACACTATTTAGCCAGTGACCATGCAAAAAATGATAAGGCAAAGAATACATTTAAAATGTCATTCAAGCCTGAGGAATAGCTGATGAATGATTGAAAAAAAAATCAACACTTGTCAAATGATAAAGTAGTATGCTTTAGTCAGTGGCAGACTTGGGAATTCATATTTGGAAAGGTTTTCAAACAGGAAGAAAAATCTATCTAGCAAAGACTTCTGCACTTAAATTGGACCAGAATAATTTAAAAAATTGGGGTACTTCAGTGAAGGATGGTACTTTAGGAGTTGTTCACTGTGGGTTTATCATGGTTCTTTCACCATCAATAAGGAGCAAATTATTCCCCTCGCAGTTGATAGACATCCATGGGGCTAGCCCTGTACGTGACAGCTCACTGTTCTGAGACCTGCATTCAAGACTGACCCAGTAAGACCATTGTAGAGTTTTTTATCTCATGGAAGAAAGAATTCTTTAAAGAAATCCAGAAAAATGCATAATATTTCACATTTTAAATTATTATTTATTTATCTGTTCTTGGATTCCTTTTTTAACCCCAGCAGACTGACAGTTATTAACTGGGAATTTTCTGGTTAAATAGATCAAGTTGCTTTTCACCAAACTATATTTGGACAGAAATTTCCTAATTGGCATTAATATTACCAAAGTTAATTTTAAAATTAAACGAGTTTCTTAGTAGTTGTACTGATTTTAAAATCAGGAAGAAACCTTTTGTTTTCCCTACCATATACCCTACAAACATAAAAAATACTATTCTTTGCTTATTTTGCCTCTATACAGTGTTCTGGCTGCAAACAGTTTGTCATAAATGTTTACTGGTATTGATTGTAAATCATTAATAGCAATATTTCTATAGGTGTTGGGGTAATTTTACAAAATATTTTACAAAAGGAAACATAAACATCCCCCATGTGAAGAAGGCCTTCGACTTTGCCAATGAGTTCATATTAGCGCTAGAACCTTTTTTTGTAATTAAAACTCCAGAAAGTGAAGAATGGGAAGTAGCTGAGAAATGTTTTTCTGAGATGAATCTGTTTGGCCACTGGGTGCCATCCTTGCTCCACTTTAAGGCTGATTGCCTAGCAGCATTTCTTTTAAACTGTAAAATCTGAAAAAGGTAATACCAGTGCAATTTCACACCATCATAATGTTTGTGTGTGCATGTAGTAGAATATGTTAGCAGCACAGGCAACGTGTCTTTCTTGCATGAGTCACCAAGAGACTTGAGAGAAATATCCTCATAGGTTCAGCCATGTTACATCCAGCAATTTTTTTTTTTTCATTCCTCCATCAGCTTGTAAGAGTGAGGCTGTGCTGAAAGATCTGTTGTATGAGTGACCCTTCTTCTTTTTAGTATTATCTTAGGCTCTGGGATTATTTGAAGGAAAAAAGATCACATGGATGCACACTTATCACTAGATCAATTCATATTTGGGATGTATGGGCCTGCAAAACTATATATCTAGAATATATTATGTAAAAAATATTTGCAATTACAACCTTCTATGTGTTATTTATTACACTGTTTCATTGTCTGCTGGGGGGAATTCCTCTATTGTTTTAGTCTCAAAAGCCTCTTGTTTCAGTCTGGGCAAAATCCCAGGCAGAGTAAATGTACTTTGTAATGGAGAAATTATGTCAGTAGATCTGCGTTTTTAGTCTTTCAAATTTAAAGTGTAAACACTTTAAATGTATGAGAAATAGACTCTAGCACTGCTCTTTCTTGCTGCAACTGTATGGAAAAATGTGCAGATTGTACCCCAGGCAAAAGCAGGAAACTGAATATTTTATGAGGCCGTTTCTGTGAAGAGTACTGTCATCTTGTACGTTGCAACAAGCTACACCCAGCTCTGAACACACACACAAAAAGCTGAGAACATCAGATATCTGTGTTTTCCAGTGCCTTTGTGATCCCTCTACACATACAGCATCCTATTTGGTGCTTTTCAGCGTAACTCAGCTAATCCTGCTTTCTGTGCTGCTGTGCAGTAGCATGTGGTTTTTTTCCCAGGCATACAACAAGCTTATGGGCACACAAAACCCCCCACCTCAAAACGACAAAAAATTATTTCTATTTATGGCCTTCATAAACTCCACAGTTAAACTGCTTCCCGATATCTACTTGTGTTATCCGTACTTTCCCTGAGGCAGACCCATTGCTGTGGGTGGTGAGAAGGAAAGGTTTTAAGTGGTATAATCACATCAATGCCATGGCAAGTTGTGGCAAGGCCTGGTCTGTGGATCATGACTTCCCCATGGCAGCGAGACCTTGGTGAGCTGGGTGCTGTGTGGCACAGCAATGCAGCCCTGCTAGGGTCCCATATCCAGCTCCTTGCCTGGCTCTTTTCTCACTTGTCTGCATGTTCACTGCCTCTCTGTTGGAGTTGGCGGAGGCTGAGGTATTTGTGCACCCCACAGCTTTGTGCCAGGCATGGACAATCCTCACTGTCCCTAAAACAGTCATGCAAACAGACCTCTTCACTGAGATTCATGCATCCATGGCTGATGCTGCGGCCCCTCTGCAGCACTGTCGAAGGAGAAGATAAGACATTATATTCAAAACATTAATTTGCCAGATGCAAAGTGTCTAGGAGAAAAGGAACAGCTATATCAAATATCATAAGGGTATTTTCATAGGGGCCAGTTAACATGTGTTATAAGAACTTCATTAAGTACCTCACAAATGACAAGAAACAAGTATTTATGGTTGTGTTGCAGCTTTTCGTCTCAAAGCTGTGAGAGATGAAAGCAACTTTTGTTTAAAGAAAATTTATAAAGCTAGTAATATATAGGTAGTAAATAAAGAGCTGAATAAACATAAGATGTAAGTGCCTATTGTTTTTGTTGAAAGAGCATGATCCGTACATTTTATTTGTTCTCAGAAAACATGGCGATTAGGCTGTGAGCTCTGTGTGAACCAGAGTTTGTGGTGTTGTGTGGGTTGGGTGCTCAGGCTTTCTCTCCTGGTGTGCTTTGTGGGTTGAAGGGTGCTGTGCAGGATGTACTTTCTGCTACAGGGAGAGTCGTCAGGCTCTGTGTTCACAGTCTGCCCTGCAGAAGCCTCATACAGGATAACCCGCTTGCCTTGTTAAACTGTAGCAAGATGAAACTGGGTTTTTTTAAGAATGTTCTTTTGGGCAGTCCTGAGTGGTCTTAGGGTGGGATTTATGAATTCAGAATAGAATGGGTGGATTTCTTTTAAACCTGCAATCAGAGCTTGATGAAAACTAAGGAGAAAAAGACAAAACATTTTTTAAGGATAATCACTGCAGTGTTCTCTGTAGCTTTTCTGTAAACATATGTTGTAAATTTGAAGGTGTTCTCAGTATTATTTATAGTCTACCTGACAATATTCTGTTATAGCTGTCACTCTAGCAGATCTGAAATAGGACTTTCTTCCCAATGGAGCAGTAGCCCACTCATACATTTGCATAACTTTCACTACCAGCCACTGTACTGCCAGCCTGATTTGTCACAGGTGCTCAGAAAGAAAATTTCAATGGCCAAGAAGAACAGGATCCAGTGCCATAGCTGTGCACTCCTGCAGCCCCGCCATGGCCCCCCACGCTGGCACGTGACCCATGGTCCTGCAGATTGGCATGGGTGCAGTGGGTGTTGCTGGAGTACACTGGGATAGAAAAAAATAGTGTAATGCCAGTGTGTACGCCATTGTGGCATTAGTGGGTTTGGGGGGGGGGGGGGGGTGTTAGTGTCTGTTCTTTGCAACACCTTCACTTCTTTCTCTCTGACATGTTCTCTCACACCATGTGTCCAGCTGAGAATTTCAGGGCACAATTTGGGCTGTTTGCCAGTAAAAGAGCCAGTTCCTCTCTGTGCCTTCACATCATGTCCTCTGTGAGAAGAACCCTGAACCCTGTTCCTTCCACTCTTAATCAGGTTTTTCCTCTCCTGAGTCTTCAAGGAAGCAGCTAGAGCCTTTCCTCCCCTTCCTAGGTAGTCTTGTGAAGGAGAAGGCTATTGTGTATCCCTCTTCCCTCACTCTCCCAAAATTATAGACACAGGAGGGTGAGTCCGCATTACCCCTTCTGCTTTTCATGGGAGCAACAAAGCTGACTGCCTACTAAAACCAAGTAAGGCTGTTTGGGAAATGGCAGTCTGCATGCCTGTATCATGGAGAAATACTTGCCCTAGGTTTGTTGCTTGCGTTTGCTTAAAATTCTGGGACAGAGGCTGAATAGACCCTTTTGTACGAGCTTCTCATCTGTACCAGTGGTCATAAAAAGTTGACAGTTGCTAGCCTGTAGTATTTGACACACTGGTTATTTCCTAATCACCATAAGCCAAAAGGACGTGAACACTCCCCTGTGCACCTCGGGAGATCATTGTGTCGAATGTGCATGCCCTGTAAAACTCCAGTCCTAGGCTGCTGTGGTTATGGACTTTGGCCTTAAGCATAATAGATGCTCAGACCATTAATTGTTTTTATTTTATGTCTCTGTTCTTTTAGAATAGAAATTTCTTGTTCCTTTTATAGGTTGCCATATATTTTGTTTCTGTGTACTAGGAAACAACTTTAACATCAAAGATTGATTTTTAGAAACATAAATAATGTATTTTGTGTCTTTTATAGTTTGTAACAAAATTTTAAATGTAATATTTTTATCTCTGAAATTTATTATTCCTTTTGATGGGTCCCAGTTTCAGAAAGTGTCACGTTCAGATAGGATTGATTGACTGATCAGAAACATTCAAAATACTTTCAGCTTTTTAGTAATAATTCTGGGCTTACCTTTGGAAATAACATGTGTAATGCTGTAATAACACATCTTCCCTTGCCCTTTTAAAAATAAAATTATAAGAAGACGAATCCTTTCCTCAGTTTTATACCAAAAGCAGAAAGTAAATACCATATTTTTGTCCTAAGCCCACAGGGCACGATAATAAAAAAACTTCCTAAATGCTGTATTTGATAGTGGTATATTGCTTAATGGCTATTTGTCTGGTTCTGATAGAAGCAGCAGAATAAATTGCTTTCTTAATGCCATGAAATTTCTCTTTTAATTAAAGTAAATACCAATATTCATAGCAATAGTTACGTTTGGTAAATGGTCAAAACAAATATAACTTTTCAAAATAAGACTAAATGCAACTTTCTTTGTTCCATATTTCATGTCTAAATTACATGTTACACTGTTAATTTGCCAGCTGAGGATCAAGCAGTATGCACCACATATATGTGCTTCAGCTGCAGATTTTGAAGCTGGATGCAAGGACAGCATTATTCTCAGTTTACAGATGTGAAACTTTGACTAAAACAATAAATGACCTTTTCCAGCAAAGGGCTCACACCTACTGTGGGACATTGGGCAGAGTTTGAGCATTTGATTTCACAATTGCAACTCTTTGCTTATCTACTTGGTTACTTTGAAGAGGTTTAAAATACATAAATCCTGTTCCAGGGACTGTTGATATCTTTTACATCTGAGCAGTTGTTGGATAAATCTGGCACACAGAAACAGGGAGTCTGGTAGGTCTGATGGTGGCATGTTTATATGGGCACGTGAGGTCTCCTTATCTCATGTTCTTGTCCAGGTGCCTTCAGATGAGTCCAAAGCCCCACTCCTATCTCATTCCAGTCTCCAGCAGTGGTTATTTGAATATACCTTTATATGGTGACCTCATTCAGAGAATTGGAATTTGGTGAAAGTTGTTGAAAAACAAATAAAATTGGGGCTTTTTTGGCCCTGCTTGAGCAGGGGTGTTCGACTGGCTGGTCTCAAGAGCTCCTTTCCAACCTAAAAGGTTCTGTGATTCTTGGTGATTTCACTTCTGAAGGCAGCAGCAATGCTATTGTGATAATCATGTTAAAAAATCATTAGAAACAAAATCCAGAGGAGAATACATGTGCACACTTAAGTTCCTTCCACACCCACTCCCCTTTACTGTAAACATTAAAATTCCCTTTAAATGCTGCTGGTCCGTTTCTCCTGTGGTTGGTCAATGGAAAAGAAGTGCTAACTCAGCATTGTGAAGGGCAGAGATACGCCATTCCGCAGTCTGCAGTAACAGATGGAGACCTTTAAAAGCAGGGTTGCTCTGGGCATTAAAATATCCCTGAGCTGAAACGTTTGATTCTTTCCCCTTTGGAGAGAGTAAGAAATGCGTCAGACTAAACCATAACAGGCTTTGGTCTTCCATGGCTATGAAGAAGTGCAAAATTTGTCCACTACTGCTAATAACTGACTATAAAGATACATTTTAAAAGATGCCTGCAGCTATAAATATAAGCAAGTATTTTAGAGGCCTTTATACATGAAAAGAGCTCTTTAGAAATAAACAGTATTTTCTGATGGCAAAGATTTTTATTTCTAAAGAGCTCTTTTCATGTACTGTGTGGGACAGGCCTGATAGAAGATTAAATGAGAGTTAAAGAAGGCATCGCATTCAAATATTCTCCACTTTGAAGCTTTCTGTACGTGTTTTGATGATCAGCCTTTAAGCTTTTTCAGTTCCTAATCTGAGTGTGATTCTAGGTGAAGAGATGGTATTAGACCGGTGGTGTTTCACATCTTTGTTGGTGACATGGTCAGTGGGATTGAGTGCACCCTCAGCAAATTCACCAAAGACACCGAGCTGTGTGGTGCAGTCACACACTGGAGGGAAGGGGTGTGCCATCCGGAGGGACCTGGACAGGCTGGAGAGGTGGGACCATGCAAACCTCATGAAGTTCAACAAGGCCAAGTGCAAGGTCCTGCACATGGGTCGGGGCAATCCCAAACACAAATACAGGCTGGGTGATGAGTAGATTGAGAGAAGCTCTGCAGAGGAGGACTTGGGGGTAGTAGTGGATGGAAAACTGACTATGAGCCAGCAATGTGCGCTCGCAGCCTAGAAAGCCAACCGTGTCCTGGGCTGCATCAAGAGAAGTGTGGGCAGCAGGTCGAGGGAGGGGATTCTCCCCCTCTACTCCACTCTCATGAGACCCCACCTGCAGTTCTGTGTCCAGTTCTGGGGCCCCCACCAGAAGAAGGACATGGACCTGCTCGAGTGGGTCCAGAGGAGGCCACGAAGATGATCAGAGGGCTGGAGAACCTTCATTATGAGGACAGGCTGAGAGAGTTGGGGGTGTTCATCCCAGAGAAGAGAATGGTCTGGGGAGACCTTATAGTGGCCTTCCAGTACTTAAAGGGGACTACAGGAAAGATGGGGAGGGACTCTTTATCTAGGAATATAGTGATAGGACAAGGGGTGATAGTTTTAAACTGAGAGAGGGTAGATTTAGATGAGGTATAAGGAAGAAATTCTTCCGTGTGAGGGTGGTGAGGCCCTGGCACAGGTTGCCCAGAGAAGCTGTGGCTGCCCCCTCCCTGGCAGTGTTCAAGGCCAGGTTGGACGGGGCTTTGGGCAACCTGGGTTAGTGGAAGGTGTCCCTGTCCATGGCAGGGGGTTGGAACTAGGTGATCTTTAAGGTCCCTGCCAACCCAAACCATTCTATGAACAGTTCCAGTATCACATGGGAAAGAAGGGTGACCACACCAAATGTCAGAATGTGCTATTTTTTTAGCAAAGCCATATTTTTATCTGTAAGTTTCAAAATGCTTTCCTCACATAAGCGCTGATGTCTTATCCACACAGGTAGTAAAACTGAAGTACAGAGTTTAATCTGGCACAGCAAAGTAGGATTTCAGTCCACCATTTTTTGTGTTTAGCTGGACTGCTTCCAAGATAGTGAACGTTTTACAAGCAAAAAGAATGCTTTCTGAAGAACTCACCAGTTTTCTTAAGTTTGATTTTATTACATTATCGAATATAGATATAGAAGATTGCAAAGAATATGCTATTAGAAGAGTTAGTGCAAAAACATTTAGTATGCCTTCTCTGTCAATCTGTGGAATGGTATTTTTGTCCTGTGTTCTTAGTATCAAATGGGATCAAAACCTGTGTTTTCATGTAATGTGTAATGCTGAATGAAGTTATAATCAGACCCTTCCCTTGAGCTGTAGGTGTCGTCTTTTTAAGAAATTCCTTAAATTGCCTGTCAGTGTGTGCCAATTTGAAGGAAATAATGATGGAGTAAGAGGATTATGGCAAAATGAGACAAAATATTAACATCACCTTGAAATTGCCCTCTCTCCACCACTGACCCAGACGGTCTTATAACCAAATTGTGCTATAAGAGATTATTAAACATCCATATTGCTATTTTATTATTTGTTCCCAACATGATACAGTTTTTCCCTACATAAGAGGTTATCTTCTGCTGACCATTTTTCATGCTGGCAGTATGTGACCTGTCTGCTGCTCTTCACTGACAGTACATCTGGAACAAGGAGTCTTTAGCTTAGTATAACTTTCACATGCTGGAAAATAGACTTCTAATTCACACAGAAAGTTTGGTTTGTAAAACTGTGTGGATCATTTGGGAAATCCATAAAGTTTCTTCCCTGTTTGGAAGGACTGGTAACATGTTTCCAGATCCTAAAATAGCAAGACACTTATCATGAGCTTATAGCAGCTATCACACCTACAAATTATTCAGGATGGAAAGTTCGCCCCCTTTCTTTTTACCCATCTCCAGGGGATCATTCTTGCAACTATTTATAACTATAAACCGATTTAAAGTTAATTTGTAAGAGGGCATTTAATGGTATGATTTGCATATGTTTTCTCAATAGCAGTGCTGGTCATTATGAAGATACTATGACAGAAACTGAAAGTAGGATTAAAAAGAAAGCAATCTGCAGTAACATTAACCATGCTGAATGTAAAACCTATCTCTCATTCACGAAGTATGATCAGCAGCAGAAGTTTCCCCTTTTCCTTCTGTTGATTGACTGCGATGGCTTCATTCAGCCCTTACAGGGACAATGTTGTAAAATGCTCTGTGTATGCATGTGTGCGTATTATACTACATTTTTCTGACATACATTTACACACGATGACACACTGCCCAGAAGAAAAAGCAAGTATGAATGCTTATCTTTGTTGTTATCTAGTTGAATGATAGCAATATAAAGAAATCATTTTAAACAGCATATGCTTTATACATACTTCTAAAACTATGAAATAGTTGTCTTCAGCAGCACTAAGGTGTGAGCATCAAATAGTAGCTTTTATTTCAAGTATTTAGCCTTCCAAAGTTTCCCTAAAACTTTGACTCTTCAGTTTTCTAAAGTTTTCCTTCTTGGCTTATGTTCATGCACAGCAGCCCAAAGGCTTATTAATACTGAACCAGAAACATTATTTTTCTGTTCTCATGGACTGTCATTTATAGTGACCAGAATTGGGTCTTATTGTTGTTAGAAGCCACTTTTGTGTTCCATGTATTTGGAAGTAATTTGGTCCTTAATAACATATGGTACTTTGGCGATAGCTGATGTAAGGCAAGGCTCAACCAGTCACTTGTCTCCTAACTGTTCACATATACCAAGCAGGCTGTGAAGCAATTTACATGATAGCTAAGAGCAATGAGGAAAGAAGAATCTGTCTCCAATCCCGAATTGAGTACAAAAGCGCCTTTCCTCCTTCCTGTATCCATCCCACCCCATCCCATGCACATCTGAGTATGGGGTAGCCGCAGATCTTGTCTTTATGCTCTCTTTTGGGGCATGACATCCTCTTTTTCAAGCTGCCTACAAGTGGTGGTAGTTTCCCCGCCTGGTAACTGCTGAGTTTGTACTTTATTAGTCAAGACTAGTTGCCTTTCATGTGTTAAGCTTAACTTGTGTTCGTGGTTCCTTTCAAGACAAAATTTTGCTTTAGCGCCAGGGGATACAGAGATGTGACCAGAGGAATCACATCCAGCTTTAATTTACCATAAGCTCACAGAAGAGTCATGTGAATTTTTCTCAAGGATGAAGAGCGTTGAAATTGCTTGGTCTGCAGCTTAAAAAAACTTGAGACTATAATGCTCTTAATTGTTTTTAGAAAGGGGAAATTGAACTTTAAAATGTTCAAAAGGAAGCAAGCCTTTTAAGTGATTCTAAATCACTGGGGTGCTTTAAAAAATAATTTCACTGTAACTTGAATTTTAATTGCCTGCCCCTTCCTCTTATTGTCATGGTACTTTCATTCCCTCTGTTTTCCTGTAAGAGAGTGGTGTTATTGCTGTTTATTTTAAGAAATCCACTGGAATTTGTCCTGCAGTGCAGTAAAATTTCAGGGATGGATATGTTTTAATATTCTGTATTATGAATATTTTTTATATCTTTGTAATTAAAAAAATGAAGTTTTAATGGCTGCTTTCCTATAAA
Organism: Athene noctua; assembly: GCF_965140245.1. NCBI lineage: Eukaryota > Metazoa > Chordata > Aves > Strigiformes > Strigidae > Athene > Athene noctua. The sequence continues at coordinate 25,880,813 of NC_134043.1, read as the reverse complement.
CCCTGGACTGCTGCATTTCCAGCGTAAGAAGCTGAGGACAGACAATGCCAGGTGCAGCCAGAATATTGCTGCAGCCCCACAACATATCATTTTTTTAACATTATTCAAATTAGTCTCAACACTCATAATTCTGTTGTTTCCTTTATTGCTGTTGTAAAGCAAATGGTTCTTTTATACAAATGTTATCTCCTGGCTATTAATTCAGCAGTTATTTTGGATTATGGCACTCCTGTTAAATTTAGGAATGTAAAACCTCATAAATATTTAAAAGTTTCAGACTGACGTGGGAAGAAATTGTTTTTGACTTGCTTTGTTAATATCCCGTTGTTCAGTTTGTAATAGATTTGGAATATATTGTTATTTCTCCACTGTTTGACAAAGGGAAAAACAATCGTACTTGAGCAACTGCTTCAAGTGTTCTCCCTTGAATTGTAACAGGCTGGTAGAAGTGTTTGTTTCCCATAAAAAATAGCAAGGAAAATATCTGTTTTCCTTTAAGAGGAGAAAAAACATGAAAATTTTAACCAGAGGCCACTTCAAAGTTAATAAAAATGCAACGGTAGGCTTGTAAAGATAGTTTCGATAAAACAATTTCAAGTAGGTCTAGTTACAATCAAGTACTTCTGTTTTAGCATCTTTGCAATTTAAACCTCTCTGAGGAACAAACGAGTAAGATGGACAAGTGTGTTTCTTCCCTCAGAGACATTTTATAGAGTGCATTTACTGTGCAATGAGTGTATTCATAGACTAAATATTAGTATGCATCTTGCGTATCTCCTAAAGCTCTGAAGAATAATTGAATGATAAAAACGTCACATTTTTTGTAAGACCACTGACGGTCTGGACAGAACAGTCTCTGGGCCTGTGTTCCTGTTTCACACCTCACTGTATTTTCTTTCTTTCTTTACCTCAGAAGTACATAGCTTTACAGCCAGATCTTAAAGGGTGTTAAGGTGTAACACATGTTGGGATCACCTAGAAGTATTTCAAATATTTCAATAATTATTCAAAAAAAGATGATGAATTGATTCAACCTGGATAAGTACGCTAGCAGACAAAGCAAGTATGCAATTAACAGAACTTACATCTCTGCCCGCATCCTCCAAAGGTTCTTCAGCTGTGTCCTGGGATGACACTTGACTTGCTGGGTTTGTTGTATTTCCTATGTCAATTAATATCACTGACATAATGCCATGACTTTTTGTGGTATTGAGATACTTTATTGGGTGCTGAACAGAAAAGACTTTTCTGCTAGCTAGCAAATAAGCTAACACTGCAATGTTAATACTATTTTATGGCAGGTTTACACCATCTTCTCTTACATGGTATAGCTAAACCAGCTAAATCTCTGCATAAAGTAATTATCAAGGTGGCACTTTCCCTCTGGACAGAAAAAGCTTTTTACATGTCAGTAATTTGTTGTAGTTAGGGTGCAGTATTTTAAAACACAAGTTTTCAAAAAGGAAACCATAAGGGGGTCACATAGAAGCTGTAACTGTGAAGATGAACTTACAGTTGCATGAACAAATTGGTATTTTATGCGAGTGAGTAGCTGGATGTGCCACACCAGCTGAGTCCATGTGATTTTAACTAATTCAGCACAGTCCAGCTTACAGTCTGTGGGCTGGATCCAGCCCCTCTGTGAGGTTTCTGTCCAACCCGTCACCTTCTCACTGCAGGAGACAGGGAACAGATGCTCCTTCAGCAAACGCAGCCTCTTCCACCTGCCCTCTCTAGGGAGGTGAGTGGCAAGTCCGAGGGGTGTAAGGAAGGGCAAACAAGCCCGTGAGGGTTGTCAGCACCTCCGCCTGGCTCCCACAGGTGCTGCCACTGGGCCAACCACAACACATCTGTGTGTGCAAATGTATGCGTTAGCCAGTCCTGCACACTCCTTCGGATGTTTCTGTGTGCATTAAAAGCGCATTCCTTCCTTACAAGCAGAACAAAAGTCTGCTGTTACATGGACAAAGCAAAATGTAAGGCTTTTGCTGTTTATTGACTTGCTACATATCAGCACGTTGAAAATTATTTTTATTTTACTTTGAAAAGTACTTGTGCTAGACATTTCTTGTATTACTGTTTTTTTGGTTCTATGAATATGTAGTGAACAGTGAAAAGCAAAGAGCACTTGTATGCTCATGAATGTAAAGACATTTGGATGAAGAAATTCTGCCGAGCAGTATATTTACTTTGTATTTCTGAATGGTAGCAATTAAAATTCCCAGCTGCTGGCTGTCCAGATGTTTCTTGCATTACAGCATTGTAATTTGCATTGGAATATATTGTGTTACTGCAGTAGCTGTAAAGTGGTCAGCTTTCACCATCTAAATGCTATGTACGGGCTCCACTTGGGATGGTGAGCATATTTCCTGCTCATACCAGGTTCTTCTCCTTCCCACTGTTTCCTCACTCCATTAGCTCGACATGTTTGTATTTCTCAGATGAAGACTTCTATTGCTCAGCATTCAAATCAAGCAGGGGATGTATTGGCAGGTCAGAAGTGATGTATGGATGGTTTCTTGTGAGAGTGACACAGAAAAAAATACCCAGTTTTTGAATCAGAAGTTTCCCTTTCCCTTTGGCATTTTCAGGCTGCAAACATCCCTCTGGTGTCAGAGCTTGGCATTGATGATATCCATTTTGATGACTTCTCACTTGATGTGGATGCCATGATTACTGCAGCCCTGCGGATGTTCATGGAACTTGGAATGGTTCAGAAATTTAAAATTGACTATGAGGTAACCATCTGCGCTGCAGAGATAATCTGCTGCTTTTGTCTTGGCACCGCTCTGTCCATTTGTACACATTTAGTAGCCTTGATACAATTTGTACTCTTCATTTCAGACACTGTGTAGGTGGCTTTTGACAGTTAGGAAGAATTATCGAATGGTTTTGTATCATAACTGGAGGCATGCTTTCAACGTCTGCCAGCTAATGTTTGCCATGTTAACTGTAAGTATCCAGTTACAGACACAATCCTGTAAGAGCTTTTACTGCCACGTTGCCTTACCTGTCTAAACATTTTCCAACTTTTGATTTCTTTTCTAGTTATTATGATATTAATTTCTAAATGCACACGGAAGTTATTCAACTTAAGGCGGCACATATTTGGCAAAACCTTATAGTGTTTTAGTGACAGTGATATCACAGGCACATTAAAGTGACTGAAAACAGATGGCAGTCTTGGAGTGAGCTTGTTGTTATAGATCTTGATCTTACAAAAATGTTTTTCTGTTGGAACTCTTTGATTTTACTTTTATTTTAGACTTTTAAATTGAGAAGTACGAAACCAGGGAAGATTAGAATCTCAGAAGTATTTATTATGTTTATATTTATTACCTTCTTATCCAGCTTCATCTAAATAGTTGTATTGCCTTAAAACATCTTAAAACCATCTTCCAACAGCGTGATCTAAGTGAATATTATGTCTCCACTGGACACTGTAACACTTCTGGGTTTCATTAACATGTATTTCCATCAGTACCAGTAACTCCTTTCAGCATACAGGTAAATTCTGTTGAAAGTACCGCTGCTCTTACTTGCTCTCTCTCCCTACCCAACAGCAACCTCACTGCATGAAATAATTCATGTTTGGCTAGTTAATTCTTGTAAATATATCAACAAAAAGCTCAGTGATCCTGGATGTTTAATATTCCGGTTAATATGGCAAAAGAGAAGCAACATGCCTGTGTGCACACAACACTTTCTGCTGTACTTTACATTTGGGGTTTGCCTTATCTCCAGATAAAAATAAGAATTCAAGTTTTTCCATTTTTTCTTCATGTTCAGGTTTAATGGCCTGAGTCATCTATTGTGCACCTTAAAATGGTCATATTAATAGCATTTGTGCATTTATTTATCTGGGATACCGTGTGCTTGTTCCCTAATTTTTTAATCACTGAATATTTATGTTCTTGTGCTGGCTGGTCTCTGTGGCACGGTTAGAGCTTGGACCCTGTCTGTAGAGGTGGAGACTGCACAGCCTGTGCCATCTGCAGCACACATCAGCGCTGTGTTACACGGACTGAGACAGTCTGCGGCCTGTTTCCTGCTCACAGGGCACAGCTGCCTTGTGTGGGGCTTCCCGGCTGTCCTTCTCCCTTTGACATCGTCTCCCTGGCAGAACTTTGTGTGTCGGGCGAGAAGAGAAAAAAAGAGTGTGATGTCCCTTAGCAAGTAGATCTAGTGCTAGGTCTGTCCCAGTGACGTGGATTTGTTTCTGTGAGCATTTAGGGAGGCATAGCAAAGTTGTACCGTACACCGTGAGACAACGGAAACGGAGGCATTCAACAGGAGCGCAGGGTCACCTCTTCTTCTGGGAGCGAGGCTCTTCAGCTGAGCAGAATTAATGTTGTTTCAGCAGGCATTTTACAATCATCTCTGATGAAATCTCATGATAGTGTGTGGCCATTGGTCGTTTTTAAAGTTTTAGAAACTTGACTTTTTTTTTTTTATTTTAAGTTATAGAAAAATGAAAAGCTTTTTTTACTCTGAGAAGTAAGGGCAAAGTCAGGCAGTGCCGTTCAGCTGGGAATGACATTCATTCCTGCCAAACGGTGCCGGGGGTGAGGAGCCCCCAAGCCTCCCCCGTGAGAGCCTCTAGGTGGAGCTCCGAGGCCAGGTTTTGGGCCGGCTGCTCCGCGGAAACGCGCTCTCCCGCCGGCTTCATCTCAGCTCGTGGTGACCGCGCTGACACCCAGCGCCGAGAAAGCAGATCCGACTGCTTCCACAGCCGCCAGCAGCCTGTGAGGAGGCCTCGACCATAAACTGCTTTGGCCGTGGTCCTCAAAGATAATTTCAGGATCCGTTTAGCAGTCAGCACAGGGATGCAACTGTCTGTGACAGGTGATCCGGGATTTTCAAGCTAAACTCATTTCATTGCCCACAGTCCTGGTAATAAACTGAACGAGCAATTCCACCTGCAGGGCTGGACATGTGCGCCCATGGCATTGAACTCACCACTCGTCCACCTGAGAACTAAGTGTATCATCGGCTTCGGCTGCTCTCCCTTCCAGAGAGAGGAAGACTGACATTGCAAAAGAGATAGTCAAGAAACTAGTAATAGCACAAGGCTTGCTCTTACTGTGTTTTTCCTGGGGAAGCCATCCAAGTTAGTATGGGCCTTGTTTTTTCACTTGCAAAAAGGGGAATATTCTTAGATGGTCAAGAAGGCACTGCTTTGTGCAGTTATTGCACCCTGTTCCTGATTTCTCCATGACAGCCAGCAATATTGACTGCATCACAAACATAAACCAATAGGTCTATTTTAGGGATTTTTTAGGTAGGACTTACCATAGCGTAGTAATGTGTAATCTGTAACATGGTAGCCTCTGATGGTCCGACTGTGCTCCCACTGAATGCAGAAGGAAAATTCAACTGGGTTGAACAAGCCAAACAACAGAAACCAACAAAGCTTAAACCAGTTGTTTCACTCCTGGGTCAGCCTTCTGCACATCTAAGGTATGTTCCCATATATAAAAGCATGTATTTTCTGTCTCCAGTTAGAGCCTGAACAACCATAAGCCCAGTCCTGCAAGCCATACTTCAGTATTTCAGACTTGCCCAAATATTCTGAAGACAAGCACTGGAGCAGGGCTGCTCCTGCGAGTTAAGGATGTCACATGAGACTAAACCGCAGGATCAAGCCTAGACTTCATTATCAATGCTTTTGCCTAACACAGTTCACATTGATACTTATTTCAAACAGTAAAAATGAACAAGTAAGCAATACAAAATTAAAATCCCATCTGGTGTGCTAATAACAAAACATATAAATGTGGGGCAAGGTATAATGAATGCAATTCATTTCCTCACATGAAAGAATGACCTCCATAACTCACTGGAGACTGTGCCACTCATGAGTTATGGGTCATTCCTTTTCTGGTGAAAATAAATTTTCCTGAACTGTCGTCTATAGCAATGTATTTTTTTCTCTCTGTGTAAATTCAAAAAATGGGGAAATGTAATCCTTTATTTTCTTGCATTATGTTCAAAGCAGATATCCCCTTACCTTAACATTGTTTTAAATGTTTTTTATTGTGAAATATGCTATATTTCTCTCATATTTGATGACAATACTTTTGATTAAATAAAATGTTGCATTTATTTTTGAGATGTTAATAAATTCCTTAATCTGCATTCCTTCATTTGAAATATAGGTTGAATCCATGACTTTAATCAAAGCTTGTGTTATGCTAAATATTTATTTAATATTTATTTAATATTTATTACAGAATAAATTTTACATTATAAAACCTCTACTTTAAGTTGTTTTAATGTAGCCATGAACATTTTCTCTAGATTGAAATGACACATGGCATGTTGTGAGTTACAAGCCTATTTTTTAATCCCTTTTTTAAAAATAGACCTTGATTATTATTTGTTATATAAGAGCGGTGTTTAAAAAATAAAAAGAAAAAAACACTTTTTTTTTTTGATAATTTCCTCTGACTGGATAGCTATTACTGAAACTTAAAAAAAGCAATGCCACTATAAATCAGGAGAATCTCTTTCATAATAATCAAGCCACTCTGTAGACCAGTGGATTCTACATGAAAGGAATCTTTTTTCCTCATACTTGATCATCTTTTCTGATATGTAAACTCTAAGCACAATTATAAAGCTTTTGTAGCAACTCTTGCACTTCCTCAGTTCCCACTGAAATGCATTCCTGAGCATGTGGGGGAGCTTGGCTCCCTGTACTGCCTAAATATTAACTGCAGCCACATTTCAGACTGTGAAAACAGAGGCTATTTGGATTCGAATGTGCATTTATTTAAGTACGATTTGTGGTCTTCAGGGTGAATAGCAGGGTTTTCACATGGTATTGCAGCAATTGACTGGCATTTCTGAGTGGAATGTAAGTTCCTACCAGGTAAGGACATCAAATCCCACTGATATTCACTGTCTTTGTATCACTTAACTCTCTTCTTGCCAGTGGGTGAAATTATCACTGGAATTCAGGATTTCTTATACACTGTTAGGTTCAGCTTTGGTTTGGTCCTCGAACATAAGTGTAGTTTATATTCCTTTTATATAATTTCCTTTCTTACTAACTAGATCGTGTGACTGATTGAGGAGTGCCATTGGAGACTGGCACTGTTGAAAGATGAGTATTAGATTTTCCATCTCAGCCAGTCATTTTTGCAGGCAATATGCCCTTATGCTTCTGAAGAGTCAAAGAACCAGGTTGTTTCTGTCATGGGTAAGAGGCACAGCACCTGCCTGTGTCCCACGCAGGCTCCAGCACCTCCTCGGGACAGGATCTGTTCAGGATGCTTGGTTAGCTATGACCGTAGTGTTTCTTTTCTGACATGAGGCAGTTCAAGCAGGAAAACTGCTATGGCAACGATCCACAGAAAATGTAGTGGCAAAAAATTGTTTCTAGGATCAGCTCCCCCATTCACACAGGTGTATCTGGTCTGAGCTGCTCATGGGCAATTTTAATACATCAGTTTCCAAAATTCTCTCCCAAATTCAAATGGGTATTCACAGCAGAAATATGCCATTTGAGACAGTTCCTCTTTAAATCATGCCGCTTCATTTCATGTGGCCCAGATAACAAATCTCTTAATAGTTCATAACAGTTCCATAGAGTATATTTTAGCTGGCTTCTTTTATAGGTCTTTTGATTTAACATCTCAGCTATCTCTGACAGTAGGGGTTGACTAAGATGGTCACCTCAGGATTGAAGAAATCTGTCTAAATACTTCTCTGAACATTAATTTGTTGATGGAATCAGTTTTGGTTTGTATTTCTCTGATATGAAATTCCAGGTTCTGTCTTACTGTGTAGTTACTGGTGTTTGTTTTCAGCTCTTTTTGCCTTTAGTGCCTTCTGGGTAGTGAAGAAATGGCATGCTGGAAATGCAACAGAGAGATAATAACAGATCACTCCAAGGACGTTATCTGTTCTGCTAACCATCTAACATACAGCAGGGAATATAATATGACAATAAAGCATTTATCTTCTCCTTACTGGAACGTTCATGGTATCAAAACAAAGTTGACTGTTGCTCGATGGACTAACATTACTTATCCCTTTTGCTACTGATAGTTACAGCTGCTATTTTTTTTCTGCTCTCAGACTGCAGGATTTCAGGAGATTCTAACTGAAATTGAAATTTTAGCTTTGATTGTGGGATGCTTATGTCACGACCTTGACCACAGGGGAACCAACAATGCCTTCCAAGCCAAGTAAGTTTTCTAATTCTTATTACTTTAATTTGGTTTTCTTCCACAAAAGAGCAAAAGGTGACCAGGATAAAGAATGAAGCATTAATTTCAGCCCTCCCAGGCCAAGGCCACGTATTCTTATTCTTGTATGTAGCGAGGAACTATCCATCTTTATCATTCTTTGTTCTTTTGGGTAATTGCTGGCTTGTCCTTTGTGTCAGGCTGTTGAATTGACACCACATACTGAAATGTGGTGCCAAAACTTGACATTCTTTTCAGACTCAGGTATTATTGATTCTGGTATTCAAGCCAGGAAACACTGGAACTGTCTACCTGGGTTGTTTTGGCTGACTGGAATGCATCACATTAAGCAAAACCTTGTTTAACTATTAAGAAGAAAAGAAAAATAGGTAAAACTGAAATAATGTTTTCACAAAAACTTTCACACCAGTATAGGCAAGCACACATAAAATAATTCCTAACTTATGAAGTATGAAGCCATTGCCATCACGCTGGAGCTCTGATGCATATTGTCTGCAGCAGGTGGCTGGAGTAGTTGGGTCACCACATACCTGCCAGCTGTGGAGAGCACAGAGTCCCTGGTCTGTAGAAATGCCTCCTCCCTGGCCTGCTCCACATGCCAGAGCACACAGAGCCTGTTTGGAGACATGCTGCAGCGGGCAGGGGTGGGCTGGACACCCCCTGCAATGGTCAGTACCAGAACACAAAGCTGGATCTCGAAGGCAGATTCTTACACCACCTATGTGAAATCTTGCTCTCCAGACCATTTTCAATTCTAAAAATGAATTTTACTCTATTCAAAGTGCTTAGGACCTGATTCAGCAGCTCTGACTTGCATATCTTTTTACTGTCCAGGCTGCTGCCCTCAGGCACAGTGAGGTAGAAGCAGGTCTGTGGAAAGTTTGAGGAAGGTACTTTATCTTACTGTGGTGGTGAGGGAACATCCTTGACCAAGGTCAAATTCTTTCCAGAATCTGTGTTCCCTGAGAATGGTGAAGGGGGGAGAACAGGAAATGTCCCCTGACAACATCCTGGCCAAGCTGTGAAATAAAACTGTCAGACACAGAGACTCCTCCAAATCCCATGTTATTTTCTTGACTCCCTAGGTCCCCTACAGTCAGAATATGAGACCTTGAGGCTCTCTTGTCCTGCAGATCCCAGCATGCATTTGCCGCTTTGTCTGTTCTGCATTACTGATAATCCTCCAACATGATGGGGAGTGGTCAAATGGTTGTCCAAAGATATTTGAAAGACAGGGTGATGTTTTATTAGCCTATTTTTTCCTACCTTTTGCAGAAATACTCTGCTGCAATGTGCGTATCCACAGGCTGCTGCATTTCTGGGGGCAAGTTGCCTCAGTGAACATCACTCAAACTGATGTTTCTGATATTCACTAAGCTGCCATTTCCTGAGCTATTGGTGTTGCTGTACAATCTCAATGAAACAATGACACTGTCTGGATCTTCAATCACCATAGCAAGGAAAATCAATTGCAGTGTTCAAAAGACAGAGCTCATGGTGCAAAGGTTACCAAGCACTGCTAGGTGCCTTTTTGCAGCTGAGTCTTGAAGAGAATCAAAAAAGACGAGACAAATGGGAAGGAAGCTCAGCTGATTGATGTTTATGTTCCTAATTTACAAAAACGAGACCTAAGATTTACATCCTGACCATTTTAGGCTCTGATTAAGTTAACCACTTCTTCACTGTAACATTACACAACAATATCTCTTGTGCAGAAGGATGGCTGAGTTAAAGGTAGAGGTTTCATCATTAGACTGCTATCACTTGCTTGACAGTGGACTACAAAAAGGAGGCTACCATTTTACGACTCCATAAAGAAATTGCTGAAGACATTTAACAAAAGACAAACATTACCACACGTGTATAAAACATCTCTGAAAACAGAAGCTGTAGTTTTCATAACAGCAGCTATGATTTATTCTTCTAACCTGACATAAATTTAAGCATCACATTTTCCTATTTTATCTTCAGTGTTCAACACTGCTGTTCTGTGTGATGAAAGTTCAAGAGGTATATGATGGAGGCAATATCACAGTTGTCTGAAATGGCTGTGTTATATATCTCAACACCATGTTCTCTGGGGATGATGTTTACTGGACATCCTCTCTCATATAGCTTCTTCTGATAATTAAATATCAGTATGGTGCAGTTTTATAGTACATGCTCCTAGGAAACTTGTTGTGTTTGTCTCTAGCATAATCTCTTATTCTCATTTCTTTGGAAAGAAAACCCATCTTGTCGCTCTAGGCTGGGTCCCAGAAATGAAGTAATGGTGAACAGTAACTATTCTGACATTCCAGTCCCTTTCTCTGCATCTCCTAAAGATTCACAGTTTTATAATTGTATTCCATAGATTTTTGTTCTTTAAACTTAGAAAAACCACCTGCTCTATGCATTTTGAAGCCAATTTTAGACAATAAACATGATGTGAAAATATGTTCTAAAGAGATGCTAAACTTTACTTTTGTATTCACTGCTCTCACTTGTGGTTTTTTGTTTACCTTAGTATTTTTTGAAGTACATGATTTTACATACATACAGAACCTCACTGTATTTGCAGTTGTTTTGATGTTGTTGTGTTTTGGTTTTTTTTAATAAGAGTTTGTAAGCACTCATTGTAAGCCATTGTGTTTATGTCCATTAAGAAAAATAAAAAGCAGTAGCAGAACAGCCGGCCCTAGCTCAAGGACATTACTGTTTGTCTTTACTGCACAGTGGTGCGCCTGTGCTGTTGCATTACAAAATTCCATGTAGTTCCAGGAAAATCTTTAGTCAGCTGATGATACTTAGCAAAGTCTGGAACATAAATGCCTTGTATCTGGCTTTAAATTAGTATTTTGATCTTGGCAACTGTCTTAAGCGTGGTTGCTGAAATGGAGAGGAAGAGTGTGGCTACGTGCTTTCATTACTAAATTGCCTCTGAAATCTGCTTCGTAAGCAGACAAGCAGTACTTTTTGACTCCCCATGTTCTCTTTCAGGAGTGGATCAGCCTTAGCTCAGCTCTACGGCACCTCTGCTACCTTGGAGCACCACCATTTCAATCATGCTGTCATGATTCTCCAAAGTGAGGTACAAAAGCATTACTATTAATCTCACTGTAAACTGTTGGGTAGTTCCAGCTGGAGAAAGGAAATACCACACACCGTACCTTTTCAATGCCCTCTCCTTGAGGAATTATTTATTGGTTACCACAAAGGTCACAACTAGCACAAAATTAAACAACTACAAATGCTGATCATAGAGCCCAGAGATTATATTTGTCTCAATCGGCTAGGGGCAAGGAGAACATATCCTAATCATTTTGTCAGCTTTTCTCAGTCTTGTTACATATATCCTGCTCAGTGGTTTATAGGTAGGTGAAACAAGCTCTTACCTTTCCCCATGGGTGTTGTATTCAGAGTATCACATTCATCCTTTACTGGACCAATTTAATTTCTTTCTTTCTGTAATCAGTATTTTTATGATGGTTTTGCATAAATTTAATAAATTATTTTTTTAAAAAATTACTATCAATAATATCATGCTGTCCAAAGTACACTAGTTGCTTTGCAGATACATATAAAGACATAGTTCTTGCCTAGAATATCTTATGTGTAACAGTATGCAGCATACACTACCCTAGAGGTATAGTAAGTGAGAAAAGTAGAAAGATGGACACAATCCTTACAAAACAATTGATGTATTTTCTTTATTTACACAGAGAGGTTGGTATTTTCTTTATTTACACAGAGAGGTTGCTACAAAATGCAGTCAGTATATATAAAACCAAAAATGTTGCTCATGCAGCACAATTGAAGACCATCTGCTGATCTGTAGTAATGTTTGAAGAGCATCTGGGAATATCCCGTGATCACAGACAAATGGGAATGGGGTGATGGCTTTACCTCTGTGTACAGTGCCACAGAGATGAGTCATGAGACTGTGGCTTTAGTGATCAGTTTCTAGACATTATATCTGAAAAGTAGACATAGGAAAGGAGAGCACCAGCATGAGATTTAAAGAGCTCAGTCTGCTTAGCCTAGCCTAGCTTATCTAAAAGGTGATACTAGGAATTAAATGGGTCCTTATACTACCAGGGAAAGGCATGAGAAAAAGCAGTATTTGAAAGTTAAACAGACTGGTTCAGAAAAGGGAAAAAGGCAAGGTTGTTTTGTTTTGGCTTGTTTTTACTAAACCAATGAGACTGTTCAGCCTCTGGAACAAGCTTTCCTGGGAAACAGTGATTTCTCTAGTTTCTGAAATCTTACTCATGACTGAATGTCTCTGAAGACAGTCTCAAGACATGGACAGCTGTGTGAAAGTTTATACCTCATGTCAGTCTAGATGCTTCTCTTTATCTCTTCCAGCTTAAAAATCAAGAAATTTATGAAAAAAAAATGCTTTTTTTCCTTGGAATCTACTCCAGCTTCTTTCAGAGATGTAAAATATTACTTGAAATGCAAGTCCTCACCTTTGATCATTCAGGCAGCTTCTTCTCCAGGTCCTCATTTCTAGAGCAGAAAATTAATTCTATGGGGATTTTATCCAATAGATACTATTTGCCAGTGGAACACAACACCCCTTTGTTTGGAATAAATGCATATTTGAATCCTTCAATCTACTTAAAGATACACTAACTTCCACCAGCTGAGCAGTTGGTCTCCTCTCTCAAATAAACTGAAAATAGATTATATCCTATCCACTAATGTTGATATTCTAGTCTGTCTTTGCTGTCTAGAAGGAAACATAGTATGTTGTATTATTTCTTTAGATTTTTATCATGTTGAACAAAGGAGCTATTTATCCTTTACTCTTGACATGTTAACCTCAGTATAAGTGATCTTGAGCTTTGTAGTGACGTGGTTTTATACACCATGAAACAGATCAGAAAGGCAACAGATATTATAGAATAACAGACAACTTGGTAAATTACCCCTCTTACAAGAGCTGCTGTTTTTCTGATATATTTTGTTTTAGTTTCTTCTGAGTATTTTGATTTTAAAAATGTTTTTCATAAATAAGCTTTAGATTCTCAAATCCTTCTCAAGATTTAGTGGAAAAGAAATAATCATTTAATTGCCACAGAGAAGACAATCTTTTATGCATGCCAGATTATTTTTTTTAGTCCAATAATTGGCTGATCTATTAAAAAATACCATCTCTACCTTCAGACCTTATCTCGTCTATGGCTGCAGGCTGTCATGGTTATAGCAATCCTGTTGCTGGAAAACCCTTGTTTTTAAGGGTATTTTAATCTTCCTAAGTAGTAGATGGCACTGCATAATGAATGTGTGCATTACAGTGCTAAATACCACCAAAATAAAACTCTGTTTATCAAGAGCCTCATTATTTCTGTAGGTGATTTGAAAAAAAAAAAAAGTGTAGTACTTTTATTTATATTAGTTTAGTTATATGTGACAGATGTCACAAAGACCACTTTTTAAGCTTACCTTTAGAATTTTTCATTAATTTTGTTTCTTTCAGCTTATTTTCTCTAGGATTTTGTAGAGAAATTATAGGATCTCTGTCCCTCTTATTTTTTAGAAATTCAGTTACAAAAGGACCTTTCTGCTCTCAAATACCAATATTAAATAATTTGTTTCTTTTCATTCTGGCCATAGGGCACCTTTCAAATTCTTAATCCATGATCCCTTGAAAAGTAGGCTTTTGGGGCTACAAAGGGCATTTAAACTGCATGAAGTTGTGGTTCTTTAGCCCGCATAGACAATGCCTTGTGTACACTGTAAGACAGCACAGTAATGGGCAGAGTGAGCAAATGGGCTGCTTTGAATGAAAAACTGATTTAGTGTCTCTGACGACTCTAACAGCAGTTTTTGTGCCTGCAAGCAGCAGCACAGATAAATCTATTAGGAGCACAACTCAAAGGCTGCAATGCACAGCTCCCCAAAACATTTAATAAGAGGAAAGATTGAGATGTATCCATAGTTTTTCCTCATAAACTGAGTCTATGCAGGGTCAGAGCAAAGAGTAAATCTTTCCTCAAGAGGCTATAATTTCAGCAGAGTTTAGAAAAACATACCAGGTACTTGATTACAATCGTCAACTCTTCTACCCCAATGTAATCTCAGCAGTATTAACATTATTATTTTTTTGTAGTTTTGCCATGAATCAGAAAAGGCCTCTGTTACAGGGAAACAGTAGACTAAAGAGAAAACCTTTTAAAAACCTATATTGATTGCTAGCCCTTTACCTCTTTTATCTCTTTCATTATAGGGTCACAACATCTTTGCTAACTTGTCCTCTAAGGACTACAGTGACCTTATGCAGCTTCTAAAGCAATCGATATTGGCAACAGACCTCACTCTGTATTTTGAGTAAGTATTGGCATTTCTTGTATTTGACAAATGAAAATTCGAAGAACTTACTCTAATGACCTATTAAATACCAATAAGGATATATAATATGAGAAATTAGTGTTTAGCTGTGGTTGAAGAGATTTAGTCTAATACTTAGTATATCTTAGGCTAATAGAAATACCTCAAGTGTCCGAGTAAGTTTTGCTTTAATGTGTAACATGACTGTAATAACAAAAAGCAAGTGAAATCCTAAGCTTATACTTCAAAGCAATCCCAGGAATCAGTTACAACTCAGTCCCATAATTCTTCTGTCACTTCTGTGACCATTTCTTCAAGCATGTAGAAAATCAATGACATTTTAGAATTCTTTTTCACCATTTCAGAGTTTCTAAACATGTATGCTAAGAAATAATATACTTAGTTACAGACCCAGTTGCAGAGGTAATGAAAGCATATATATTGCTGCTTTGAAGACAAATTGTGCCAATTTGTACCACATGAGAATAGCTCTTAAAAACCTTAACTTGAGAGAAGTATCATAGGATTTCTCTCATCCAGTTTTCCTCCTTTTCCTTGTTTGCAAATCAAATCTCTAAGTAGGTTTCAAGTTGGTGCTATTTTATATTTTTCAAATACTGTTAATTATTACCAAGCTCTTCTCAGTGAGAATGTGCGGAAGCATGTGTGTAGTTGTGGTCTCACCATCACATTTCACTTTTGACATTCCCCTCTCTGACTTACACGGAGAAGTGCTGTCAGATGTGTGGTTTCAGTGTACTGCCTTCCCAGTCTTGACAGTAATTCATCCTTAGGAATTTTTGTTTGATGCCCATTAGTATCCTATCCCATACAGTGCTGGGTAGCATTTAGTAATGTTTTTCTTAAGGTCATAGACCTGGATTCTGCCCCTACTTTGTGCTGATGGTTGATACCAAAACAAGTTTCCAGAAAACTTCGGGAAAGGTCTTTACCCTGGAATTGTTCAACTATCTATATCTTTAACTGTTAATTGTAAAAATATGAATTGGGATGATGCAATATTTGCTTTGCCTTTTTTTTTGTCATTATTTGGTTACTTGTGCCAAGGACTGTTTCTAAACAGTACCAGCAGAGGACATGCTGATATTTTTTGTTTCCTGCAAGTCTGTTCTTGGAGAAGTTGTATTAATAGAGGGTTTTAGTGAATAATTTTATTATAAATAACTTCTAAACATTAGTCCATGAAGAAATTTATGCTTGCCGACATGAAAATCCTGAGCAGGACAAATAAACCCTTTTAAGCATGCTCTTTCTGAAGCTGTCTGTTAGGATTGCTTGTTACCTGGGAGGCTGGTATGACAGGGGAATTTGCTGACAGCTTTAAGCGAGACACAAGGACTACAGGGATGTGTCAGTACAGGTTCTCACCACAAATAACAAGTGCTGCAGAAATGTTTTCTGCTGTCAAGGAAGAGATGAGTGAAGAGGCTGAGAGGGAAGGAAGCTGCCCTGGCACAGCCCCATGTGCCCCCCCAGCCGATATCCCGCAGCCCCTGGAAGAGCCAGAGAGGACCCACCACAGTGCCTTGGGAGGGAACCCAGCCCAGACTCAGATGTGATGGAGCCCTCTTTCCTGCCTGCCTTAGGTTGAGAAACTACATGGTCAAGTTGTCTTTCTAGTTTTAATACAGAGAAATAATGTCCAAAAAGGGGCATCAGCTGAATTTCAAGATTATTCTTCCTTGTTTGCATAATTGTTTTTTATGTGCTACTTGAATCAGAAAAGTTTCAGCAAATGAGCCCTCTTTACTCAGAAGTCTGCAAATAAGTTATCTTTTCCTCCTGTGCTACTATGATTCATTAATCAGGTAGGTGTTATGCTACTTTACTTCCAAAAGTGCCTGAAAATCACTGCCTGGAAACGTTGATGATTTACACTTCTTAGAGCCACCCTTATGTGAACAGATGTTTCCGCACAAATACCTAACTTATTTTTTCAGTTTTCTATGTCTTCAATATCTTTGGAGAGGGAGGAAATTCTCATATTATTATTCTTAGAATGCCTTGATCACAAAGTCCTAGCAAAACAGCAACAAAACTCTAGGCAGAGCAAGGCTTTATAACCTCCTCAAGGTACTACTTTCCTAGAAACAAACAAAAACATGACTTTCAGTGAAAGATCAGATGGAAAATATACTTGATTTTAGTAGATAATTCTAGATAATGATGCTTGTAGATCATACAACAAAGTATAGAGCCAAGATGTTTATAGAAATTCACTTGAGCCACTGGGATGTAGAGCGACTGGATTTGCTGTATACAGCAAGACAACTCTCCCTTCCGTGCAAAATACAACCAGAGTCAATGTTACTCAAAGACAGTGCAAAATTGTTATAATTCTGTTTATTTCTGAAATCCTAATGTATGTTTGCTTAATAATAGTAAACCTCTTTGTTTTGGATACCGGGCATAAGCAACCAGCAGGAAACACTAAATTGTTTCCTTATACGTTGCTGCTTTCCTCAGGTTGACTCCTTCCTACATTCTCTGTGGAGTTGAACTACTACTTCTGCATCCATTTAAATGGATTTCAAAGAAAATTCTCATTTGAAAGTTTTCAGCTTAACATAAGGCCTTGAGACTCACATTTTCAGTTACTGTTTATAGATCTCTATATTTTAAATTTGAATGTTTGATGTTTGTGGAATGTCATCTTCCTGAGTCTTCAGCTTTAAACATTCTTGACTGTTTTTTGTCTGGTAACATATGAATTGCCCAGAATATCCAATACTTTGAAATTAAATCATTACCAAATTTTACATTGTTAGACTAGGCACTGAAATACAGGATGCAAAAACCCGCTGCTTGGTTTCTTAATAGGATATGTAGTTGTTGATAATCTGCTCAGGATTAGTCTTGTCTAAGGGTTATGTGGCAATTTCTCTTGGCCATTACAATTATCATCATTGCAATATTTATTTCAACTGGGGCCATGATGATATGACTTAGTGTGAGAGAACTGAATTTTGTTTTCTGTATGTGTGACTTTGCACTGTCCTAGCACATTTTGCAAGGTGAAACTCTTTTATATCTTATTTCACAAAACATAAGAGATTAAATACCATCATGTAGTCCTTATATCTGCGTGCTCCAGCTGCTATCGTGAAATCCATTATAAAAAGGCTTTATAGTAGGAGTTACTGGTCATATAACGCATGACAATCAGGGACCAGAATAACACAACATGCCCCACATAAATTTCTGTCCATTGATCAAAATCTCATTTGTAAAACCTGTCCTGGCTGCTGTCAGACCGTGCTTTCAATAATTGCTGTTCAAAATTTCAGTCAAGCTGAAGAGAATGTATAAAGTACAAAACTTTGCAGACTCTCTCCTGCTGGGGAATCTAAATATGTTTCCACTTGCCAAAGAGGTAATACAGTCTCCTGTGAGATGGGGCACTGTACTGTCCCTCAGAACATAGGCATCTGATTTCCAGCTTTGATGCTAATATGCTGTGTCACTGGGAAGTTGGTCCATATTTTTGTACCTCAACTTCTGCCATATCTGGGGCAGGATCTATTTCATATTCTACTCACACTGCGTGCAATAACAGCTTGGGGTCTCAGTGACATAAAAAATTACAGACTATGATGAGTCAGAATTTTGGTACTCAAAAGCAGCAAACACAGATTAACATGTTCTGGCTCATATTTTGTCCATCTTTGAGGACACAGCCAAGATGTTGCACAGGACAAAGCATAGGACCAAGCAGGGAGACTTACCTTCTAGTTAGTAAGGACTACTAGCTCAAGACATCTGCATCTCCTGTATCTCACTGTTCTGCTCTGTGTGCTGGAAATAAGAGGAATTGCACATCTCTGAAAACCCCTTCAGAATACAGAAGTAAAAACCATTTTGCAAGGACAAGTAAAGAGAAGTGTGTATATTTCAGGGGTGTTTCTATTGTCTCTATGTCCACTGCTGTAGTTGAACATTTCATGCTTCCATGGTAGACTGAACATTCTGGTACCATTTATTTCCTTATCTGCGGAGACCATAAATACAATATTGCTTTTACTAGGCAACTCTGACATTGATAACAGACATTTATAGAACATGTTCGGAAATTAGTATGTTTCGCTCAAATGGACTGTCAGTGTAACGACTTTAACAATAATACATGAGGTGCAATGATTTCTTATCATCCAGAGAACTGTGTTTCTGCTGCAGTGCTGCCCTGTTTCCTTCTCTGATAATCTGTTTTGTTGCAGGAGAAGGACCGAGTTTTTTGAACTTGTCAGTAAAGGTGGTTATGATTGGAATATAAAAAACCACCGAGAAATATTTCGGTGAGCACTACTGTTTCTTGCTTTCTGGTTATTTTAAATGTAGCCCTATTTGTTTAAAGAATTTCACATATCATGGAGTGAAGACTTAAGAATAACAAGAGAAGGTAGCTTGTTTAGAAAATATGATCCATAACATGAAATATATGGTATGATTTCTAAATACTACCAAACAGCAGGGATGTAGTCATTGTGACCTCACCTTCTCCATTCCTATTTCTGCCTTCACACTCTGTCATGTTTTCTCTCCTTTCTCCCAGCCTCACCAGCTCAGCCCTTCCACTCTTTCTCCAGAAATCATCAATATTCTGCCTCAGGACACAAAGATCTTTCTTGTCCATTTCCCCATCTTCTCCTCCTCTCAGCTGTTTTCTGTTACTGACCATGCTTCTCTCTGCTCTTCTAGTCTATAACTGGGAATTTGCAGATACACAATAATCTTCTAAGCTCTCAGGAATGATCTGAGTATGCATCCTATTGAAAACCTCAGACATTGCGGGTGGTTTGAGTACACCACGCTTTTGAGACAATAAAATGTGTGCATTTGCATATGCATGCCTGATTACGTCTCATTTTATCTGAAATTTCATTACAATTCTGTTTCCTTTTCGTCTTTTGACCAAAATATTGGACATTTTCTATTTTCCATATCATTTCACCCATTCCTAATTTTAGATTCAGGCGATATATTTGATGCTTCATTTTCAGTGCCCTTGTTCTTCATTTAAACTTTCTTAGACTTTTATCTGCATCATGGTACTGTACATAAACGCTTTCTACAGCTGAATGGTTTCTTTCTCCTAATGCATATAAAACATGGTTGTAGCTAGGTATTAAACTACAGTGGAACAGTATAGCTCATAGTAAATCTTAAATTTTTATTGTAGATGAGCAGTAGAAACTGCTTAAACAGTGTCTGGGATGCCTCCTGTGATTATAGGTTCTCTTGCTACAGCAGTCACTTACAAATAGGCATATAAATTAATCCAGTTTGCAGGTGTTATTATGTAATTATATCCTTACTCATATCATGTTAAGCACATGCTTTCTAGTATATTATAGGTATTAACATAAGTACTGTTAGAAGTATTGCAAAATTAGCAGTTACTCCCTTGCAATATCATTTCTTTTCTAGTGTGCAATGCACAATACCAAAATTCATCATCTGATGACCTGCAACACATAAGGCTTCCTAGCCACAATTGTGATGTAAAAGCCATGCTGATGGCTGAGATTTCAAACATGTCATTCTTTTCTGGAGGAGAAGAAGGTGCCAGGGCTGACATTTTATATATGTATTATTTATTTATGCATCCAGAGGAGAGTTGTTTAGAAATCCAACAAAGGTTGATTCAGCTTGTATTGTTCATTTCTGTTTTTCAGATCAATGCTAATGACAGCCTGTGACCTTGGAGCTGTGACCAAACCGTGGGAGATTTCAAGACAGGCAAGTCATGATTAATAGCAGGGCTGGGAGGAGGCGGGACTGGCGGGACAATATTCCCAGGGCCCTGGCTTACAAGGGACCAAAACTGGAATCAATTTACAGCAGTATTAGTGCTATAAAAAAAATAGCAGGGGGTTTCTGCAAGAAATAGTTTATTGCATAATCTTTCCATGTACACATGCTGGTGAGCAGCATGTAGGTACCTGAAGAGATCTGGCTTTACAACCTCTCCTCTTATTAACCTTTTAAATCCATGTCAAAAAATGGATGGATTAAACAAAAAACCTGTTAGCCACATGTAGATGTGCTCACCCGTCTTGTCCCAAAGTTTTCCATGGCAGAATCTTCCCTAAATCAAAAATACCACTACATGATCTGCAAACGTTGAATAATGTAAAATCTTCAGTATATATGATAAGAGAAATATGTTCATTTTCTCAACACTGATGGAAAAAACTACAAGTGTAGTATAGAGCCTTTTTTTGATGTCCCATACTTAGACACAAAGAAATAAAAATTCAGGCTTTGGCTGCTGAATAGGCTCTTTAGAAATATACATAAAACTTGGGTCCAGCATTGGGAAACAATTACAATTTGAGAAGGCAACCTGTCTCAAAAGTCTTGTCCTTTAACACATGATTTTCCCTCTTCTAGGCATCTTTCCTTATTTAGCATCCACCCTTAATATTTCCTGCATCCACACTCATAATCCTCTCTCCTTTACTGAGGTCCAGAACAAGGTAGTAGAAGGCAGGCTGTGTAGGGGTTTGGAGGAATACACAGCATCAAGAAGCAATAGGAAATACACCAGCACAGCTGAGTGAGGATAAGCACCTGGAGGGAGTTTGATTGGCTTAACAGCAAAGTGATAGTTAAAAAGATAGGGTGAAAAAGAGAAGCTAGAACAGAGAACTAGTGAGGCAGGAGCAGCCAGATTTCTTGGATAAGGACAAGGAGGTAACAGAAGCTGAAAGGAACCTACAAAGTTTACCTGCACGTTAACTGAGTAAAAAAGCATTTATGTGGTGAGGGCTTCACCTCAGCTTGCAGTTTTGTCAGATGAGTCTTTTTTACTTTTATAAGCAGACTATGACAATAGTCCTTCTAATGCTGTTACTCTGCTTGTTCAGAATATGGTCACCTCGCATGAAAATCAGGGAAGTTGCTCCTATCTTGCAGTGGGAAAATGAGAGATTTTTCAGTGCCACCTAGCTACAGCTGCAGCATGTGCAACCCTTCCTCATTTTTCCTCTTTAACCCAGTTAGCTTCTCCATTTTTGTTGATAACCAAAATCTCAGGTAGGTTTTTTGTTTTCCATGTTGTCAATCCTTGTGCTATGGTGCTGTATTAGTGCCAAAGTCTCTGGCAAACTGTTTTTTTATCCTTATCACTTTTGACGTCTGCAAGTGAATATTCCCCTGCAGCCTAATGCAAAGATTTTCTTTATATTGAAAAGTCCAGTCTGGAATTGATTGAAACACTACCTGGTTGAGCAGAGAGGCTAATAAGTCCACACAGGGAAAACAGGAAATAGTTGGACTCAACTGTGCTGAAAGAATCAAAACCAAAAAAAAACAAAAAAAACACATCAAAAGTGAGGGAGAAAGAGATTAAAATACATGAATCAAAAGGAATAAAGGCTACATGTAAAACGGCAAAATTCAGGAAGAGAGGATAGAAAGAGATGATAGAAGAGGGAAAGGGACACAAGGAGAACAGGATCAGAATAGCAGCGAGAGATAGGGCTGAGGATATATCTTGATTATTTTTATACAATACACTTGGCAAACCCTTAATTGCTGCTAAGTTGTTAAATTATTCCTCTGTCTGAAGTATTGATCCAGAATTTTATTAGTGTGCTGGGATTACATACATTATCAAGTTTCAAACTATGTGATAGCCTGGCTTAAGATTTAAGAGTACTTTACAACATCACTTCACCTACTTCCAATTTATTTTGGTACTCCTTATTTCAACTGTAACAAGCTTAGGGTTTGTGAATGTTAGCTACCATGCAGTTGCTAGAGCAAGAAATTTTGAGATTTTATGAAGTGCAGGTTCTCAGCTTAGTTCACTCTTCTTGTGCCTTGGTATTATTGAACCACTTCCTAGCTTGAAAACACATGAAAACAATAAACAAGCAAAACAAGACCTTTAGGAACTGAATGCCATCTTCAGTAGATGCGTTTCCTTTTTTTGCATCTCAGAGACACATTTGCCTACCTTCAAAGACCCACGCAAGAGAAGAATACAATACATAAAGGCTGCTATATCACAATTGCTCACTGTTTGACTTCCTAAAATTCCTGTTATTTCCATAACTATTTTTGTTTTTAAAACTTGTATTCTGAGAAGCACAAACCTCTGCTGTGAATAGAACATCTTCATTCACAGAAGTCAGAAAGATACATTCCAACCCACCAGAGTTCTTGATTTTGATTCAATATGATAATCACAATATGAGTTCATATTTAGATATTCATATCCTATAGTGATGACAGTCATGGGAAAAACGTAAAGCCTAGTGGGGTAAAAAATGATTAATTAAGTTTTTTGCTAAGTGGGGTTGATTATATATGGCAACAGCCTGTAAATACCCAGAGAGATCTTGCACATTTTACAACACATTTTTGCAGATATAACTGTGGATGCCAACGAGAAGCTATAATTTTCTATTCTGTTCTCTATACTTGAGTAAACTGCATATAGCTGCATTGAGTGCTACCTCGACTTTGCAATGTCATTTCCCCAGTCAATTCCCTATCGAAATGGAGTAAATGTACCTATCAGTGGTTATGACTGTTCATACCCCTGTATGCCCAGTCATGAAAACTATACAAACATGTACCTAACATCAGTCATGTAAGTGACTTCACTTCTTTACAGTTAAGCACAGGCTGAAGTCATGGTCTGAGCAAGAATTCATTACCCTAAAAATCATGCAGCAAGAACTCTAATCTTTATCATGATTTATATTTTAGGCAGCTGAGCTGGTAACCAGTGAGTTCTTTGAACAAGGGGACAGAGAAAGATCTGAACTCAAACTCACCCCTTCAGTAAGTTTTTATTACTTCTGAAATAGTTACTAACTTGAATAGGGTAAGAAAATATCATTGCATTTATTCAGAAAAACTAACTGTATTTTGTATGTAAAGAAAAATCTTGGGATAATTAAAAGCTCTGTTCAATAAGGACATGAATTTAGAGCCATACGTAAAAGTTCTTCAGTCAACTCAGTTTTGCATTGAGCCCTTTTCCCCACTTTCTGTACCTATTCCCAAGGTTATTCTGTCAGTTAATTTTCTAAGCAACAGGTATTGTTTTCAATACATGGTATTCAAATAAAAAATCAACAGCTACTTATGGAAATCAGAATTGTCAGATTTACTTTATGCTGCAGCCGTCTATCTGTGTTATTTGATGTATCAAATGCTGTATAGGTATACAACTAAATATAACACTGTCATTGAAAGGATAAACTGGTATTGAGTGGAATATAGGAATGGAATATTGGAGTAGAATATAAAGTGTCAAACAAGAATTAAGAAAAAACATTTCATCAAGATTTTCAGTGAATGATTCAGAGAGAAAGCCTTATCCAGGTTAAATACTTTTAAATGTTGACAAGTCATCATCTGAAAGCAACAGGAGAAGAGTAACAGAAAGTATTCTAAAGAATTTAACTTACAAGCCATTCAAAAATATGTTTATGCTTCCAAAAATAAAAAGATTATTCCAGTGGCTCAGACTTGTTCTCACTTCAGTAGTACTTGCACATGAGTCTGTGGTGATGTAATGAAGTCAGTAAAGTTAAGAAGTTTGTAGTAAATAATGCTCAGATACAACAAATGGCTTTTCACTTTATATACTGTCAAAGGTTGGGTCATTAATGGCTTTCTTCCCTATAGTATATAGTTCTGTGTGTACATCTTAGAAAAATTGGTAGCTATAGTCCAGCAGATGAGCAATCAGTCAGTCATGATACAATTCTGAGACCAAATCTAGGCCTGAACAACTGCAAGTACCGTTCAATATAATATGGATATAAGTGCCTTTCCTGCTTTGTATGTAAAATTTGCAAAGTGTGTTTCTTATGCTAATGAAACATAATAGAAAGTAATTTTATTTCAGCAGACACATTAATGTCACTGTCTTCAAGTAGCAATGAATTCCAGTGCAAATGGCCCAGTTCCACCCACATTAAGAATTATATTAAGGTGTATTGTTACAGCTACATTTTGAACATGTTGTAGACTTGGCAGAAGTGCAGAGAAACACAAAAGCCAGATCTTTCTTCTGGACTCCTGTCTTCTGAAAATCTGCATACAACAGGCATTTCCACCTAGACAGGCAGGAAAGAAGAGTGTATTGCTATAAATATCTTCAGTATTTCCTCCATCATAGGAGCCCTCTCACTCTTCCTTTGGGCTCTACAGTCTGCATCAAGGAATACAGTAATTTGTGGGCCACATGTAAGATGCCTTGAAGCCATACAGCTTGAAGGAAGATTTTCCCCTCTGTTTGGCCCTTCATATTTTAAAAAAATCCAGTAAACTGATGTATTTAGTGTTTTATGTATTAAGTGTTGGGAGATAAGGCCAGTAAATAATCACAGAGTTAATGAGTTATAACAGTTGATGGCTAAGGGTCAAAATCATGTACAGTTTTACCACATTAATGAGGAATTTTTAAACAAGAACAAATGCTGATGTATTTCATGACATATCACTATGTCAAGCCACCTCAGTAAGTATTGCTGCTAGTTAGATAAGACAGTTGTTAGCAAGATAATGTGATATTCTCTTGTCTTATAACCCAAGG
This sequence comes from Athene noctua, assembly GCF_965140245.1. Lineage (NCBI taxonomy): Eukaryota > Metazoa > Chordata > Aves > Strigiformes > Strigidae > Athene > Athene noctua. The sequence goes on along the minus strand of NC_134043.1, from coordinate 25,855,703 downwards.
ATTTTTTTTTCTTGAGTCGTGCTTGCAACAATCTGAAAATGACAAGATTTTTCAAAATTATGAAAATAGAAAATACAGAATTTTCCAAAAATCCAAAGATTCTCATTTAAAATCACAGAGTCCTTGAATCTTACCTCCTGGTCTTATTTAGATACACTGTGTGATACCTGTGTATGTCAGAAAGTGCAGGCTACAACTAGAAGAATTCAACCAGACATTTAATGTAATGTAATATGTGTAGTCTGGAGTTTCTAGAAGGTAGAGTAGGAAAGTAAGTTTTCTGAGGAGACATAGACCTTGAGACAGGCCCAGAATAAGAACAGACTTTCCACCAAAAAAGACGGAACTATTTAAAACTTGGCATATTCAGAGAGTGAGAGAAAAAAAAAAAAAAAAAAAAAAAAAAGACATTCAGTAAAAGGTGTGGATGGGCCACTAGAAGGAGGATTAAAATCCTGTACATAGAAAGCTGATGTGCCCAAGTAATATCAGAAAGAGTATGGAGAAAACAACTCACGTTCAAACTCTGCGGAACTCAGTTATTTCCATCTCCTTTCAGCCAATAATTAAGCCTCTTAAACATCAGCTTCAACCTCCATAATTTCCTCTCTGGGGGAGTGCAGTGAGCAGTCAATTAGGCTGTTTCCAGAGGAACAAATTGAGAACTGCTCCCAAAATGGATCTGATGATTCCTCACCCTTTGGATTCACAGGCATAGCTGGTTCTACAGAAAGGGTCTGAGAAAGGCTCGATTTGTAACTGGGAGGGGGGAGCTGGCTCAGATCCACTACCCCTGTTCATTCTGCTGAGCTAGAAAACCCAATGTGGGAAAAGGGAAATTTCTACTCAAAGGTATCTACTTTACATTTCTGTACAAGGTTTCTTACCAGCTTAAATCCAACTGTGAAGCATTTATGTTACATCACAGAATTACAAAATTCAAAACAGCCTACAAATTTCAAAACAGAATTGAAAATAAACAGTTTATTTTTCATGCCAGACAAAGCAGTAAGAAGACTGCTGCAAAGATTGATTACAGTTTACAAAGTGTTCTGGTTGTGAGAATTTGATCATAGCTCCAAAGTGCTGGATGATGTGTCTGTAAAATACTCCAGTGTAATAAAGCATGACAGTTTTGTTCCCTTCTCAATTCAGGCCATTTTTGATCGGAACAGGAAAGATGAACTACCCAGGTTGCAGCTCGAGTGGATTGATAGCATCTGCATGCCATTGTATGAGGTAATTTTTACTTACTGCTCCTGTAGAGTCCAGAGAAGATTGTTCTTGCCTCTCTAGGGTAAAAGAGTTAGCTTACAGTGCAGTCTTGAAGGCTATTTGAACTCTTATCTTTCTTTGACTTTACCAAAAGTCTGAACTCTATGCAGAAATCTTCAGATTTTCTGAAGGCGGTAATATCTGTAAACATAATTCCTCTCTAAGTTATAAAATCTGATAGGGCAACTGTTCATTTTATTACGTTTGAAACAAACTGATTCTCATCATGGCATGGTGTGGAGTGCTCTGCAGAGAGCCGCCAGAGAGATGGCCTCATTAGGTGCTGCTGTCAAACCTGTCCAAATATGTGTGACCCAAAGGAAAATTCAAGGCTGAGCCTTTCCACTCCCTTCTGGCTTCTACCAAACTGTTAAGGGGCACTCTAGGCCAAACCTTTAAGGTCAGTGACAAGTGTTTTGTGGTTTAACCTGTATGCTCTTTAACTTGGAGTTTATTCTTTTAGTCATGCTTCTACACAGACTGCATGGATGCTTGGTATAAGGTGCATAAGCTCTCAAGTACTACTTTGTTAAGGTTGTAGATGACCAGAATAATGCTTCTCTCTCATTGGATTAAACCAGCTTCAGGATTTGACTTGTGTAACATAAACTTCACCATTTTAACTTCTTCTGTCTTATTTGTATAGAAAGCAGAGCTACATGTGCAGGATGATAAATGGCAAATAACACTGTAGAAACTCAACCATCAATAACTGTGTCTGCCAGTCTTCCTTCTACTCACTGAAACCACACAGACCACCTTATGTCAATAAAGACTGCCAGATTGGCCACTGATAACTGGGAAAACGTGGGGATGTTCTCACTAGGCATTTCTGGGGAACTGCAGCAAGTTCCCCCTGTACCACTGCACCTGAAACTGCCTTACATCTCCAAGCAATGAACAGGCCACTGATGATACTAAGCCAAGAGTTGTGAAGAAGGTACCAGCTCCCATGTTAACATTAAACTGATGATCTTGTCCCTGAATGTAGCTTCCCTGCACAGAAACAAAAACAGATTGGCAGTTCCTTTTCATTGTATAGACCAGATATGTCACCAGTAGCATACGAGGTAAGAAGGATGATGTGCTTCCGCTGCCCTCTATACCTTGTGGCAATCTGAGGCTGCCACAGTTGTAATAATGAAGTGACTGTCCAGCCACAAAGGCTTCTGTTGTGTAACATGGACAACATGTGCTTCTGTGAACAGCGAGGTGGCCTACTGCTTTGTCAGTAGATCCTGTCCCTTTCTTAGGTCAGTCTTTGTACAATTAAGGCAAAGCATGCACAGAAGAATATAAACCTGTATTTTTTAAAATACCAAGATCATTTTGGACAACATGGTGGAGGGAGGTGACATGACTGACATTGGATGAAAACTCTTTAAAAATAATGTTCCTTTCAATATAATAGTTCATATTACTCTAGAATGGATATTATACCAGAATTCATGATTTGTAATAGCATCTGTAATCCAAAAATGTACAATAAAGCAGAAAAGGTTGATAATCAGCCCATCCTCTGCATGAGAAGACTACATCTGAGCACTAAAGCTCTGGTTAGTTAGCTCCATCTTAGCAGGAGATCTCTGGGGAATATATTCACATCTGATTTCCCTGCTTTCTGCTGTCTTTGCATCATGCTGTGCAGCTATTAGCCTGCTGCTCAACAACTTAAAAAAGAGACACCATCAAACCTGGAAGTCATTGCAGCTCCAGCCTTAGGGGTAAACAGAAAACTTGATGTCATAGTATCACACTGCGGGAGATTCTCTCTTCAATGTGGAGCCAAGTTTTAATTTTCATATCCAGCTTAATCAAACCTCAATACACATATCACATCAGCAGTGTATTCAGGCATTGTAAATCCTCTACAGCTATGGCTATGTCCTAGATTTCTTTTTTTTCTTTCCAAATACATTCTTTAAAATTGTAGCTGTTGTAATATGTTGTAGGAGCTGCATGTGGAGAGAGAATGGGTTACATCATTACAAATGCAACATAAAGAAGTGCTGTGGCAGCTGACAAATTAGTAAAATCTTAGTGGTACTTGTATAGCTGGCTAGCATAGCGCTTATAAAACCCATATGTTTGAAATAAACATTTGACACTCATTTTGATACCAAAATTACAACATTATACCATAGAGAACAAAATCAAGGCTTTTGCATGTAGTTTTGTCCATGCTAGCGATCAGAAGTCCTGAATCCATGTGGGCAGATCCTAGCATCCAGATCCCCGATGGGAACTCTGTGGGGAATGCATGTGTCCATACCAATACAGTTGCTACAGCAGGACCTAATGCTGTGCTCAGTGTTATTTGACACCCACAAGGTAGAGATGGTCCCAGCAACCAGTGAATGCTGGTAACTTCCATTAAAGTCAGACAGCAGATCAGCAGAGCCCCCTTGAATTTTCTTTGCTCAAAGTAGTTCCCAAGAGTAGGCAATTCTTGGGATCTCTGAAGTATGAAATACAGAAGAAACTTCACAGGCCAAACTTCCAGGAGTGGTCTGACACCACCCCAGTGCCACCGACAGTACTATAACAAACCATACCTTCTCCACAGTCCACGCTTATGAGCTCGGCTACATTCCAGAGTGCCCATGAGGAATGTTTCACATTTAAAACAGTATATAAACTTTGCAGAGCATTTTTGAGAGTTATGGCCTTCCTAGCCTTTTTTTCACCATTCTGAAACATTCTCTAGAACTTGATCAGTCTTCTGGGGAGATTTGGCACTACCTCCTCCCTATACGTCTGCTTTGCCCTCTGCGTTTCCTTGAAGTAGCTCAAGACAAGCCACTCTGAGGTGCAGTTCTTCTCCAAGTAAAGGATAATTAATTCTCTTTTATTGGGGGATGTGTATCACATCCCTCCGCTTACCTGGCTAGAAGTGTTTTCTGAGTTTGGCCCCTTTATGTGAGGAACTTTACAAGTGACTAGCAAATCATCAAGATCTGTTCAACTTCCATTAGTAATCCTGTTTGACCGCCCCTTGGAATACCCATCCCACCCAGAAAAAAGAAGGTCACAGATATCCAAAGCATGCTGCATCATAAGCTAAGATGGAACTTGAAGCTGAATATAGATATATAATAACTGGGGATATAAATAAATAAATAAATACCAGGAATTACGTACAGCTAGATTTCCCGTATCCAAGTGTCTAAATCCAGCACCTTTTTGTATTCACTCTGTAAACCTGACTGCTCTTGGCACAAGGTAAGCCACAGCTCTGCTCCCTTGCTCTCTCCCACATGTGCTGCTCACTGTGGGAATCAAGGCACCTCTAATTTCAAAATACCTTAGTAATCAAATCTGTTTCCTTCACACTGTGGATCAAAGGTTTGTGAAGATAAAAGCTTCCCAATTTTTTGTTCATTGCTTTTTATTACACTTGGGACATTATAATTTTATTGAATTTACTTTTTTCTTACTGTAGTGATCACTGTTCAGAGTATTTTTATGTGACAGTGGAGTTTTTGCCTTGAGTAGCAGAACAGCCATCCATTTACTCTGAAGCTCTGATTTTAGAGGTTTTAGTTACGCTTTACTGCATCACATTTGCTCTTCATTCAAAAATGCCAGCAAGAAAAGCGTTCATCAGTAGAGATGAGCAACAAGCTTATTAGAATAATAATTTATAAGGAAAAATGCATTTTTTGGAACTGTAGAACATTTCAAATCTACTAATGTAGTTTTAGTATGAAGTAATCATCCCCTTTTTTGTTAGAATATTCTATAAAGGGGAAGCACATGTGACTTAAAGCAGAAAATCTAAGACATTCCACTGAAAATAAAGCACTGTAGCTACACTGACAGCTGAATTCACCACAGAGAGCAAGTACTCTGTGCTTATTTGGACATACACATTCGTGTAACAGGAAATGAAATTTTGATCATTAAGAAAAATCACCTTTCTGACCCTCCTGTAAAGCGATGCTAAGAGTTTCAAAAGTAACAGATTTGTCTCCTGGATTCTGTGGTTTGTGTATACCTAAAACAGGATCAGTCACAGATTTTTCCCAACTCAGATTAGATTTCTCTGTGGGGAGCAGACAGAGTGGGAGAGTGAAGGTCTTATTCTTTTTAATCATTATTTTTCTCACAAACAACATCAAAGCTTCAGCGATTCCCATCAAACAAAAGATGCTAACAGAAGCCCAGCTCTGTTCACAGCATTGTTAGGCAGAGACAGTAACACTATGAATAGCAGGGCCAAAGGCCATGCACTCTGCTTCTGGGCAGATAAATACAGAGTCAGGTAGTCAGTGACAATGACAGCAGCTATTTAAATTTAAGGGAGATGTCTTTGTGGAAAATAAAGAAGCTCACAGCTTTTACAACTTATGCATGTCTGAGATTGCCCTGCTCACCTCTACCTTGGTGCTCCATTGAACTGCTCCATTTTAGTGCTATTTTTAGTGCTATTCAAGATTTTCTTGGGTATTGAGAGCTTTAAACATAAAATAGTATCTACAGAAGTGAATTTGCATTACTCCATCCAGGATTCTAGGGGGAATCTGGGAAGAGTAGAAACACTTATGTATAGCCTAGCAAGTATTTTAAATGCTTTGAATGGAATGTGGAAGGACAGAGTCCTTCTTTATCACATTGTTTGATGTACTTAGAAAGAAATCTAATCACTCTGTCTACAACTCCAGGAGCTCTGATATGCCTGTCTTCCTACAGAAGATAATGTCTAGCCTTGTAATTAAATCTGTCTTTAGAGTATCTGCAAAGGCATCTATTCTGCTTGTAAGCATACATTAAATGCACAGGGTATCATAAATGGTAGAACCTCTACAAAGCAGAGAAAAAATACACAGAAATCTCCAATAATCATGGCTACCTCTGTGCTTTAAGTTCCTCAGACCACGACTTGACTTTGACACCCGAACTGGAAGTGCATATGTACACACAGTGATTTTATTCCAAAAGTGTATACCAATGTGTACAATTGCCTTATAATTGTAACAACCAATACTAGTTACAATTATAAGGCAGAAGAGAAGGAGGAAAAGGCATGCTTTAAGAATCATGCTTACACTGCTATATCCTGATGCAGCCCTTCCTCAGTTAACACTTCTCTCTTTCCCTCATTCCTTCAATTACAATTTTGCATAAGGAAATATTGTATAAGAAATTCAGGGTTTGGACCACTCCTCTAGAGAAGTCTTGCTTTGTCCAGAATGGCCTGGAATGGGATGAGATGGCTTAGTCCTTAGGCAAGAGTCACTGGATGCAGCCAAAACAATGACTTTTTTCCTTCAGATGTTTCTGTCAACTTTATACAGTCAGAACTGAAAAATTTTTTAAATTATTTTATGAGGAAGAGTTTATCTGTATGAACATTTTGGAAATGGCTTGCTGTACCCACTATTCACCCATACCTGCGATTCTTTGTACAAAAGTCATGTTCTAGTTTAAGTTTGCAACTAGTCAGGGGGTAGGGATAAGCACCACATCATGAGCTGTTCACAGTGAGCAACATTGTAAGACATACCCTGAAATATGTTCACAGGTTTTGAGAAGTGCTTTAACAAGAAAACAAAAAAAAAAAAAAAAGGGGGGGGAGAGGATCAGGACTAAGCTATTTGGAAAAATATGTTCACAGGAAGCAATTTGATCAGTTCTGTGTAATTCTCATTGAGATCAGCTTTTCTTTTGTAGCATGTTGAGGGAAGAAAAGGATAACTTCCAAAAGATCCTAAAGAACACCATAAAGATGCACACTTTTGGCAGGGCTTATTTCTGACATGTGATTTGGACAGAGTGTGAGAGATAATGTATCTATGCTTCCTGGGACTGCCTAGCTGACAAGGATTAGTAAGTCAGATAGGCTCAGGATGCAGTATGTGATACACCGTGGACTGAGGCTGCACAGACGTTGGCAGATCAAATTAGTCTCACTTTCTGTTGAAATCCAGAGGGTAATATTATCCAAGGAAGAGCAGGTGCAACATATTCTGCTGTGTTTGCAAGAAATTTGCTTCAGAGGAAACTTAATCAGGCCAAATGCCAGTGCTGGGGGGGAGTTGGTAGCTAAGGATTACGTTAGAAATATGGGTTTGTCCCAGAGAAAGGAGATTTTGGCACTGCAGAAGGATCTTTCTGTAGCCTTGAAATACAAACTCAACGAGGTTCAGCACTTCTGTTGCCTTGTTGCTTGTCTACTAATGATTAATCTAAACGGGGCCACCCAGAATGAATTCTCTTGAACTTTCAGAAAACTCAGATACAGTGACTGTATCCCAATTTCCAGTAAGAGAATAAGCATCAGCAAACTGTTTTTCTTACCTCATGCCCTTAACCTAAGAGTCTGGTTTTTTTCCGCTACTTTTGTACTAACGGAGAGAAAAGGTGAAGTGCTATACAAGAAAGAAAAACCGGGAAAAGAAGAAAGAATGCTTTATTTGCAATTTCCTTCCCAGTCAGTGACTATTTCACAGAGTAATATGGAGAGGCACAGTTTTGGTGGTTTCAGAGCACGGATTTTTGTGTCTATGAGTATCACAAACACCTTGTGATGGGCACAAAGATCCTGATCCTCTTTTCTTGTTTCCCAAGAGCAAGGAAGGACTAATTTTTCTTTTGGAAATTAACAGAATATTTATTTTTGCTAGGATTTTCATAATTTGGTGAGATTATTGATGAAACGTTGTACTATTGGCAATTTTAGGAATTTACAGGTTTTCCCAAATTGCTTAGGAGGCAGCAGAAATTAGTACCTTTTCCCTTCAAACAAGAATACTTCAACTTCTCAAATAGTCATCTTGTGCCAAGGTATTTGGGAGAAGACAGAAAAAACAATATTTGCCATTTAACTTAGTAAAACCAAGCTAAGTAAAGCTGGTGAGTCTAAGCTTCACTAAAGGCTTTCAGCTGGATCTGTGAGAAAAAGTGAATAATTCATAATACTACAATTTCTGTTGCTGTCTTATTTAGAAGTATCTGCCCAGTGTGTTGCGAAGGACATACAGTTGTGTATAGAAATGTATATAAAGATCTGAGGAAGTAGATTGAAAAGCTGGTAGATAAGGTAGAAGAGACAGCCAATAGAGGGAACTCAAATTGTACAGCAAATCTGAAAGAAGATAAATGGATAATTTAACAGCCATTCAGTTTCAAGAAAGACAAAGCACAAACTACATTGCATCAGAAAAGGACGAGAAATGATGATGGATGAAACACTTCAAGTAAGTGTTTAACACAACAGAATCACAGTTGCCTGCAGAATTCCCAGCTGAGGGCAAATTCAAAGAACTAAATAAGGATATGAGACTGATATGGTTTGAAGAGTTTTTCAAAATCCATTTAATATCAAGGCAGAAGACATTGATCAGTTGCTTGGTTAAAATGTTGAAAGGAAGAGTTAGAAACATTCTGTCTCTTGCATGCTTTATGCATAGAATCAAACCATAAACAGCAGAGCCAAATAAGAAGTTGTTTATGAAATAATAACTCTTCCTCTTCTGAGCAAACCCTTGGTTTCATGAAATTATTATGAACAGATGAATCATTTGCAGCTATAGCAACACATCAGTTGAGCTACTTCAGTAGGTACCCAGTCCTTCAGTATTACTCTTTCCCTTTGACAGCACAGCATGCCTGATACTGGTCAAAGCACATTTGGCTACCAGGAGCTCTGTACATATTTTCCTCCCTGAAGTACCTGGCAAATTTTACCAGTGGAGAACCTTTATAATAATTCCTCTGTAGAATGCATGTTTACTTTCAAAGGAGTGCAGCATTATTCCTGCTACTGTACCATCACCAGAAAGCACAATGATAATTCATAGTGGAAGAGCTGAACAATTGTGCGTGTATTAGATCCCTTTCCAGTCACAACTGGCTTCCTTCCACACTGCTAACAATTTCTATAGAGAAGCTAAAAGAAACTCCTGTTTTCTATCAGGAAAGTTAGTAGTATATTCATTTAATCTAATGACATTTTTAGGCATCAGAAAAAAATTCCCTGGCAGAAATGAAAACGCAGTGCACCGATGCATTATGTACTTGATGACCCAGACCCCTCCTCAGTAAGCCTTAGACAGAATAAACAAAGTCTCCTTCAACTATGAGGAAATTGTGGTAATTTATTTTTTTCATCAGCTCAGCCCCCCTCCCCAAACCCAGTATTTTTTTCTGAAATATAATGATTAAATATGGCCCTGAATCAGTAGGGGAAATAATTAATTCATATGTGCAAACAGTCAAAGGTTCATAGAAGTTATGTATCACTTTATCTTCTGTATTCTACCTATAGAAGAATTTTAGCACTCTTTTTGGTTTTAGTACACAGGCATACATACAGAAATACTTAGTGGTTTTCAAAACAACTTCCATTAAGTATTTGTATTATGAAGATCAAATCTGTGGATGACTGCAGTACACGTTCCCTTTTATCTGAACGAATCTGAAGTTCAAGGACTTTCAGATAAATGGCTCGCCTTTGGCCTATGTATTCTCACGTGAAAGCCACTTCAGCAAAACTCAGGAGTCCAATTCAGCTTTGCTGTAACTGGTCACGACTCTCTTGACTTCAGCAATGCTTCATATGCTGCTTACACCAGGTCTGAATTTATCCCTATGGCTTCTCGGTCACTAGTCCTCCCTTCCAACTCAGAAACTGCGTACATAATAAAAGTGATTCATTAGAAACCACTGGGTTCCAAAGTAGAGTGAACACTGAGACCTATAACTTTTTGATATGTGCTCAGTCATAAAAATGAATTTATATGGTCTTATTCCATAAACTCACTTTACAAATATTAGACCCACTACCATACTTCCATAAGCTGTAATCTTGTCAAAGCTCGTAAGTTAAGCAAGGTCAGAATTGGTCAATATTTGGATGAGAATCTCCAGGGTAAAAAAAAAAAAAAGTGTATACTCTGGAGGTCCTGCTCTGTTTATGTTAGGGCATACTGTGCTCCTTTTTAAAAGGATTTGGTATTAGTCTTAGAATACAACAAAATGTTGTATTTGCTTTAGCAATAGTTTAGACTTTGGCCACATCTGTGCTGCATCTTGGCTGTTTCAGCTAGCATCCTTTCCCAGAGATGAAGGTGATGTAGCAGATCAAGTCCTCTCCCCCCCACCACCCTTCAACCCAGGAGGCAGATCTACCAACAAATGCCTCCACTGCTACCCATCACCTTCTCTCTGAAGGGGTTTGTTGCTACCTCTATTATTTTTGCATTCTCTATGCTTTATCTAGCAAAATATACCTAAGAAATACATCTCTATGCCCAATACTCTCCCCTCCTTACCTTCTCCCATAAATAGCTTCCTCTGAGTATTTCATGCTCTCCCCCTTCTGAGCTCTTCCTTCAGGCAGCCCTGCCCCACTCCCAGGTATACACAATGTATTGCTGAAGTGCCTTTAACCTTTCCTTGTACTGGAGGAGCTTATATGTAAGAAAAGCTATACCTTGTGAAAGTATGCTGTGGGCAGAGCAGTATATAGTCACAAAAGACACCTAAATAATTGAAGGTGGTAAGAAAAAGTCAGTGCTGTGCAGTAACTTTTGGAGAAACAGCTTAGTCATGCATCTGAGGTAATATATAGATGCAGAAGGGAACTGCAAACCTATCTGGCTTTTCCTAACGCTGGAGCGTGCGGCCTCCAGCATGACTGCTCCTCCAGCATGCTTTATCGCTCTGCTATTAAGAACCGCTTTTACAGAAAAGATGATAAAATGGGAAAGGTCACCAATCCTATACCTCCTGCTCTGCATTGCAGCGGAAGGACTGCGAGTGGGCATCAAGGTCCCCAGTGGGGAGACAGGAACTCCCCCAGCCAGGGGTTCCCTCACCCCAGCTCACAGCCTGCCTGCTGCACCAAGGAGGAGCAAGGAAAAAGGGAATTTCTGGAGCTATGAGTCTATGTGGTGGTATCCCATGTCAGACAGCTGTTGACAACCAAGCTTCTTCATACTAGAGCAAATAATAAATTGGGTGTTAAGAAGCTGGATACCAAATTAGACAGGTCCCTAGCAAAGCTGTTCATAAGAGGCATGCATCAAAAATAGTGGCATGGAGGAGCAGTACATCAGGGGGTTCTCATGCAATAAAATGGAAAGCAAAAGTGCAGCCAGGACATAGAAAACCCTGACTAGGCTACAGCCAAATAAACTTAAAGAGCTTTGGGAATAAATTGGTGGTTTAATCCGGATCAGGAACAGGTGCTATGAACGTAATTCAGTAAATGGTCGAGAGCCTGCCAGAAGGGAGAGAAATGTGTTGCTTTTGAGATAATTTCCCAGAAGCTTCATAAAAGAAAATTGATTACTGGAGTTTAATAATTAAAACAGGGCCAGATATATAGTAATCAAATGAGTTTTTAATTACATCTCAAGCAGAAATAAAATCAAATTTGTGTACTTTGTATCAGAAAAGTCCTACTAAAATGCTTTGGTGGCTGGAAAAAATAAAATAAAAGCTAATTTCCATAGGAATTATAGTAGTTGGTTTAATTAAAAGACTAGATCAGAATGAGAGAGTCCTAAAGTGAAAGGATACTAAATACAGAATCCATGGTTTAAACATCAAATCAATGTCTGAATAAAGACACTTTATAGACCAAGTGCAAAGTCTGCACTGTCAGGTATCCCTAATCTAAATTAATGTGTGACAAAATAAAGTATCTTAAAATTACACTATATATTTTGTAAGTATTCCATAGAATTAATTGCTTGTGCTGTGGTAAAAATGAATATCAAAGACATGGTTTATTCTTTCTTAAATACTCCTTTTAATCTACTTCATCAAATTTAATGTTATAAGTTAACCATTCTTGCCATTTAGCTGATAACCTCTGTTGCACCTGGGTTATTAGACTGTGGTATGCACTTAGGTATATATTTCTAAGAAATATATGTATTTACTTTTAGATTTAAAATGTGTTTACAGCTCATAATATACAGTGATTACTGTAGAACTGTGTGGGTGCTTCCCGAATCCATCCCCAACCTACTTGGGCTTCTGGTCTCTGCTGTAGTCAATGCAAAGCTGATTGACCTAAGCAGCTCGAGCACTCACAGTCCTCCTGGCACTGTACATGAGAGGGCTGCTTCCCACCATAAGAATGTGACATATGCCTAGGCCTGGAGGAACAAGCACAGCAGTAGGTCATGCCCAGACCTCTGCATTTGCTCCCTGGCACTAGGATTGAAAACATCATGGTCTTGTGGTCAGTCTTGGAAAAAAAAAAATAATCAAACAGTACAGAAAGGACACAGACATAGCCGAGAGCTGCACAGCCACACTGAGACCGAGTCCACTGTCCCAGTGAGCTCCTTCTCCTCTGTATTGCCTGTAGCAGGTACAGGTTGCTGGTATAGCATTTATGCCAGGAACAGCCTGTACTGCATTTTATGCTTACAGATCCTAGGGCTGATGGGGTGTGAGTGCAGAATGCCGCCTTTGTGCTTAGAAATGTTTGAAATAGACTGATTTTTAAACACTGATTTTTTATTTTTTTTTTTTTTTTTTTACTGTAAAGTGTATATTGGAAAAACACTTTGCAAAAACTTTCTCAGGATTTAAGAAATACCAGCAAGCTTAACAGCCAGTGGATGGATACTGGCTTTGCACAGAAAGGATCTGATGAATTGCTGTCAAGAGTTTCTACCTCTAGACACAGTTGGCAGTGGTAACACAGGTGCTAATGATAACAGTGAGCTTTTCAGGTATTTTCAGGTGTTTATAATGTATTACTGCCCCTCTGTTTTGGACTCTGCCAAAGCAGGTTTAAGGAATACACAATGGTGTGAAATACAGAGCTAAAAATGGGCATCTCTGAGACACAGTGATGGGAATGTTTCAAATCCATATCCATTCTATCAAATGAATGACAGTCACCAGTGAGCAATACTATATGTGGCAGAGACTGCACTAAACTCTGCCTCTTAACCCAGGCCCAAGGTTGCAAAATTATCTGCCCAGTCTGTGCCATATTCTAAGGAAATAATTTCAAGCAGATTTGCTTCAAGTTCCACACAAATCAGCTTCTTACACATGGCGTGAGTTTTCAGAAGTGCTGAGCATTCATATTTCCTACCGAAGTCAACTGAAATTGCAGGTTTTCAGCACATCTTAAAATCAGGCCATTAACCCTTAATTATCATATAATAGCTCAATTAAAAATCTACCAATACTTACTTCAGTAGCTAACCAAGCTCCCATGGCTTGCAGACTAGCTATAAAAAAATCCAGTTCTTTAGTGGTGTCTGGACTCTGGGGACCATTTAAAGTGGTTGCTGTTAACCCTGCTATTTAAAGCAAATAATGAAAATGATCAACTGCAAAGGTACCTGCTTCCCCTTTCCTTTCTTATCCTTATAATTTCCTGCACTTTTAGAACAGCAACATTTGCTGTCTTCTCTGTCGTTACTTTTTTGTTTCTCTTGCACCAACCCTTTATTTCAAATGACAAATACGTCATTTCCATGCTGTCATAGAAAGTATGATACCCAAGGCTCATGAAAACCCACTTCTTGCTAGTCAAAAAAGCTTCAAAAGACTAGTACTCCTCTGTCCTGAAAGGGCACATTACATGACCCCTTGGGAGGTGACTGGTTAACCCTTTCTTCACATCTGGGTGCTGCTGTTTAAGGTTCTGTCTCTAAAGTAGGAATAAAACCAAGTGAAGCACTTGTGGTCTTTCCACGTAAGCTTTTGATACTAAAGGGGAAGGTAAAAGAAACTTCTAGCAAAGATGTGCAGGAATTATATAATTTTGGAGCTGATTTAAAGCCAGCTGAAACCAGAGAAAAGGTTCTTACTGGCTTCTGTGAGCTTTGGACTGGGTATGTAGAAAAGAGGCGATTTCAGTGCAATCTAAAAAGAAAACTTTTTTTTTTTTCCTTTATTTTGAGCATACAAATGGTTTTTTTGCCAGCTTTGGAAAGCACAGTACTGTTGTCGTTTACTTATCTATAGGAAATAAGAATTTAGCACTAGGGAGAATCTAAAGGTTATTTCAGCTTTGTCCAACTTGTCATCCAACCAGTGGACCTCCTGCTCATAGATGCCAGCAACCAAATAGCCTCAGTCACTTGGGGGATACCTCAAAAGGACTATCTTTAAGGATTACAAGTAAGCTAAAGTAGTTGAGCAGCAACTCTGCCACCTTATGTGTGGTTTTTTATATTTTTGGTGGCTTACTTAAAGTCTCAGATAAGGTAAGATAAAGAGATCTCAGTGGGAACAATAAACTGGAATTTATAAGGAATTTATAGCTGGGGGTGAAGAGGGTGGGGGCATGGTGCAGATTAAACTGTTTTTACCCTGCTACTCCCTGGACTGTCCATGAAAGGAAGGGAAATACTGTCAATATTTTTTCTCTCATCCTCTCTTTTTTTAATCTTTTTCCAGTGTCTAGTGAAGTTGAATGTGAAACTGAAGCCTATGCTGGACTCTGTGGCAGTAAATAGAGGTAAATGGGAGGAGCTGCACCAAAAAAGACTTCCTACTCAGGCGGCATCCTCATCATCCTTTTCCTCTAGCTTTCCTATGTCGCTCAAAGACATAAATTAAGCCTGCAAATGTCAGTGTCGCTTTACGATAAGAGCTGTCTGAAAGGTTTTCATAAGCTTAGGCCCACCATTTTTTTTAAGAAATGCTTTCACAGACATGCTTAATTGAGTGGATATTATCTTGATGGCAGCATAGTTTGCTTTTACTGGGAGGCTTAGTGGGACTGAAAGGAAGGCCTGCGGTGAGACTGCGCTGGTATCCGGAGCGACACAGAAGACTTAGCACAAGAAGCATTCATTCAGCTCCACTACATTTCAACTGCTGCTGTAAAAATCTGTAAAGCTGACAACAGACTGAAATATAAGAACTTACAGCTTAATAAAATTAATAATACAGAGCAGAACTGGGATGCAAACTGGTCAATTCATATTCAAGGAGCTGCAGGAAAACAGAATAGTATGTAATTACATTGTTGTTTTGCATCTCTTCACTACATGTTATGAATCAATTATGCCTGCTTTTGTGATGTTCCTCTCTCACTCTTCCTTCCTCTTTTATGCCTGAATGTTCTGAAAAGCCTGCTTTGTATTCTAAAGAAGTATTTTTTTACAACAAAGCTTCTTAGTGATTGATCAGGGCCTTTAGAATTGCCTACCTTTGCTACATTTAAAAACAAACTTTATTATCTTTAAAAACACCAACCTGTCCCTGCTTCCCCGAGAAATTCATATTAACAATGCAGTAAATTTCTCAGCAAGGGGAAGTTTGCGTAAAGGCAAAATATTGCATGGTAATTTTAGAGTTGGGTTTTTTTTTATTTTAAAAAATGCTCTTTTAACACATTCATTTTTTTTTAAATTACAGTGTCCCCTAAGGAAAAGTTTAATGGCTTTAATGAAAATAGAATACAAATAAAAAAGAAAATCTGTTGCTTTGTGCTTCAGGTTTATTTTACATTGAAAAGTGGACTATGGATAAGCCTTTCCAGTATAATTTCCAGTTGAAATTAATATTTTGAAATGGTGGAGAGGAAGAATATCATCATACTGGACTGACTACCTCTTACTTCTCTTGCAGTTCTTTCAGTACAATTTGAGATGCTACCATTACAGCCACCACAGCACTAGTCAAGGCTCACATGTCTGTGGTAAAGGCGTTCATAAAAATCTAATCAAACATGATAGGTCACAAAACCAAACATGTCTACATGTCTAGTTCTTTGTGATGACAGTACTGTTACCTGAAAGTTGGTCTCTTTCCATTAGTGCAAAGATCACTAGTGTAGCAAAACTGTGATCTATGATTTGAGGGTGCTTTCTCTGCTGCATGACCGGACACAAGAGGAGTCATGTTGCAGTGCTTACAAGTTCCCATTCATAGGCTTTTTTTGCCTTTGTACTCCATGAAAAATGGGATTCTAAATATAGGGTTGTCTGGCAGCAGAAATTAAAGCTGAATTCAGCTTAGTTTTACACCTGTGCCAAACTCCATTTACTTCAGTGGGATTACCTTGAACTGGCACCAGTTTAATGGAAATCAGAACCTAGCTCAGCTGACCAGATGCTAAAAAGAGCTTTCCTCCTTTCTAAGGAAAGTGAGTCGTTAGCGCCTTTGAAAAGCTGACTACATCTGTCTGACAATCAAACAGAAACAACAAATCTGCTGATCGCTTCTTTAAAAAAAAAAAATGCAACAAAACAAAAACCCTCTGTGCTACTAATCATGTGTATAGGAGAAGAGCTGGAAATTTCAGTACCATTGCGAGCCGTTCTGTTAGTATTCAACTGAATCACATCACTTTCTCTAGCAGAAAGAAGCAGGGAAGACCAGAAATGCAGACTGCAGAGCAGTGAATACATGCACCAAATGGAAATGTTTCTGCTATTATTTTACCACTTCTTTTTTCCCTGAATAAAGACAGATGCAGGATAGGAAGCAGCAAGCCATGCAAAACTTACATGATATACTTTATGGGAGAAACAGGTATAAGGAACTGACATAGTACTGCTGGCAGGTACACACAGCTTTCCTGAATTTTGATATTGCATATTGCTAAGTATAACGTAATTTATAGTGCATACCCTACAGCTTCCCCCAAGGTTGAGTCTTCCCTCTTTTCCTCTCCTTTTTATTGGCTTCAGTGCGCTGTTGCCCATGGCAACACCCACCGGCAGGGATGGGGATTCAGCACCACCGCAACCTGACATACAGCTGAAGCTCTAACAATGTCAACCATCAATCAAGTGACTGTTTGTAATTGCCTCCATCTATTTCTCCTGTCTTTCTGTATCTTTGCTATTGTGGGTCAAAATTCAGAAAGTGCTGACTAATGTTATGGTTCTGTTCCTCCATCACAAGGAAGAAAATGAGAGAGCACGGCTAGATCTTTATCAAATTGCTCTCAGACAAAATGAAGCAACCTTCCTGAAACCAGGCGGGCACAGTAGCGCATCTCAGAACAGCATTTGGTCTCTGAAAGTGATATAGCTCAACCTTAAACAAACAAACAAACAAACAAATAAAAGTCTTACACTTTTTTTTAACACTTAGCTTAGGAATCAGCAAAAGACTTGCATTTTTGAGAAAAAGAAGATTCTTTGTGGAAGCATGCAGTACAGTAAAGAAACATATTCCAAGCTTCTCATATTTAAAATGGTGGAAAACACTTTTTAGCTAGTGCTTACAAGGTTGATAGACAGAAATTGTATCTGCTTTTCATTATTTCTGATAAGGAAGCATTTTCCCAGTACTTAAGTCAGTTTTGCCAGACTCTTCCGAGATGCGCACAGGAGAGATGACTGTGTGTAGGTTATTAAATGGGCATTCTCCCTCTTTAACTTGTTTCCCTGCCCACTGCACAAGGAGAGATCAAAACCCATTGAAATCAGCTTAGTTCTGTGAGCATGTATAAAATACAGGTCTACAAGAGACAAGGACAAATTAGAGGGCATGTGGAGAAGAGGACAGAGAACCCACTGTTACCCAGGACAGTGATAGTAAAGCGCTGCTTGGCCTTTCCCTGGAGAGGCCAAACTCATCTGGTCTGCCTCAGCAACAGAAAAGTCATCACTTGTTTTCCTCAGCTGTCAGTGGAAATTTGGCCTTGAATGAGGGCTGTAGCTTTTATAATTCCAGTGCTAAAATGTGCTGAGCACATCCATAGGGTCACAGGGGTTTGATTCTCCCCCAAAGGCTCTTCAAGCTGGTTCAACAGCAATGCCTTTTTTCTAGGTGTCCTACTGATTAGTACTAACCACATCCTGAATTCAGGCAGGTTTCTTGTCTCATGAATTACAGGCCATGAGGTCTCACAGGAGCCAGCCAGCAGCCCTCACTTCATCAGCAGAAAATGCTCAGGAGAAGACCTCAGTCTTCATCCCCATCCTCAAGAGATAGTTCAGGCTACACAATAATTCTACTCAGGATTCCCACCTGTAAGACTGCTTACCAAAATCAACCTTTCCTCACAAAAAAAAAAAAAAAAAAAAAAAAAAGCATCAACACTTTAGCATCGTGTAGGGTAATCCAGAAGGAGCCTGACATTCAAATCCTACTTGATTAGGAGCAGGCTTTTGAACTGCAGGTGCCCCTTCCCCACCAGTCTGTGGGGAGTCAGAAGGGTGGGTTTGTCTCCTGCCCTCCTGACAAAGCCCCTTACATATGCTCAGCAAGGAGCTGAGCAAGGAGCAGGTGGGACACCTGCTGGGTACAGCCCCAATTTCTGCTTCCTGCCTGGGAGATGCACAGAGTAGACAGGCTTTGGTGGAAGAGCTCAGGAGGGGCTCATAGGTACATCCTCCTGCATCAAAGTGCTCCCCTGCAACACAACACTGTGACCCCGCCAGAAAACCACACACTCTTCAAGGTGAGGAGCACCTGGGGTAGACACTGTCCTGTGGTTCAGATAGAAGGGTCTCCCACCTTTCAAGAATGAGATGTCCAAGAGATGTCTTTGGCCATAGTTCCAGTAGTAAAGACAATTTCCCCTAAAAGTGTCCCATCATTTTGCCTTTCTCCCAGCCTGGGACCCACAGGTGAAACAGAACAGCTTCATCTGTTGTGATCGGGATGTAGACATCTCCTTGTCAGGACACAGTTTTGCTCCTGCTCTGAAACAGAACCACTCTTACAAGGTCAGGCAGCAGCAGCTCACAGAAGTGTAAACTGGATGCCTCATGTGGCAACTGGACACTGAACTCCCACGCAGTTCTGTCACAGCCAGCCCCTCTATTTGAAGGGCCAGGGATCTTGCTGAGAAGGTTGTTAGTAAGTTTTGTGCCCTGCAGAAAATAACCATCAAGTAGACAAGTGTGTTTCATTTTAGCTCAGGTATTCCTTCAGACTGTGTCCTTGGTACAGCAGCTGCATTTTTCTGGACTGGTGACCTTGCTAATTGCTCCTTCTTATAGTGGACTGCAATTTCATAATGTGCCTGTAGTTATCAACAAAGCCAATTCTAGTACTCACAGACTATTTTTGAAAACTGCAACCAGCAGTGCCTAATGTAATTTGTAACATTTAGATGAATTAATCCTAGTGGAAAAATAAGAGTGTTTCAGTCTACAGGCCAAATACTTACTTTTCCTTCATAAAACTTAAACAATTCTAGTTATTGGTAGATCATTTATGCATTGAGTGAAATTTTAGAACAGGTTTATTTCAAGGTTATGTAAAACATAGTAACAGACACTTCGAATGCTTAAGAGTGTTTTAGGCAAGAAAATGTAGACCAAGACGTTTTTTTAATTGGCTTTGTCAAAGAAACAAGATTTTTAAGAGTAAAATCATGTGAATAATTTCTAACATAACAATGAAATGGGAGGTATAAATCAGCTGAAATGAGAGACCCCAGAGATTTCCATACTTTAATGTACCAGTATTGGAACACATACTGTATACTGCTTGTTATCTTTTTTTCCTTGGACTACTTTGTAATTAATTAACAATGTATAAGAATGTTGGGCACCATGTCTTAGAGTTGTGTGGGGAATACCATTATAAGCTCTGAACCTTTGCCTGTGGGAAACAACTGACACATGCACAAAAATACAGTGTGTATGTTCTAATGCAAATGAATACTACATACTTTCCAAATGTGTAACTTAAGACTTCTGCATCCTTTTCTTTTTTGCATTTTAAGACCATTACCCTCATGGTTTTGCTTTAGTAGCCCAAACAATGCTGATTCAGCTTTTTAAAGCATGTTTTCAAAATTAACAATTTGGTTTTACTGGTCTCTCCGTAAAAAAAAATAAATCATTTTAATGGTTTGCTGTGGGTTCTTTTACTTATTATTCTTCTTTGAAACTACCTTGTTAGGATGAATCAGAGCAGTATCTATTGATTACTGAATCACACAAACAGAAGAGCAGTGAAAACACACACGCCAAGCAGCTCACATACGGTTTTTGAAACATGACCTTGCAGCACTGATGCCTGGGAGCAAACCTAACTTCACTGGATACACTTGGCATTAGTCTGGAATGGCCAGAAACCAAATCTGGCTGGCGACTCTGACAGACGTATTCACACGTACAGAAATCACAGATTATACAGCCTGTGATACTGGACGTACCGTTGTTCAGTAGAAATAACAGGAAGGACATGAAACACGTGGGCTGTCCCTCCAAGGAACATGAAATGTTGAAATGTTTCAGAAAAGTTACAAATAATTTCTCCTACTTTTTTTTAAAGCCGCAGGAAAGCTGGCAGATTGTGCTAAAGTACAAACAGCCTTCCTTCCATCAGCCATAACAAACTCTGGATCTCGAGGCTGTAAAGGGGATGTTTCATGTTCAAAAAGCCCACGACAGCCATGATGTTCTGTCCTGTGTTCCAGGACTGCGTGTTTAGCTTAGGGCCTGCTTTTACCCTAGTGCTTAAGAGAACTCTTGCACTACATTTAGAAATAAAGGAGGTTTGGTTATACTCTTTATTCTTTCCGGCTGCACGAGATGCTGAGACAGGGCAAACATGTCAGTCTCGGCAGTGTTTTCAGATGTCGCCAACTCTTTGGGCCGATCTGGAATCGTCACTGAACAGCCCGTTCCACTACTGGGGAGATAAAAGCACGAACGGGAAAGGAAAACGGCAGCCAAACGCCGGGGACGCGGTTCCTCTCTCGAGCACCAGCTTCCATTCGCACCAGGGCGGCCGGATAAACCAGGCCCCGCCGGCCGCCGCTGTGCCCGCCCTTCGCCGCCGCGGGCCGCCGGAGCAGCAGGAGGTCAGGAGGGCGGGGGGAGGCAGGAGAGCTCACCACAGAGGCCGGTTCCCCGGCCCTCGCAGGGAGACGGCGGGGCCGCCCCGCGCCGCCGCCCGGGCCGCGGTCACTCCAGCCCGGGTCTCCCCCGCCCCGCCGCGGGGCCCGCGCGCGCCAGCCGCTTCTACTTCCGGGGGCGCGGCGGCGCCCTTCGCCGCCTGCCGGCAGTACTTCCGCTCCGGCGGCTGCCGTTGCCATGGCAGCCAGGGGCCCGGCTTCCGCTTCCGCTTCCGCCTCCGCTCCGGCGGGGCCGTTGCCGTGGCAGCGGCGATGGAGGGCGCGCCGGTGCCCGACGGGCAGTACACGGCCGTCGTCTACGGGCTGATCGGCGGCGGGCGGTACGGGGAGGCGGTGTCGCTGCTGAGCCGCGAGCTGCAGAAGAGCTGCCGCTCCCGGGGCGGCCTCTCCCTGCTGGGCTACTGCCACTACCAGCTGCAGGACTTCGCGGCGGCGGCCGAGTGCTACGAGCAGCTGGTGGCGCTGCACCCCGACCTGGACGCGTACCGGCTCTACCAGGCGCAGGCACTCTACAAGGCCGGGCTCTACGCCGAGGCCCTGCGGGCCGCCAGCCCCCTGCTGGACCTCCCCGCCTACCAGGGCCGGGCCCTGCGCCTCCAGGCCGCTGTCCACTATGCCCAGGGCGACCTCCCGGCGGCCAAGAGCCTGGTGGAGGAGGCCCTCGCCGCCGCTGCCGACGGCGGCCCCGGCGCAGCCGAGGACCCCTCGGAGCGGGCTGACGCCGAGATCAACCTGGGCTGCCTGCTGTACCGGCAGGGGCGGCACGAAGAGGCCAGCGGCAAGTTTGCCGGTGCCATGCAAGTGTTGGGTTACTGCCCTGAGCTGTCCTACAACATGGCGCTGTGCTGCTACGCGGCCAAGCAGTATGCCCCTGCCCTCAAACATATCTCCGATATCATAGAGCGCGGCATCCACCAGCACCCAGAGCTCAGTGTGGGCATGACCACTGAGGGCATTGATGTCCGCAGCGTAGGCAACACCCTGCTCCTGCACCGCACAGCCCTGGTGGAGGCCTTCAACCTCAAGGCAGCCATTGAGTACCAACTGCGCAACCTGAAAGCGGCCCAGGAGGCGCTCACAGATATGCCGCCGAGGGCCGAAGAGGAGTTGGATCCAGTCACACTGCACAACCAAGCACTAATGAACATGGACAGCCAGCCCACTGAAGGGTTTGAGAAACTGCAGTTTCTTCTGCTGCAGAACCCTTGTCCACCAGAAACTTTTGGAAACTTGTTACTCCTCTATTGCAAACATCAGTATTATGACCTGGCAGCTGATGTGCTGGCAGAGAATGCCCATCTGACTTATAAACTGCTCACACCTTACCTGTACAACTTCTTGGATGCCATTATTACTTGTCAAACTGCCCCTGAGGAGGCTTTCCACAAGTTAGATGATTCATCAGGGACACTGACTGAGCAGCTGAGAAAACTCACGAAGCAGGTACAGGAAGCTAGACAAAATTGGGATGATGAAACTGTAAAAAAAACAGTTAATGAGTATGACGAGACCCTGGAAAAATATGTACCTCTCTTGATGGCCCAGGCAAAGATCTACTGGGACATGAAGAATTACACAATGGTAGAAAAGATTTTCCGCAAATCAGTGGAGTTCTGTAATGAACATGAGGTGTGGAAACTCAATGTGGCTCACGTGCTCTTCATGCAAGAGAACAAGTATAAAGAGGCTATTAGCTTCTATGAGCCAATAGTTAAGAAGCACTATGACAACATTCTCCACGTCAGTGCTATTGTGTTAGCTAACCTCTGTGTCTCCTACATCCTCACAAGTCAGAATGAAGATGCAGAGGAACTGCTGAGGAAGATTGAGAAAGGAGAAGAGCAGCTGTCCTATAATAATCCTGATAAAAATGTCTACCATCTCTGCATTGTCAATCTGGTCATTGGTACCCTTTACTGTGTGAAGGGAAACTATGACTTCGGTATTTCAAGGGTCATTAAAAGCCTGGAGCCATATAACAAAAAACTGAGCACTGACACATGGTATTATGCCAAACGGTGTTTCCTGTCCTTGCTGGAGAACATGTCGAAGCACATGATTATGCTACATGACAACATTATTCAAGAGTGTGTTCAGTTTCTGAAGCAGTGTGAGCTGTATGGAAGAAACATCCCAGCTGTCATCGAGCAGCCCCTTGAAGAGAAGAGGATGCACAGTGGGAAGAATACCGTTACCTACGAAGCCAGGCTTCTGAGGGCCCTGATGTATAAGATCATTGGGTGGACTGCATAACATGTACCTGTACAGTAGAGATGAGAACTTTCTGTCTGTACTTTTCTTATGCTTGTGAGGTGATGCTCACCCTGGTAGTCCACAGTGATACAGGTTTTTCTTCATTGCTTACCTTTAAAGATTTTGCCCTGTATTTTAACAAC
Source organism: Athene noctua (assembly GCF_965140245.1). NCBI lineage: Eukaryota > Metazoa > Chordata > Aves > Strigiformes > Strigidae > Athene > Athene noctua. Next base: position 25,832,267 of record NC_134043.1, on the reverse strand, counting down.
ATTCAGTGGAAAATGGAATATTTGCATGAAATTAACTTGCACCAAATAACTAGGGGCATTCTCAGTCATCTGTCATGTTAAATACACCTTATTGACCAAGAACTTCATTACGAGTTTTAACCTATAAAAAATTTTACCCTTCTGAAATTTTGACCAATTCTTTCCATTGGTTGACAGTTGAAAATAATTTGTTACCCATCTCTTCTAGCACAGAAATTGAAGAACTAGAGCTGTTTTAATTATCCAGTTTGTGCCTGTGTGTGAAATGTTTCTTTCTTCCACTTTTTCCAAGGAATTTTTAATGTTACAGACCATGATGATGGTATATTCAAACACAAAAAATGTCTTTATAATAAAAAAATTGGTCCTACAAACATTAACATCGCCTTTTTCTAATAGTAATGCACAAGTATTCTGGCAAATTGTATACCTAATACAGGGACCAGGAATATAGTCCAAGAAGGATGTATTAGGATGGTACCTCGGTTTAGGTCTACCCTTGCAGTAAAGTTTGTTATGACTGGACGTAACTGGCTTCAGAGACACTGCCCAGCGCTGCCCCTCAGCTTGTGCGACCTGCAGAGTCCCGTGTGCCTGCGTCGTCCGAGCGGCAGCTGCTGCCCTGCACGCCCCTTTGGTACCAAGGGCTTACTTAATGCAGTCCTCCAGTTGCAGCATGGCCTGCCCCTTTAATCCAAATACTGTTCTTAGAATATACTAGTCTCTGGTAAGAGACCCTGTGAATGTGAAATTATATTATTTCCCATATTTCTCAAAAAAAGAATGTAACTTCCATTTCATGCTAAGCTTATGACTTCTACCCTTAGATGGAAGAAATCTCCTTCTCAGTTTCCTCCTTGTGTTACTGTTCCTGCATCTCTGAACACCTCTCTGAAGCCCTGTTTATTTGCTTAATTCCTTTATTTGGCATCTCCATCACATTGGCATCAGTGTATTTTCTCAAGTCTTTCTTCTCACACTTTTTCAACCATATTACATGTTCCACAGCAAAGCAAGACCAAAATACCTCTCAGTGTTTTTATGCAGTCTGGTTCTGTGCCCCATGGTTGTTCTCCTTTTTGTGCATTCTGCCTTCTGAAGCAATGTGGGACCACAAGTTTTTTTAATAAGTATAAAAGATCCACAGCTTTAACTCATTTGCTTGCCTTTGATACTGGCTCCCTGAAGAGCTGTCATGGGGGAATTTTGGAATCAGGCTGCATGTTCCTCAAAATCCAGTCTCTATGCTGTGGTTTACCTGGAAAGAGGACAGCATTTTTGAGAGTTGCTCTGTAAAGCAATAGAATACATAATCCTTCTGAGAATGAGTGTATATAGGGACTGAACAGGCCTGCAACCATTTCAACATATAGAAAGTCAGCTTTGCTTATTTGCTATGAAAGAAATCTGTCGGGGTTGAGCATATCATCTGTAGCTAAAGGAAATGGCTGTCAGTTAGGTAATGTTACAGTTTAACCAAAACTTCTTATAACAGTAAAGTAGAATCAAATTTAACAGTATCAAGAATGGGAAAATGTTCTAAAGAGGCTAGAGAGCAGGCAGGAGATGTGGCAAGGTGTCCTAGAAGGCCTCCATAGCCCATTACTCACCCATAAGGTGCCCGATTATGATTATATTAAGTAGTTCCTGCAACTGCTTCCCCACGAGGAGGAGACCCGCCATTTCAAATCTTGTTCACCTCCATGAAGCACAGCAGCAGGCTATAAAGTATGCTTCTAATTTACAGTGGAATTGTATTATATATTATGCAGCATAAACAGCATGACCTTTAAAAAAAAAAAAGTTTTTAAAAGTCACGCCACATAATGGCATCTGAAGTGCAGTAATAGGCAATGACTGAGGGAACATCAGCCTGTTATTTAATATTCATTGTGAGTATTCTGTAAAAGTCAGTGGACATTTTTAAAAAAAAAAAATCACTTTGCAGATTTGTGCCTGTGCAAATGTTGAATGCCCTCTAATGGAGAGCAATTTAGAGACTTTTCCACGGCTGACTGTTCAGTGATGTTCACATGCTCTAGTGGTTTCCGTACAACTGGTGCGTGACATTCATTAGGGCGCTGCAGCCGGGATTAGCCGCACTAAGTGTTTCACCTCTTCCTCGCCCTCCGTGGCCACAGAGGGGGCCACTGCAAATAAACGGAGGTGACAGGGTCGGTTGGCTCTGGCACATGATCCCCGAGCCTGTCAGCCTCCAGGGAAGGCACAGGGCCCTCTGCCGCAGGGTGGGAAGGGAGAATACCACACTTCCCCCTGTAAAAAAAAAAATCCCCATAAAAGGAAATGGAGTTGTGCAAGATTGTGGCTGTTTTAGAAGATACGGCTAGAGGGCAGTCAGCATATCTGGAATTTCTTTCATCCTGTTGCAACGGATCAGAAGTACAAAAAACTACTGGAAAACCCGGGGGAAAATGTCAGTAGCAGCACTTTCCCCGTTCTTCCCTTTTCTTTCTCCTTTTCTATCTGCTTTTCCTCCCAGAGTACATGGCTCATCCAGCCAACCCAAGGTTTCTGAGCAGGCCGGGGGGTGCTGAACACCATGACCCCAATGTGGAGAGGCTTCTGCTCTGAAAGGCGAGGGGGAGGCAGCAGAGCTGGAACACAACAGGAGGAGGCCTGGGGCAGGCACTTCCTTCTCTGCTGCATCAATGGGTGCTTCTGTGCGGGATCTCCTCCCTGTCCCAGCAGTATTTTCCGCCCTGTCCGCCACAGCTCTTTCCTCAGCCACAGCCACCCAACCTTCCCGTGGCCACAGCATGTCGGGACAGACGCCCCAGCCCCTGTTTTGTCCTGTAGAGCTGCCTGCCCCTCCTGTGCCCAGAGGCAGGGGGTCCTGGGTCAGACGGCTGCAGTCTTTTGCAGTAGAAGTGTGTTGCTTCCTCCCGTAGCAAGCATGCCTTTATAGCATCTCCAACTGCAAAGCACTTTGGTCATGAAAAATATATAAATGTTACAACCAGTTTTATTACCATCTTTATACCGCATTTAATGTTACCACTATGTGACTTACACACAAATATATTTTTAAAGGAAAGCACATACATTTTTATTTAGAGAAAAGGGAGGACACCAAAAAATGGTTTATGCTCCTTAGAAATATTGTAAAATCCACCTAAATTAATGCCCTAAGCCAGCACAGCTCTTTTGTCCACAACCAAAAATCATTGGTTTCATTTAAAAGAATGCAAACAGAATACACTACCCAGAAATGGCTGACCATATTCCCAGGGAGTTGCAGAGGGCAAACAGCTGCAGATAAGCATGGGTTTTTAAGCAAGAGCCTCTGCTTTTTTGGAGGGGAGCAAGGAGAAAGAGACCCTCAGCCCTCCATTACAGCATCAGTATCTGAAAGATGAGCAGCACATAATGCGTTCCGTGCACATCACGGCCGTACCAAGGCCAATCTCCCGGATTTTATTTGAACTAATAGCCTCTTTTGCAAGACTAGTCCTTACAGTGCGTCTTGTGAAATGTTCTTGTCCTCAGACCTTACAAGGGCTTGCCACCTGTGTTGCAGGTGACAAGCTGTGTTGTACTTCAGTGGGAAGATCTTTTTTTTCGAGCTACCCTTGCAGTAATTACAGCACACGTTGCATGAGCAAAGGCCTTGAACCACCATTCTGCCAGCACTGCCTGAGCTGGTGGGTGGATCGCAGGAGGCATGAAGGGCCTGAGATGTGATTTACTTCATGCCCCACCTTGAATCCCCTTGGTGCTCAAATCTCTGTAGTTAATCAAATGTCTGCTGACACCACCAGCAGAGCAGAGGTAGTGGATGCCAGGGTCACTTGTGATCAGCTCTGCAGTCAGAGCTGATAAAAAAATTTCAGTAATCAAGGGGTGACTGACTTTATACTAAGACAGATATAACAGAGAAGACAAAAGAGTCTTCTTGTTGTACAGTTCTGGGAGGAACATGATTAGAGTCTTCCTCAGGGAAGTCAGGGGTGTTTCTACTGGGTAAGCAAGCCCCACTAGAAGATTGTCAGGGAGAGGAATGTTACTTCCCTAAAAACGGTGAAGTTACATACAACAGTAAAAGGTGATTTGGGCAGACCGTTCCACAGTATCTTACTTACAACATCCTATTTTAGATGCCTGAGTTCAAAACTTCTGGACATCCATACTGGCTTTAGCTTCCAGCAAAAGCAACAGAGTCCAGCCCTGATGGTGTGCAGATTTGGGTCACCGATATGGTAACATGGCTGTGTGGGCTGAAAGATAAGCACCAAAAGATCCATCTTCTCTTCTCCCCCAGACTTATCTTTCTTTATCTCCTTTCAGCAAATAAAACCTTCTCTAAATTTTGGGCCTCTGCTAAATACTGCTGTCTTCTCAAGGAGTGCGGGTGCCTGGGACAACACACATCTTCTTCACATCATGATGTGTACTTCATACAGAAGAAAGATAAACACATGAATACCACCTGGTTTCCCAAGGACTAGCCCACAAAACTAATTTCCTGCAAAAACATCTTTTAGCTCAAAGAGCTGAGAATGGATGGTAAAACACCACCTTCTTTCGCAATCACTGCAAGGGGCATCTCTAGGCTTTCCTTGCCCATCCACCACATTTAAATGTCAGCCTCCAGTAGAGGAGGCTTCAGCGTGGTACAGCCCGTGCCTGCTGAACCTCTAATGCACCAAGCCAGGGCACGCCACGCTGATGCTTGAGGGGTGTACACCTCTGTCAGAGCCTGCACGAGGTGTTGTATCAGCTTTCACTAACCACAGGCTGGCCTTTCTGAGAGAGCACACTTGGTTTTGTCACCCTGCACTGCTGTGGGAACATGGGCAATGAAAGCCAGTAGCAGCAGAAATGAACCATGCTGGTGTCCTAGGGAGTGGCGGGGAGGATTTACGCAAGTGAGGAAGTGGTGAAAAGCAAGTTAGTGTTAAAATCCTCCCAGCTTCAATAAATTTGCTGCTAATCAGTAATATAAGGACATCCAAGTGCGTGTACAGTCTGGGAGATGCTGCAGAGAAATACTGAGAGGTAACTGATATGACAAACAGCTGTTTTGCAGTCCTCTGCACCTTCTTTGGACAGTGCGACCTACCCATGACTCACAAAGAAACATTTTTTAAAATAAAGTAAAAGAGGTTTTCAGTCCTAACAAACTTTTAGTCTTTACTTTCAGCAAAATAACTTTTATTTTGGCTGGCACTTTTCCATTAAGTAGAAAAATTGAGACATTTGGACGGATTTTCCAAAGAACCTCTTGATTAGCATAATTTTCCTAGACCTTGCCTGAATTTAAATTAATAAAGCCCTACAGCAGACCTTGCCAAGTCCAACAGCTTTGGTGCAGAATGTTTCTATTTTGGGGGTTCTTCCCCTAAATTCAGTATAGTTATAGCCCAAACTGAAGCCCAGAGAAGCCAATAAAAAAGTTCCTGTTGACTTCAATGAGCATTAAATTGGCACCTCAGAAAATATCCATTTTCACAGACTGCTATTTCAAGACATCCAAGAGCAGCTTCTTGAAAGTACTGAAATCCTACCACCCCAGTCAAATTCAGTGACAAAAACCTTGTTTCCACCCACTTAAAATGCTGCTTAGAGAACAGCTAACCCCTTGGTTTCCATGGTGCAACCACTGCATGTTAAGAAAACACCACTTTGCACATCAAGAGGTAAAAGTTGGCAGAGGATCATGAGCCTCCGCCTGAGCCCAGCCAGGCCCAGCCTTCCTGGGCAGCCTCCGCAGCCTGCCATGGCTCTGAGCACAGGGCTGAGGCCTCCCATCCATGGAGCACAGCCCCAGCCCTGGGAGACACCCTCATCCCAATAGCTGCCCCACCAGGAACTGCTTGGAGAGGGAAAATTGAAAAACACGAGTGCCAGATTTTCTTCTGGAACACGGGAATCGTCATACAGCACCACAAACTTTTAACCTTCCTGGGGTAAATTTACACACTGGCTCTCAACAGTCTGAGCTTCTCCACAGTGCTTTTGTCCTCTGCTGCACACAGTCATCCCCTTTGCTGAATTTCAGCCTTTCTTGCTGCTTACCTTCTCCTTCCCCCTCAACTCTGCCTCTAGGACCCTTGCCATCCTGTGTCACAAGCAAGGAACAGGTTGACTAACAGCTTTTTATGAGTCGGTTTTATTTCATAGCCCTCTTTCCCGTGGGAGAGGGCTGAAGGAGTTGGCTAACACTCAGATCCTGTTGGGTTGAACTGTTTTCTAACAGCCGTCTTCCAAATTAAAATTAACACAGCTCAGATTTTTCTTAACTGCATTCCTCTGGTGCCTCACAGAGCTCTTTGTGTCCTCCTCCACTGATTCACGGCCACTCAAACAGCCGGCAAACAGAAACGCAAGAGCTCTGACATGGCGTATCTGATTTTCTTGCTCTGTCAATAGTATTTATCACTGCAGCTCCCATGCGGAGCGGGAGGGTCTGCTACTCCATCAGAGCTGAGGGACGGGGCTTTCAGAGCGCACATAAATCCTACACTCTTCCCCTGCAGAGCAGGCCAACGCACATCGCATTTTTAAAACAAAAAACAGCCCCATCTCCCCATGGCTGTCATCCGACCGCTCCTTCAGCCACCTCGGTAGCGCGGAGCCAGCCACGGCCCGGACATAACCCACGCAGCTGTCCGTGGGTGCGAGGCAGGTGCGGAGACAGCTCCATTAGGAAATACGGCGTGATTTATCAGAGCGGCATTACTCTTCCCCTGGCAGCACATGCCTTTGTGTAACCTTCAGGGAGAGGCCGGGCGGCTGCTGCTGTGCTCCGGCCGTGCTCCAGAGGGTGCTGCTGGGCCAGGTTTGGCCTAACGGGGCCTCCGGCGGGGACCCGCACCCCCAGCACCCCTGAACCCCGCATCCCCGGGACCTGCACCCCCGAACCCCGCACCCTCAGCACCCTCGGGCCCCGCACCCGCCCTTTTGGGTCCCCGCCAGGGCCTGTGACAGCCAGATTGGTGGCAGTGAGATGCGAACAAATGCCAGCAGCAGCCATTCACTCCAGGCACAGAAGGGTAGTGTAATCCGTAATCCCTTTTTTCCTCGCCCACGCTAGAGTTCGCTGCTCCTCCTGCTTGGAGGGAAGGAGGGAAAAAAGGGAAGCCAAAAACGAGTGGTGGAAGGCAGCAGTCCCTGCCCCAGAGAGAGCACTACTCCCTCAGGCCCAGCGTTCGCCTGCCCTTGGCTCTCCAGGAGCTCCCTGCTGCTCCTGCCCTGTATTTAGGAGGGACAAGGACACGTGTGGGGCAGGCAGCGAGGTTTTTACGCTGCCTCTCAGCATCACCACCAGTTGAGCAGTTTGGGGTACCAATGCCTTCACCCCGGAGATGCAGGCAATGCTGTGCACCCCCTTGCATCCCTTGCACGCCTCTGTAGCACCCTTACGTGGATTGCACCTTGGAGGAGAACCTGCCCTTTAAGTAGGTGTAGGCCTGACCTGGGTGTATTTGTACAGCCCAGGGCATGACTGGCTTCTCCGGAGCTTCTCTAGGCTTTGCTGGTTTTACCGTAGGGAGCGTTTGTTTACACGCATGAGAGCACACCCCCCCCCAGTCTCTACCGAGCCCTTGCAATCGTGTCCAAGACAGGAGTCACCCTTCCTGCAGCCGTGGGGAGCAGCCCCAGCTTTTCCCGGTGTAACGAGTGGCACCTTCTTTCCTGCTGTGCTTAAATGCCTCCTGGCCTGCTCCTGCCCAAGAATCAGATCAGGGCTTTGGAAGACATGAAATGCTGGTAACCAGAGTTAATAGCAATGAAACAGTCAACAAAATATCAAGCTGTTAGAGCGGAATGGAGTCTCTGGGAAGGGAGACAGAGGAGCCCTGCCCTCTGCCTTTGTGCTTAGTCCAGGGCAGAAAACGCAGACACCTCCCTGATCTTGTGAAATGCCTGCGAGTGAGCATGTGTAATGTACTGTGAAATTTTTGTGACTTGCTAGGTTATAAAGCTGGTTATAGGAGAATTTAATAAAAAAGGAAACCAGTTTATCTCTTTCTGATAATTTCTCTATGGCTTTAGGGTCTCATTTTGGTTTCCTCTCCATGCCTGGAGAGGTGATCCTAATATTCAGTGTAAAATGTACAGATTCCCTAAAGGGAACTTGAAAGAAATTCTCTGCTTCAAATTCAAACCTGACAGTACATATCACATCAGGGGATCCCTTTTATCAGCAGGATATTCAGAAGGGATGAATGATTTACTCACATAATCTCTTAAACCTTTCACTTGCAGAGTCTAAGATAGAATTTATAGCATTTTTATCATTTGGACCTAAAAAAACCCCAAACCAGTAAAGTTCCTCTATGAAATCTGAAACCCTACTCATTGATTTTCTAGCTGATGAAATATCAAAGGAACATGTTCTTCCGTGATGGAGTAACAGCAGGCCTCTGCCTTGGCTTTGGTGTTTTCTCATGTTAGAAATCAGATAATTCCTCCCTAGGGAGACAGATTAAATGGTTACCTCCTATCTTTTGCATTTGAAAACACTGAGGATCTTTATTAACCTCCCATAATTTAAGACTGTACCAAGTTTTGTGGAATTTATTTCTCTAATTTCTGTTTGCCAAATAGATATATATCTACACAAGAAACCTAAACAACTAATGGTTTAATTCTGAGTTTTAACTTAAGCAATGAGCTTTGTCTTCAGATGATGAGGAAGGTAACCTATGTGTCAACACTTGCTTAATATTGCTGCCATGTAGCTACTGCAGAAAAGTAAACCAAAAGTGGACTGTGACATTTTATTTCCCTTCCTAAAATATTGTTGTCTGTCTGAGATGTTCTTCCTTTATCTGATGAAAATATAAGCTGGTCTGAGTCTAGGTTTTGCTTACCCTGTTGTACCAACAGAGTGGTATCTTTTTTTTTTCCTTCTAAAGTTATTCTTGAATTAAACTGGAGGAGATGAGCCCAGAACGAGAATGCAAAACAGATCCTCATCTCATTTCCTGGCAGTGTCGTTTTGTTTGTTATTTGAAACTAAAGCCGTTGGGTATTAATCTGAGGTGAGAACTCATACAAGGAAGCACGTAATAATGCTAAGAACTGTTTCTTCATTTGAACTTAGAGAAGTGTCAGAGGCAGGAGGCAAATGAGGATGACTAGATTGGTAATCAACACATTAGAAACATCCAGAGGTACAAAACAGAGCTATAAAAACTGAGATTTCATTTTAGCGGATGGTGAATGTGTGCTCAGCCCTTCAGAAAGGCCCCTCTGTCTGTGAATTAGTATCTGGTAGGTTATCTGCAAATGGTGATACCCGGTTGTCACCTCAGAACACCTTTCTTTCAAACCCCATCTGTTGTTTCCCGAGGATAACTTTATGCCTTGCTACTACTTTCCTGTTTTACAGTTGTCCTGTGAGAGCTCCACACGAGCTGGTGATTTGCTCAGCTGGGATAGCACTGACCTCCACGAGGCAGTGGTCCTCACTCAGCACTAAATTGTGCTCACACTTACCCAGTGCAAGCCCCAGTACTTCCATCCAATTCAGCAAAACTCAGACTGATTTACACCAGTGTAAGTGACTGGGCAGGATTTGGCCCTGTGGAGCAGGCTCTGTAAGGCCAGATCCAACATGGGTGTAAGTTACTGTGGCTCAGTTTGCATTTGTAGTGCCAAATTTACTTCTTTCCATTTAGTATGTGGCCCAAGGTCAAGTTAAGAAAATATTTCACTGTCATAATTATTCCCATGAAATCCAGAGCACTTTGTATTTGGCAGCCAATGTCATTTCCCATGCCTTAAGAAGCTGGCATTAATATCCTGACAGTGAACAAAGACAGATTCACTTACACATTTTCCTGACTGCCATTTTCTTCGCCTCTTGCGTTTGAATCTCTGCAATCTGATGCGGTCCTGGAGGAGCCTTCCTGGGTGCTTATGTAGACTAACCATAACCACATCTCCATTTAATGAGGGATTGTGCCAGATTTTGTTCTAGCAAGAGTTCTGCCTTCAACCTGGGGACTAAGCCCGGTGACGCTGACTCCTGAGAGCTCTTTCCTCTTTCATTTTGTCCCTGAGAGCCTGCTTGTCCTCATTAGAGGGCAGAGGTGGGGATCTCACAGGTGGGTCATTTCAAGCTTGTTGCCATGTGTCAGTAACCCTGCAACTGGATAATGCCGTGTGTTGTGCAGCCCAGGACCAGCTTAGTGCTTCTGATACAGACCCTCCAACTCCTTTCCTCTCCGAGCACCTTGCCTATACAGCAGAGCCCAGTGCAGAGCTCCCAGGGAGAAACACTGCACTGTTTCTGCCATCTGAAATGAAGCCCACGCTGGGAGCAGCCGAGTGGGAGCACTGGCGGCAACAAGGGCATTGGCATGGGATAAAAGCCCTCGGTGGATGAATTGGCACAGGACAGGTCACCCGCCAGAGGCACTGGAGGGAGCCTGGGCTCCCCAAGGTGGAGGCCACAGTGGGGTTGGGCTGGGGCTCCGGGAGGGCTGCAGGGGAGCCAGGGTACACTCCTGTGCCTCCAAGGGACCTGGGCTTGGCTCTGTCCACAAATGCAGTGTTAACAGCCACCTCCTTTCTTCTTCACACAGAAAGAAATATTTCAGTCCATTACATGTAGCTAATATCCTCAGATGATGTTGGCTTGCCTGGCTCCCCTGAAGCAATGAATATTTATACTAGCTAAGAACAAGGTGTGCATTTCATATCCTCCTGATTATTTCTCACAGCTATTTCTGTTTGTTTTCCCATACCACTCAGTCAGATGAATGCCTTTTTCATGCAACATGGTCAGTTTTCACCGTAATTTTTTCCCCTATAGGTTTGTTCATATTTACACATCCTGAGTTCCCATCACAATTTCACACTAATTTAAACTTGGCAGTGGCAAAATTACCTAAAGTCTATTTGCCCCACCCTATTAAAAAAAATTCATCTAAACCCTTCCAGAAAATAAAAAAAAAAATTAAAAAATATATTCAAGGCAGATAATTCTTCACATCCATGGCAACAACACGGGTGTGGAAATGGCAGTGCGGACCCTTCCAAACCCTGGCCAGCGCTGCAGGATTTCAGTAAAATTTCCCATTTCTCAGGATATTAAGTTTGACTGCAAGGAAATCCAGACATCATGTAATCTCAGTCCAGCATTGGAGCAGAGCTAATAAAGATGCATAAAACATGCCACAGCCTGGAAGCTTGCTCAGAGGCACGTGTTTATGTTTCGAAACGAAGACAAGTACAGCGTGGGTGCAACAGCGACAAAAAGAGCAAGGGAGGAAGGTTAAGCTATAGCATAAGGAGGCACAGCCCGTTGGAAAAATACAAAGTTTCATGAGCGGGGAAGGCCAAATGCAACTCAGGTTTTGATCACACACTTGCTGTGCTGATGCTTGGCCGCTGCTGCACACTGTGCTCCCCTCCACCCCTTCAGCTCTGAGCAGGGCTCCTCCATGGCCAGGGACGCCTGCAGGGATGCCCTGAGTGGGGGGATGGACCCCAGCATGGTGAGCAGCAGCTCTTCTCCTGCCCCCAGGAATGGAGAAGTGGGACCTGAACTATGCAGGCATTGAGGCCAGGCTCTGAGTGAAGAAGTGGATTATAAGGATCTTTATGCCCCCTCTGCCATGTCCCGCTCTGACTCAAGGACAGGAGTGAAGCAACTGTGAATGAAGCAATGGAGCCCTCAGGCCAAGATCTGTGTGGCGTGTATGCACCCAAGCCTCACCATTTCAGCAAGAGGTACCCAAATACCTGTGGGAAACTGTGACCTAGGATATGGCATGCTGAGACACCACCTGAAAGCACATGCCTGCACTGGGGGTACATTGCTGCTATTGCGAAGTTTCTTGTCCCTGTGGAGAGCGAGGAGCTGGCTAAGCCATGGCTCCTGGGGCCAAACAGCAGCATCCTGACCCCTGCTGAGCAGGAAGACCTTCACCTCCTGCTTTAGGCCTCAGAAATGGGATGCTGAGCAAAGTGGGCTGTTGGGAACACATTTTAAATGGCTTGGTTTATTGTCTGTCTCAAACCCTCTCTTCTTCCACCCTTGGGCTGTGGGTTTGAAACAGGTGCTGTCATGAAACACGAATTGGGGTTTGTTTATTCCTACACAAGTTCTGCTGTTACATGCAATGGTAAAGTCAATCTCACCAAATCCACGAGCATCAGTTGTGGCAGCAAAGCACTGGGGCAAAATGCACGGGGATGAGGAGGGGAGATGCCGTTTCCATTACGCAGCCTGTGCTTATGGCGCACAAGGAGGGCGCTTCATTACTTGCTCAGGAAACATAAGGAGGTCTTGTCACACAGCTAGGGCAGACATCTGGATCTGAGGGGAGACTGCACGTGACAGGCAACACCTCCTAGGTGGGGGCCAGTGGGACTAAATGGAGGGATGAGGAGATCAAGCCTTGGAAGCCAGTGGGACAAAGTCCAGAGCGGACACTGGGGTGCTGGGATTTCCCTTGACTTTGGCAGTGCTTGTACAACTTGCCATGCCAGGATACATAGCTGGTCTCAGCAATCTTTTAGCTAATTTTGGAGGGCTTATCTCTTAACTGGGATCGCTTTCATCACACAGCAATGACACCCACCTCAGTTTTTATAGGGGTGTTGCAGCAGCAGCTGTTGGGAAACCTGATTATTTTAACAGAGTTTTGCAAGTTTTGTACCCCAGGGCAGGTTTTATATATTCTGTGCTCTCTTACAGTAAATAAATTTGTTTTCCCTTGCCTGCCCCTTTCCTGTGCCGTTCCCTTTGAAGCTGCACCCCTGTATTTGGCCACTTGATAGGAGCTGCTTGTATCCCCCCTCTCCGGGAAGAAATTCCCAGCTGGACAAAGGCAATGATTCGCTGCTTTAGATGGGAAAAATGGGTGCAGAGTGTATAATTCAGGTCTGAATCATGATGTCCTAAGGATTTAGTGAGGAAATCTAAGGGCACATGTGAGCATTCAGGAGTTAAAACCATGTTGTGGGGGCTGTCTGGTGATTTTGCAGAGCTGCTGGTGGGAGCTGGGGTGAGGGGAATCCCCCCAGTGATTTGTAGCTTTAAAGGGGGAGGACTAGAGCTGCTGAACTGCCAGGAATTTGATTTCTGGCCACAGCTGTTTATTCCATCTCGTACTGTTCCCCCTCACAAGGCGAACCCACGCCTTCTGAAGAGGCTACAACATGCACAGCTTATTTTTACCACATCACAGAAACGTCTGACTTGGCTCTCTTGCTGTATTTTTAATGCTTGCCAATTCTAACACCTCAGATATAAAACCATCCGCTGCCTAGCTTTTGCTTTTTAATTTGATTTTTCCCTAGCAACGGGACAAGCCCCGAAGTATTTCTGATGAGAGCAACTCTCATCTTACCAAATGAGAAGGCCTTGGCTCTGTATGATATATGCCCTAGTTAAAGTAAACAATAACATTCATATTTTCCTGTAGGCTGCACCAGAGCACTGGTCAACCATTCAGTAAGTAGCCCATATTTCTTACTGCAATTTATGGCCTTGAGATGGACAGGAGCTAATGTAAATGTCTTGAGCTTTTGTGAGGGATGGTGCAGGGCATATAATGGCTTTGTAGTTACCTATGCTGAGCAGATACACAGTTCGCTGATCTGTTAAGCACTTTTGAGATCATGCAGTGTGTAAAAAAAATACTATGTACTTGTAAATGTCAAGAGGAGTTACTGGTATTTATAGAAAAGAAACTGTTTTACTATTTCCAGTTCTGTGGAGCAAATATGCTGTATACTTTAGGGTTCAGCTCCAGCAGCTCAGTAGTTTCCGTGTGGATCAGATTTTTAAGGTCATAAATTGATTGAGATGACCCCAGCAATTCAGCACTGTGCCTGGGTCTTTTAAAAGCCAAGGCAAAGCAAGTGACATTTAAGGGTGGGAAAGAAAGCAAAGGGAATAAGGGGGGTTGTAATATAATAATAAAAACAAGGCATGTGCATTTCATCAGTTGGATTTCATAAAGAGCTTGATCTTGCAAGCTCTCTTTTGCAAAATATGCCTGGGCGTATGAATTTGTATGTTAGCCCTGAATGCCAAATAGCTCGCTAACAGAACTTGCCAAACACAGAATCAAGTCAAGCAAGAAAAGAAAGGATCAAGTCTGACAATAAACACACGTTCTGGAAATTGTGACTCCCTAATTTAATGCACCACATGGAAGGTTTTGCATTTTAATTTATCAGTTTCTTTTTAATTGAACAGATTAATTATTTCCACCTTGTCATTTGGCAGGTAGGTCACTGTTCCTTTTCACAGCATTAATGAACTAATTCCGTTTTTCCCCTTGTAATTAAAAGTGCAAGTTACAGAGATCACGTTTATAAATTGGATTGGTGCACAATAAAATTTACTCTTTATTAAATAAAATATAACATCATTTCCCATGCCAAAAAGGATTTATTTTATTCACATTTCTCCACCAGCAAAAACACGACAAGAAAAAAATTCCCTTCAACCCCACACTTTTCTATCAGTAATAAAAATGGGTAAAATAACATTACCAGTGAACTCCTGAACACCCACAAGTCTCCCTTGGGCACACCAAGCTCAACTACAAATGTGAAAGCAATTGAAAGTTTCACATTATCAGTGTTTTAGGCTCTAATCAAGGTCTCTCATGATCAGGTCAAAAAGCAAGACTTGAAAGTATCCTTCTTTGTTAGCTAAGGAGGATGCAGTGCAGCTGGCCCATTAGCTTTTGCTGCTTGCTTTAAGAGAGACTGGAGGAACATCAAGACTTGCTCACTCAACCAACACAAGTCAAACTTACTGGCATGGCTGATGTGGGGGCTGCTGCACTCCCAAAAGCTTGTCTTAATTATTAACTTGCCCTCTCGAATTGCTGTGCTTAAAAGCAAACTTTTCCTGTCTTTAAATGCCATTGTCCAGTGAATTTACGTAATGGCACCTGATTCAGGCAGAGGCCAGATCTTGCTGGCTAGAGATACACAAGATAAGATGTGAAAATTAACTGAAATGGGAGGAAGAGGAAGAAGTGGGGGGTTTTTGTACAGGAATAGGGCTGGACAGATACTACAAACAATTGTCTGAAAACATTAATATTTCTAATGAATGCACTACAGTCAGGCTGAAGACTATTTTTTGTTCCGATATTAAGCCCAAGTAGTGAATTTAGTTGTCTAAAAGACTTCTAGAAATTGCGCTTCATAGTCAAGTCCACAGGTATACATCATATCAACACCTCACCCCACCAATTTAAAATCCTCTCATGTATGTGCTGACACTGAACATACCTGTATTTGTCCAGTCAGAGGTTGAATAAAAAACAACTAGTCTTTTTTAAGATGTATATGATTGAGCTGCAAAGCAAAAAAAAATTATTATTAATACATTAAATATGTTTCAGGAATGAGCAATAACATTACGTCTACCTGTGAGTTCTTGCGCATGTGACAAAAAGGCAGAATCCTTGTTTTCTTACTGAATCCCTTGCCTTTCTCTAGTGCTCAGGGTAGCTATCCCAGTGCTTGGACAGGGGATGCAGCATGAAGGAGAATTGTAAGGATGGCAGAGAAACAAGGAGGAAAACCAAAGGGATGGGAGAAGGTCAGGAGGTGCTGGAGACAGTTAGAAACTCGGGTACTAGTGCTGGCCTGGAAAAAATAAGTATCCCAGTTACCAGAATTACAGCTGCCTGAGCACAAATGTGGCTGACAGCCCTCAGCCCTTTCTGTTCTACTGTGTGCATCTGAAGCCCAGCTGTTACAGAACATTGGTTTTCTCTCTGCAGATTGCATTTTTTTCCTCCCACAAAGAAACAGCCAAATACTTAAACATATAAAACAACCTTAGGACTGGTTCTCTGTGCATCTGTGAGACAGATGAATTCAACAAGACTCTGAATAAAAATACAGCAACGGGTATTTCTAATTCCATTTCTCAGTGGAAAGCTTCTAGTAACAGCTAATAACTAAGCCATACTAATCAACCCAGTGACAAAACCTCTAAAGTATGTAATATAACATAGTTTCAAATTTTTTTTAATGGAACCTACATGTTGCAATCTCCTACTCTACAGTTGTAAAACTTTATAGTCTTCTCTTTTGTCTACTGAGATTTCAGGTGTTTAACCACTGACTTCCACCCAAACAAAGTCTGAAGCAACAATAATGCTCTCCATGTGCTGCATTAAACGAGCATTTCAGCTTGGCTGGCAGTGACAGCTTTTACATAGGCCAGCATAGCAGCTCAACTTCTGCCCTCAGCCGGAGTAACTTCACTGTAACGTTCACAGTTGTCAGTGGAATTACTTCTGATGTGCTTCAGCGCGACTGAGGAAAGAGTTTGGCCCAGTTTGTATACATTTATGGAGAGAAACCTAGAGGACAGTGTCTGTTCTTGTTTAAAATATAGCAGGAATTAGAGTGTTCGTGAAGAAAAGCATGCAAGGCGTGATCGCAGCCAGCAGCAATGTTGCTATGGCACACCGTCCTCAGGCTCTTCTTAAAATGCCTGGAAGTTTGGTACCTTGCCCACTGCCTGTGGGACCAAGGCATGTTAAAGTATTTATGTTAAATGACTTTTCAATTCAACTTCGACCCAGAGGCACCTCTGGAGAGACAGCGGTGGTGGAGAAGGAGGGACAGCATATGGGAATCAGAAACAATTAAAGCCGTTTCGTGCTCTCCTAGCACACCCTGCCCGTGTATTGCCTTGCATTATGCTGAAGCCTGGAAAGTTTGGTAATAAAAACACAGCAGTTCAATTAAATAAACTCTCCAGGCATAGGAATATAACAAAACTAGGGAGTCACCTAAACTCATTACCAGTCCTGACTGGCCATAGCTTTGCTGCAATGATAAAGAGTCATTACAAATAGGTATAATTTATTTTCTGTGTCTTACCTTGTAAGAATGGTCAAGGGACCCTTCTAGCAAGCACAGTCCCATTGGCCACAGGGAAATCTTCACTTGCTTAAGTTCTCCTCTTCTCCTACACTCTGGATTTCCTTTGGGTAGTAATAGAGAGCAGCCACAGCACTCACAGTGCCATTATGTGTTATTGCAGCCCCTGATAGCACAGCCCCAGTTAAAGGTCTAACAGTACTTCCAGTAAAACAACTTGTTTAAGGGGTTTGGAACCCAATCATATAAATTTGTTTGAGGCTGAAACTTTGCACTCTGGCACTAGAGAATGGCAAAAAATAATAACTAAAAATACAGTTTGATAGTTTCAGAGAAACAACGCAGAGAGAAGGAAATCAGAGAAAAGCTGGAACTGCACAATTTGGATTCAGTTCTACAAAGCTCAGATTTTTGTTTTCTTCATTCAGTCCTTGATAGGAAAGACTTAAACTCTAAAAAAGAGCTGCCTTAAAACTCAAGGAATTTGTGTCTTGAACTCTTTGTTTAGATTTTACCGCCACCCTCCCAAGTTTACAAGTTCCCCCTATTTCCTGGACTTATGACACTAAAATTAAAGGAAAGCTTGTCCTTTTCCACCAAAAGTCTCTGGGTATTTTGGGTAGGAAAAGCCAGTGTCCTCCTTCCACCACATCACATTCACATGCTCTACCTCCAAGTATCAGTTCTTACTGTTCACTAAACACCAGCTATATGCAAAACAAGGGCATCCTATCTTGAAAGAAACAGCTTAAAACTCTTCCATATGGACACACATACTCCAAAGTGGCTTTTCAGTCTGTTAGCCCCCACTGACTTCTTTGACACCAGCGAAGATCAGCCAAGGCCTACAGCACCACAGACCTAGGCAACCCCACCCAATTTCTTACCCACCCACATGACTAGGCTAATCTTAGACAACCACAAAATCCACCCACAACTTTTCCCTCCAAAATAGTTCCTCCTGACACTAGGCCACTCCTCAGGTGTCACCACTCTCATTTAATTTCTGAGTTGGGGCCAGGTGGAGTCACTGAGCCTAGTGACAAAACAGAAATGCCTGCTCCAAAGCAGTAAGGCAGAAACCTGTTTACCCCAAATATCAACAAGTGAGTCTCAGTGTTGCTAGTTCTGTGCTTGCAAACAGCCTCTGCTGTGTTGAGCTCACCCGAGGGATGCACATGAAGGGAGAAGGGACAGTGCACAAGGCACTTGCTGAGAAAATATGTCTCTCTTGCTCCCGGCAGCCTGGACCCGGAGAGGCAGCTGCCCAGTGGGCATACAGGGTCAGTACAGGCAGAGTACAGTGCTAATAGAGCACGTTTGTATGGTATAAACAAATTGTAAAATCAGGTTTCAGGGGGTTATTGGTGCAAACTGCCAGGTACCCAGTTAATTTGATTTAGAGGTAGTTTATTTCAGCCTAATGGGAGCATAATCCCAATCCAGAGAAAAAAGCCAAGTTGGAGTGTAACAGTAATACAAAAGGAGATTTAAAATACACACTTGGCTTTTCCTTGGAGGGTAATCACTTACAGTCTAGTACTAAGAAAAATTAGAAAACACTGATGGAAGGGAAAATAAAACCAAAAAGTCAGCGCACATCACTGATTTCTGTTGTTTCCAGATCTTCTGATCCCAATTAGTCTGCCTGCAAATCTACAGAGAGCTCTTACGATTTTATTGGTTGGAGCCATCCTCACAACTGGCTCACTGTACCCCCATAAAAGCACATTATGGTCTTGGTACAGTGCAGGTAATTAGCAGCAGGATCCCTGCAGACAGCCTTGAAGTTGCTTCTGCCAGCTCAGAGTTTCTTACAGAATTTCCTATCCCAAGACCTTCCAATTCTCCTCAAATCAACAGTCAAACTGCATCTTTTGCAGAGGAATAAAGATTTGGGCTAAACAGGTTTCATTGTGCTCCCAAGTACATCAGATGATCCCACACCTTTTCATCCATCTTCTTGTACCATGCAGGCACAGGCAGAACCTGAAGCCAAACCCAGCCCTGCCCGAGGAGTCATGCAAGGAACACTGAGCTACTTCACCACACCAGGTGCTGGAGCTCGGTGGCTGTTTGTGCCTTCCACCAAGACTGGCAAAAACCCTCTTTTGTTTTCTTCCCAGGGCAGTTTTCCACCAGGTTCATTCATCCAAGCACTGGGCCAGGCTAGAGCAGAGTGGAGAGGTGACAGAGGTGACCAGGAGGTGGTCAGGGAGGACCTTGCGTCTGAGGCCACACTGTAACTCAGCATCCCAGGGAGGAGCTCATCAAGAGGCACCATGGAAGGCAAACTTCGTGCTTAAGTGCAGTAGATATTAAAAAGACTTTAAATTCAAAAGTAAGGAAATTAAAATCTTGAGACTCAGCATGGAAGCTATTTAAGAAACTTGAATGTAATCCTGGAGAGCACAAAAAAGAGGTGTGCATGGAGGGAAAGAGGCAGGAAAGTATGGGGGAAAGCAATAAAATGGTTAAACAGCAAAATATTGTTGAAGCCAAACAGGTGACTTTCAAAAAATGAAAACCCAGCCTGACTGAAGCCAATAGAAAGGGAATATGAACTAGAACAAATAAAATGCAGGGCATGAAAGTTAGGAAGGCTGAAAGTGATTATGAACAGCCAATAATGAAAGACATAAAAATAAATAACTAGAAATTCTTTTAGCAAATCAGCTGGTTTACTGGGGATTAGAAGCAGCATTTCACAGTAAGGAGACAGCAGAGGAGCTGCGTGATTTCTTTGCATCAGGGAGAATTTAACAGACACCTACTGCAGCTGTAGCTTGTGCCCATTGTTAAGCTGAGAAGCTGTCAAAAGAGTGGTTAATGAAACAGTCCGAAACACTAAACCACACGGGTGCAGGCAGAGAGACACGTTGCTTATAAAACCGTGCTCTGGCACAAAAGGCTAGGCTTTTCCCCTGTGGTTGTTAGTGTTGCCATAGCAAGTATGAGCATGTTTATTGGTGTGAACTGGGAAGGTTTGAGTGATAACACAGGGCAAGATGATTCATATTAGCACTCTCTCAATAGCACTTCTGTCCAGGAGAGAATAATTGCCATCCAGTATTGTTTTGGTGGTCCAGAAGGACACACGTCTCCTTCTAAGAGTAAATCACGGGGTCCTTCAATGGGCAATCCACTGCCCACTAAAAACATACTTAGAAAGTGTCCAGAATGCCACTGTACATAGTGTGTCTTAGTATCACTCACCTTACTTCTCCCCTACTTCAGACAACAAATAAATACCTGATCTCAACATCCAGTCTGGAAAAGCACCTGGTTATAAGACATCTAAAATTTTGGCTTTCTCTATTTCTCTGCACATATTGGCAACATTGGTTTATTGGTAAATTAATATGGATGTGAGCTCAGCCACTGCATTTATTATACTGTGTAAGGCTTAATGTGTCTTCTGTATCCCCTAGATGGGCTAGAAATAAAGCTATCACTTATCAGCAATATTAAAAAAGCAATATGAATTCATAGATAAATGAAATCCTACCAGACATAAGCAGACAGGCATGCTCCATATCCATTGTCACTCTAATTTTAAATAAGGTGAAATGAAGAAAAGGTGAAACAGACACAGAACATTTGGTCAGCATATTTGAAGAAAATAAGGGTTTCTGCATAATAACTTAAGGTCCTCATATTTGCAGCATTTGGATTGAGTTGTGGTGGCCACAAGGTGTGATTCAATTTGTTTTTAAATTCCATTTTGCCACACTGTAAATGCAGCCACTGCTACAGGTCTCTGTAAAAATCAAAAGGTGGGGTGAGTAGGCAGACATGTGGGTAAAATATTCCTCTGGGTTCTATAAATGCAGAGACTGGATCCAAAAAGCACTAAACAAGAAAACCATCAAAAAATAAGGGGGGGTGGGGGGGGGTGGTGGTGGTGAGGAGAGAGAAAAATCTGCCCATTAAAACTACATAAATATTTAAGAGTAGGCAGCTTGTAACTTCTATTTAGTTTCACTGAAATTGAAGGTCCAAAAATCTCTGTTGGTGGAGAGCAAGTCAGACCCACACACATTCAGCTCTGAAAAGCAGCTGAAGAGGGTTCAGCTGTGGACCAACAGCTTCCTTCCTTGCTACGTTTTTAATAACTTCATCTATTCAGGTGTTTCAATCTTTTGATTGAAGGCAGAATCATCAATCAGATTGGGCCAGGCAGAAGAGGATCCATGAGAAAGGTGCCATGAGTCGCAGTAACTGTGACTTTCTTTAAGGTTGTGGCTCAAATCAGAGCGGACAGGAGAGGACTATGTAGGGTTTTCCCATTTGGATCATTTGTCTGAGAAGAAGAGTTTAAAGAGAAATACATTCCTCAGGGCTTGGAACTAACCCAGACACTAAAGGATTTTACCTTACATAGAAGATGATGACAACATTCTATTTAGCGGGATGATTTTTTTTAGTGGTCTAGGTCTCGACATATTCTGTGAACTTGTCTGTTAGCTTAAAGCACCACTTAGTAACTCAAAGCCTTGTTTTAAACAGAAGGCACTGCCAGGAAGAAGCCGCCCAGTTTTTGAAGCATCAGTGTTAATGAGAACTTAGTTTTCCTGTTTTCTGTCTGTGATGTGCATTCATTAGCTCACACAGAATAAGTCAAATGTTTGGCATCACTTAGAAGTTGATTGTATCTTGAAATAAGGGGAGAGCAGAATTTAGTCACATATCTGTCAAAGATAGCCCTATACTGACACTGTATACCTTGTATAGCCCTATACTGTGTTTTCAATGCTGTTATTGTGCAAGAGGAAAAAACGTCCATCCAGGAAGAGGAACAGATGCTTCAGAGAAACAATCCACTGTGAAAATACAAAATCTAATCACAGAAGCACATTCTGATGCAGTGTACATGCTTTATGGGCAGGGCACATCAGATAGGCTGTAAATCCAGTACTCAGGCTGTAAATAGCCTCAAATTGGTCTCTCTGGGGAATCAAACTACAGAACCAGGTATGAGGCTGAAGGTGACAAAAGTCCTCACCGTTACTGCTATCCTGTGTAGAGTACAGCTCAGCAGCAAATCTCATAGTCTGCACTCTGAAGTCATTCATAAACAGTATGAGAAAAATAGGTTTTTCTTGGGCTAATAGCCCATTCTGAAGTTGTTTTAGCTCCCTGATTTCACATGAGACTTCAGAATCAAATGAAAACAACGAAAGGAAGCTTACTTATTGTGCAGCCTTTGAGCTCAGAATAAATCTAGTTCTTTAATCTGAGACAGAGCATTTGTACAATACATACACGGAAACTAGAAAACTCTTGCTACTTCTGAAACACCTATGCATCAAAGACTGAAGTCAGCTCATACTGGCTTTTGAAGGAGTTATAAATATCATGAGAAGGTATTCATGGAAGACCAATCCTTCTGACTTGCATGATAGTTGGACAAAATTACCGCCATGGAAGAGAGGGCCAAAAGGGTGATGGAGAATTCATTACTTAATCGATAGGTCATGCCAAATTATAGTGCCCTGTCATTGCAATTCTCGCTTTAAGACATACAAAACTCATTTTTCTGGTACATCTAACTCCATGCTGCTGTTTCCAAGCTTGGCATTCTCAGCAGAAATTGCTGCTACTCAGGATAGACTGAGGGGAAAAATAACTGCCTTACATAGAGACTTCATGAAAAATGTTAAATATGAATCCTGCTGATTTGTTGACCAATGCTATGTTTTCATCAGCTAATCTAATTGTGCAAAGCCTTCTGTATTAGAATCAGCCAAATCACAACAATCGCATTTCAAATGCACACGATGTGTTTATAACTCTCGTGAGACACTCTGTCCACTCCATTAAAAATAACAACCTTTGTAGTTATGCATGCTAAAGTATCGGTAATCAAATCTCATGCTTCATGGTGTAAGATGATCACTAGAAGTGTCAGGAAGAAATTATTCCCCTAAGAGATGGCACAGCAAGATATGTTTGTTGCCTTTGAATCATCACATGTTGTCAGTAACAGCATACTAGTGTGTTAGATCATCGATCCAACAATTTGTTATAGCAAATTCTATCATCTGACGTTCAGCAAATCAGTCACTTCAAGATGAGCAAAATATAAATCTGCTTTCACCACAAAGTAACCAGCACTAAATTTTGAGATGGTGAGGAATGTAGGCCTGTCTCAAGTGCAAGTTTTGAAGAAAGGAATTTACTTCTAGAACTAGCTAAATCAAAACTCCAGATCTAAAAATCTCATCAAGAGTTTGGGCATCAAGATTTGGCTCTGAAATTTGTTTCTTGGGGCCGTTCGATCTCTCTCCGTATACTCTTAATTTTTCTGTAACACTTTAAGGCTGCTCAAGTTAAGCAGAAAACATGCAAGGGCAACTGTGTTGGAGCAATCTGTATGGTTGAATTCATTTCCCTTTGTCCCCTGCTTTCATGATGATTTCTAGGGAAATTAAATGTAGCAGAACTGCCACTCCCCAAACAGACTAACGCCATATAACAGCTGGAATTAGGCAGGGGGAGAATTGCTGATCCAGTGGCATATTTCACACCTCACATTAGCCTTGTTTGCCACTGATGGGCTTTTGGTAACTACAGGAGTTGATAGATAATCTGTAGTTGATGGGATCGTTCCCAATAGATGAAGATAGCAATAACA
The DNA here is from genome assembly GCF_965140245.1 of Athene noctua. NCBI lineage: Eukaryota > Metazoa > Chordata > Aves > Strigiformes > Strigidae > Athene > Athene noctua. The sequence goes on along the minus strand of NC_134043.1, from coordinate 25,808,782 downwards.
AAGATGCATGATTTTTGTTCGTGTAATACGGATGTTAGTTTCTGGTGCCATCTGTGCAGTAATCCTACTGGAAGTCTGGTATTTTAAATTCCTCAAAGAGTATTTCTCAGAGAAGAGAATCAGAGCATTTGCTTTTTGGTAGATCCATGCCAGCATTCTAGAAATTGCCTTTGCAAAACTGTCAGATTTCTTAAAATTAAAATAGATTGTTAATTCCTGGAAGTGTCTTCAGAAGCAGCACTTGATTATCACCCTGGCATTTCTTTCTCACACTGGCTGCTATTCAAAATCACCTTGGCACCAGAGTTCTGGCCCGGCTGCAGTTTCACATCACCTGGCATCAGTAGCCTGGAAACAGTCCTTTGAGATAAATGACCACCATGCCAAATAGCAGCATAAAACTGGACAATGAAATGTTTTCCTTTAAAGACATAACTCTGATGCTGTGAAGCTTTGCTGTCCTCTCCTGCTGGCTCCCCAGAAGCTGTCCGAGCACCGTCTACTCACAACAGGCACCCTTGCAGAGCCTGAAAGCTCCCTGACCTCCAGAGAAAGATGCTCAATCATCTGTGCAGTTGCACAGCCCCATGCAACCATTCCTCTCCCACAGACTCACACGAGGTGGAAAGGACCTGTGGCTTCGTTTTCAGAAGACCCATGAAAAGGCTTCCAGCCTGGCACTTTGCTCCCAGGTCACTGCCAGCAGGCACCCCGCTGCCCAAACGTCACATCCACACCGAGCACTTGGCTCCCATCACCCGCCTGGGCCCCTGCACCAGGGGAAAGTCCTCTTAGTGTTTCTAGTTGCCAGCTGTATGTGGGTTGTGGGCAAGAAGTTGCCTGCTAATGTCCATTAAGCAACTGCATCTTGTCTGCAGTTTTACATTCTTTGGTGCAACTAAGAAAACAAAAATCACAGGTTTGGTATCACAAAAAAATGAGCAGACATAACCCAGGAAGAATACAAAAAACTCAGATGCAAGAGGGTTTGTCTCTGCTGAAATACTAATATTCTCATAGCAGCATTACACTGCTCTAGCTGAAAATTCAGCTTTGCCTGTCCCTGCCAGCACTGAGGCTGGAGCCCAGTCTGCGGCCACGCACACCCACCCGTGCTGGCGTATGGTTCTTAGAGCTGCTGTTGGCTACCAGGGCTAGTGTCTGGTGAAGCTTATCGGTGCTGTAGAGAGCTGCAAAACCTTTCTGTCAGCCCACCCACACTGGCCAGAGCTGGCAATTACATTGTTTATACAAAATACCTTTTGATTAATGGTTAGAGAAATAAAAATCGTAGCATATGTTGCTCTCCATATAAAATCGTAAGTCTGTCAGGCTTATGGTGCATCTGGCTGGGAAGGGGAGACAAGGATTTATTCCTTCTGTTATACCTTGTACCCCCCACGTTTAAGTCTGAGCAACCGCCATCATTTTACCTATTACACTCTCAGCCAATTCAGAGAAGACATCTGAGTGTGGTCTCTGCAGCAAGCCCTGCCAGGGTGTCAGAAAGCATGAAGAAGAAGGTGGGATGTGTTCATGCTGACAGACTGAGGTCTTCAGTAGAGCTGGGCCCTGGCCCAGGCATGGCTGGGACACCAGCTGGCAGCAGCCGATGAGGATCCCAGGCAAGGCATTGGTTTCTCTTGCTCTTAGGGGAACTGAGGAAAGGGTTTCCTTGCTGAAGGACATTTATGAAAGTCCTGCTTTATACATGGGATCCTGAGCAGCCGGTGCACATGTTGAAAGGTGGTGTTGTCATCGCTGGCTTCATGCAGGTCTGTCACGCCAGTTGTACTCGCAGCCAAAATCACAGACCTAGACCTGGTGTTTGCACACACTGACCTGTCAGTTATGTCTGTCTGGAGAATGCAGACACCAGCTCTCACCTCACCATGCCCTCAGAGAAAGCTCTCTGTGGTGCCACTATTGCTGAACCCAGGCCCATGAAGGGGGACCTGGCTCTGCCCACTCACTCAAAGTCTTGGTCATCTTCTTCTCAAGTCCCATTTGAAGAGGTCATAAGTTAATAGTTCTAAGAGTACATCCAAATTCACATTTTCTAATTGCATCCCGTTACTTGTGAGGTGTGAACAGCAGTGCTGGATGTGTGACAGCAGAACAAACTGGGACTCGTCCTAGGACCTGGTGGAAAGGGTGAAGTCCCAGGTCTCGGACCACTTATGTAAACTTAGCAAAATGGTTTTGTGCACTCCCTTCATTCAAGAGAGGAGAGAAGAAACACTCCCAGGGAGGCACGGCCATGTCCCACACCAACCCTAACAAACAGACCAGCTCTAGGAAGAAATAGGACCAGCTGCATGGGAGACTGTCAGATCTGGGGAGAGATGACCGCAGGTCTTCTTTTCCCCAGGTAAGACAGCTAAGACAAAAGGGGAGGGTTCAGTGCAGGGAAGAGTGCAGGACCCAAGGAGAGAAAGGTCAGTGCTTCATCGTTATTGACACTTTTTTTCAGGCACATCTTTTCTGAAAGTCTTTTTGCTGTGGATAGACTGTAATAATTTTTGTGGCATCCTCACAAAGATCTTTCTCCCTGAAAAGGGACTTGCCTGCCCAAAAACTTCTGGGTTTTCCCCCCTCGAATAAATCAAGGGGATCTAATAAAAGCTATTACCGCTCTCTTCAAATTTTATCTCAGTTATAAATAATACATCGGGCCAGATTCTCAGCTGGCATAAATTTTGGGTCACTGAATCAAAGCCCAGTGCACTTGCACCAATCTGGCCTATTGTCTGTAATGAAGATTAATAGAGGGACAGGACTCTAAACCAGGTATCTGTAGCCAAACCACAATTTCAGGCACTTCCTTGCCAGTTCCTTGTGCCTGAGGCCATAGATCACAGAAAGTTACAATACAGATCAGAACAAAGTACGAATATACGGACAGCCCAAGCATCTTAATTTTTGAGCAAAGCCTTATAATGAACAGAAACAGAAGCAGCCTGAGAAGGAACAAAGAAACAGTAAAATCTACTGGCGTTAACAAATTCAAATACACAGCAAAGTTAGAACCAGAACGATTCTGCCCATTCCCTGGTGAAACACAACATTTATCAGCAAACTACTGGCAGCACTGCTTCAGGACTCCACATGGCCATATTTCTGCATGGCAGAAAGCCTGCTAAACTTCTCAGCCTGGCAGAACAGAAACAAAAGACAGTGAAAGCGATGGGACAGAGGTAAAACCAAACAGCAAACGAACACATATTCAAGCTGTAGCATAGGAAGAATGAAATAAAGGCCCAAAGCAAACCCTAACGTGCTCCAGAATGCATGATTGCTCTGCCAGGGACCATTAACACCTCATAACTGTTACCCAGCACCCACAGAAAGAATTATATTTTCATATAAAGCAACAAAAAAGCCAAGCTAAGCTCAAGAAACCACCAAAAGGTAAATCAGAGTAGCTAATAGAAGTCAGACTTAATTATTTTTTTAAAAAGGGATGTAACATGAAGCGAGGAAGGCATCCTGAAGCTTTGGAAGGGTCAGTCTGGAAAAACTGATGGATAGTCCTTGTTTCAGAGCCTATGTATTAGCATAGCTGTTTGACTTGGACCTGTGTTTCTGTATGGGAAGAGCAACTTCCCAGGAGAGGAAGTCTCTTTGGGAGCCTCCTGCCTTGTTGGCAATGGGACTACAGTATGGGGAGAGACCAGAGGAACAAACCTAGAAGCAACTACGGTGAAACTGAAGAACTCATCAGTAGAGGTGACATCCTGGGACAGGGAGAGGAAGGCAACCCAATGGGCTAGTTCTTCTTTTCAACTGAAGATTCCCAGGTGTTTTCTAAGAGAGTGATCCTTTCTGATGTTGCATTTCATGGCTGCACCTCTAATTCTTGCCTAGGCCAGCAGTGATTAAGAGATGGCCCTGAACTGCAGTGTTTGTACGGAGACTTTGAATATCTTAGTTTGGGATCTTTGGAGCAGATCCTTTGGCTCAATCCATGAGGGAGATAAAGATAACTGTCAAAAGGGAAGCCAGTGAATTCATGTTTGTAGCAAACGGCACTGTGCAGGCTGAATTCACATCAGAGTTTGTCACAGACAGTTCATTACTCACAGCTGGGCTAGGGGCCCACCAAAATTTGAGGAGTTGCTGGCTTTTAGTAAGACCATTAAAAATGAACAGCAGTAATAAATACTCCTATTGTTATGCCTCCAGAAAGCCCAAAGGTTAAATGAACTGGGAATCTTCTTCCTTCTCTGACCAAGGTTTCTCCAGGTCATGATGGACACTGTAAAAGAACTGATGGAAGAAGCTTGCCAACCCCAGCTTGTACTTTGTGAGGGTACACTGACCTAAGTAGTGGTCAGGTTGCTCAGTTTTTCCTATGAGGTGTTATAACTGCTGTATAGTATGCAAGCAATGGGAAAATGAAGACAAAGACTTTAAAAGGCATTTACTCAAATAAGTAAATAAATAAATAAACAAATAAATAAATAAATAAATAAAAGCAGCAGCTTGCTAATTGTGATTAAAACTTTTGTGTTAATCTTAAACACCATAAATTCAGACTGATCTTTGGCTGCTGTGTGGTGGCAATAGCAAATGTTTTTTAAGAACAGAGGAGAAGTCCAGCAACTCTAAGTAAATATTCCATTATCCATTTTTTTCCCAACATCTTTCTTCTTGCAAACCTGCACCACCTGGCTTTAAAGGGAGAGTTAATTTTTTTTGCAGTCATAAGGTGATTTTTGATCTAGAGTTAAATGAAGATTTACTGTATTTTCAGACTGCTTTTGGCCAGTGCTGGAGAAGACAGGGAAGACAGAGACTCCCTTGCCCAGAACGTCTTTCCAGCATGGCTGGTAGGAGAGAGGGGTGGCTTTATCACCGAGTGCTTAGCTCTAGTGCTTGAAAATGGGGTTGCTCACTCTGCCAGTGCATGTGTAGACAGCTTTTACTGTAGCTCCAAGTGATAAAAAGTCTGGAGTCTTTCTTAAAGTGGCTCAGGAAGGAAACAGATCAAACCGCAAAGTCATGTAGCACTCGCTGTAATGGTCATGCCTGGAAAAGGGGCCAGAAACATCCACTTTAGTCCAGGGTGGCCAATTAGAAAACAATTATACATGCAAGTGAAGGAAGGGAGGGAACAAGAGGCTCATATGCCACCCTGAACGCCCATTGTATTGATTTATAGGCCTGACCCAGAGCCCACCAGGCAGGCCTCTGCTCCAGTCACTGCTTACTTCATTGATTTGACACGTGCCAATGTATCTTGTTGCACTTCTGGTTTACATCTTTTTTGTTTGGTCGCATTTTTGTCTTTGTTTGTTTTGGAGTTTGGGTGTTTTTAAGGGAAGGAAAGAGGTAAAAATGTAGAGCTAAGATCATAAGCATTACCAGTCTTCACAATGGATTTGTATCATCTAACAGAGATCACACCTTTTATTCTTGCTGAGCTCTGGTCTGCACTCTTCCCTGAAAGCAGTCATTTTGCATAACAGTTAACCTTGATCACACTCATGGCTGTTCAGATATTTTCAAATAAAAGCCAACTACAGAGCTCCCATGGGCAGGAATAGGTTAGACGATTTTTGCACATTGTTTTACAAGCTAGTTTGCAGGTCTGAATTAAAATAAACAAGTTGGGGGAAAAAAAAGGAAATACTATCCTTCTCAGAAGTGTGTTGACTCATGAAAAATTAATCCCAGATATAAATCAGATACAGGCGTCCTTCCCAGCCAGAACTAAGATCCAGAGAAGACCTGGAGAGCTGAGATATGCTTGCTCCTGAGTACACTGCTAAGAGAAGCCTAGTTCATTCAAAGTTCAAGTTCACCTCCAGGTCAGTATGTCATGTGTTTCTCAGTGGTGTTAAGATGACCACTCTCTTATCCTGAATCCCAGCCCCTCCCGAGGCAGCTGTCCACTTGTTCATGATGCCCAGACCACATTCTTTCCCCTTTTTGATTTATAATTTTTTTATATTTGTACATCATGTATTCACTTCTGTGGGAGACCAAGTTCAAGAAAAGAAGTAAACATTTTTAAGCAGTCTCTTAATGCACCATCAGTTCATCATCCAGGGGAAAAAGAGGAAAGCCACTGCTACACGACTGCAGGACTCTGCAAGTCCTCAGCAATGATGTGGCAAAGTGCCAGGGGTGCTTTCTCAGAGCCACTGAGAACTGTTGCCGTATGGAAATTCATTTGGTGTAGTCTATGGAAGAAATGCTAATAGTGCTGATACACCGTGAGGCAAGATATGTGCTTGTATGGTAGTCAGTACCACAAATGTGTTGAATTGGTCATTTTTAGATATCTCCATCTTTCTTGTGAACTGTTCCATCCTCAAAACAAAACTTCCCCTCCTTGCAACCATCTACCAAATGCTCCATTTTATTCTCACATGTGTATGTTTGCACACATGCCGAACTCTGCCCTGAGTAACCACCCTGAGCCCTCCCCAACCCTAACACTTCATTCACTGGGGCTGGGTTGGCAGCTGCTATAGATAAAACTTGGGTGTTTTCATCATGGAGATATCCATGAGGTAAATTTTTATTTCAAAGTTTCCTAATGTTAGAGCTACCAATCTGGCTTTTTTAGCAGAGGATGCAAATCACAGCAGAAGTGCAGCTCTGTGCCAAAAGTAATTCCTGTCTAAGAAACACATATACAACTAAAACTGGTTGTTTCTGGCATGCAGCATGGACTTTGTGAATACTGTGCCAGGTAGAGGATTTGCTCATGTCCCCCAATTGTCCTAGGTATTTATACTTCCTGGGCAAACACTTAAACCACTTGAACACTTAAATGTACCTGTACTCACCATAGAATTTGGCTCCATTCAGCTGGGTTCACATGCTTACTTTGCAAGTGTCCCATCTTTTTGGTGAACAAAATCATACTCTAACAGCCACTGATATATCAGATATATCTTAAAAAACATAACTGCGCAGACATAAATAGCCTACTTCCAAGCTTAGTTACATTCCTAAACTGGATATTCTGAACCCAATATATACTTGTACCATTTTTCTTCAACTATCTCAAGGGGCTTGCCAAATCTATAGAAAAACTTGCTTGGTCTTAGAAGAGAAACGAATACGTGTTGAATCATACATTAACACATTTAAATCGGATTTGGCAAGCTTATATTTGGGATATTTGTGTTTCCTGCTTTGTTTTTTTCATATGTAAAGTGATTGGTATGAATATTGGCATCTGTTTTCGCTTTTAATCTGTTTAAAACTTTATTGGCACAGTTGTATGAGGTAAGTAAATACTTTTTTCATGAGCCTATAAAACATCATAAGTTTATTTTTCCATCATGTCAAGTTGGATAAGTATCTCACAGTGCCTGTACATCTTCATGAGGATTTTATTATTTATTTTGATTTAGACTAAACTAAAACGAAGACCTGTCCCAACTGGGCTTCTCTGACAGTCTTGAAAATACGCAGTAATAAAATTGAATTAACAGGCTCCCTCAGTGATTTCCAGATGGCAACACGCTGGTAACAGCAGGAAAACCACAAGATCTTTAGCCCCCTCTGTTCTGCCCTGGCATTGAAGCAGACACATCCCTTTGCATCTCTCCCATCCCAAGTGAAAGGACCAGAGGGCAATGGCAATGGGGCAGGTAAGAGTGGGATCCTTTTGTCAGAATAATAACCTTGCCCATTCCCAAATGTCAGAGGGGAACATCAGCTTTGCAGGTAAGTGCTTGACTGCCATTTTGGAGAAAAAATAGCTCCAGGATAGATAATTTAGCATTTTATCACATAGAGACATTAACTATGTCTAGTAAAGTAGAGAATGAATTAGCAACACAATGATTACGTTACTGAAGCTAATCTGTATGTAATAATTCTCCATGTAGACTACCTTGATGTGAATTAAGACCACCAATCAATATGTAGTTTACCCCAGATTTGAGGAGGGACGGGTCTACACTGGGACCATCAGGAAGCACAAGCACATGTTTGCTGTAGGTTCATTTTCCAGTTGATGAATCTTGAGTGCTCCAGAGCGGACAGTTCTGACTCAGGACACTTGATTACAAATCTCATCTTTTATCCAACTGAAATAACTTAAACCATTTCCCTTCAGCTTTATAAACTGGGCAAAACAGATAATTTTTTTTCTGTAAATTTATCAAACGCCAGGAGAACCAACAATAGGAGAAAATATTGTCCTGTGTGAAAGCATCTGCACAGCTTTGCCAGTGTAGACCCAGTTAATGGCCGTAACACTCAAAAAAGAAAGCCACCACTAGAAGCACAGAAATTGTTTCTGCTGATGTAACCTGCACAAGAAACTCAGAAGATTGCAGTATTGTATCCACACTGAGCAAACCTATCCTAATACCTTAAAATATACTGCCTCTACATTTTTGCTAACCAACACTTCACAGAAATAGGGCAATTTTCAGTTCCAAATAGGTGAAAACTTGGTATTTGTGCTTGAAAGCAACTATAGTACCTATAAAAGAGGTGACTAACCTTGCCAGACACCTGCAGGTGGCACCACTATAGATGCAGAGCAGCATTTTTAACTGATTGTGAGATATGGGCTTGATCCATTATAATTAGTGTGTCTTCAAAACAATGGTAATTGAAGGGGCTTGGTAGCTGCAGGATTGAGAGCACAGTTCTGCAAATAAATGGGATGCAGAGACAGAATGAGCAAACTATGCAAGCAGAGCCAAATACTTTTTCTAAAGTAATTTTTCTCTTCCACTCAGGTGATTCTTCCTTTTATATCCATGGCAAACACAACATCCCTTTTGGGTACGAGATGCACCTCACCACTTACATGCCTGCTCCTCCCTGTCCTCCAGCCTTCCTCACAGAGCACACTGGAAAATGCTCTTTTACAGGAATACAGTTTCTTCCATGAAAAGGTAACTCATTCAGAAGAATCCAGAAAGGAAATTAGGGTTCTCCCTCCTACCCCAGCAGATGCCAAAGCAAGAAGGAAAACTCTGTTTTACTTTCAGTGAAGTCAAGCAATACGCATTGATGATCTCAACAGGTAATGCAACTCAATAGAATCCAAATGTTTCAGCTCTGCTACCATTGCTGTTGAAGTGCAGAGAAATGATGCTCTGGATGCTGAGCTTCACTAGTTAAATTGTTTAACAGACCCGATGCCATGCCCTCAGACAGCATCCTTGCCCATGCAGTTGTCCCTTCTCCCTCTTGCTCCTGTGCCACATGCAGAGCACTTGGAGGGGCCGGGTCTCTGCCGAGCTGCAGGAGAGCAGTGGGGGCTCTGCAGGGCAGGCAGCCGCCTCCCCACAAGGGCTGGGGAGCCCTGGGAGCTGCAGGACACCCCATGGGGGTGCAGAGGCCCAAGGCTTCCTCCCCTGTAGTGAAATAAGGACACCTCTGGGCAACTCTACATTATGCCGGTGCCAGATGGCGGTGAACCGGGTAGCTGTAATGAGCTCTCCATGGTTTCCTTTTTCCAATATATTCCCCCTTCTTTCTCTATGGCACCCTGAAAGTGAAGGGCATCAAACACAAAAGCCACCGTTGCAGTTGGAAAAACGCAGGTATGCAACTTAAGTAAATATAACTCAGTTGTACCAATGAAACTGAAAACAGAGAAATGACATAAAAAGAATGTACATTATTTTAAATTGCAATTTTTTATATGTTCACTTTTATTGCCTCACTCTTTAAAATAAATCCAGGACCTGATTTACTTTAATAAAAGTTTAATTTCACATCTTGATTTCAGTGCTGTACTCTTAATTTATTCTATGGCCAGCCTTCCGACAGGAAAAGAGCTAGAGCAGCTGGGGAGTTTTACAGGCAGTTTATACCCCAGCCACTGTAGTACAGTGGTTAAGGGCAAATTCAATTGTAGCTTCCACTGTATAGGGATGTTTGGATTTTTTTTTTTTTGTATGTGCTGTTTTGAAAAAGCAGCAAAGATTGAAATGGAGCCGTTCTTCACATCCAAAAATGTAAGCACGTGAGCCGACATTTCACAGTCACATTTTCAAAGTGGACAGAGACAGCATACAAAAGGGGGTGTTTTAAAGGCCAAACCCAGAGCACATAATACTTAGTTGACCTGCAGCAGCACCACAGAAGCCCCCTGCTTTCAGAAGCCTCAGCATACCATGCAAAATTTGGTTTATACTTCTTTTTCCTTCTCGCTTCTAAAAATCACCAAGTGATTTCAGAGTGCAAAACCAAATAACAATTACTGTCCTTGCTCTGCAGCTAAGCAGTTGCTAACCTCAAGCTCATTCAACATACAAAAACTGGATCCCTTAGCAAAGTCAGGTTGGATGCACAAGGGTTGGCTGCTTATAAACAAGGGCGGCACATGATTTGCAGAATGGTTATCACAGGCAACTAATACAACCGCACAAAATGGATGTGTCAGCACACAGAACCATTTTGTTTCTGAAGGGCTTATTTGTAAGCAATGAGCAAATCCCATCCTTCAGACTCACAGTAGAAGTGGAACATCACAGCTACAATTCCAGATGCTAAGCATCAGCACCAAACACACAGCTCTGCACGCGCTGGCTAGTGGCTGCAAGCACAATTACTGCTAGACAGTAGTCCCTGTGTTTATAAACCTGCTCAGCTCACTGTTACAGGAATTTGCGTTTAACTTCAGCGGTAAGTACTTGTGCTCTGGCTCCTGAAGGTCTTGCTGATTACTATAGTGTCTCTGCAATTGTGTAACTTGTTACAAATTTATCATTCATCACAAGGTTCCCTACCCCTCCACTCACAGCTGTTTTAACTTTGCTGTGTGCTGACTGGTCTGCAGCTGAAGCATATCAGCATGTGGTTTTAAAACAAACAAAAGAAAACTAAAGCAACACTTTCGCTCTTTAACCATTTTTTCAAAGGAGCAAATAAGAATCAGCCTACCCTTTCTGCAACAGTGACAAGGATAATTCTGGTTTTAGCAATGTAAATCCTTCTGTGACAAAGATTGGGTGGAAGGACCCAAAGCACTGTAGCATGGCTGAGTAAGCCAGCCCACAGATGCTTAGCTGTAAACACCTGAACACTGACTGCTCAAGCCCAGATATGTAGGGGAGTCTTACATGAGCTACTGAAAAGAACAGGAAATAAAGTTATGTTTTATTCATGTCCACAGCGCAGCACACAGCTCTACAAATGAAGAGACAGTGATTTCCTCTCATCAGCCTTAAAAATGTACTAAATTGTAACCAAGGCAGCACATTTGTTACCATCCTAAATTTATCATTTCTCTATAGCAACCAGGTCCCTTCTGCCTGGCTGTTGCTGCCAGATGTTCATTTCAGTGTAATTTAGCCATACACACAAGACACCGTCTTGCACTGTCCTTGCTCTGTTTTCCCCGTTAGCAATTCTCTTTGGTTCCTGGTCACTATTTCATTAGCAATAAGTCATGCAAGAGACAGGTGAAGTTGTACAAAGAAGTTTTTATTAAGCATGCTGATGGGCTGTGGTGCCTGCTGAAGCTTTGCAGATGGACATCCTCCGTGTTCCAGGTTGTGATGCTAACCTTCACGCTGCACAGGAGTAAAAGCCTTTTCAAAAGCCTTTCTCCTGGGCAGCAGTCACTCATCCCCTCCACCTAAAACAGTAAACCCTGCTTCCTCAACTACATACTGGGTAACAACATGGAAGGACTCCGTGCTTGTAAAGCTAGAGCAACTCTTCATCGATGATCAGGACTTTGTTAACACACATACAGTCCCAACTTACTGCTGTCTTCTTCCATCTTCTTTTCCCTTTCCCTTTCTCTCTCCTCAACCCCTTTCCACAGCTTGTTCTCATTCCCTGCTGTTTTTAATGCTATGCTTTAAAGGGATCTCACTTAGAGAAGTCTACCAACTACAACCCATTTGAGGCACTTCTGCGTGTATAAACTGAGCTCCAATACCATCTCAGAAAAGACAGCAACTTCTGTTCTTCATGTTCTTGCACTAGAAAAGCGGAGCACAACTGAGAGCTTGGCCATAACACAGTTACAAGCATGAACACAGAAAGACAAAACCTTCTTTTATTAAAAAATCTTAATTGAAAAAAAAAAAAACCTGACTGGAAGAACAGTGTTGCCCTGTACTTCCAGAAGCAGCAGTACTAAAAAGGACAGTTTGCCTTGTGGCTGACCCACTCATCAAAGTATTTTAACGGTCCAAGAAGAACCACAAGGCAGAGCACACTGACCATTTGAAGTGGATGTACACCAGCTAACATTTGGGCTTTTACCACATGGATTCTCTGGTATTAACAATGGTTGAGCTGACATTTCAGATTTTATCTTTCCTGCCAGCCTAAATTAGGGTTGGTATTTTCCACAAAAACATGCAAGAATTTAATACATCGAGACTTCTGTCTTACTTGAGTTTGGCTGAAGCTGTCCACAAAGCTCAGAAGCTTTGGTGGGGGCAATGGGAGAAGAATGAAGAGCAAACCAAGCAGCAGAGAGATTGCATTTGCTTTGTTTTCCTAGCAAATTAGACTAAACCCAGAGTTCTGTCCTAAGCAAGTCAAGGACAAAACTCCAAATATACCTGGGACTATATGCTCAAAGCCCATGGTGTGGTCAGTATCATACTCAAGTATTGTCAACAAGCGTCATTCTAAACCTGAGCTTTTCATGCAGCATTCAGCTCACCCACATCTTCCTTACATTTGCTTTCTAACATTAGCCAGATTTACTTTCCTTAATGACCAGCTTTTATGGCCTCATCTCTGCATGTATTTACCCAGCTGCTATGTATTTGCTAGGTGAGCATGTGTGTCACTTCATGTTTCAGAAGGGCTTTTAACCCTCGCCTCTGGGCAGCCAGGATTTCCTGCTCTGCGGCAGCAGGAACAGAGCGAGACAGGAAACGCTGCTGGCTGCTGCCAGGGGCTGGGAGGGAGAAAGGTCAGCGGCTGTGTTTGTACCTTCTCATTACTCCCACATCCTCAGGCTTGTGTCTAGTCAAGACTGCATTTATCAATGCCACTATCGATAGCCAATTTATGAATAACTGAACTCATCAAACCACCCTTTTATGTTTTCCATATTTGCTGAACTTCATTGGAGTACATTACATCAATGCCATTCGTTGTCTTCAAACTGCTTTGAATATTAAGTTGCTGAGCTGGCAGTGACGGATGCAACACCAGATATCCACATGCTCAGAGTGTCCGTGTCACTCATGGGAACAGAGCCAAGCCCTGCCAGCAGCCTGAAACGGGAGTAGATTTATCAAGGCCCGTCTTGAAACCGTCCACTTTATATTTTGCTTTGTAAAAGCATCTTGGGAGGTCAGCCACACTAGAACAAGCCACGTGATACTGAACTGCAAAAGTTGTGACAATCATTCATCATTAGAAAACATAGTTTAATTTTAAAATGTAATTTTAAAACAAAACCATTTTTCACTTACTTTCTGATACGAAGTTCTAGAAGCATCAGCTTAAACTTTATACGGTTAGTCATAATCCGGTTTTGTCCTGTATCCTTTACACACAATTTCTTTGCTGTGATCAACACTTCTGTTTTATCCTTTAGAAAGCTGCTATGATACTTTATAGCACTACAAAAAATACATTAATTTAGAAGCTGTTATGTCCCCATACATGTGGAGGGGGACACGACAACTACTACATACTAGTGTGAAGTTAGGAAAATACATTGAATGCTACTCAAATACGAATGTTATACTGGAATTTCTGAACAGTCAATCAAAACAAATTTAGCTTTATTCTGAATCAAAATGAAACATTCATAAAGTTTCCCATAAAAAATTCAATGCTTTGTTTTTCCAAAGTGCAGAAACAAATTCATAAATGAAACATTTCACAGCATTTCAGTAGAGGCACATATTATTGCAACTTATATCGGTAAATATTGCAAGTAACCATATGATTTAAAATATTATAATCCACGTTTTTGAAACTGAATCTTGAATTTCAAACTGACAGCACTAGTATTTTTCAAAGACAGTATGGTGAACATTTTTTAAAAATACCTTTGACCACCTCTGCTCTTGAGCACACAGCAGACCTCAAAGCTGAACACGAACAAAGCAATTGCCTGCCAATTCTGGTCACTATAAAAAGCCTAGGGAAAGACATCGATTTATGTTAAAGGTAATGTGGAATTCAGAGTCAGTGTTGGGACTACAAAGCCATAAACAGTGAACCTATAGTATTTACACAGCTGCAAGTTCAGGTCCAACTTTTTATAAAACTCACTTATTTTCAACAAAGGGAACACTGATGGGATCTGGCTGTCATCCTGAGACAAGTATATCACCCTCTAAGATCGCCTTCAAACTGAGACTATCTAGATCTATGTGAAAACAATGCATTTTTATGCTGTTAATAGAAGGGAAACACAAATAAAATGCTTGACTGTCAGTTTTCTCCTTCCTGTGAACAAGCACAGAAAAAAGTTTGGATCATATTGAGATTATTATAGTTCTACAGATTGAACTACGTCATTAGTTCTCCTGTCTCCTGCATACTGTGACTTTTGCAGTTTTTGAATAATACGAGCTGAAGTAACTGCATTAAGACAATTCAACATCTCTTTCAAGCAACACGTGATTTCAGCCATTTTAGCTTAAAGAGCATAAGCTTTATAGCAGTGATGCAGGTAACTGAGAAATACCTCTTCTGCTCACACATGGTGCGTTTGTGTACACAGAACTTTCAGTCTGATTCCATGACTTCTTACAATGTTTTAAATGAGACATGTACACAAGATCAGGAAGCTCTATACCTGTTGCAATAGCTTAATACGACAGGTCTTTGAAATCTGGTGAAGCTAAATAAGACAAGGTATGCTCCTGTATTACACTGACAGAACTTTCCAAGAGCAGTTGAACATGGTCCCCTTGCTGCCCAAACAGGGAATACTGAGAAGGTGAAACTTCTGAACCGAGCAGACTGATGTTCAGCTGGTGTTTTGCCATTCCTTTACTGCACTTCTCTCATTCTCCTATTTGGCTTTACAGGGCACACAAAAGCTGAGCCTCTATTAGCATTCATTTACAAGTTCAATTGCATTTCTCTCTGTAAGTGCCAAAGCCTTCCTAATAGTTTTCCTTGGGTAAAAGCTCACCACCAAATTAAAATGAACCAAAGATGACAAGGTAGTAGAATATATTTGTTTAGTTTCAGCACAAAACCACATCATTGTTTAGGCCCATTTTCTTTTTATTAATAATATAAGGTTCTATAATCTCTTAACATTACAACTGAAGTTTACAGTTAATCTCACACTAAAATGACAAACACTGTTTGGCTTTATTTGCAGAAAGTTAAATTACAACCTTGATAAACATACATTTCCAAGACTGAGAAGCAATTTATGTTTTCTGGATTTCAGTGCTAATGTATCCCTGCCTTTCAAATTGGTTTCAATTAATTAACATTGCTGTGGAAGAACTATTTGGCCTGGCCTCTACTCACAGCTGTAAGGCAAAGGAGATGTCTCTAACTCAACCAATATACTCTAAGCCATGTCAAGAAGAGACATGTTTTTCTCTGACTGTACGATTTAAACCCTGGATCAATTTCTAACAGATTTTCTTCCTTCCCCTCAAAACTTTTATAGCAGTCTCTCTAATGTAAATACATTTTGCAGTCAAGCCATACTCAGTCTGCACCTTTCTTCCTTCAAAGAGAGCGGAAGCTGTGTAATTGGAAGTCATGACAAACTTAATTAAAACTGCTTGTAACTTACATATGGCCAAAACAGTCACACAAATCAAAAAGTAATGTGTTATGCCAAGATATGCTTCTGATCTGCATGGATCAAACTCCATTCTGAACAGGCTGCAGCTATGGGAAGTGAGGTCTTTAGAAAGAGAATAATACAGAAGGAAGAGTAGTGGAAGACTTTAGTATCAGAGAAGGGAAGATTTCTTTTGAATAGATAATGATCTGTATGTATCTAGGTCTGAACTTGCATTACACTTTATTTTCATTAGAAAGTTAAATGTGAAATTAAAGACAGTAATACATGCTTTTCAACTGCAGTTCGTAAGACAGAAAAGTATTTAGGAAGACAGCAATAGGGTGGCCATTAGAAAAAAAATATCCATTACATTTGTAGTTAACCTTTTCCTCAGAGCCATCCAGTGACATTGCTTTGGGACCCTTATAGCCTGTTATTTCACCTTCCCATAGGACAATGGACATGCAGTAAAAATCTTTACTGCATTTTAAATCACTTCAGAAGCCAGTGGCTATTTAAAGGTTAGAAATAGAGCATAAGGAGTTTTTGCCTGTGTAATTTCAGTACAAAAAAAGGCATGAGGAAACTATAATCAGAAAATTATGAATTGAGAAGGATGTCATAGAGCTGTGCTGTACTTTAAGTCAAAATCTTGAGACAGGTATTACTGACTATGACTACTTGTTTTAGTTCTGTTTGTGCTGTCATTCTGCAAGCAACTTCATGTACTTTCCTTCAAAATAGATTCTTCATAGTTAGACATATACTTTAATTGAACCCTGCATAATTACCAGCTCCTAGAAAGATCTGTATACAAGTCATCAGCATGATGCCAGCTGTAGCCATGTAGTCACCATCATGCAGCACGTGAGATGAGGAAGTCCCTTGCATAAACACATACACATTCACTTTGCCGAGACACCATTGTGTACTTAAGGAACACTCAACCACAGTGCAAAGACACATTATACCTATTGTTTTGGTTGCTGCTAAAATATGAACTCTGGAGGCCAAAACCCAAAATAGTAGATTAGTTGAAATTGACTAATTAGATTAAATTAGTCAATTAGTTGAAATTTTATGTGAAACAACCACCATTCAAAGTGAATATAGCTGCATTGCAAGTATCACATTAACATTCTGTTTTATAACCTGCAGATGATAGAAAGTTTTCCTTAAGTACTTTGACAGCATGCATTTTAAAGTGATGCTTTGAGAGTCCATGTTTTGACCATTTTAGAGTTGAAATCTGAACTTGTTTCAAGATTAAGTTGTCTGATATGCAGTATTTCTCCAAGCATTTGGTACTTTTGGTATATTACCAAAACAGAGCTCAGACTGTATTCTAAAAGTTTAAAAACAAAAAAGCGATTTTATCTTTTTCTCCTCAGTAAGGGAACTACCAATACAAAAGGTGTCCAAACTGATCCTAGAGCTGTGAAGCAGTTGGCTAGAGACAGTGTCCTCAAAGGATAGTCTTTTTTTTTCCTATCCTATTCAATCATACACATTAACTATCAAAAAGTTGGATAACTTGCTTTAAGAAAAAAACCCACCTTAAAAATGGATCATGAATATTGACAAATACTTTGTTTTACTGATTAAGATTCAAGTTTCAATGTAAAAACTCTTACTCATATGATACCGATCAAGAAAATATTTCATTTTCTTAAAGTTCAAGGGACAATTAAAATTGTGGCTACTAGTGAAGTCAATAAATGATTCACAAAGGCCATAGGAAACTGTACAAAACTAAAATGGGAAATCTCACTTTCAGGATGACAGTTATGTTGTCCATTTAAATGCTTTATTAAACTGTTGAGACTGTTTCAAAAGACAGTGCTGGGCAGTTTCATTTGAATAGCCAAAACTTTTTTTTTTTACTGAAAAAGATGTTTTGCATCTCTGCAAAACAAACAAAACAGGAGCAAAAACCATACACACTAGGACTGAAGTACAGATAAACGCAAAGTTTTGTTACAAACCTGTTTTCAACATACAGTGAGAAATGTCCATTGTACAAAACTTATAGTGACTGACCTACAATTAATTTAAGATTATCCCAGCAATGCAAATACAACTTGGAACAGCTCAATTACATTAGATCTTCTAATGGTACTACAGTGGGATACTAGTGAGTTTTTAGTAGTTTGACTTACATTCTCTTTTGATCAAAGCCTACATTTGTACTTCAAGTATTTGCTGGTTACAAGTCTGTTACATACTTAATGGTGTTCTTGGTGTTCTCTCATCTGTCTCATAGCAGCTTTCCATTAGCAAGAGGCTGGGTTGAGCAGCTGCTTCTGTAGAAAACTGTTGTCAGTCTTTGTTCTCCTCGCAGGGGATGCTTTAGTAAGAAACATCTGGCAGTATCCAGCATTGAAAAATACTGTCAGCTGTGTTGCCTAACCAAACTTGGAAAACCAAATTTGCATTTCCTGGCTGGTAATACACTTTGTGCCCAATGGGTTGTTTAAGAGTTTAGGAGCATTATAAGTAAAAATCCATAAACATTAACAGTGATGTTTACACTTTATTGGGGGGAGGGGGGAAGGGAGTGGCAAAAATCAATGTGTAAGTTACTAGTTTTTAAAGTTTAGTCTATGTTATATTTGATTACTGGGATATCAATACAATGAAAGTGAAGGAATTTCAACAGTAATTTTGAAGTTTTAGTACATCATGTTGCACAGGGCTTTATAAAAGATTTTTATTTCCAAAGATGTTATTGGGGTCCACATATTCTTTAACAGATTTCAGCATTCCCAGGCCAACATCAGAGATGCTCTCCTTCATCCAGCGCTTCCGCAATTTGCCTACTGGAAAAACAAAAACAAAGTGTTTCAATATATGGCAGGATTCTAGGAGCCAAATCAATCTTGTGACCATGAATGAATAAACACTGTGTGATAAATGCTTTTATTCAAAAATGAGAAATGTTTTGCTTTATTTGATTTATTGAGCCCACCAGACTATCAAGCTCATTAAGCTCAGCATACTCCCAGAGGAAGACTGTGTTCCACACTGTCTACTTTCTTTAGAAACTATGAAATTTAGATGAAGCTTAGGCTGAAATCATGTTCTACTAAAATAGGGAAATCAGTAATAAGTTTTAAAAAGCCAAACTAATTTTAAGTAGGAAACTCTAGAGATTACTAAAAAGCAGAACCCCACACCTCTTTTTAAAGTAAAAACATAACTCAGTAATAAACTTAAAAGAGTATTGGTTTAAATAACAAAAATTGTTTTCTAGAAGGCTTACAGCCTGGTTTTAGCTTAACAAAATATCTTATTTCATTCAAAAACTTTTAGACAGGCTGGCAATTGCTCATACCATTACACAAAAGCTTAGTTGTCCATGTAAAAATGGATATTCACAACATATACCAAATACAAAGCAAAACTGAAACACCAGCCATTTAAGAGCTCATTTCAAAGTCTCACAATACTCCTGTTAAATGGCCGAGTGTTCACATAATAATTAACCAAGTCATCAACTCTGATTTAACAGATCTTCAAAAATAAAGAACATTTTTTTCATTAAACACCGTCTAGCATTTAACTTGTCATCCTGAAACACAATCCATTTGTCAGTATGATGCGATATAGTAAAGGTTTGAGAGACAGATGCTTTAAGAGTATCTGAAGCTAAATTCAAGCCATCTTTTGTGCCCTGTTCTCAGGGTAACCATCAAACTGTCATCAGAATAATAAATTACAGGGACACCTCTGGAGAACAGAATATATTTGTTTATACCTTAAGGAGTATGAGCTAGTCAAAATGCCAAGTGAAAAAGCAAATAACGTGAGAAAGAATGAAATTTGCAGTTTGCTAGAAAACAACTATTAGCAGCACGTGTGTCAAGAGCAAAGATCATGACCGAAGGACAAAAGGATTTGTCATGTGGTAGGAACTGTGGTTGTATTTTACAGCCCAGCTCAAGAAAAAAATCCCCATCTATAAATATACCATCACTGCAATTTGCCTGTGAGCAAGTTGATGTAGTTAAATTTTATCTGGGGAAACTTTAATACTACTGCTACAAAAAAGAAGAATCATGGATCTTGCTTGACCATCACCTCAAGTCACTCACACTGGCTCTTACACAAGCAGCTGAAGAACAGTCATTACCATTCTCAACTGTTATCTGTAATATAGTTTCAGTGAATGTGTCCTGTGGTTATGGATGTAATTGTCCTGAAAAGACTGCAAACAACTGCTTCAACAAGATGGAGCACATTAGAATCACAGCAGGATGCCCAACAGCTAGCATGCCTGCCTCTTTTACACCTCCAGTAATAATGCAATTCCACAAGGAACTGAACTACTGTCTGAGCAGCACCAAACAGTCGTTGCATATTTAATGAAGTCGCTCACCAAGTGCTGGAAAACAGAAGGTGCTTGGAGTGCATCATTAGTTCTGTCAAAGTGATAATTTACACATCTATCTTGTCAAATTTTCTATGGTTTATACTTTTGCAATAATAAATCTAACATACATTTGATTAGTGAACTGGAAAGAAAAAGCTGTACTACAGTCCTTCACAAACATGTTCAATGAAAAGATTTTAACCCCTTGATAACAGTAAGTTGAGCCCCTGCTCCTACTGGTCATGTCAATAAGATATACATGGATTTTTCAGCTACTCAGGTTTTCATATTAGAGTTAAACATCATTGAAGCAATTGCACTCTTAGAATTCTAAGCCAGTCCAGCTGATTAAATGGAAAATAAACCAAGTGAAGGAAAGGCTCTGTGCAGATGAGAGCACCACTTAGAAAAGCAATGTTTCTATTTGTTTCACTTCAAGTTCGTGCTGCCCTCTAAGTATTCTGTTCTTCCTCCATAGGACAATCCAATTAGCTTCTAGGATGAGAAGGGAAAAGGAGGAAGAAATTGCCACTTGGAATTATTTTTACATTCATGGTGACATCTTTTACTATTACGGCAAAGATGCTTAACTCCACTCTAAGCCTAGCCAAAGAACAGCTTTGGGCTCAAGGAAACCTTGACTTCCCTAACAGTAAGAGGTCTCAATTAAACCTGATCTTACCATTACTAGAGAAGAACACCTTTTCATTTCTAGCCTAGAGAAAATAGACGTTTTAAGTTTTAGGCCTAGATGATGCCATTTATCTAGAACTGACATGAGACAGTGCACACAACCAGATTTTATCCAAGCATCTACCACTTACAGGCTCTCAACGTGGTATACTTTGCTCAATTAAGAAAAAAAGAGATCAAATTGACCTAATCCTATATGCTACAGCATAACATTATTAATAAAATTCTCAAATGAGCATAACATTGTACAATCAATTTGTAGTAGCTTAACAAGTCACTACTTGTCAACCCAGCTATACACACCATTACACACAAATCTTGTTTCCCTAACTGGAAAGTAGTACAGTCTTTCCTTCTTGCATCTTCTTCCTCTGAAGACACCTAATCTTGCATCTTAATTATCCAAGATGACATGTGACAGAATTAGCCTTCAAGTGTTACAAGTGGCTAGTGCCCTGTTCCTGAGGTGTGCTGAGCAGTCTAATGCCTTAAAACATTCACTGCTAGGAAGCCAGAAGTCTTCAAATCTGAAGCCCAGCCTATTACATAGAGCACAGACACCCTAGCATGACAGTCTACCACAAAATACTTCAGACAATAAAGCCAAGAAGTTTGTTCAGTAGCAACTCTCCAACACAGTCTAACACCAATTTTTGCAGTATTCTCAAGTTTTATTATTATATTCCATATATGAAAAAAAAAAGTGAGCTAGCTGAGTAACTTTTTCCCAGTTCTAATACATGCTAGTCTAGCCCTTAGCTGGTTTCATTAGAAAAGTTGTTCATGCTTCCAGTGCCCTTTTAATCTGTTACAATATAAAATACACTTTGGTGAAGTTCAATCATACTCTATACTGGTCCCATAGAGCCCACCCCCTGGAAAAAACAAGCAAACATGCACCATCATGACATTCTCTGCCAAAAATTACTATAGTTTCCCAAGTGCACAGTTTATCAAAGAAAAGTGCATTAAATAGGTAGCACATACCTACTGGCCACAAAGAAGATAAAATGGGAGTACAGTTCTCCTGGCTCATGTAGGCTACATTTGCTCATCTTTAAAAATGCACCTGGATAGCTGCAAAAAAGTCTGACTAAGGATGGAGCTAGCAAGCAGCAGGCAGCAATTGGTTTTCTTACTGTTGGAAAATTAAATACTCGGGCACACATGCATGGTCTTATAAGGAAAGTTTTAATGTAGCTGATGGAACCCAGGAATAACTCTACACCCATGCAGAATAGATTTATAGCACTGCGTGGTCATGGTGGAGATAGGCTCTAGTGGCACTGAGCATGGCCCTAGACTTCCCCTACTCCAGTCCTTTCAACTTTTAGTTATTTCAGAACAACAGCTTTGCAAAAGGAGAAGCAGTAACAGGTCATAAGAAGGATGGGACTCTTCTAGCTGTTTCATGCTCTTCCTGAAGCTGATTATCTCTATGTAAAGCATCTCTCTACTCTTAGAAATTGCTTAATGGGCTATTACCCTTCCAGAAAGAGCTCTGCAATACTGAGAAAGGTCAGTGCTGGGGTATATTGGACCAGTGGGGTACCTGAAGTCTACCACATAACTAACGCTATCACCATAACATAATACATTTTCAGTTAATATCTAAACAATTTAAGTACCTTCATGTTCTATGTTGATAGATCAGAAAGTCCTTTCCATTTATCTGGTGGAAAAGGCACTGAAGATGACTATTCTATTAAGACTTTCAGACCAAGGAGGAAAATATAATGGTGTCATTTTATTTCACATAAGACTACTCCTTATGACAAACATCACATCTTAAACCCATTTTAATCAGTAGAGCAAGCTCTAGTTGCAAGATGAAAATATGATCAGTCTCCAATGCTTAACTTAAAGCTAATAAGATACTTTTCCTGTGTAGAGGGGAAAAGATGGTGTTTCCACCCATAAGGGAGTTTTATAATTCCAGATTTTGTAGTTTATGCAGGTTAACTACTACAGTGTATAGCTTAAACCACAGCCTCTTAATGATGCCAAGCAATTACAATGAATTGCAATGTCAAACATGTAACTGAATGCAAGCAAGGTGTGTGGGGTTTTTGGTTATGGGGTTTTTGGGGGGTGGGGGGATGTTGGTTTGGGGTTTTGTTGTGTTTTGGATTTTAAAGTTTTCCTACATAAACTGCCAGGAAATTGATACTATACCTAAATCCATGGAGCCTGAGCTACTTGCTTAACCTTTATTCTAGTCAATTTGTCTAGAAAGTAGAAGAAAGTTAGTTCTGTTAGATGGCTAAATGGGGGTATTTTCCTCAAACCCACAAGCTAATGATTGTTTCCTGAAGTAACCAGTTTTAGCTAGAACATTCCCTACAAGGGAAACAATCTATCACTAATTTTACACTGTTCCTTAAGTCTACATGGGTGCTTAGCTTGGTAATACAGAAGGAATTGGGCTCAAATCCAGCCAGCTTTCTTCTGATGCTGTACCTCAAAAGGGTTGTTACAGTTGCATTTATACACCAGTCATACCTACTGATACTTCCTCAGCATGTGTTATGTATACAAAAGAGGCATGTATTTTATGAAAAGGAAATTCAAGAGTGCAAGGTGTGAGATCACATGGGTGGGTTTAGGGCTTGCCCTAAACAATTAGAAGAATCATTTATCTAAATTTAAACTTGTATCTACAACAAATTGTCATTTCTAATGCAGCTTTAACACTGTTTCTAGAAGCTAACTGTGGCTCTAGCAACCCTTACCGGCGTGACTCTCAAGTCTAAAGGTACTCAGCAGCCAGAAAAGCAGATGGATCAAAGCTGTGTTCAGAAATGTGCACTATCCCTTTTTAAAGTGTAGGATGTAGTCAAGGCAAGGTGAAAACTATAATCAAGACTGTAAAATCTCACGTAGGAAATGAAGATAAGGAATGCTACAATTAGAATACCTAATTCCTGAATACCTTTCAAAAACTTTTACTAAAATCACAGATTATGTCATAACATTAGTTAAAATGCTATGTTAAAAAAAGAAGGCACAAGAAACCACTTGTCACTAGCTAGTCTAGAACCACTAAGAAGCTTTTCAGCAGTTTGTTCACAACAAATTTAGCAAGAAACAGACCTACCACATTTAGACAAGACTATCAGGATCATAAAGAAAAAAAACTGATAACCTCTTCTGGAAGGGTCAATTTCTAATGCACTGGAGAATGGATGACTTCCTTGTGCATAAGTGCCTATCTGATCAGCTATGTATTTTAGGTGTATTTTTATAGCAACGCATATGCCTCAGATTCTTTCTAAATGTAAACTCTGTTCAGTATGTAATCCAGAAACATATAGTGTTAAATACTGGTATTAGAAAAACCATTCCTGACACCAACCAGATTTAAATATTTGAGTGAAGAGCAAGAAAGACTTCAAAAAGACAATTTGATTAAAAGGACAAAATAATTTAAGATGCAGTATCACAGAAATTATGTCCAGATTTATAAAAACAAAAAATCCAGATATTCTACCCCAAAATACAAGTAACTGTTACATTGAAAGGATAAATTTATTACACAGATATATATGTCTGGCTTTGCTACAGCTTCTTGTCGCCATGAGATGCTTGCTGTACAAGGCTGGTATTGATAAACTTCTGCAATTTCTTTGCTGGAATGTTGTTGTTCTTACATATTGCAAGGTGTGACCTTTAATGTAATCCATTAAATAACAGTTGTACTTATGAAAACTAATAGAGGGGGATCTTCTCACAGTATTGCTATCTTTAGTGAGCCTTGCCTCAAAGTTACAGTATTTCCCATTAGCCTGGAGGGAGGGGAGCAGAGACGAGACATTGAAATTAAAACAGAATCCAAAGTAAGGTCTTTCTGAAGTTACTCTTCATACAAATTAAAAGTATCATGATTTCAGTTCTCACTGTAGATTTTAGCTATGTGTCTACCTGCAATTAGTACTTTCCCAGATGTGAAGTAATTTAGAGCTTTACATATCTCAAACTGTCATATATGACCACTTCACCCAAGGACTGTATGAAGACTGACTTAAGCAGGCTTTGTATTTCCTATAGCCTCAAGTCCCAGACTACATCTGTTTTCTTTGATACACAAAACCAGAGTTAGAATAGCTCCATTTATCATAGTGTGATTGTAGGCAGACAAACCAGCCTGTCTGTTTCCAGATAGTGAAAACAACTGTTATTAATCACAATTACAAGACAAATACTAAAAGAAACTGCACCAGTATTTTACCACACACAACAGACCAGTCTTAGCAGTGCTAAGAGTGACAAGGTCTGAAGGTCAGTAAATAAAACTAATACTATTAGGCTAATTCTCAGCAGCACATCCACTTAAGCACTGGAAAAAAACAAATCTTGAATATAGTACACAATGAACTGCCAGACAAAAACACTTAAAGCAGAAAATATTTACCAGTATAAGAGGCAGCCATGCATATATCAGAAGCATAACAAGTCTCACAGAACCAAGTTTCCCATATCTGTGGTCAGAAAGTTCAAGTGTGCAAGGATTTGAAAAAGCTTTTTTCTTGTTCAACATATGCTGTACGCAAGGTTTCATATGGTGAAGGCAAATACATCCAAATATGTGACAAGCTCCAGCTGCATGCAAGTTAATGGATGAAATGCTAGTCACAGTAAAATACAGCTGCCACAGCAGGGGAGAGCACAATAGTAGATCAAGGGGGTAATTCCACATTCCACGTGCAAGATTCGACCAGTCTCCTATACCACCACATTAGAGATTTAATCAGAGGACAATAAGCATATTAACCAAAAAAAATACTGAAACTGTTTTCACTCATGTGATCACCTACATATCTTTCAATGTCCTGATATTGCTAAAGCAGAGTCCATTTCAGTTTCTATCAAACCTATAGGCCTGAAAACAGCCCTAGCTAAAAGTTTCATGTCCAGGAACCCACCAGCTTCTGCCCTTCAGTTTTCCCCTACACAGAGCTTTCTTAGAATTACAAAATTTATCTCGTTTTAAGCCATGAGATTTCCTCTTTGCTCTTATTTCTGTGGCCAAACAGTGCCCCAAGACAGTAGAGAGAAGTAATGCATAAGTTCACCAGTTTTAAGCAGCTAGCTGCACAAATCAAACTGACTTCACAAGTCCTCCTGACGTCCAAGTTCACAGCATTATATAGGAATTAGGCTATCTGAATATGTGGGAAAAGCATATGTAAGGCATCAGATATATGAAGTTTCACTTATACATGATATTAGTTCTTAAACATAATACAAAAGCACAAAATAGCTTGCAAAAAACCTCAGGACAAGTAATTCCTAACTCCAAGAAAAGAAACTGAATAATCAGAAGTTAGCAGACAGTAATACAGTACTTACAATAACATCAAATACGCAACATAGCTCAGTTTAAAGTCAACAGCTTTTTAAAGCAGATACTTTCACTAAGTGCTCTGGAATTAGGGCTAATATTATTCACATGGTCCCAAAGGACACTAAACTGTTTTAAAACTGAGAAACTCCCATTTGAGGTCTTTAACTGAATATACCTCTGCATAAGGTTCAGTAGAAGTTGCTAAGGATAAACCAATCAAATACATTTTCAGGTTCTCAGACAGCCTATAGACTTCCTATCAAAGGCTTGAAGCTGGTGCTCATAAATACACATTGTGTGACCCAACATCAAGCCAACCAGGTCCAGGGACACTTTTCCCTGAAAGTCTGACAAATGGGTGAGAAGTTTCTAGAAAGAAAGCCAGGACATCCCCTCCCCCAGTAATTTCAGTTAATGCCTGTTAAATATTTTTCAAAGTTCTATTACAAACTGTTTTATGTATCCATGAGTATTTAGCAGTATCAAAGAGACTAGACAGAGAACATTACCTCCATGGTGATGTGACAGACTTCCTCCATTGGCAAGTATTTCTTCTCTAGCAGCCCTCTAAATTGGAAAGATAAGGTGTTTATTCATCAACAAATGCACAAGATGTGTTTTTAGTGAAATGCTTGCTATCACATGCATTTACACAGGTGTATGAAAAGTTTCAGAAATAACTAGGGTACACAATACAGAAAAATATTTTAGTTCAAGTCCGAAGATAAATGTAAGTGGGGATTTTCCATATAAGCATTATCAAAGCCAAGACATTTCAAATGGCATCTGCTACAACAAATCTATTATTCCAGAATGGAATATTCCCCCTCGCCAAAACTAAAATAGCCTAATGACTGGGATGCTCATCTGGAAGATGGTTAAGTGCGTACTGAAAAGGAAACCACAATAAAGAAGTCTGAAAACAGGCTTCCCAGAGTAATTCAAGATTCTTATTCAGACCGGAGTTTGGACCCAGATCTCCAAGACTGTGGTTGAGGAAATTAGGTATTTTACAACTGACAACCCTTTCATGGGTGAATTTTGTGACAGAAAACAAAATTTAGATTTTTATGTTAAGATATATATGAACACTTTCAAGCTCTAAAATCTTCCTTCCCATCCAGCTCTGATTATGAATACTTAAGACAGCTTAGAAGGTATAACAAAGCAAGGTTTCCTAAGCACAAGCACTAAATCTTTTTTCAAAGAATCATACTTTTTCTAAGAATAATGTATATAACCATACCAATGCAGTTAGAGATATTTTTCAGTCTGCCACAGAGTGCATATACTTGGTTGGCAAACTCACTTCATTAGGTTAAATTTAGTCACCTACAATGGAAGACATGCAACTAGGTGATCACACTACTACCTGATTCCAATAAACAGTAGAATCTAAGTATTAATAAAGTTTCATTAAATAAGCACTCAAGTATGTTGCTTTCCAATGTCCTAGAGTCAATAGCATGGAAGTCTCAAATTGTAGATAAAACTTTGCATCTGCTTGCCATGTTCAAGAAAAATTTCTAGAGAATAAGCATGGGAAGAACAATATCATAGTTATATACATAGCCTGTTTCTCCACAGTCCTATTAGCAGTTTTCTGGTGCTGAAGTTTGAGCATATGAACCAAAAGGTAAGGTGAAAAGCAGTTTGGCCATAGTCCTTCTACATCTAAGCATTACACCTTCAAGGTAACAAGAATATTGGTTTCCCCTAACTAGGTGAACATAGTGTTTCACCAGCCAAAGTGTTAAAGCAGAGTTATTCCACAGCTTTGTGGTAAATGTCAAAGCAGCTTACAATTGGTCTAACACAGCAGACTTAGACTGGCACTTATCTATGTCTAAGTAGAAATAACCACAGCAGTCCATTCTCTGAAACAGCACAAGACACTCACATTCATTATTCTCTACATGCAGCACTATTAATAAAGGATGATCTTGACAGTTTTACCATGTATTTTAAAGACTAATCAAGTGAAAGAAGCTTTGTAAACAATGGAACCAGGAAGTCTTGTCTCCCAGAGATTTCGGTTTTATGGTTGATAATTTCTGCCATCCAAAACCAAACTCCAGTTCAAGCTTTCCCTATACTTTAGCCATTCATTTACTGATGAATACTCTACATAAGTATTCATTTACTGATGCCTAAAATAGTCACCTGGCAGTCTTTGCTCTACTTGATGTGCTATTAGTGTGCTCCTCTTTTCCTAGCTGCTAATAAAAGCCTTACAAACAGACTTTTGAGATCTTTCCTGAAAGATTCAGTTATGTTAGGCAATGGGTTCAACATATATTATGGGACATTGGCTTTGCCCCCTCCCCCTTAACTATTGTTCTTACATACATTACCTCAATTTGTTCATAGACATGGATAGGATCACTAATTCCTCTGTAGTTAAAAGCAAAGTAGAAGTAGACACATGCACCTGCATCATAAGTCTGTGTCACCCTGTTGAAGAGAACTGCATTACAAACAAAGCTTTATGGTATTAAGCCAGCCAGTATGTGTCATTACACAATTCATTAGGTTACTCAACTTATTCGAAAGGGTAGCTTTTTTTTTTTAAGGAGTTTTGTATCCTTTTTACTCATACTTCATGAGTGATGCAATGCTGACAGAGCTGAAGCTCTTAAATCGTTACACTTGACTCGTGCATATAAGAAGAGTTAGTGTCAAGACTAATCAAGTGCTACTAATCCCTTGAATTACCCATTCTTACATGCAATCCATTTGCATATTAAAGAGGAAGATCAAGATTACTAGCGTTTGCAATATCATTAAGATGCACTTTACCTACTAGCTACCATGTGTAATGACCTCTTCCTTAGTTCTCTTACTACTCAAAAATTCAAGAAAAATGATTATTTATGGTTGTTACACGGCTTACCTGCAGGTGGAAAGAGGAGCAAACTGAACACCCTTTTCTTTGCATTCTCTTACTATCCTTTCCTTCACATTCCTACAAAGATCCAAAACCCTGTAACAGAAAACATGCTAAATATAAAATCTTAGTATATGATTTTATACAACTTCCTAAAAAACACAACTTCAAAAGGTATAACCTAATAAAACAGAAGATTGCCTTCTAGAACTTAGATTTTGTTCTAAGAATAGTCCTCATCAAGACTTCACTTGTCCTGCTTTTTCTGTATAGAAAGTTTACTCTGAAGCAGAGTACATAATGAAAGCTCTTTTTCATATGGAATAGGATTCAAAAGCGTTCAACAGAAAATGGAGGTTACCTACTTCTGTATGTCTTTGCTTACTTTCTCAGTAAAACCACCCCAGACTTTTGGCAACTTAGTTGACAAATACAGCTCACAATAGAAAGCGTGAGAACTCTAAGGCCTTGTATACTCTGCTAGTAACATACTTCATTATGTTGCAAGGCCAAAACTGGAGATACTCCAGCTGTGCACTACCTTGCCAGCTTGAAATGTTATAGTTCTAATATGGGAAACAGCTATTAAACCTTGTCATAAGTCATACGTGTTTTGCTTTTATTATTTCTTTCTTCTAGGGCAAACCCAGGTGCATCCAAAGTGCTGAACGATTAAAATAAATCACTTTTTCCAATGACCATTTCTTCAGTTACATGTTCTCCCACAGAGGTCTGCAGTGCTATACTGTACAATTCAGATTAAGATATTTTACAGAGAATTAAAAATACTTTGCAGATGGATAGAAGTAATGCCCAAGAGAAATTTATCCATTCAGTGAATAAGCAAGTAAATATTTTATTAAAGTATTTTCAACCTGTCAGGAATAAGGTAGCTAACATTTTTGAAAAATGACATGGCTCTTGTGAGAGCATAAAATGGTTTCTGAAAACATCTGCTTTCATGAGGACATTTTAAAATATTATCTTAAATACTTAAATATTACAATTACAATTTAAATTGTCCTCAAATTTCTGGTAGCCATTTAAGGTACTATGCCAATTTTCAAACCAGAGGCTAGAACTTACCACTGCCACTAATTTCAATAGTAAGGATACAGCCTTGCCAGTGTAAATCACACTTTGCACAATTTCCACTGTAAAGCTTTAAATTCAAATAACCTTAGATCCTGCTTAAGATGTTTCTGGCTTACCAAATGGACAGAAGCATCCAAAGTGATTTCATATATTAAACCATTGTGATCAAGTGTTTGTCAACCATAGCTAACGTAAAATAAGCTTAGGAAAAAGATCTGTATCTTGAGCAAAACGATCTTAACCTCGAGCAAAATTTATCTTTTCAGTTTTCATTTCCCTGCATTACTGAGGAAAGAAGAAACCTTAAATATATATATATTTTTTTTAGATCTTCACCACAAGCTTTTCTGTTTGAAATACACTGCTGATCCCACATGTGACTGCTCATCACACAATACAGTTATTGTCACCATTGTCTAGCCTCCTATGCTAGTGCAATTTCCAGTCCTGAATTTGTTACAGTAAGCTAACCTAAGTAGAAATATTACTGACTGCTTGCATACATTGCATTTACAAAATCCTGATATGTAATTTGCTAGGAACTTTAGCAAGAACACACAGGTGCAAGACTTCAGGCACATCAGGGAACCTCCAGTACACATAAGGCCTAAATCAAATAAAGTTTCCCCATGAGCAAGCATGGGTTAGAAATAATTTGAATGAATTCAAATACAAGTAATTCTAAAGAATAAACGCAGTTTACCTATCCCAAGGAACAGATGTCTCAAATGATTCTCCTATTACATAGTAATCCAGGCCCAGGTCCTAATAAATAGAAAACGGAAATTATCAGCAACATTCAGCATCAACATCTGGAATTCCGGTCTATGCTACACAGCTAACAGTTGAGCAATTTTAGTTTGTAAGAGGAAAAACAGAAAGTCTATTTAGCAGAAACACCCATCTGTCCATTTATAATTATGGAAATAGGTTGTCTTCAAAGACACAGATGACAAACATTTTGATGTCGTGGCTATAGTGAGACAACTTGTTAGACTGTCAGTATGCCTAAACTAATCAAATATTTGTACTACTATAGTATCAAGCCAAGAGCTCCACTGTGCTAACCAATATAATACCTAGTAGAAATATTTATTTGGAATGCAATATCTACCTAGGTAGAATAAAGACAAATATTTTGTCCACTTTACATATAGCCTGATGAAATAAAGGGAAAAATTAGTGATTTGTCCCTGACTATAAAAGCCAAATAAAATCTAGCACTCAGGATGTGCATAGAAGGATGTGAAAACCCCCCCCCCAAAATCTCTTAAACAGACTAAAGTTCCTAAGAACAGCTGCAGCAGTTCAGACTAAAGGTCCATTTGTCCTTGAATTCTGATTTGAGCTACAGCCATAAACAGATGTCCAAAGAAGAGTAAGAGCTAAGTGGGCACATGAGTATTTCAAGTACTCTCCCAGCCTCCAATTACATTCAACCTGTGGATTTATAAGACTGATCTGGTTTATTTAGAAACTGCTAGTGGGTTCTTCAGTCTAATTTTTCCTAACCTGTATCAGAAACTATTTTCTTAACAGACACATAAATTAATGTCTTTATGGTGTTTTGCACATGAAGTTCCACGAGTAAACACTAACCAGAAATGGAAGAGATACAACCTCTCAGAGAAGGCTAATGTATCATCCAAGGCAACATGCATTTAGACTTCAGAGAAAGCATCTTCAAAATAGACATCTTTGTTTTATTAATTAACAAAAGTTTCAGCAGGCAGACAAAAGGTGAACCTACCCGAAGGTAAGCAATGACAAATGTCAGCATATACCCTCTCTGTCCATTATCTTCTCCTGCTGCCAAGCCACTGCAATTAATAAGAATTTAATTAACTTTCCAGCAAAATTGTCACTGGTTTACAAAAAGAATTAAAAAAAATAATACTTTGATTATCAAACATGTGCAAGTTTAGCTGTCTCCAAGCTGTGTTACAATAGTTGCAAATAGTAGGGTCTCTTCTTCACTAGAAATGAGAAGTTACTTCAGATCAGACCTTTAACTCTTTGCATTTCTCTTTTCATCCCATAATCTGAAGAGATGAACAATAACAAAACATCTGATGTGATCTTTAAATAGCAGTCTTCAAACATCACAAAAGAGCAGGGGAAACAGATCTAGACACAGTATATCCTTGATGTTCATTCACATGAATATGTGTATCTACATTTCTAAGCATGTTGAAGTTGTTGTGCACTTGTATGCTCACAGGTCATGGAGAGCAAGACTACTGCCTGAAAGATCCCAAAATAAGTGATGTGAATGGATAAAAGACATAGCACCAAAGGAAAATGAAGCCTTGCTTTCCCCAGTCAATCAAGTTAGGAGCATTATGAAAGTCTTTGTTTTTAACTATTGGTTTCTGAGAACAAGACAGTGCTATGTAACTGTAATCAGCCTTCCTAGAAGCTCCTGTAAATCCAGGGAGGGCAGGAATCAGACATTCTGAAGGACAGAATTAAAACATTAAAACATTTTAGACCATTAAATGGTTTAGCACTTTAGACCAGGTTAAACTATTAAACATTTATAGTAAACATCTAATAGTCTTAACCAAGCAGAAGAGACAGCACTATCTTCTAACAGACCTAACATAGAAAAGTCCCCCCCTTATCAATACACCATCTCGAAATAGCAAAATATAAAACAATTCAGAGTTGAAGCCTTTTCTTGCATAAAACATTAAACTGAAATGCTCTTTAAGATCAAGAGCAGTGTTATTCTTATCACTGAATGTTAGCAAGCTGCTCACGTGAAAGCCGAATTTTAAGCTGTTTTAAGTGGTAGAACAAAAGCACAAGGAAATCCCAAATTTCAGAAAAGGATAGCCTTAAAATGGCTAAAACAATACTTACATATTTTTGAACAGTTGAGACTAACACTAGCAATAACTTTAAAAAGTATATTCTTGACAAATCACACTTTTAATGATGGTTTTCATCAATCACGCTTAATCAAACCAGGAGAAACTATGTGATGATTACCCAACCTGCCACTCCTACTGATGTCTTCTGTTCCTTTGTAAGGATAGAAAACAGTCTGCAGGACAGAAGTTCACTGCACTCCTTTAACTGAACACAAATTCTTCTTTTAAACAAGCTTCTTGTATTCATATGCTCACATCAATTCGGTAAAGATTTAATACTACCCTTATGATTTTGTCTTCCAGTTCTGTAGTTAAAATACAGTCTAGCATTACAAAACAATCAGCTTCCATGCCTATAAGCAAGTACAAGGGCTAGTCTCCATTTTAACATCAATTCTATATTTAGTGAAATAGTTTTCTGTGATACACAGACAGCTGAAGTTTTTCAGTAAAGGTATCTATTAAGAGTTAGCACAAGCCATATTTATCAAAGGGAACACTCAGTAGCTAAATGATTATTGCCACTTCAAACAAGTAAATTGAGAACATATTCATACAGTAATCACTATAAAAATATGGTAATCCTATTTTCTCCTGGACAGTTAATACCATCTTTATAAGAAAAAGTTATTTGAAAAGCATACCCAAACTTGGTGGCAATATCATAGACTTGCTTTTCATGCTGAAGAACCTTCTCTCTGTCACCCTCAAAGAGCAAGGTAGCAACACACAGTATGTTGGGATCAAATCCTTTAAACTGCAAAGAGAGAAAACCTTGTATTATGTCAACGCCTATGTGGCAGAATACAAGCAACAAATTTTTACTTTTCAAATACATAGCATGTGCTCTGGTTAATAAGTTGTTGCAAGAGGAAAGGTTAGGAAAAAACATCTTTCAAAATTTTACTCTCAAAACAATTGAGATTTTCCTTGACAGGACAAACATTCACAAGCCCACTGAAACAGAGATCATCTGCCACCTTTTTTCTCCTGTTAAAAAGCAGGATAGACATAACAGTTGTCTACCTATGCTGAAGAAAGAGCAGGCCTTGAAATCCTTTGAGCAATAGGGAGACATTCATATTCTGTCAACTATTCCTGTATTAAAGCAGGAAGATGACTATGATGACCGTAAATGTCACTGTTCTCAAAACTGTTTTATCAGCAGTGTGCCACAGAAAATCTCTACGCTGGGAAAAGCACTACAGAAGGAAAATAACTTCTCAACTTGTAGCAGGGAACATATCCCAGTGGAAATGAGGAGAACACTATTAAGGGTTTAATAGTAATGCAGTGAGGCTGTCTGTATGGCTTTGTTTCAGGAGTAATAGTGAAAAGTCATATCTTTGCAACTGGTCCAAAAAAGACCCTTACTTATTTTCTACATACCTTATTATTAATTCGTTCCAGTGAACTACCACTACTAAGAAGGTTTCAGACAGAATGGAGATGAATATAGAGTTGCAATAAAGTCTAATAATTTTCCACAGTCAAAAAGGGTAAAATTTATTAAGAATATGTTGTTCTAAATCATATGTATACTGACCAACAATTATGTTTTTAAAGCCTTCCCCTTGCCAGTGGCATTCATCTCAGTCTCCACTCTGCTTGTGGTCACTTGTTACTTAAGCACCAAGCAAGGTTATATGAAGTTACATTAATAGTCAAGAGATTCAAATTCATCCTTTATGTGCAACAACTATGCTGAGAAAAATCCCAGTTAGTTGCTATTCCTTTTATTATTCCCTTAACTGAATAGATTAAATGTACTAGAACTTAACTGAAGGTACCAGGAGGGTCCAAAAAAACTAGCAATGAGGCAAAGTATCTTGGGGTGGCTCAGTCCTCCAGCCAATGAGCTCAAATCTGTATGGTGAACCCCAGTCAGAGACATCCAAGTTATTATTCCTGAAAAGGATATTGCACCCTACCACCCCAACAAAACACCATCATGAAAAACACTGAAATAGAATATACCTCCCCAGGCAAAGGATCTGTCTTATCCATTAGTGCTACAAAATCAGCATAGCTAACAAAGAAATATTGTTACTATAGTGATAAACTCCAAGGACACAAATAAAGGTCTATTAAGATGCTATTTACAGTCCCTTCTTGTTCTAAAACCACTTGTATTTGATCTAGTATGAATCCTTTCATCTATTCTGCCATCTTTTGGCTGTAATGCTCAGGTAACCTCACAGTTCTCTAAGAGGCACTGGAGGAACTAGACAGTGTGAATTATTAGACGAACACCACCTAGAGGATTCATCTGTCAGTAAACAGTCCCAAACTACATGGAGTAAACAAGAAAGACTTCGTCCCGATCAGTTAATGACTATTTCATTCACTGAAAGGTTAGTCTGATGTGTTCTGTATTCTGATGTTCACTTTTTTTAACATGGGGATCTTAAAATTCACAGATGGAAGTAAATATAAGATGGATTTGAGTATCTTGGTCCCAGTAACACCTGCAATATCAGTTTCAGGGTCATTAAATTTGCTCCTTTCTATACTCATACTTCCTGCCCCAGCTGGGAGTTTCTCTGAAGTAGAAGTTGCTCATATACACCAGGGGACTAAGCCCTGACGTAAGAACTGCAGATTGGTCACCAACCTGAAATCTCTGCATGAGTATTACATAGCATTTGCCATTTCTTCCATGTTCTTTTTCTCCTACAGAGCTGGAAGAACTGGAACTGCCATACAGCATCCCAAGAAGTAGCGATGCTTGTTGCTGACTACAGAAGCAGTATAATGCCAACCAGGATTGCTCCAAACTGACAGCAAACTTGTTGCCAAAACAGTTACTATTTTAGATATTCCTGCACTACAGCAGATCAGGGAGGGAAGGTAAAATTTTGGTTCTCCAAGCCTAATAGGTATTCCCTAGCAAAAGAAGTCTTAAAACACACGGCATCGTCCATTTCAGTAGCACAAGAAAAAATAGCAGAACCAACACTAGCCACTCTCTCTCAGATAAGCCCACTCCTTGAAAAACCTCAATGTTACCAGATCAGAATGGAATGTTTACCTCCTATCTAAGTTATCTAAATCCAGGATAATACAATTTTCTAGATATGAATACCTATACTTGCAGGAACTCTCTAGTTAGATAATTTGGAGGAAAAATTCAGTAACAAGACAAATTATTTAATACAAAAGTCTAGGTGAAATCATTTTAGCACCAGATAATTCTGGATTAAAAAGGATATAGAGATGAATTCTAGAAAGACAAAAAAGCCAATCTATATGGGCAATTCAAGACAAGTATCTTGAGGTTCTCCCAAAATCCTATTCCACTGTAATAACAGGGTAGATCACACCTTGACAAGATCTGTGAAAATGAAAAGAAAGTGGTAGCCTCACTCCATCAGTATTAACTGATCTGTGGTCTGCAAACTGGTTCCAGTCTTGCTCTGTCACCAACTCACTGTTAGACAAGACACATTAATTTCATCTACAGATATGACCAGTGAGAACAGCTCTCATGGAATAACTCCTCAAACAGATAATCTCATTTTGGATTGAACCACCTTGAGAATCTTGAATTAACTAATACTACAATGTAGGATCTGTTACACTCAAACTCAGCTGCATTAGAGACAGTATACCAGAAAAATCTGGAATTTTAAGAAAAGCATGCAGTACCAAGCAGTATTAAACCCCCAAAGTTACCTTTGTGATGTAGAATTTTTTCAGTCCATCCAAAAATGATGTAAAAATGGAAGCAACTTGTGGTTTAAGAGCATGACCTTTGGCAAAAAGTGGGAAAAGGTGTGTTAAGGCAAACAGTACTCAAAATCCCAACTTCAATGGGCAAATAAAAAAATAGCTCGGTAGTTGAAGTTGCAAGAATCACTTAGACCACTTTGTATTATCATAGACTTCTCTCTACTCATTTCAAAGACAATTTAAGAAAAGTTTTTATTATTTTTTTAAAGGCATATATATGTGCACAAATATTTCATTGGACACTAATTAAGGCTGCTCTAGTCTAGACCTTCACAAATATATGACATATGGAAAATTTTAGAAAAGAGCACTTCATTAGTTTTTACACTACAAAACTAAGAACAATCGGTGACTAAGTTATGCCAAAACCACTGAAGTCTATAGCCAAAATTGGTGCAAGTTAGGAGTTAAGCAATTATTTCCTTAATGGTTATGTCACTTGTGCAAAATTTTCTACATAAAGCTAGTAATTGCTTCCTTAATCACATACGAGGAACTAAAATCACCAGGATATATAAATGGTGTCTTGGAGTCTGTTAAATTAACATATCTGCCTCAGGACTGGGTTTAATTGAGATGAAAGTCTTTCACTCTTTGTTCCATTGTTTTCAGTCACAAGCAACTTCTGAACTACCATTACTGCTTCACTTTAACAGTCTTGCATCTGGCCTACATGCTGTGAGCCCAATTCATAAAAGTTATGCACCATTTACATGATAGTTTGTGAAGTATTTTAGAAGGAAGTATTTCCTCCTGAATAAAGCATGAACTTCAGCAATTGATTACTCTCCTTCCCTCTTCAGTAAAAGAGCTCTCCTTGCAGATATAAACAAACCCCAAGGAGTACCCCTCCAAGCACACAAAAAAGCACCAAAGAGCAGAAGGGCATGAATTTATTAAATCACAATCTGTAAAAATGATTGGATTTAAGCCTACTTAATAATGACTACAAGAAAAATCCATATTGACACAGCCAAAACTATGTTTTGCAAGGAACCATGTAAACTGCAACCTCAGATCAAAGCTAAAAAGTAGAAGAACAATTTATTCAACATTGGGTTTAAAGCTTATAATTGGTCAAACTTCCTCCCAATTAAGAAAAATGCATCTGCCTTCTGTTGTACATGCCAGCATGACCAAAGCAAGCAGCAAGGCTTGCTGGGCTCTCAGGTCTTACAAACTCTGATCTCACTGGTTTGAAAAACAAAGCTCAACTTTCTCAACACCATCATATTAATGGCATTTGAAGTCAAGATTCATCACTGAGGCTTCTGTCCAAAACAAGTTTCGGAAATTCTGAATTGTGAAGCATTATTTAAAAAGAGGTTTTCAAGGTCAGTCACAGTCCACATTTTCATCTTCCGGGTACAGTCAAAATTGCATGGTCTCAGCAAGACCTTCAAGTTCTGTATTAGCTTTTGGGTAGTGGAACTTTGTATTCTGGCTCAAGACACTCTTGAGGAGAACACATCTTTTGCCAGATTTCCTACAGTTTAAAATTACATATTTTGTGAAGAACTCCTCCAAAAATATTGTCTGACATTGTCCTATTTAGCTATTTGACCTTTCTGTTCGGTAATCTTCTAGTAGTTTCACTGACTTTTGATACTTAAGCTCTAGGTTTTTAGTTCTATTTGCATACAGTTATGGCATTTACTACACCTGAGCTTTCTTTAAAAATAGAAAGCTCATTTTGGACAAGTATGTCACTGCCTCTCTCCCACCCAAACAATCATTGCCACATCAGATTACTTTCAAAACCCCTGCTGTTTCTAGGGAATCTGTACACCACTTGTGATGCTTTTATGAAATTTAAAGGAATCAACCAACTTACCTTCAAAGTAAGGTGCCTGTGTTCTGATGGGGTTTTTTTCATACCTGGCTTCTCATCAGTACTCTTAACAAGAAAAGATTTCAAGTACTATACTGCAACACTATTATCTCTGCTCCTTTACACAAAATAGAGGAAGTGACTCCAGAATCTCAAACTTTCCAGCAGATTAGATGTCAAGAATGGAAAGGTAACAAAAAAATCTTATGTATTTATATGCAGACCATGGCTCTTCACTGACTGTTGTAGCAGATACCGTTTTCCCAGAGACAGGCTTCTGTTTTTGGAAGTCCACATTATGGCACTACCTGAAGTTTGAACTTTGGGTTCACTGCCTCCTTTGTGTACTTTTGAGGAAAAGAATTACCACCCAAAACAGACTTAAGCTACTAAAAAATCAAAATCCCTGGAAAGAGATATTCATCCAAGATGATCTACTTACTCACCAAACTGAAACTGTGCATTGTCAACAAGACGAATTGATGCAGGAGCACATCTCTTGAGGGCAAGGTCAAGGGAATGAAAGAGAGAAAGAATAAAAAGATTATGTACTCAGTTTTGCTGAAACCCATGACAATCAAATTTTCATTAAGAAAAGCATACAAGAAAGCAGCACACTTTGATCCCAGAGACCTATGGCCATCATCATCATTGAAAAGGGGTGACTATAAGCTTGTTTTCACTTGAATAGCAACACCTAAGTATGTCTAGATATAATGCATTGAGAATTTTCAGTTTAACTTCAAGCCAACAGAGGAACAGTCCAAAGACCTTTGTCCTTCAAGTACTGAGTGTTTTTCTAAATTGTCATATGCACTAAAGATACCATATTTGATTAGAATATCAAGCTTATGTTCCTGTGTGATCGAAGATACACATACATTATAAATGCATGGAAAAATTGTTGTGGGCTAATCCTGGTAGGCAGCTAAGCACTACACAGCTGCTCACTCACTCTCACCCAGTGGGATGGGGGAGAAAATTCAAAGGGTAAAAGTGGGAAGACTCATGGGTTGAAATGAAGTTTGGTAAGAAGAGTGGGGGAAAAAAACCAAGTGATGCAAAAAGCAATCAACTACCACCAGCTGACCAGTATCCTGCCAGTCTTTAAGCAGTGACTACCCCTGAAAAACTGCCCCTTCCAGTTTGACCATGATGTTATATGGTATGGAACACCCCTTTAGTCAATTTGGGCCAACTGTCCCAACTGTGTTCCCTCCCAGCCTCCTGCCCGCTCCCAACCTACTTGCTGGTGGGAGAAGAGAGCGAGAAACAGAAGGCCTTGACACTGTGTACACACTGTCAACAACAGCTAAAACACTGTTAACATTGTCTTGGTCACAAGTACAAAACATAGCACCACTCAGGCTGCTATGAAGAAAATTAACTCCATCCCAGCCAGACCCAGTACACTAATGTTCTGCCATCAGACTGCAATTAAAATCTCTAGATTGGACCCAGATATATTCTACACTGTATAAAAATCTGAAAAACAGTAAAAACAGCTGCCTTCAATTAGGCATCCTTCTGGTCATACATATGTCTATACCATGTAATCTGTGATGGCCATTTCCAGTCATACTGATATGTATGGCCAGAGGAATATGACAAAAGCCTGAGTTTTAGGCTAGTCTCCATCTAATCACATGGATATGGAAGTATTCCTCTATCACTTGGATTTGACATGTTCACCTTCCAACATATCATTAATATATACTTGGTCACATGATAGGAAGAAAGAAAATGAAGATAGCTCACCAGGCAGGTTGACAGAAGGCAGCTGCATGAGTGGTTTTAAATGAGACCAACCCACCCACAACCTACAGGTTGGTGGTTCTTACATTAAAGTAGACCAATACAGACAAGAAACAGCTTTTCAGATAGCGATCATTGTAATTACTACCAAGATTGATGCGAAGTGCAACAGAATAGAGGATATAAGTAGTTCAGGCTCAAGTAAGCAGTGAAACAGCAGCAGCAGCAACAGAAGCTTAGAAATGGAGCAACTCTAAGTGGCTAATAGTGCCTTTTTTTCCTCTTCTAACTAAGCCCATAGCTAAGGAAAAGACACTAATTCCTTAATTAACTTAAAATGTAGATCAGCCATATGATTAAGCATTCCCAAACAGTCTGCTTAGGTACCTTTAACAGGAAGAACAAGCACTAGCAGTAGAAGCACGACAGAAGAACTGGCAAGTGCTGCTGACTAGCATATACATGTCATTCACATACCAGTTTGAACATCTGGCTTGGAACATTAAGTCATTAATTTAGACCAATCACTGGAAAAAATGTAAAGCTGTGTTTAGTTTGGCATTAATTAAAACATTTCTGAAATTACTTCCCCAATTCAGGGTATATTCCACCATTCATAGAAACAATTTAATGTTTTGCAGAAAGCGAAGAAAAGTTAGTCTAAGAGTGAAGAAAGAGGCTAGCCAGGTAAGATTTGCTTGGAAGCACAGCCACGAGGGAAAACATTAC
The DNA here is from genome assembly GCF_965140245.1 of Athene noctua. Lineage (NCBI taxonomy): Eukaryota > Metazoa > Chordata > Aves > Strigiformes > Strigidae > Athene > Athene noctua. Next base: position 25,767,786 of record NC_134043.1, on the reverse strand, counting down.
AAAATTTGGATACCCATGTCTAAATTTTGCTACCTGAAATTATCTGACCACACCACTCAGAAGACTCTATTTAAATATTACAGTTAAGCACAATTCCACCTCAAAATATCCAGCTCACCTGAACATGTCACTGTGTTTCAGGAAGTGTTTTCTAAACACAGGTCATATCCTTCCATTGCATGACTTTCGTTCCTTTGTCACTTCAGAGCCATAAATTTAGCTGCCTTTTACTTGTATGCTGCAACTTAATTCCTTTAAATACTGGTCCCTTTTGCATAGTCCTGAATTAATCTAAGGATAAAGCTCTCGAAGATGCAAAGCCAAATTTTCTGTGCCAAGATATGCAAATAACTCCCACTGAAAAAAAAACTATGAAAAGGCACATCCACAATTTGGCTCAGAATCTCAACCAAACTCAGAACATGCTTAATCCTCAGCTACATAATTTCCAAAAGCCTCATGGACCACATACACTTACGAGGTTTGTATTATCTCAAACCCTTGGTTATCAATTGCCAACAATACTAGACCATCAGCACACGCCTAGTGATAGAATTTGTGTTCTTGAGCAAAGCCAACATCCAGCTTTTCTTTACCTGCTTTGCCACTTCCCTTAAGCAGGCCACCCCTCTTTCAAAGTTGGGGAAGACCACAGAGCCATACTTCTGATATTCAGGGACTGGGCGAATCTTTATCGTAACTTCAGTAACCACTCCAAGAGTTCCTTCAGGAAAAAAGAAAAACTAAGTGTTGCAAGATGTACTTCCTGCAAGTAACCCAACTTCACAACTGTTTACCAGGATGTTATGTTGTAAGTTAACAAAGCAGAAATACCAAAAATTCAATATTGCAGTAGCATGTAATTTATTCCTGATGTGGTGAGTTCTTACAAAATATCCTCTAAATTATGTTTGTTACCAGACTTGTAGGTTAATTCCACATATCAGTTTCAAGAACTTTTCAGTTTTCAGTCCTAATTAAGGTCTCAATGTATTATCCCAACACAAGAAAATCATGCCTGCATAATGCCACCCATAGACACACTGGAAGTCACAGCATTAAAGATGCTCAAATCATCAAGCCATTACAGAACTTGAATTAAGATGCAGTTATGTGAAATTACTGTGTTTATACCTTCAGATCCCATAATGAAGTGATGGATATCAGGTCCTGTCGACATGCGAGGTACTTGGCAGTTTTTTTCTACTATTCCTCTAGGAGTTACCATTTTTATATGAATCACCTGTTTAAACAATATGCAATGACTAAATGCTAGCATTAAGCACAGATTTTCATACGATATTTATTTTCTACAAAATGTTTATTAAGCTTGATACAGTTGATACAGTTCATCTTTGTAGACTTCAGACATTCAGCAGGTAGCCCCAAAAACTTTTGAGATAACCTGAGGACAGTTACCAACAATTCTTTCTAACACAGCACAGTATGCCCACACAACAGATTGTTTCCAGTTCTATGCCATATCAAATCAGCTGTTGGCTACATGCAGGCAACATCAGTTAAAAACTGTGTTGTTTCTCAGTACAGAAGTACTTTGAATACTAGGATTTTAATTCAGAATACACATAGCACTTCAGAAGAAAAAAAGTATGGGTTTACATTTTGCTTTAGAACTGCTGCTTGATAACTGATGACTGAATTATATATGCTATACTACAGAAATATTTCTATTAGGAGGAAAGATGGAAGTAAGCTTTGTGAAACAGATAATCAATACTAAATCTGCCATAAGACTGATATGTATGTAAGGCTAGAAGGTTGTTTTTGAAAAATATTCTTCAATGTCATCACTTACAGCTTTATTCATGCTCATTCAATACAGAGCTTAAATTGTTTTCTTCTAATCCTTTATTCAATTATTTTATACCAAGGGTAGGGTAGGGTTTGGGTTTTTAGTGAAGCCTTTAAATGAAGCAAAATTACTGAATTTCAACTAACAGCTTTAAAACTTTCCAGCACAGGTAGCTAAGTAATTTTCTTCCTGCTTTAAGTTGTTCAAGAATTATATGCGTTTTATGAACTGTTGATTCTGCACTAAGTGGATTTTAGGCATCTTATGTAACACACTATTTCTAGATATAAAGTTTCCTCAAAAGATAAACATTTCCCTGAAACTTTCTTACCATGTCATTTTGAAACTCGTGAACTGTTCTGAATCAGTTTTCAGTCCTATTTCCTCCTAGTGAAAATTTTAGAAGCTGTTTTAGCCTGAAGTTATGCTTCGATGACAGAAAAGGCTTCTGCTTCACATCCCCCAGTACAAGCAAAACCATACCACTCAGTAACACGTCAGGCAGTAGGGGACCAATGACACTTTGTAAATACTAGTAGTTTTAGTTCAGCCAGGCCTACTGAATAAAAACTGTAGTTTCTGCCAAGCTCAGTCACTGATAGTAAAGTGTCACAACTGTGCACAGAACAAACATGTCTGAACTATGAGCTGACCAAAATGCCTAAAGTGATGGGGATACCTTACCTTGCTGCAGGAAAGAAGGAAAAATCCACATGTGTGGAAGGACTACTGTACAAACTACAAGAGAAAGCTGGAAGTTTGAAGCAAAAAGGCAGGCAAAGTCTGAACAGTGATGATTTAACTTCAGTATACTCAATGCATTTGTTGTAACTGAAAAGGTAGATTTTTTATCAGAAAGTATGCTTCAAAAAACAAATTACCTGGATTAATATAAAGATAAACCTTTCTAATGCTTAAAAGATTCAAGAGTAGAACCCAGCCATTCCTTCCTCAGGGTTCCTACTGACCATATGATGGACATTAGATTTCACCACATGGTAAATTAGACCACCCTGCTGATTGTAAAAAACTACTAGCCTAGGGGGAAGTAGGAAGGTGGGAAGAGCTAGCTTGCTGTTAGAGTTAGGCAATCCAAGTAGACAACTTCAGGAACACACAACAGGTAGGTGAACATGGGCCTTTTGGAATCACCTATAAATTTGACAGGATTATTATACTGGATTAATAGAGAGCACAAAACAGTGGAAGAAAACAGAGTCATAACAGGGTGACAATTCCTTACACTAGCTAGTGATTACCAACATGAAATTGACTTACATCAGTGACAAGGATTATTAGTATTAATACCAAACACAAGCAAACAAACACTCAGTCAAGATTTGATGCTAGAACTGTTTAAATTGTTAGAACTGCAATTTACTATCCCTTTTCCCCTCTCATTGTGAGTCATTATAAAAGTTAAACCTCCAAACAGAATAAGTTAATTAGAAAAAGTATTAGAAATATTTACCAGATCTTCAATGTTTCCATAGATGTTTTTTTTCATGCCTGATGCTCGTGTTGCTACCCATCCTCCAAGCGAACTGAACTCCATGGAGTCTGGTTCATGGCCTGTACAGAAGCCACTTTCAGCAAGCTAAAGAAAAAGAAAAAAACTACATTCTGCAAAGCCTGCATCACTTAGTACTCCAAATCTCTTCTAGGTTTTCTTTTTTTTTTAAAAAAAAAAAGTATCCTGACCACACACCCATTCAATCAGGCACAAGTTTTGTCTTTGATAAGTAAATGAAATGCAAATTGATTCTGCTTCTACTGTGCATATGCTGTGCTACATATCAACTTATAATACTCCTCCCCCATATATTAAAACTAAAATCTCTATTGATCATAAGAAGCTACAAATTCAAATACATATGGAAAAAAATTATAACTAAGTAACTGCCAACTTTGCACAAATGCTGCCAATAAATAAAGCTCTTAATCTCTTGTTCTTTCTACCCTAATGCGATATGCAGCAGGTCTGCAGAAAACATGAGCAAATTGCCTGTACTTAATTCTCTGAAGGAGTGATGTGTTTTAATATACAGCCATCTGGTTGGGCTTCCTGTATGCAATGGTGTCAGCTATTTGTGATGCAGATCACACATTCCTGTACATTAAGTAGTCACTTGTTTCTCATTTTTCTGTATTAGCTTGGCTTTGCCATCTGCACAGCACCTGAGGTTGATTAGATGCCCTTAGAATCACAACACCAAAGCTGTTGAACAGGAAGAATTAAAGGCCCAACAGTCTCACATTAAGTGATAACTCTGTTAGTGCATTTGAGGTGATCAATTTTCACTGACCAGCTGATAAATACCTATGTCTAACTAGACTGTAAGTATGCCACATAATGTGCATCATTAACTATGTTCTAACTTAAATTATTAAAAGTCACTTCTACGTAATGTCTATGGTAATTCGTTTAGCTCATGGTCCTCTGATATCAAAGGAGCTTGTGGCTTTATATACTTACTGGTCATATATTAGGGAAGGGTTGGAGCCTGCACCCTCCTCATTCCCCAAGACAACAAGAATTTTGCTTCAGTCACAACTTACCAATTTCTATGAGTTGTATAAACACAAGCAGAGCAAAAAATTATGCTTCTGAAAATTTGGATTGACTATTTATATACAAAGTATTTTGTCTAAGCTCCTCAAATCCTGTTATATGAACAGCATGTGCTAAAGACACAGGACAAGGGAGAAATTACAACTATGTACTTGGCAGATGCAAAGGACAGCCTCATCCAGAAAATATAGGCATGTACTAGTTTTTTCTATAGAATCAAGACCTGATTGATAATGCTTATTACAAAAAACAAATATTATTCTATCATCATTATCATTTTGTCACCTTTAGTCCTCATCTATTGGCTGTTATTCCACATTCTGTTCCAACAAAAACAAGTAACTTGAGGCTTCTCTGTAGAGCCCACTAATATCTGGAGTTCTCCTCCCACAGAAAATAGTGTCTTAATCACACTAGAGTCACTAGCTAAGGTAGACAAAAGCATGAAGTATACATTGATTTTGAATGTCTCCACTTATAACTTCTGTCAAATATCAGGTTTTCAAAACTGTTATTTAGAATTCAGCTCTTGATTTTAGTTACTATAAGGTTCATGGTATCTGAAAATGAGATAGCCTACTAAGTAACTTCAGCACCCAAAAATGAGGAACACAGTAAGAGGCACCAAACCTCTTCACTGCAACATAATTTCTAGATAATGCTGGTAAAGTCTCTTAAAGCAACATAAACTGGATTAGCCTCCAATCCAAAGCTTACTTAATGCTAGAAAGCTGCAAACCAAAAATAAAACCAATCATTTTCAAACAGTTCTTTTTTGCACAGTCCAAATGCATATCTGCATTATACCTGTTCTTCAGTGGAAGTCTGTATTGTCATTAAAATTAAGTCATAGTTATGCTCAGATTATACCACACAAAACAAGCGCAATTTAGAGTCCTATCTTTATTCACATCCTGTTTGCTAGCAAGTGGAATTCCAGTATATGTAATAAGATTTTAAAAATATATACACACACACACAATGTAGATGATATAATTTTGTATTCTTTGTAGATTGAAGGAACTGCACAGAAGTCCTCACGTGCTTAGAAAAATGCTGTATAACAGAATCTCTGCAAAAATACTAGTTATATTCAATATTGAACAAATTGACAGTGCTCTCTTCATAGTCAAATCTGATTGAAAAAGCTTTTTGATCAAAAATATTCAAAAAGAATAACTGCAACGAGTAGTATTTCAGCCCAGAGCTATAAGCAAAAAGGAAATATTGCCCCTTATCCTAAGTGAAAAGAAAGATAGTGTCATTTAAAGAATAGGTAGTAGTGAAATATCAAACTATTACCATAGAAAAATGCAATTTAAATTCAGAGAATATTCTCTTTGCATTTTAATTCCAAGCTTGAAAGAAACAGATCTGGGAAAGTTAAAATATGACATCAAATGACAGAAGGGAAAGTAATAGGCAGGAAAGTCTATCTTTCTCATCATAAACAGATGTGTTAGTCAAGTATGATGAGCTTTCTTCTAAGTGTGTGGAAAGAACTGTTCAAGAAACCCTTCAAATCTCTGCATATTTGTAAAGTATATTTAGGCACTAAGAAAAGTTTAGACATCATTTAGCTATCAAGTCTTAGAATTATTTTTGTTTTTAAATAAGCGTAAGTGCACATTCTGAAGAACAGTACCAAACGTCCACAACTTGCTTGGTTATAGAGCACCAAAGACAACCGTGAGAAGGGGCTATGGTTCTTCTGATAAACTGCAATTAAAAGCCATTAGAGGTCACTTAAGAATGAAGGTGATCTACATCTTCCACTGGACACTTGTTTTGGGCAACTCTCCATTCTTTCCACTACTCTTCTGTAGCTGGCCTTAAGAAGCAGCAACAATAGCAAATCTGTTACATGCTCTAACCTTTCTGAAGAAACTACCTCTGGCCCAAATGACCAAAACATGCATCACAAAATGACAATTTGAACTTTTCCTGGTAACCTGTACCAAGTGTCATGCCTTGCAACCACAAGGGTTTATCTAAGGTTTGAAACAGAAAGCATAGCATTACATCATGAATTATCAACTTACTACTGTAATCACATTTTGTGGCTAGAGCTAGAAAATTTTAAAATATTCATCAAATACAGCATTCAAAGTGATAGTTGGGTTAATGGTTGGACTGGATGATCTTCAAGGTCTTCTCCACCCTAGACAATTCTGTGATATAATACTTACCACACCAGTCTGCATGAAAACACACAATGATATGCACAAGACATGAGAAACAGCTAAGAAAAATATGGAGAAATACTGGATGCTTGACAATACCTGTTTTTCCAGATCTTGCCCAACAATGCCAGCTTCCACACAAGCTGTTAAGTTTTTCTCATCTATCCAGAGAATCCGATTCTGTTGAAAAGTCAATCAAAACTAAGAAACAGTGTTAAATATTTTTGTTTATTTACTTTCCTAATGCTATAGGATCAACATGCTTGGTCATACGACTCCAGTTATTACAGCAGTGGAAGCTGAGCCCCCTCACACTCTCACTTACACAACAGGTTACAATTTATGAAGTCACCACTATAAGAAAGTAACATACTTATTAGTTAATTTATATTAGGAATGTTTACAGAAACAATGCAGAAAAGCCAGAAATAATTGTCAAAATTCTCACAGAAGTTAAGCAATACAGTGATTTTCAACATTAACATGATAGATTCAAGCTCCTTCAATCTGGACATTAAGTATACACCAAGAAAAGTATTCTTAAACATACTCCATGGGTTAAAATAGACTGCGTTCCATCATTCCAGTTCAGTTCTCGAATTTTGACACAGTAAGCTAGAAGCAAGATATACTACAGAATATTAGAGTATGTACGTTCTTCAGAAATTCAAGATAATTGGAAGCATTATATCATTTTATCTGATGAGACACTTACTGTCCCATCAATATATTCTACTAACCAGGAAAAGTAGTAAACACAAGTTACATAGTGCACTAATCATGAAGGAGAACCTTAACAAATATGGCTTTAGCTTTGTTTATAGTAAGGACACCACAGAAGCTTCAGGTTCCACTCTTCAATCTTTTTAAGTACACTTCTAGTGTACTTTATAATTTTGTGTACTAATATTGTCCAGAAGGAAGACAGCTCTAATGTCCCTTTGCCTTGATTTTTCAAGTGACAGAAGCATGAACATCATGTAGTTCAACTTAAACTACCTTTTAAAGCAATTGTCTCCCCCTCACAACATCTGAATTATTTGAAGCCAGCTATTTAAGCTCCTTTCAGACACCTTCAGTTTCAATATAAACTGCTGAACAGATCTAAGATGCTTATGTAAATAAGTTTTATGCAATATAGACCCTACATAGAAGATTAAGATACCCATTAAGTGTCTATTAAAACAGTAAAGCTTAGATAATCATCTCAACTGCTTTAAGACACACAGGTTTCAACTCTGATGATGTTTCTTTTCACCTTCATTTCCTTATTAATGGTTATAAGAATTGGTAACAGGTAACTTCTTCCTAGCCTTTCATTTAACTTCAGAAACAAGTTCCAACATAGAATAGTAGCTTCCTCTGATTTCCACTTAAAACTGCTACAAGAAGGCTTAACAGTAACTTTTTTTTTTCAATTAAATACCTACAAGTCATATGAAGTACTACAGGGCTAACATCAGCAAAGTATCACTTAAATTGAAGGAGTACCAACTTAATCATACATGGTACAGATTAATACTTCCATCCCTACTTTATTCTTGCAAAGAAATATAATTCACTAGAGATCACCATTCAAAGTAGTTGTAGGGTAATTTAAAAAAAAAAATAATTGAGAGACATACCATTTGTGATGTATCCAGTGAGACAATTGTTCTTTTTTCTTCTTCAGGACATTCAAGGGCACTAGATACACTTGTCCCTCCTGCAAACAGGGGACTGACATTGTGATCATAAAATTCTCGTGTAGCTTTTCTTCACATACCATCCCTCTCTCCCTCCTTTCCAATACTGAACTTAAAGATCACTGAAGTTAACTGTTTGAGGCTAGTGATTAGCTTTTTTAGGCTGTCCCTTCTCCCAAGCTGGGTTTCACAAAATCAAGGCAGCACAGAATTGACAATGCTTTAACAGCACTCAGTAACAAACCATGAAATTCTATGACCATTTCAGCTGCTTCTGTTAAGTCCAGAATAGTTTTAAAACAAGGAAGGGTAAGCAATAACAAAGCTATTCAAGAAAGAGGTACCTATGGTTTCGGGGTTGGGTTGGTTTTTTTGGGGTTTTTTTGTTTTTTTGTGTTTTTTTTGTTGGTTGTTTTTTTTTTTTTTTTTGAGATAACTATGGAAGACACTACACATCTGCCTAGAAAGTTGGCTTAAGAAGTCTACCTAACACAGAAATGCAATACTTAGATTCATAGAATGGTTTGGGTTGGAAGGGACCTTAAAGACCATGTAGTTCCAACCCCCTGCCATGGGCAGGGACACCTTCCACTAGCCCAGGTTGCCCAAAGCCCCATCCAACCTGGCCTTGAACTCTGCCAGGGAGGGGGCAGCCACAGCTGCTCTGGGCAACCTGTGCCAGGGCCTCACCACCCTCACAGTAAAAACTTTCTTCCTTATACCTAATCTATATCTACCCTCTTTCAGCTTAAAACCATTAATCCTTGTCCTATCCCTACCCTCCCTTATGCAGAGTTCCTCCCCATCCTTCCTGTAGCCCCCTTTAAGTACTAGAAGGCCACTATAAGGTCTCCCCAGACCCTTCTCTTCTCTGGGCTGAACACCCCCAACTCTCCCAGCCTGTCCTCGCAGGGGAGGTGCTCCAGCCTCTGATCACCTTTGTGGCCCTCCCCTAGACCCGCTCAAGCAGGTCCGTGTCCTTATGTTGGGCACCTCAGAGCTGGACACAGTGCTCCAGGTGGGGGGTCTCACAAGAGTGGAGTAGAGAAGGAGAATCCCCTCCCTCAACCTACTGGCCACACTTCTCTTGATGCAGCCCACTTACCTGAAAGCAAGAAAGAAACTGAAAGGGTATAACTATAAAAAAAATGAGCAAACCCAAATGTCAGACTTCTCTTGATATTTCTAATGTATCTTTATAGGGTATCACAGAACAGCCTCCAAGAAGCCTCTGGCTTCTTGAAGAGTACAACAGCCATAGGAAAAGAAATACTAGGATACTAAAGAGATCCACAGCAAGCTATGAGAGCCACCACCAATGGCAAGTACAGACTGTGACAACTAATAAAACACTACCCAAAAGCAGTAAAGCCCATCACCTTTGTTTCCAATGACAGGAAAGGTGGCATCTTCCTTAAATACCAACCCCTATAGTAATAACTCTAGAAGTTGACCCTAGTTCAGCATAAACAGACTTGAAAAACAATCTGAAGGTCTTTCTGTATCCTGGTCAGTGAACTAGAGGTAGTCAATACTGCTGCTTTCAGCTATATGAATTTACTAGTGCCAGAGATTACTTGTAGCAGTCTTACAGCTCTCCAGATGTATCCGGCAAGGGTGAGAGCATTTTAGGGAGAAAACAGCCTCATCAGTTTGATACTGTCTTCAAGTGACATGTCATCTTCTCAAACTGTAAATTTCCTTCCTACAGGGGCTATACTCCTACAGGATAAGGAAGTACCAAGTAAAACACACAGATTTATCTTACCTAATTAAGAGTGCTTGACAAAAGCTTCTCACAGGATGAGCTCATGAAAGCCAACATCCCATTGTTCCCTGACCTCTAACTCAAACCAAGGCAGCTCACCGTTCTACTTCAGCAGGCTTAGAGGAAAAAGCATCCATGACTACAAACCTGAAGTCCTTTAGAAATTCTTTAGGCTGCAAAGGACACAGATTATACAGGCTTTACCTGTACTTGTACTTGAAAACCCCTTGACACAGAAGTCTCATCTCTAACCCTCAAACCAAACAATATCTAAATGGAAATTAGAACTATGGTCAGCAATTTTGCAGTACAGTGTCTGACCACAATTCTTCCTAGACCTATGAGCTTCAACTGTGAAACAAAAGACCTAATTATACGTATCTGTGGTAACAGAGCACAAGTAATGCATCCAAAAACACAATACCTCTAACACATCTCTTGACTTATTTCCTAGAAGACTTCCAAGGCACAGAAGCAGATTTCAGCTTTATATAATCACTCCTCCTGCATATTCAATATGCAGGATGTTGACATACTTTTACTGACTTCCAATAAATTGAATATAGCAGCTTTTAATACTGCAAGATCATAAAAAATTAAGATCACACTTAAAATACTACTAAAAAAATTATTAAATTGTTGGTAAAATATATTACTAAGATCACATAATTAAAGTAGAATACGTTCTCACTAGTAATGTCAAACAGACTTGAGATTTCATAACACTTACCACCAAATGGTATAATGCAGAGATTGTGTTTGCAGGCTAATTCCACAATTTTAACTACGTCCTCATGGCAAACTAAAAAGAAGTTCCAACAGTTAAAAAACAGGATGTATGCTTACTACTGTTATTTCTGCTTAGCACTAAATATTGCAGTCTCAACAAGCAGCAGCTCCTTTTCTGACACCAGCAAGGAAGACATTTCAAAAAGCTTGGCACGATGTAAGAGCTGGGCTCAGAAGTATGAGTTCCAGAGTAAAGTTTAGACCTGAAATAATCCTACATTTCAAGAACTAATTACACCCTTAGTCTCCTGTTCTACTCATGGATTGAGACCCCCTGCAAATTCTCAGGGCAAGATGGGCTACCAAACAGTTATCAATTAATCTAGCTATCTTGGAGAACAAATCAAGTTTAAAACTTTTATTGAAAATAGTCTGTCCAATTCATTTTAAGTAAGAAATGAGACTCTTCTGAGAGCCAAACAACACAACTTTTTCTTCCTAGCTGACATTCAGTTTCAAAACTAGAGTTGGTGGTGAAATTTACTTTTTCAGAATGCATTCTGTATCTGGTCAAACAGAGAAGCAGAAACACTTATGCAGACATGGAAAAGGAACAAAAGAAGAGATCAAATACAGTACATACTCTATTACATTATACAGTTCATGCAACAGCAGAGAATGAGCAGGACTGAATTGGCTTATGAACTGTTTACTTTGCACTTGCTATACAGAGCAGCTTTAAATCAAGGCAGTCAATCATTTTAGCTCCAAAAGCAAGTGAAATAAACAAAACAAAGCTGTGACAAGTGTTGTTCACAGTCACAAGTGCTGCCATGTCAGTACCTGTCCTCAAGCAAAGTGATTATCTTATAGTGCCTCTTTTTATGCTTTCCATATTGTGATTTTTTTTTCCCCCCTAAATGAAGGGAGCAAAACTGAGCTAAGACTAAGTTCTTATCAGAAATTTGGCGGTTTCTAATGCAGTGCAGCTACCAAAGTATCAGAAAGAGTATAAAAGGTAAGGAAAGAGTTGGATTCAGCCAGCTGAATAGAAATTGACAGGTACTTAGGTCAAATGACTCTGATTAGCTACAGAAGAATGGCACATGAAAAGTAGTTCCTAGTGACCAGAGAAACATGATTCAAATAGAAAATTCACACAACTATGCAAATAAAGTCATACCAGTTTAAGTATCTGTATCCTTTTACTAGATAGCAGCAAGCTTATTTTCTGCTATCTATCTACAACAGCATCAGTTATTACTCTATTTAAGGTGGGCCTAGCCTGTGATCAGATCACACTGCTCTTTCTTCAAGTCAATGATCCTTTGTAAAGTGTTCTGATAGGAGTTACAGGTGTTATACTTTTTTATTAAAGTACAGCTTTTCATAAAACAAAGCTCTTTACTACAAAGATTTCACTGCTCCTCTACCATCATAGACTCCTTTAAAAAACAAGATTTAGACTGCCATTGAGACAACTATTCTTGGTGAACATACAAATTCAAATCACACTGTGGTTAAGACATGAACTCTGCTGTCAACAGAAACTTTGGCTATATTTAATAACAAATTTGACTTCCCCAAGAAATGATGGGATCTCACAGGCACAACCTGCAGTCCAGATGTTAAACAATCATGATTACCATTCATGAGAAAATTCCTTCAGTTTCTGTGAAGACAAGTGTAGTCAGTGAACCAAGAGACAACTTCCCCATGACAAGAAAGCAGTTTCGTAAACAATGGCCTCCCAGATCAGAAGGAAGAATAAGATAATTAAACCTTACCAGGCCATACAACTATATCAGGAATTCTCTTAAACATTCCTTCCCTGAGTACAAATATCTCATGTAGGCAGTGACCTGAAACACAAACAAATTAACAAGTTCAAACAAGGAAACAATGAAAGCAGCAGTTACATAAATGAAGTTCTCTTACCATGAGCTCTGAATACCCTATCTTCTGCATCCTGCGAATATGAGATGTTAGTGGCTCTAAGATCCTGAAGAAATTCTTCATTTACAATGGATGGAGGTACATCGTTAACATTTAAGGATGCCTACAATACAAGAAAATAAGTTCATTAGAGGTAGGCTCACTTACCACATTTCTGTACAACAGAAATAAGAACAGGTCAACACTAACTGATACCCAAACACAGCTATTCAAGATCAAATAAAGAAGTTGTCGTCCCCATCTTCAGTCACTGATCCCACTTATACTACCTGGTACTTATCTGACTAGATACACACAGGAAACTTTCAGTAGCATACTTTTCCCACACACACACACTTAAAAATGGAGCCAATAAATTCAGGTATACTTTTCTATGGGTAATCTCCTTAAAGGAATATGCCTTCTATTACAAATGGCCTCTAATTAAGGAGTTCTTTAATTAGATATAAAGGTTGCCTTATGACTGAAAACTAACCTCAGCTCCTATTTAGAAAGGAATTGTTGGTCAAGAATCTTATTTCTAGTTAAAATTCCCTCAGTTTGAGAACAGAACTGAAAATTTTTCACTATTACATCTTTTATTTTAAATCTATTCTTAAAAATCAGGAGTTGCACGAAAATTAGTTAAAACATACTGCAGTGCTTTCCAACTTCTGTCATGAAAACCTTGCTGGCAAATTAACCGACACCCCCTGCAACTCAAATAGAAGAACATGCTTGTAATTTTGTTATAAAGCTATCAAGACAAACTATGGGCTACCTAATGCTGCCAGAAAGAGCTTGCTTACAGCCCAATAACCAAAAAGTATTTGTATAAAATGTTCCCCATAGTCAAAGAAATTTAGACATGTCTTTGATGAACCTATGCTGCTTCACAAGGACAAAGAGAAAACAGCAAAACTGAATTCACTTTTCTTTCACCTTCTGAAGTTTCAGCCTTCCAGGAAAAAGTATACTCACCCACCCAAGTTTTCTTTCCTGAAATGGAATTTTGCCTATCTTTGGTCTACATAGCCTCTAGAACAGCTGATACCTTTTGCCAATATGCATATCTTAGATAAAAGCTTAGAGGATAGCACCAGTTACCAAGCTAACAGCAAGGAAAATAGAGATTAATAGTCTCCCATCCACCGCCATGGAAGTAGTCTATTCTGAAGGAGTTGAGTCTCAAAGCTGTGAGAGCTGAAGGGAAGATTTAAACGTCAACAGGAAAGTTTTCAGGTAGTTAGAAGATCCACAGTGATAGAACTTGCCTACCAATGCCCACCATGTAAGAAACAAATTGAGGTTCTGTAGAAATTAAGAATACTTACAGGGATAATTCAGAAAGCAGTATATGCATGAGATGTTCATTACTGATAGCTAACAACATTTAGAGGTTCAAAAGGGGGGATAGCTAAATGTTTGTTTTTAAGTTTTCATATGAGACATGACCTAATGAAAATATAGTTTTAACAATGATTTGGCTTCTGGAAGAGGATATGTGCTGTTCTGACTTGCTTTAATGATGATATTTTACTTTGTCAAATAAGGTGTCAGACACCCAAGAAAGAGACTTTTCCCACTAACACATTCATTTTGTCACCTACAAACACAGAAATTGAGATTAAGTGTTGTTCAAGCAAGAGGCACACTGCCACTAAGAGATCATGATTTTAGGGGTCAGTCACAAGCACAGAGGAAGTCAGGTCTTGGATTGCTGCTCTTAGCTCTTACTGTTCAGCTGTTAATGTCCATTTGCTAACCCAAAGAGCAGAGCTCTGACAGAAACCTGGGAAACATGAGAAAAACAAGCAGGCACCAAATAAAGATCTTTAAACCACTTTAAAAAAAATCTTTGCTAGCTATGCTTACATTTTCTATTTCAAACTTTGCTTCCTCCATGGATTTCCATAGACATAACTAATTCATATCATTTCAAGTTGAACACCAAGTGCTCGAAGACCTTTGTTCTCTGTAAGAGGGACACAAACTACTTAAAGCTGTAACAATTCCTCGCAGATGGTTTTAAGTATCTTGATTTTTATCTCTTCTACAAGTATTTTAATCCTTTAGTTTTCATCTTCCAGAATGAATAGTCAATACTCATCTATAAAGATTTTATGCACAGTGCCAAACAAAAATATACTTTTATTTATTCTTATGGGACGGAAACATTTTAAGATTTGTGCACTAGGCTAGACAGGAAGCCTGTGTGAACAAGGTCTAAACTACTGTCTGCAGTAAATCTAGTCTGAAAAAGGGAAAAAATGTCATCAGGCCTTAAGCATCACAGAAGCAGGCACCTTAACTATTTTTATATTATAACAAAAAGTTTCATGCAACAGCAAACCCTCCAGTTTTATACAACAGAGGCAGAAAGAGCCGAGATGGACAAATGGACCAAGAGATCCCTCTCCTACTGCTATTCCTATACCCAAACTTCTTCATGTGCCGATGACAGATGAAAAAAACAATCTAGCATGACAACCCAAAATACAAACTCAGAACTACAATAGAGACATGAAAATAAGGGACCTGCAGTAGTAGTTGAGAATAGCTATGAGAAGGTCAGAGATATACTGGAGACTCCAAATTTGGAATCCTGTTCTGCGTCAAGGTAGTCAGCCTGTTTCAGATCACAACAAGAACGTCAGAATCAGAGGGAGACAACATAACAGGAAAGCATTCAACATTGCTGGCAGATATCCTGAAAAGATGCTTTGCAAGACATACTGTGGCATCAAGATACTATTCAAGAATCAGCCCTTCTCCAACTCCACACTGTTCTACATTTCTTCTACATTTAGAAAAGGAACAACAGCTCTCAGGACCTCTGGTCACAGCAAGTTAAAGCAGCTGCCAGTTAAGACCAATTCTGATCAAGGAAAATTCACATAAAGATTAATTTTTTCAAAATATATTGGCAGATGGAGATCTTGCAAATCACAGCAGATGAAAGAATGTCTTCATTAACCGAAAACTGAAGAAACTGAGTTTTCAGGCCCTATTGAGATTACCTGCTTCAGAGAAAATTCAAGAAATGGGTAAAACTGTTACCCAAAGCAGGATTGCTACAGTCACTGTACAAGCACAGACTGCTTCCAACACTTCTTAGCTATCTTGTCAGGAAGCTGCAGCCTCAAAGGAATTCTTAGAGGGAGTTCAGGTCTTCTGAATAGCAGGAGTTACTCTTAAAGCAAAATATGGATGCTTCGCAAAACTAAAACATTCCAAATGTGTTATTTTTCTAAAAACATTCTGTTCAATCTTGAGTATGCTCATAGCCAGTTTTCAGCACACAAACATGTATAAAAAAATTACTGTCAAGTAAGAACTTTGATATCATTAAACACAGAAAACAGCAGTTTAACTTCACTGTATCTTCTGTCCTTGTTACCATAAACAACATTGAAGTTACATAAACAACTCCTAGGCTACAACTAGGCTACAATCTTGAATAGCAACCTACATAAAAAGGACAAAAAGGACAAAAACCTCCCTAGGTCAGAACTTTTTATGCCAATAAGAGTACTACTAGTTAACCTGGAACCACAAAGCATGCTACGTCATCGAAGGTTTCATATAGTAGCTCTACATCAAATACTTTTTTTAAAAACTGAGGTATTAATACACTATATTTAAATCAATTATGTTCAACATGACCTTCAGGACGGAAGCTGAATTATCTTTAACAGTGTGGTCTTGATTATCACCAAGACTAATGTTCAAAGGAACTGGTTCAGCTATTTACTTACTCTAGAGGTAGTTTTGTGCTCCAGACTTGCTCCAAAGGTTTTTTCTATCCATTCCTTAAAAGTTGGTAATACCATACCACCTAATCTGTACCTGAAAAGTCAATATTACATAGGGTCATTTTAAATTAAAAGAATGTATGTCAGATACACTTCTTTCGATTCTATGTACGCACAAACAGAAGTTTAAAATCAAATGCTTTACCTACAAGCCTATAAAGCTTCTGCACATTTGGTTTTCATGGAATTGCACATTTTGTTGCATTTAACTGTTCTGTACTTCGCAGAAAATCAAACTGTCAACATCTTAGGTATTACTTTTCTTCACAATCTTTGTGAATTATGGCATAAGGCTTTTCAGATATCCAACCCCACATCTTTATGTTTAAGAAGGGTCTCTCTTAGTAGTGTAGAAAGCAGTGTCATAGTTTACATGCTAGTTACAGGTAGAGGACATGTGTAAGGACACACTGCAGTGTAATCAGCACTCTTAAGACACACCAATCCAGCTCCATACACTTTACATTTTTTCAAGAAAAACAGTTAAAGGTTCCTCCCTCATCAGCAGAATGCATCAGAATCCAACAAGCAATGTAAAATTATTTCTATGACAAACTCTTCGGCAAGAGTTTAGCCATGTGACAAAGACAGACAAGGGACAGAGAAGCTGTTTGTGACCATGTGTACCATATGAAAACAAATAAGGCTGGGGACACAAACAGGTAGAAACTACTGCTATTAATTGTATACAATATAGCCTTGCGCATGTTTATGTATGCACAAGCACTCTCTGAAGAGAAAAAGGACCTTTCTTTGGTATTAATATTTTCAGCATCTGAAAAATCTTTTCTATAGTTTTCACCTGAATCACTGCATTAGGCCTAAAGGGTCTTCCTTCTAAGATTATTCAGCCACTTAATCCAGTTATGACCCTATCCTTCACAGTTGTTGCAATCAACTCTACAACTAAGTCACCTATTACACAGATCAATTACTTTTGTTTCTTCATCTCGACTACCTCCCAGTTCTCCTATTGTAAAAAAACCCTACTCTGTTCCTAGGGATAAAAGGCTACAACCATATCTCAACTCAAGCTAGACTGTTCACCTTGGAAGGCAGCATTCAGTTGTTCCTCAGGTGACAGCTCTTACTGTTTTATCATACCCATATGAAGCAGTTAAATTAATACTATGCAAAGGAAAGTAGAGTAAGCAATGAAAGTTTAACACATTTGCATCAGCAACTTGCAACAAAGGTACAGATGGACTCAAGTCAGCATGGTGTGTCTTCCTCTCCATCATACTTTTTGGTATTGCCAATGTATTACATAGCTAGCTTGCAAGGGTAGCCTTCATCACTTACTCAAAGGGCAAATTAAAGCTAATCAAAAAACCAACAACTTAAGTCAAGACAGACATAAGTCACAGCATAGGAGGAGTTAGTGAGTTTACTGCACAGAATGTAAAGCATGGCTGCTCAGGAAGCAAGCTTTGTATGTACACTGACGGTGCAAGAAGCCCCCTAAAGACCTCCTCCCCCCACACACCCCCCAAAAAACAGGTTTAGTTGCTCCAGCTAGCAAGTATCATCTACCCCTGGAGAGATGGTAGAGTCTATAATAATATTTCACACATGGAAAAAGCATCGTTTGTTGGGAAAGTCAACATCACTTTCATAAAGGGAAATCTTGTTTCACTAACCTTTGGAGTTCTATCAGTGTGTAAAAAAAGTGAATAAAAGGGGACACAGTGAATATTAAATTCCACACTCCTTTATACTTCCACAGGTGTTCACCCAAAAAGCTATTTATGAAACTACACTGCTACAATACTGAAGGAAAGATCCTTCAGCCTGTAGAAGAATAAGGTAAAAAGCAAAGGGCAGAGTTTATTGATCACTGTCCTAAGACAGACTCAGGACTGCAGCTTGTCACACACTGGTACTGGGACCAGTTTTACATAATGTCTTCATCAGTGATCTGGATTCACCAGTAGATTCTCCAACTATTTGACTAATATTAAGCTCTTTTGGGGAGACAGATACACCACCGATAGAAACTCAGGACCTTAAAAAACCTGAGCAGACAAATGAAGATAGAAGATAGGATGTAGATAATTGCAAAAGAAAAAAAAAAAGCATTACCCGAGTATTTTGCAGAATCAGACTGGTACTCAGTATAGAAAATCATGACATTTTCACTGACAATATGCAGCAGCCAACAGTGCTATGCATCAGCTGGGCAGGTATAAGAAAGAAAACCGTTCATCTCTGCTGCTCTGGAGAACCCTGGCTTGAGTGCTGCATGCAGTTTTTGCCCCTGTATCTCCAAGATGTAGTGGAGCTAGAGATGGTTCAGAGAACAACTCTAAAGACCAAGGGGCCTTACAAGCAGACACTAAAGGGCCCAGGACTCATCAGCATGAGTCAGAGACAGAGTGGAAGATAGGGCACAATTGAGTCTTATATAAATCAATAAAGCAGTAGATAGGCTGAAGAACTATCATTCACCTCATCCTGCAACACAGTAAGGTATACCTGGTTTAAAACACGAGTACTTCACAGAACAGTGACCTGGAACTTGCTGCCATGGGATGCTATAGAGGCAGACAGTGTCAGCAGACTTGAAATCTATTAGACAAATTTACGGACAACAGATCTGTAGTGGATACCTAAAAGGACTAGGCATCTACACATTTGCAGGTGCTTATTCTATTCTCACTGCAGACACTCTCCTTTTACCACTGTGACAAACTATTCCATAGGAACTGCACTGATGTGGCCTAACAGGGCATTTCTAAGATTACCTATTAGACAGGGAGAAAGAATGAAGATGGGGGAAAACTGCCATTCTCCCCCCATTCTAGAACAGCAGTCTCGATGCTTCCTCCTGAAAAAAAAAAATCCAACTCCGGCCCTTTACCTTTTTTTCCTTCAAAGCACACTGCATAGATTCTGTGCACCATAACCCACCCCAGATAAACTAAAAGTATCAGGTGAAAGAATGAGTCAAAGTCACAAGAGTCAGAATCCTGGAAAAAGGTTGAGGTCACCAAGAACTCCCTAATTTTATACAGTGAACTCGAGTGCCTAAAATAAGCCTTTGTATTTTTATCTGGGACTGAAAATTAAGAAATTAAGGATTGAAGCACTCAATATCCCAGTTAGTTTTTTGCAGCTTCGATTCAAACTAGCTCATGCTAGCTTACACAAACTCAAAGGCCAGGAGTAAATTTTTCTGAAGAATAGTACTTATTTCAAACTTGTTTCTCTTCCTTATTCTTTTTCTTTATTCTTACAAAAATCAAATTCTTTAAGCCAGGGAAGAGACTGTAAGACCACTTTCCACTGAGGCAGAAAAAATCCCAAGATGTCAAATGACAGGCTTAAATCCCACTGGAAGAAAGTTAAGAGATCCCCAAGTAGACTTAATTTTAACGTTATTTCCTAAAAAAAAAATTCTGAGAAAAACAAGCTTGCTGTACAAAGGGTTAGTAGGCAATAAATCAGAAGAGTTTGAAAAACTGAAGAGCAGTTTTCATATTTAAGCTCAGAGGATAAAGTAGCTCCATGCACAATGGTTAAGAAACCTAAAACACAAATTGGAAGTTTAATAGAGCAACTTGTTGACGCTCAAGAGATTCTCAAAACTACACTAACCTGTTGCATGTTATCTAAAGCTCTAGAACATGGTGCCGATTTTCAGTCTGATTCCGTTCTCCAAGGGACATTTAATGCATAGAGTATATCAAGTTACAGAGAAGACTCACATTAATTTGTCTTTATAATACTTTTAATAAACCTTCCAGTAAGCCACACAGTCTATTTTACTACATGTTAGACTACTGTGTATAGAATTTGGTAAACTTGTTAAATGCAGAACAACTAATAACCTAGTCTATGAGATAAAGCAAGGTTTTTTGCCTTCTTTAGATTAACTCAATAGTGCAGTTCTTAAACTCTTTTCAAAAAAATGTTAAACGAGGTACTTCAGTTATATTAATCTTCAACTTACCTTTTTCCTGTGAATTCTGCTTGACCCTTCTTATTGAAGATGAATTTGGAGTCATTATATCCCCATCCATTCCACTTCAGAAGTTCTTGCCTTAAAGGAAGAAAAACATATAAGTACAAATGTTAGCATATTGTAAACCCAAGATGATTTACAGATACAAAACTTTGGAAAAAAATCTTATCAGCTAACAATTCAAGAAATCAAGTACATATCAAAAGTGCATAGCTTAATAGAGCTAAGAGTACTTCTGCAGCAACAGCCATTACTCCTTCAGATTGCACCTTAAGACTTGCAAAGACAAAATGTTTTATAAAAACAACCACCATCTTAAATCAATACACACTGCATGGCATCATTTTCAAACTCACAAGAGTAATGTTTGAAAGATGTTTGTTTAAGACTACACATAAGTACTAACACAAAAATACATAATAGCTGAATATTTTCAGAATAAAAAAGACAGCTAGGATTATTATTTTCTGTCAAGAAAATAATTCTAAATTTTAGTTTGACATCACTATGGTAATCCCACTGCACTCAGTAACATTCACTTGATGAGGCATTCAGACATGTCTAAACTGAAAATATATTTTCAGTTAAATGAAATTCAATTCAATGAAAATATATTTTGAAAAGTCAAAAAACCAAAATCAAACCAAGAACTGCAAGAATAACATACTAAATACAACCTGAATGTGTCACCATAAGAAAGGGAATAAAAAAACCCAAGCACACAACCACCAGAATACAACCACAAAATTGAAACACCTTAAGCACAACCATACCAAAACAGAGGATCTCAATTATGATAAAGTCAGAAGTTAATCAGTGTAAACATATTTAAGACTCAGAGATACACAAAGAGTAATTACATATTAATCTAACTTTGCCTAAAAAGTTTGCCATTTATTTACATTAGAGATTAAGTACTGACCTAACAATTCAATTTTAGTTAATAAAAGGACCTAAGTCTGAAAACAGATGATTTATCTCACTCCATTACAGTAAATGTAGCTCTTTTCTTTGACTGTATGATGTAAGAGTAAGATGATCAACGGTTACCCTTTCAAAAAGGCCTCATGATTCAGAGAAAGAACTGCCTCAAGTCAGTTTTAACTCTAGTATTACATATGAGATAACTGGTTGACGATTGATTAGCAAAAGCCTTCATTATAAAGATAATATTAACATAGGCTGCTGATATAGTCAGTGTTATAATTAAAGACTTTGCTTAATCAAAATTCATTTTCTTCAAACTGCCTGTACACAAGGTTTTAATCAATCAAATGGAATGTATTTCATTACAATTGTTTGAATCAGACATTTAACACTTAAGCAAACTTTATAGAGCAGTTTCAGTACCCAGTAACTGATACAGTTTTGTGAAATAGCCAGTATATGTTGTTCTTCCACACTGAGGAATTGATTCTAAGATTTCAACCAAAATTAAACTGTTTGAGCAAACATCTGTCCAGATACAGCTGCCTCCTCTCTTGATAGACTTAATCTTTAGACACAGAGTGTTCACTCAAAAAGGGGCAAGGATCCACTCATGTTCAATAGCACAGGAATGCCATGTGCTATTGCACTGACATAACAGGTTATGAAGAAGTGTTCTTAACGCACATTATGCAGTTTGCCTATTTTCACACATACTCCTATACTCTATATACACCTATATTTATAAATATTGTGGAATTTCTTATAATATATACAAAGACACTAAGTTACACACAACTGAGCTGTTCGCAGCTGAGAGTAAGCCAACACAAGTGGGCCAACTCAAATGACATTTATTTTTTTAAACCAAATGTTCCCCTCAAATCCCCATCATTGCAGCCTTCCTCAAGGCAAGATTTCTCCCTCTGCTGACTAAATGTAGTATTTCTGTATACCTGATCTCTGTAGTTTGTCAAATCCTGTAAAACAAGGACTTGACTTGATATTAAGCAAGATTTGAGGAAGGCTCAAGCAGTTTCCCTCCTAATTTAGAGGTAAATCCTCTTGCAAGGCAGTGTCAAAATAAGTATGCCAAGTATGATGCATGAAACAGGCTAGAGAAACTAGCTGCAAAGCTGGAGACAGACTGACCAAGACACAAAAGACCAGGCTCTAAAGGAACTGGTGACATGAGATAAACTGATAACGTGCAGCTTTGAAACTATCATTAGTCCTGATGTCAGTACAGATAGATACCTCCCACAAAATCCAGAGGAGGCACTATCAAGGCACTGAAGACCCAGATAGGAGGTCTTTCTGCTAAGATGACTGCATTCCCAGTTGTTTACCTTTTCTAAAGGCCTGCTTCTCTAGGTTGGTGTTAAACTGCCCAGTGCTTTCATTAGGCTTTAAAATACAGAACACAGGTTAAGATTTTTTAACCCTTAAGCATTTATTTTCAGGTTGAACTATTCCTGAATAAAGTTAAGTACACAAAGGTTCACTCTGCCAGACAACATATCTCATTATTGGTGTGATAAGAACAATTAAGTTAAAAATCTAACATAACAGTTTGCATGTTTGCAGAAGAACAGCTGGTTCTAAAACATCTCAGCTACCTCAAACACAGCATCAGGAGATTTACCCCCCACACCCACATAAGGGGCAGTATTATATCTTGTGACAGGTGAACATCACAACAAGTCAAGCTTTTAATTTTTATATTCAAAACTATACTAAGTCTGAAGTTTGTCTGGAGACAGGTTTTGTAACAAGATACCTTACTTTTTATTCTTTTGTTCCACCATACCAGAGTACTGTCAGTTCAAGAACTGCTGTTTGATTTACTTTATTGTAGTTCCTAGCCTTCATGCCTACATGCTAAGAACAAGTTAGAGGAAATTCTGAATGCAGGTCCCTAAAAAACAAGCCTAAAAAGAGCAGATTTTAAAAGACAGACTGGTTAGCTCTGATTTGTCTGACATGGCCTACAGGAAGACATAGCTGTTTAAATCTTCTGGCATACCATTCGAAAGGTATGCTCTTTGTGAACAAGAGTTGGTGAACCACAAGACTCAAGAGAATTACCTTCAGCACAGACAAAAGCAGCAGACATCCAAAGGAGGTCTGCAAGCTTCCTTGACTTTCAAGGCAATGGCAGTGTTATACTGATACAATTCAAAGACCTTAGATTTTTAGGAAGATGTTATTTATTAGTTGACATATTATTCAGAAGAGGTACAAGCAGCTCTGCAATATAGAAGTCAGGGCAGTATGTTGTTCTTCCCCAGGTCTGTCTCACTAACCCAGCTCCCTCAAGTATGGGAAATACACTTAATATATGCCTGCTCTGCAATTCCTCATCTCTCCAGCTTACATCTGGAAACTAAAACTGTAATTTGACAGAATAATAAGCAGCAGAAGGCAAACAAGGAAAAAAAGTCTTTTTCTAATCACAAGTGTTGTAACAGCATTCCTCCCTCTTCTTCATTTTCATACTGCCCTTTTGCAGATTTATACTGTCACCATTCCTTTGAAACAGCTTTTCACACCCCAGCTCGTACAGCACTCCCACTGTCCTCTGTAATGCCCTGGTGTAGCAATTAGACCTACCTGCCAGATTAACACTATGCATCATGTTTACCTTGGTGTTCAAGAATGATCCAATCTGTGACTGAGCAATCTCTGTAGCCTTCTACATTTCGCAACATTTTTGTTCCCAAAATCTCAGTGTTAAACTCATTCCTAAACAGTATAAAGGGCAGAAAGAATTGCTGAGCATCTGCAGACCTGAGCACACATTAAAAAGCTCACTCCATGTACAAGCAGTCAATGTATCCAAACCCGGCTCTGAGACAAGGGACTCAAACTACACATTGACCTGCAGCTAGTATGTACCACCATTATACCTACCGAGAGGATATATAATTTGTGAAAGTCTAACACTTCAGTATTTCATACCATCTGAAACAAAATTTTCCTTGAAGTAATAGTTTCCATCCTCATTCTTAAAAAAAAAAAAAAATCAAGAATTTGATGGCAAAACAACAACAAAAAACCCTGAATATCATCTGAATAACTCAAAACATATTAAAAGGTTTCATGCCTCACCCTGAAAAAGGAAAGATGCTCATTTTGGCTTACTCAGCTGATGTGTTCATGCTACACATGTTCTATGTGTAGCAAGACATCATTTACATATCCTTCTATTTTTCTTCCCAGCCCCTGCTCCAAGAATATATATAGGCAAGACAAGTTCATCACCATTTGGTATTATTCTTGCTTCAAGCTTGATGCCACTCAGCTCTGTATGGTACCTTAATCGTCTCATTTAAAGAGAACACCTTTCCTACTCAGCAGATTGGCTTCAACAAAGTATCAAGCTCACTAACTCTACTTTCAACTTTGACAGAGATATGGATATTTTAGCTAGAAATAGTAGGCAATGCCCCATTCTTTCTTGCTTTCTAACTTAAAAGCCACTACTGAAATGTATGAAGTACTATGAAGCAAAGCTTGCTTAACTTTTTCCAATATATATTTTTATATATACACAAAATTATATTGCCTGAAGGGAAAAAACTGGAAGTAAACAAGTTACCATGGAAACAGTGACAATAGGAGATAAAAAACAGCGTGACTAGGTTAAGTGAACTTAAAAATTTCACTTTGAGCACAATGCCCAACACTAAAATACTACTTTGACTTGATGCAATAAAGATTTCCACAGCAAAATATTTGTTCAACAAGTGTTTTCTGCATTTTTCTGGAAAACTGGCTATGGAATAATCAAGGAGACATTGGGCAGGACACAGTTCAGGTCACAGCACAAGGCACTATATTAAGGCCCCAAATGACCACTTAGGTGCCCACAAACTGGGCAGAGGCTCATGAGATAGCAGAGTGCCCAGCCCGGGGAGGGCAGGAAGGCTGCCCTGGGAACTAGTGCTCCTGTGGCATCCAATCACTCAGCTGGGCAGGTGGAAGCCTCTGGACCTACACTATTTCAACAAAACTGTACCTGCCAGCACCCTCCAAATCTCGTGTT
This sequence comes from Athene noctua, assembly GCF_965140245.1. NCBI lineage: Eukaryota > Metazoa > Chordata > Aves > Strigiformes > Strigidae > Athene > Athene noctua. Next base: position 25,742,347 of record NC_134043.1, on the reverse strand, counting down.
TTAGTGAGAGGCACTGTGACTGGCTGAAAAAGTTCTTGTCTATCCCTAGGAAACAGAAGAGCAAGCACAGGGTCTCCCACAGGTATCCACACTCAGCATCTGAAGTTCAACCCATGTGGAAATTAAACTGTGGATATAATTTTCCAGTAGTTTCAAATTCACAAGTACATCGCAATCACAATTACAACTGCCAGTCAAGAAGAGTTTTATACTGCAAAAGTATCACCAACAGAGTCTTTTATTTTCCAAGGTCTAAAGCACATTGATATTACAACACCAGAATTAAACAGAGATTTTTCACTTAGGGTGGAGTTATGAGATTATGTTCAATGAAATATCAGAACCAAGACAGAGTCATGAATGAACCCCAAACACTGCCATCACATGATTTAACAAAGAACAGAATTGCCTCATTACACAGACATACCATCTAAGTGCACAAATGCCAACAAAACTTCCCCCTTCTCCAAAATAATATGAAGATCTGGTACTTTATACACAAAACCAAGACAAATGAGCTAATTTACTCAAAGGACAAGTTTAACATATTTTCTTCAGAGAAAAGCAAAATGAAAGTGCAGTTCAACCATCAGTGCAACTCAGAGCACAGGCAAGATGCTCACACCAATTTCCTCACAATAACCACCAGCATCTTCAATTCAATCACCAGCTGATGCTCAGCATTAAAAGAACATATACACAAAATCACAGACACTCCTGTTCCATGATCCAAGAATCAGCACATTCTTGAAAATGAGCTTACAGTGGCAGTTTTAAGGGCTACCACATGGCTAAAGCACCAGTATTTGCCTAATGTAACACCGCAAAAAAGTCCTGCAGGTTGTAGAGTTCTTGCAGAACTGAGCACATCGGTGCAGTAAGACTGAGGCAGTGTTATGGTGCTAAAGGGTTACAACAACAAGACATTACCCACCAAACAGAAACTCCTCAAAGCCTACCTCAGCTGGACTTTTGGTTACCAACTCAGACCACCAGCTGCAAATTCAGAATCCTTTCCACAGGAGATGCCAGAAGGTCACTCTCCCTCTCCTCTGGAGCAATCTCTCTGTTGGGGTTAATAGTCACACTTCTCAACCAACTCAGCAAGCCACTCCAAGAGTGTTTTCGAAGCCAGTAGTAAATTAGCATCAGGGTCCTGGAAATTAGGAAAGGAGATGCAGCCCAAGGAATCCCTTCAAGAACCACTTTGTGAAGGCATGATTTATCTGGAAAAGAATGTAATGCTGCAGGCAGGGAGTGTCTGCTGTGTTTGTCATTCTTCTTCCCTCTTGGAGGATCTTCCCTGCAGCAAACCAAACGTAATCGCTCTCAAGCATGAAGTCAAATAACATCTGTTTTATAACCTTAGACACATTCAGGTTCTGCAACCCACACTTTCAGCTAAAGCCCTGAAGCAGCACATACACCTGATTCAGTTGCTATTCTGTTTGCTGAAATAGCAACACAAATTGGGATCCATATTTACAGTTTAAATTCACAGTAAGCAGCCAATGCAGACAAGATTTTAGGCATAAAACTTCAAGGGTTTAGGTACTCAAAAGCACAGTGTGCTTTTTTTTAAAAAAAATGTAAAATGTTCAGATAAAACAAATGTTAACTCTCCTTACATATGTTCCTAACCTCAACTATTTCACTACTCTTCATTTCACCACACTGTAATAAACAAAGCCCCAAGGAAATTGGTGTTTCTCTAGTGTGCTTTCTATGAAAGCTTAAGTCAGTTAGGGTGTATTAAGGATTCAGGAAAGCCAAGACATTATAACTAGACTTCTCAGTGTACACTTAGTCAAATGATGTTTCTTAGGCAACAGAACACTTTACTAGAAGCTATCTCTATTCCACCTACTACTTCAGTTGACAACAGTTTCATTTTTATCTTTTAAGAGACTGCTCTACTACAAAAATGCACATATATGGCTACTTCCAGGCAGTAAACACAAAGATTTTTCAAACACTACAGATCAGTCTTTTGAGAAGTATTTTTTGAAAGCTTGCAAACCCAGGAAATCTGCTTCACTACCTCAAAAAAATCCCACAAGTTAATGAAAGAATCAACTGCCTGCCATTTATTTGCTCAAGCAAAATAAGCTCCATTCCTGAACATCACTGTTTTACCTATTGTATAGAAAATTTGTAGCATGCTCTGTAGTAAATACATCAGGTGACTGCTGAAGAAAACTTTTTGGCTTATACCATCAACCCTGAAGACTTGACAGTGACAGCCCAATTTTGGATATAACAACACTACAGAGGCATCGTGCATGTTCATCACATTGAGCCTACAACTGATTTTTAACTTCACATTATTTGTTCTCCACTAAGAGATGCAGTAACATTTCAGGAAAGTCTGGTTGGCTGCAACCTGTTGTGTTACACACGCCCTTACTTTACTCCAACTTGAAGTAGCTTCTAGGAAGTCCAAGTAATCAGTCTATTGCACTAACAGATCATTCTATTCAGTTTCAATAAACAAACCGAGTTTAAATAAATAGCTATATATACACACACATTCATATTCTTGTACAAAACAGTTCAGATCTCAGTAGATATCGAGAAGTCAATCTACAAAATTCTTTCAGTTTTTGCTGTAAACTGCTGCCTGCTTTCATATAATAATCCATATTGTACTTTACATATTAAATGTATTTTACACTTCTGTCTAGGGTTTTTCTAATAAAATTTAACCAATATATCTAGTTTGGTTTATTTGCTATCAAATGATTTAACAATACATATTAAATTCTTACAGATTTCTTCTGTTTCATTAGCCTTGACTAGTAATTAATGGCTTTGATGGCATCACAGAGCTTCTGTGAACTGCCACATCTTCCTCAATACAGCAGGCTTACTCTTCTGATTTGTTAAGACTCCCTAGTGGCACTAGCCCTTTCCTTCTTTGTCATAAGTTTCCACCACCTTAAGCTCAGAAGTCAGCTGTGCCAGGATTCAGTTTAGCATCAAGTATTGCTTAAACACGTCTAAAGAGTTAAGTGTTTATAATAAAGATTGCTGAGTATTGGTAAGATAGGAAGCCTCTGATGTTACTTGTTAAATTAAAGTAGCATCAACTGTTCAGAAGTTAATTCACATTGCTGCTTAATAAAGTCATTACCAGCAAGAATTGCAAGTCTGTATGAGGGTACACCAATATTAACACATTACCCTGAACAACCTGGGTGTGAACTTCACACAGAACAGGCAGCTAGCTATACACTTATCCCTTGGTTTACCCCAGATAACAGTAAACCCATAATAAAAGAGACCCACAAGCTTCTCTTCATCCCACAGGAAGGAAGCCTCTCTACAAAGGAGAGTAAAATCAGGAAATCCTGCCCTGCTTTCTCTTGCTCCAGGACAGAAAAATTTTAAGCCTACAAGCTACCGAGTCAACATTTAGTTACACTAAATCAATACTCCCTTTTAACAAGGACTAATTGTTTAGAATGTTATAATACAAGCTTTTATGGCAAGATTAACATCAGTGCATGCTCCACCTCCAAGGCACTTACTTTCTAGCATTCATAACAGTTACTCTGGTACAATCGTGTTCCTGGAAGTTGTAGCACCTTACTGTTTTCACAGCAGTACAAGTTGAACAATTTGCGTACTTAATCTTGAAAATAACTAATTTTTTAACTCATGTCTCACCAGCAAACAGAGTTTACTAAGAACCTGTCTACAAAAGTCAACAGCGTAAGAGTTGAGAAAAAGTCATTTCAAGGAAGAATTCTTTTCCAACTCAATTTTCTGAGTATAGTTTTTCAGCATGTGCATCATCCTCTTAAGGCTTCAACACACTGTATAACTATGATCCCCATCTTCCACTGTAACCCTGAATTAAAATACAAAATTCAAACCAGGAATGCCAACAATAAATAACATCTCTGCACTCTTATAGTGCCTAAGGTTCCCCTCAACAGGGTACTCAGATAAGTATAGAGTTGCTTGTCTTTTTAGGGGAATTTTCCCATCTCAGTAACCATCATTTTTTAAATTAGGAAGCATATTACAATCTTTAAATACTTCAATTGACAAGCACATTGTTTAGCCTTCAGAGGCATTTTTATATGGAAAAAGGAACAGTTAGATGGGCACCCACAGACTCTCATTCAATTTCACATACTCTCTTTCCTCCCCTCACTGGTGATGAATGTCTGGATAAGATCCTCAACAGTTTGGTTTTTGAACTATCAACAAGAAAGCCATGCTTCTGGCAGGTCACTGCCTAATGACTATTGGCTAAAATTTTCTGTGATCAGAGACATACATCTAAAGGACTACAAAGGGGTTTTTTTTGGTTATAGAAAGCCCTCTATTCTGCAGAAGAAATGCAACATGAGGAGAGCGCACCTAAATCTGGTACAACAGTGTCTAGCCCTGGCACAATTTCAAACACTACAATAAAGACATAACTGGCATAATGAATGAAAATTTTGCTTAAAGTACTTTTGGCTGCAGCTTTGCTAGGAAAAACTTAAGTATTACTTCAAAAGAGGCAGAAAAGCTGAATCATCATACAGAAGACTGCAAGAAAAAAGCATCTGGGTTTAGATTGTCCTAATGTTGTTGATAAAAGCCATGCAGTATCACTGTACCCCCCTATAGGTCAGTTATTTTTATCAGATTTTTCAATCAACCTTCTAGGTCTCATTAATAGAACAATCAGCTCCAGATTAGCTTGAAGTCACTAGAACAGGACTCAGGTGTTCATCACTTGTCACCTCCAAACCACTACAGGCAATAGAATTGTCTTTCTCCCCATCACTCACTTCAAAACCTGGGTATTATCCTCAAACACAAGTTCTATGTAGATCCTCATATCCAAGCTATATTTAAGTATCAGAATTTTCACATGCAACATCTCAAATGTGTTTCAACCTAATCTCAGATGTTTAGAGGTAATCTTAAAACAGAGATACAGCTCCCTTTAATGTTTCTTTTGTTTCTACACATATAAAAAGGCTGGGCTCTAGGTTTATCAAGACAGTTGTACCTATGCTGTGAACCAAGCTTTCAGAAGCTCCCTTACACCCACAGCAAAGTATCCAGCAACTGTACCATTTTGATTATAAACCCCTTGAAGCAACATAATTTTTATTCTTAATCCAGAACAAGTTATTCAGAGTTTTAAAATTATGATCCTATAGCAAATACCACTATGGGAGAGCAACATCAATAACTTGTAGAAGTACAGATGATAAATTCACTATGCCTGTGTTTCCACAGAGAAAGAAGCAGCCCTTGGGTCACACACATCTTCTCTCCTGCTCTTCGAGGGTGCAATGACTGGCTGTAGAAAATAAGCAATAACCCATTTAAATTAAATCCCTGTATTTATTTCAGGTATTTTTTTCAGAATCAATGATGTCTTCCTAAATTCAGACCAAAGAGAAACTCAATATGGAAGGCAACAATTTTGTAATGACCCCTTTCTCCCAGCGAGCTACACTGTTTGACACGCTGCTACAAAAGCATCAAATGCCCCTCAGTGAGAACTAAAGGCTTTCAAAGTTGTTAACATCTGACTACATGCTCATGACATTCCAGTCCTCCCAAAGCAAGCATGCTCAGCTTGTGGCCCTGGGCCACAAATGGCCTGTTAGAATAATTCAGGCTGTCGCTTACTCTCTTCTTGAAAGAAGCTGAGGGCACACTATGGGCTGAATAGATTTTCCTCAAAGAAGCAGCAACTCTCTTATCCACTACTTGCCCTATCTGTCTCTTTACTGCTTCCATACACTAACATACTAGCTCCTGTATGCAGCTCGATGGAGGGCAGTAGGTCACCTATAACCTAAACCTTAAATGCTCTTACAGGGTAGCAAGCCAACACACATATAGAAAATCCACAGCCAAGAAAGGGGAAATCACATAACAAATACAAGTTCCCCCCAGCAAAAAGGGGTGCTCATGATGATAAATTACATGAAACTATATAATGGTATTACAATTGTAGCATTTAAAAGATTTTACTAGAAAGATAAATCCAAGAGCCAGTGAAACAGTTTTAAACTGTACAATATGATTATTTGTCTTTCCTTGGTCCCATATGACCTGAGATTCCTTACTACAAAATACGGTACGAGACAGAAGAGGTAGTTAATATGCTTAAAACTATTCATTTCTAAGAAACTTGAGTTAGAATCTCACAAACGGAAACAGTTCCAGCAGCATTCGTATACAGTGAAGGTTTCGTATGTCTGTGAACAGAGGAGGACTGACAGCCCATACACAACCCTCGCTTCCCACACGTGCTGCATTCTTCACTATAGCAACCTCAAAGCACTTTACACACTGAACCTCCTCTCCAGTTATTAAGGTGACTACGAACCACTTTCCATTTCAACACGATTCCACTTACTACAGACACAAGGAAGAGGCTGAAGACCACCTTCTTTTGGCTTCCTCCAGTCCCTACAGCGGTGAATCGCTTCAGCACTCGACCCGCGTTCGGGCCGGCCCTCGCCCTCCTCCCCGCCACCACCTCGCAGCGCTGCCAGCCCCGCAGCGCCCCGCACAGCCCAGCGGGGCCTCCCCCGGGCCCCCTCAACCCACGCCCGTACCCGGGCGGGAGCGAGACCGCTCTCCGCAGCACAGGCTGCCCTAACCCCGACCCGCACCGACAGGCGAACGCCCCGGGAGACCGCCCGGCCCGGCACGGACCGCCCCGGGGCCCGCCGCCCCGCGGGGACCCCCGCCCGCACCCACCGCTTCCTCGGGATGGAGCCGGAGGCCGGCCCGGCGGAGCCCCCCTGCGCCTTGCAGGGGTTCGGGGAGAGCGCCTCCCGCTCCGGAGCCCGCGGCGAGCCCCGCAGGTGCCCGGAGATGATGCGCAGCCGCCGCCGGGCGGAGGACGGGAAGCCGCCGCCGCCGCCGCTTCCCGCTGCCTCCTCCGCCGCGGCCGCCATCGCGCTTCCGTGTTGTGCCGCCGATCGCCGCCGGGTGAGAGGTCGGGCGGGCGGAAGGCGCCTCCCGCCGCTCCCTCATATGGGCCGTCCCGGCAGGCCCCGCCGCCCCGCGGCCCGGCCCCGCCGCCCCGCCCGCCCGCCTCCCCTCAGACGGCGGCCGAGGACGTTGCTTCGGAGCCGGGGCCTGTGTCCGTAAGCAGTCGTGCAGCCCGCCAGAATAGCTGCCTGCCTCAGCAGTTCAGGGCTTACGTGACGAAAGGTGAGAGAAAAAAGGCTTTACTGGCGATTTCTCACATCCCGTGCTGTAATTACCGCCCCTTTAGATCTCTTGATCGCAAAGGTGCATGCTCTGTAAAGATGAGGATTGCCTAAGTTAATGATGAAATGCTAATTAATGGCAATAGCATAGGTGGGTTACTTAAGTAATAGGTTGGTGAGGTGACAGATAATCCTACAGGAGCTACAGGTTTTATCGTTTTCGTTGACAGGGACACGAGGCCCTGGCGAGTGAGGGCTGCTGAGCCCGGTGCCTCTGCCTGCGCAGCCCGGCTGTGCCTCCACCCCAGACAGGGCTGGAAGAGAGGCCGCAGGCTGCTCGTGATCCGCTCCCCCCTGTAAACCCACACCACAAAATGAGCGCTGACTGACTGGTGGAATTTATCCCCCTCTGTAGCCAGGACAGCCATCGCGGGGCACAGAACTGTCAGTCCTGACCATGTTTGAGCCCTGTGGGAACAGCTGGGAGTCACTCCGTAGCATCACTGAAAAGGGAGAAGAACTGGGATTTAAGGAGAGATCCTGATGTGACGGCAACCCCAGGTGCTGCCTGCTACTAGGAATTTACCTTCATGCACCAGAGTGCTGTGGTCAGGTTTGAATTTCCACTTGGGAATAGATGTGGAAACTGGAAAGGTTTTAAAGGAGAACAGGTGTGAAGAGGGCTTTTTTCATCAGAGAATAAAAAAAGGTTGAACAGAGTCCTTTCAAGAAGACTAAGGAAGATAGGTTGTCAGTCTTCAAATATCTAAGACTGCTATGAAGTGAAAAGGAGCAAGTAATCTGCCTTTCATGTCCCAGCTATGTTGGTGAGAAGTAATGAACTCAAACTGCAAGATACAACTTGAATATTAGCATTAGACCACTTCCTAATGGCAGCGAAAATGAAAAACTGTTGTAGTCTGTCTTAAGCAGAGAGTGAAGTCAACTTCATGAGCGTTACAAGCAGACAATTTACATCTATCAGAGATGATAGCATTAGAAACAGTTCTGCTCAGGGCAAGGTGATGGGCTAGCTGACCTACTCACATTAATTCCAACTTTTTCCCTGTGACATGAATTACCTCAGACAGTTGAAGCCTACTCAGGTGTCACACAGGACCTACATTCATGATCAGCTTTTGCAGTTGAATGTCACCGACCAGCTTTTTAGAAGTTTTGGAGTGCTAATATCTGTATGATTACTAATACTTTTGTAATGACATTTTGCCTATCGTTGATTTGTTTGTTCATTTATTCCTCATACACCTCTATGCTTGTTATGTCATGTATATGAAATAAAATCACATGAAAATTCATAAAACTCTTACCCTCTTTCGAATTTCTTTCAGGGACCTATTTGTCCCATGATAGTTCAACATGATACCTTTCCATCAGCTCAGCAACTAGCAGAAAGTTCTCCAGGGAGCAGCATCTAGCCAAAAGTTCTCCAGGGAGCAGTACGCAGTACACAAGCAGTGAGACTGTGGTTCAGTTCCCTACTTCACATGCAATACTGGTGCCTCTTTGAGTCATAGCTCCCCCTTTATAAACCAGAGATAACAGTATCTCCCTAGAGAGACTGATTTGAGGATAGATACACTAAGGACCGTGTGACAATACCGGATCAACCCCTTATAAGACCTACCGATGAAAAGCAGTACATAAAAGCCACCCAGGTATTATTATATTGGTTTTGCTTTTATTCTCACCGTTGTTAATTGATTCTACTTCGACTAGAAAATAGTCTGTAGTTTTCCTGGGGCAGGAATTGCACTAGTTGCAATAGGGTCTCAGCTTTAGGTTAGGTTTCTGGTATTACTGCAACATAAACAGCTGTTCCGGCAGTTTGATAGTTTGGTTATGGAGTTAAATTTCTCCCCTGTGAATAATTTGTATACTACTTTCTGGATTAACTCATGCATATCCACATTTAACTGTCTGCTGCTGTGGAGGCAGCCTGTAGGGAACAAACACAGGTCTTGACTGAGTTTCCATTCACACTGTTTACTGAAGTTCTGAATATAGCTGGGGGGACTTTAAGCCACAGTCATCTAAATCTGTCCACATTGCTGAACGCTGGCAGAGATACTGGAGTCGTTGTAGCAGGCTTCTGATTTTTCTGGAATGTTTCTTTGTATCACAGTCACTTGTAAGGAACAATAATGAGCCCACTGCTCATTTATGTGATCCTAGTCATAGTGGTTCCCAGTAAAAAATGGAATTCACCTTCTATCTGATAAGTAGTATTTGTCACCACCTCAGAACTCAATTCTCCAAAAAGTTCCCAATTAATTGTCAAATGTGTGTGTGGCTGGAGATTTAATGCGGTGGTAGAGGTGTGGTGGTATGGTTTGGAAACCAATGAGAGCCCTGTCTTAGCAGAGCAAAGGTATAGCTAAGTGACACCTTGTTTTTGTGCAAGAAGGGTCTTTGCTTACAGTAAGAATGCTGAGTTCCTGCCAGTGCTCTTCATGCAATCCTCAGCTCCCCTTGGAAAGTTGGCAATCTTCATGAAAAGAAGCAGTAACATAATGTACTGGCGAATCGTGAGGTCTCTGTTTCTCATCATCTGCCTGAAGTGAACCACTGGCATATTTGCAATAAATATGTCTAATTGATTCATGTAAAGTCTATCTGATAAGTAGAAGTGCTGAAAAGAAAACTTAGGAAATGCAACAGTTTTGAAAGTATCATGGTTGTGACACCAAAGAAACAGATTTTGGTAAAAATACCAGCAGATCTACACTGTGGTAGTTTGAAGTATGCTAATCTTGCCGAGCCAAAGCGGCAGCACTCACCATTCCATGAGCTGTCCTCCCCACCTACCTGAGTGCATCGGCAAGCACGACTGAGATGCCAGCTCAGCGTAACACTCCTCATGTCATCAAAGACCTGCATTTCCAGAATTCTGACACTGGCATTTTCAAGAAACATAGCTTTAAAGAGAGTTTACAATATAATACATTATAAAGTAGCCAAAATACTTCAAATTTGCAGAGACATCTTCATAACAAGGTGACTCAGAGCTCTACTAGCCAGTAATGCTGTGGAAGAGCACAGAGGGAACATGCTGGTAAGGACAAAGGCTACAATCTTGTGCAACCCATACACAGGCTGTGAAAAGACTCTTCTGGTAAATTTTCTTGCCTTGAATGAAGTTCTTCAACAGATTGTTGAAAATCACCTAATGGAGCATGAGGGTCATTGAGATATAGGTATCAGATGTGGAAAATTAATTGATGGGATACACATCCAGCCTTAGAAGCTTCAGTAACTTCTCGGCTGCTGAAATATCAACTGTACACATACCTAGAAGGGAAGGTAGAGTACTGTATTCAACTTCAAACTGTAAGAATTATTTTGAAAAATTTCAAAGTGTTATTGAAACTGAAAAAGTTCCTGGTGCCAGCTGAAACCAGCAGGAATTTCCAGTGCTGTAGTAAATGCCTATGCTGTTCCTTTACTGACTAAATAGCAGAAAAAGGTTGTGAGATTTTTAACTTATTTTTCACTTTTAAAGTATCACAGCTTTGAGTTGAGATAATTCTTAATTCACCTCACTGCTTCTGAGGGCAATAGAAGAACATTGTCATAACAGTAGCCAATTAGAAAAATTAATGTAAAGAATCCTTTGCTTTCTAGAAAGATGGGAAATCAGAAACTGATTTTTTCAAGAGTCTTCATTTCGCAGCAGTACTTGTAAGGTCAGAACAGAAGAAAAAGCCTACTTGAATAAGGTGTGGTTTAGATGTTCTTGTTTTCTCCAGTGCAACTACTATTCAGGTGTGATTGACACTAATATATTGGAACACTTTTTTGTTCTGTACCCCTGTATAAAAATTCACCACCTACAGAAGAGGTGGGGTTTTGGCTGCCCTAGGTACAGGATGGGTGTGGGATGCCACAGCTGAATCATGGGCTCAGAAGAAGCTGATGAGGCAATAAAAGGGGGAAAAGGGCATAAGTCCTTGAGACCACCTCTGGGTTAGTCATTTTTTCACCAGAGGAAAAAAAAGAAAAAGAGAGTTTACAACCATTCATTAAGATGTCATTCAACGCCAAGTAATTCATGCTCTGGGAGGAGATTTGTTGATATTTGAATGGGCTAAGAAGTTTTCCTGAAAGGAGCTAATTTGTCTAAGACCTACTTAGGCTTTGTGCCATTTTTATAGATTCAGCAGAGACCCTGGGGGACAGGCACTGCATCCGTCCATGCACCACCACTTTATGGCATCCTGAGGCTCAGCTTGCAGGCCTCAGTGCCACAGAACAAGAAAGGCCCAGGTCTCGGAGCTTACTGTTAGGGAGAAGCCTGCAGGACCTCAAGCCACTGGCAAGGATCAGCCTGGATTTAGAAAGGTTACACAAGCATAGGAGGAACTGAAACTAGGAAAAAGTTGATATAAGCCTGCAGAGCATGGGCTGTGAATGAAACCTCCTATCTAGAGACCTCCAACTAGAAGGCTGACCTTTTTTATATGGAATAGGTTAGTGGGCATCATGTTCTCTCTTTAAACATACAGAAAATACAGATGCTTTTGTATACAGTGGTCAACTCTTTCCTGGCAAAGGGAAAAAGCATCAAAGATGATCAACTGTTTCAGCTTTCAGTCAACAAGATGATCTGAACAGCTTAAGAAATGCTAGACCCTAGTCTGTATTGGAACCAGAGCTGATCACTGAGAAGCAAGTGCTAAATCCTTGTCCATAATATATTAAAAAATGCATATCGTCTCCTCTGTGTAACTGCTGTGACTCCACTAAGCCTTCCACTGGTGCCCCAAGGCAGAGCTATTAGTAATATATTATCTACGTACTAGTGATAACTCTAGATCTGACTTTTCTGTATATCAGATTTTGCATGAAAGAAAAATACTTGCTAAACTGTTAGCTGTATGCACAGATGAGTTTGTGCCATCAATCAGTTCAAGGTTGGCCTTTGAAAACTGAGTAAGATACATTTTTCTTTGTTTCTTCTGTTTACTTCTGGTAGTAAACCCAGTTAAATTCTATCCTTGGTAGCAGTAGTGGCAGATATGTTTATCAATGCACATGCTTCACAGGTTCCCAGTGAACTCATTTCACTTTCTTCATTCTGCTGTAATGACAGTCCTGCTGCATCCTAATAACTGAAGGGAAGAAAGCTTCCCAGAAAACCGTGTAGAGATGTATAGCCCTGACCAGTTTCAACTCTTCTGCAATGTATGTCAAAAGCCTGCCAAGAGAAAAAGTTTTCATATTTATTTATTGAGGCAATTCAGTAAAACCAAACATAGATCCCATACATGGCTTCCCACAGCTTTGTTGGTGAAAGTAAGCATAATTGGACATTTACAGACAATTAGCTTTCAAGGTGTGTATCCTTAAGGAGCTCAAGTGTGGTCTGCACACTCTTTTTTACCACCCCACCCCCCCCAAGACTTCCTCTCCTCCTTTTGTAAGAGAGATGTCAATTAAAGTGAAATGTAACTGCCCAGCATTACAAGGGAGCTTCTGTAGAAGCTATCTGCCTCTACACTTGCCTGGTTGTTGCAACTCCAGTACACCTGCATTTTGTCTTGGTGACTTCATCTCATAACTATTCTCGATTCTCTTTATTTACTTTCAGAACGTCCATTTTTCATTCCAGCTTTATGCTCTCCTGTGGAAGATTGTGGCAGGAAGTGTTGCAACTCTGAAAATCCCCTTCTGAGAAGGAGCATTGTGTTTTTCAGCCGTTTATTAATTTCTCCTGAATAGAGTTGGTAGTTTCCTTTTAAGACATTTAATTTATATAATTATGATACTCTCCTCATTTGGATAGTTATTTATGTTTGGAAAGGAAAGATAACCTTCTATATTTTCCCAAAATATATTGTTCTACTGTCAGCAGACGTTCCATGGGGAAATGTTCCATGGGGAATTAAGGCAGGAAAAGCTGTATGTAGTAAACACTAATCATGTTCAACAATTTGTCCTGATAATCCTATATCCTAGTGCTCTCCTGTCCCCTGTGCTCTCATGTGAGATCAACTCAGGATACTGCTAGGATTTCTATGTACATCTGATCCTCTGGGGTGATACTGGAAGCTAGATTGTATTGCAGTATTTTGTTAAATAATCCGTTCTAAGTATACAGTTTGATGCACTAAAATTCTCCCAGTCTGCTGCAACTTCTCAGAATTTAGATGAGGAAGAAGAAATTACTTAATAACGGCATTTGCTTGATTCTGTATTTCCCTTGCTTATGTTTCCATACATATCATTGGTTCTAATAACCATTGGTTCCTAAGGGTATATAACATACAAACTGTCATGGAAGAGAATGTTGCTTGGGTTTTAATTAGAAACTCAGTCCCTGTGTATCCATTTGAGAAGACTGTAGGAATGACAGCTCTACAACTTCTGGGTGAGAAATAGCATCTCAGGAGGAGGAGAAATACAAGGGTATGGAGAGGGCTGATTGGGCTTGAACACAGTTTGTCTGTGGGATTTTTACTTGCTTCATATTAAAATATGAAATGCTGATGAAAAGCCTAGTGTATTTGTGCAGTTCTTGACTGAATCTTGCTAAAGGATTCTTTAGTGCTGGAAAATGGATGTTTATCAGATAACTTAGCAGAAATCTTTGACATAATGCAGTTAAAGCTGTAACACTTAACTGTTGTGGCTAACTCAAAACAACCCCTTCCTAGATCAGATAGCACACAGCTGAACAAACAAATCAGCTATTACAAATCCTTCCTTGGAGTTTAATGAGAGGGAACAATTTCTTCTAGTGTCTATTACATTTTAAGACAATTACCTGAGTATGCTCTAGGGAATACCAAGGTATGCAACATCAGACACACAATTAAGCAATGTAATTGCGTAAACACCGTATTCAGGACAGGCAGAGTGTTTGAATAGACCATGCAAAAGCTATTCCCAAATGGAAGCTGACAAATAATCATGTGACTCTTTAAAGTGAACAAAATGCTCTTTAAATGTGAGTTGTATTTGACTGAAGTGTTTGATTCTACTTTTAGGGTTCCCTTCGCATAGTGCCATTGTTTTGTTCACTTTTCACACAGAACACTTTTTTTTTTTTTTTCCTTTGTTAAAAACAATAGTTTTTTCCATGATCCGGAGGGAACTAGATGTCAAAACAGAATGAAACATCTACAGCTTAAATTAAAACTGTTAACACCATCTGAATTATATTACCCTCATACAATCTTACATTACTCCATAATTATCTCCCACACAATAGTACAATTGTCCTGTAAAGGTAGCTACTAACAGAAAGTTAAGCTTATATAACTAATAAGAGAGAATTTTATTAAATCTGAATTTCCCAGTGCATGATAGATGCTTTGTTAAAATGGTAGACAGAATACAACTACCCTGAAGCCTCTGCATTTGTTCTGATAGGCACGTAAGTACCCATATCCGTTTATAATTCACATCCATAGTCTTTTAACACACAGCTAAGAGAGAATACTATCCCTGCCATTCATGTCTGCTGTGGGCATGGGGTAAGCTGTGTCCTTACCCAAACAGCCGCCATTCTTCTCATCCACAGTACTTGTATCTTTGTTTAGCCCTCGGTGATATTCACTTCCCTCTTAGTCTGTTCCCTCAAAGTTTCCTGCAATGCTCTATTATTCCTTCTAGTTTGGCCCAGCTTCCCTCTGCATTGCCAATTCAGAGGTGCTTTCTAACAAATTAAAGGTGTTTTCTCTGTATGTGCTATCTTGGTATAGGGGAATAATACAATTCACCTTCATTTTTAGAGACATGCTTCAGGATTGTACGTTTAGAAAGACATTAAAGAATACGTGCAAAGATTATGAGAATAGATTCGATAAGAGTCAAGTAGAGTGTAGAGAGAAACTGCTGGTGGTACTAAGCATCTAATGGTCTTTCTTCACATGCTGTGCCAAGAGGGGATAAAGCACCCTAAGCAATTATGCAGCAAGATAGTGGAGGCAAACTGAACATCCAGCAATGGCTTTTCATGTGCTTGTGCCACAGAAAGCTTCAGCGGGAGACTGCCAGTGCCACGAGCACAAGATCTTTTGTGTCTTTATACCAGGTTTCTTTTGTACCTCTGCTGTTCCCAGAGGAATGGAGTAACGGGAAAGGAGAACTGCAGTTACCAGAAGAGGAACCGGAGGCACAGAGCTGTAAACAGGGAACTTAATCACAGGCTGGCGAGCGCCATCCACCACGTGGTGTTCCACTCATGGCTAACCCCAGCAGAAAGGGAGTGAGTTCCTGGTTCCCATTCAGCTACATTACCATTCGGTGAATACTACAGTATTTGCATTTGGTCTGAGTGGAAGCATGCAGCTCCCACACCTCATTTGCATTCTCCTTTTCCCGGACCTGGGTCTAAGCTCTTCAGTTTTGCCCCATATGAGAAACAAAAAAACAGGAGGAGATAGGCTGAAGTAATAATAATGAGATCAAGTAGTAAATCAAGGAAGTTTGAACAAATGTAGCTAATTCTGTCATTCTGTGAAACAAATGTTGATTCGACTATAACTTAGGCTGAAGAGAATATTTGTATGAGTAAAAGCAACATTTCTGCTCAGATGCAAATCTGTTGCTGTTTTTAAAATACAGTTTTAACATCAGAGATGCTAGTAAAAAGAGATGATTTTCAGGATTTTGCAAATTACAGCACAGTATATTAAGAGGAATGAGTGGCAATTTATCTGAATATGCAAGGCTATAAACCGGTGCAGTTCAGCAGCTGCTCCACAGGCAGCTAAACTGTCTTTGTGATGAGAGCGAGAGCCTCCTGGAGAAGGGTAGAGTGGACAGTCATGGGTAGGAACCATTAAAAAGCATCATTACCTATAAGTAAGCAAACACTGCTAGAGCAGACTGAATCATGAGAGTCACTAGCAGGCAGCCTGGCAAACTGTCTCCACTTCTGGAATTACTGGATATGTGTTGATTTTAACTTTTAAAAAATTTGTTTCCTTCCTGATGATGATGTGATTTGAATTAATCTGCATATTTGATTATTGTACTGTAGAAGTCTAATTAAGTATATAAATTAAATAGCTTCAGCTCATCCTGCAGAATTTGAACCAGCAGGACACCTTAAATGCTCCTGCGGCTGCTGCCTTGCCAGACCTGAGGACTCCAGTCTCGGGCACTGTCAAGCCAATGCTGTTCACCAGTGCTTTGTTTCAACAGAGAAATGTGGCGCATACAAGGGATAACAAAGGCAGCTTCTTTTTTGAAGAACACAAAATAGATTAAGCTGGTCTCAGCTGAAAAGGATGCCATCAATTTAGACAGCAGCCTGCTCTTTCAGCTGAAAACATGGGAAATGGAGCAGCACAAATGGGTGAACTGCTTGATTCTCCAAAATATTTGTGAGATAATTAATCTCTACTGCTTTCTTTCTTTGATAGGGGACCAGCTTACTGCTCCGTTACATGCAGTGATATTGCTGAAGAAGGTAGGCATTTTCAAATGAAGAGAAAAACAGAATTTATTTTCTCTTTAACACAACATTCTTTGTGTTGAGAAGTATAAAAACCAAACTGTCCTTGTGTTCATGGCTCCTCAGCACTGCAGCACTGGAAGTTTAGGGGCAAAGGAACAGTTGTAAAACAGAAAGTAGGGACAAAGAAAGCAGTGCCAAACTTTAAGGAAGAAAGTACTACTGTAAATATGCCTAATGACTAGGCATAAAAAAGTACTGAGTGTTTCCTCATGCTCTTGTGAACTGAAAGCAGCTTGGTGAGAAACCTCAGGGCAATCATTCCCAAGCTTGCTGGAACAGCAAGACTCTAGGATAATAGCGTTGGCTCCCCTGCTAGAGCACTCCCTCCTGGCCAATGTATGGATTAGTTTTAAGAGGGCAGTTAAGGATAATAGTACAACCTTGTGACTGAAGGAAGAACAAAACCATGATAATAATTCAGCAGAGGGAGAGTTAGAAAATTGAGACATTTATCAGGACGATTGTCTTGCTGTGAGAATAGTAGTATTTACCCTGAACATCTTGGTACAAAGTAGCTTGGGCCAAAAACATTAAAACTGCCTTACCCCTATTTAAATACCAAATTTCAGTTGGAATGGAGAGGGTGAGACTTCTGGTACACAGGGACACAAGACAGACCTGAAATGCCTGTTTTCGAGTACCTAAATAGAGTTTTTCTTCCATGTTTCAATTTTTCCTTAAATGGCTAAAGATAATTTCTCTATTATTCCTCCAATAAGGTGTTTAAATTCCTCATTTACTGCTCAGTACATTATTCAAACTCTCCAACTATCAGAGCAGAAAACACTGCTTTTGGATCTTCAGTGGAGAGTTCTCTGCTCTTGAAGCAGAAACACAGAGACACAGCATATTCCTTCTACAGAAAGCTTTTCAGGAATGATTTGGTAGTCAACTGAAATGTGTATTTATTTATCAGCAAAGTATTTTCTAAACACTTTTGTTATAGTGTCTAACTATATTTTATTGTAGTTTCTAACCAGTTTCTAAACACCATTAAAGAATTAAAAAGGAAAAATTATTTGCCTCTTTTTCTGGTGGTACCATGTATCCCAGAATTGCTGAGCATTCCTACCTTCTGTAGCTTTTACTTGACTTGTTGGCCGTGTTAAAACAGGCAGACTTCATCCTTATGCCTTCTCAATCTTACTTGAGATTTCAGTCAGTTATTTTTTCACTGGATTTAATAGAAAAGCTTTCCAATTTTTTTTTTCCCCCCTGTCAACCCTTCATTTTTCCCTCCATCTTACCATGTACACTGCCCCAGAACTCTTTAAAATGTACTAAATGTTGGAGCTACACTCCAGAGTCAGCAGCCCCTGTGCACAAGCATCTCCCAGACTTCTGGGGTGCTGAACTGTGACGAGCTGATTCAAATCAGCACCTCTCTGTTGAGCTTTTGATGCAGTATCCTCAGCCCTGAATCCCTTCAGGTAGTCCCAGCAGAGGCCAGACAGAGGAGGCAGTGGGTCCTGGAGTCCCCAGCTGGCACACACATCTCCACATGTGCTGGAATGCAGAGGCTGAAGCTATACCCCAAAATCTGGTGACATCTTTTCATTTGTCCTACCACATCTGGGGACAGCAAGAATCTTACATAGACAGCATCTCTATGTGAAAGCCATTTAAAATTGCACAATACTGAGTTCTGATCTAAGGAGATCTGGTAAGCTGAGCAGGGTGGTCTAACGAGACATTTTCCAATCAGACACAGCCTAAATGTGTCATTGGCAAAGGACTGGGGTGTGCTATTTGTGACCTTTGCTTCCAAATGCACAAAAGCACAGCTTTCCTTTTACCCAGCAGATGGCCAACTGCTCTTGGTAACAGAAAATAAACCTAAGCAAAGGCTTTCTCACTAACATTTATAGCCCTGCAGATGGACATTTTAAAGGAAAGGCAGCTTTGTTAAAACATAAACCAAAAACCTATGATAACTTTAAATTCAGGGCCTGATTATTTTGTGCTCTGTGCTGAATCTCTTTTCTTCAGACAACTCTCCTCGAGTAGTAAAATACACGCAAAGTCTCTGGGAAGTGTAGTGTGTGCTCCAGGGATGTGCTTTACTTCTACCAGGAGTGTGAAAGGCTGCAGTAACAGAAACGGTAGGTTTTGTATCCCTGGAAAATCTTAGAAATATTAAGCTTAATTACAGGAGAAAATATAAATAAATGCTTTGAAGTTTTGTTCAGTGAAACTTAGCTGCTGTTCACAGATCTTGTTCTTTCTCTGAAAGTCCATTCCTATTCCCAAGGGCGCTGCAGGTTTAGCTGGACCCAGGTGCACCCGGGGTTAGCAATTCTGCCTAATTCCTGTGACTTCAGGTGGTCGGAGGGTGGTCCCAGATGAAAACATGGAAGTCTAAACTTGAGGATTCAGGATTAAGCAGCAGCTCAGACATGGTACTTCAACATACAGTTATTCATCCGGAGGGGACAGGTTCAAGTCACATGTTTGGGACTATCCCTAATGTTCTGTCTCCCACCATTAGCTTTTAGATTGTAGGTAGCTACCAGCATGGGCAGGCTGATGGACAGACATCTTCTAGCATCAGTAAAGGTCTTGCAATAGCAAAATGAACTAGCTAATGGAAAATAAACTAGGAATAGAAACAAAAAACTTCCATCCACTGCGATGACATTATGCAGTCTAACGCAGTATGGCAACCATAGGTTCAAAAAGCAGAAAAGGTGGGTGCTTGAGAGGCTGGTCAGTCATGGGCTTTGTCACCCTATGTCTCTAGGAACTGAGGACACAGTAGACGTCAGTTCTCCTCCCAGACCCGCTCTGTTTGCAGTTTTCCCGCTTCTGCTTTCCCCGTAACTGTTACAGTCAGTGCTATTCAGTCACCAGAGCAGTAAATGTACAGCCCATCAGAGATTACTGTAGAACAGAGATTACAGAAAACAGCTTCCTGCTTTATTTGATATAATTTCTAGCACAATTTGAGTTACTGTTTTATTATTCCTCGTATGTAGGTAATTAGCTTTTTCTGTCTGGAAAATCTCTCAGATGTCAACATAGCAAAGAACATAAATTAAGAAAGTATGACTATGCTGGAAAACTAAGAAAACCGGCAGGAATCTTACAGGCAGATAAAGCAAATAAGATAGCATCAACAATCTTAGCAAAACATTCCAGATTTTGAAATGACAAAGTCCTTTTCAATAAGCTTTTTGCATTACTTAAACACTGACTGCAATGTGTTGTGCAAACAGTTTTAATGTTCCCCTCTTACTGAAACAGGAGGTTATGCAACCAGACCGCAATACACACATTGCCTTTTGAAGACAAGTTTAAAAAGCAGTAAAGGATTATAACAGTATCATTACAGGAGCAAAAGCTCTTTTGAATCATTCTAACTGCTCATTTCACAAGAGAGGGAAGGTTGTGATATATTACACATGTAAGCCATAAAAAGTAACCTTGAGAGACAGAAGCACTGCCTGCACCAGTCAATAATGGGTGCCACAAGCATTTGCCTATCAGAGGTGGCAAATAATACTGTAAGTTCATATACAAAGTAAGTGCAAATGAGCTAAGAGATGCCAAACAGGTGGAATGAAAGGTTTCTGGCATGGAAAGCAGCTAACCTGAGGGGAACTTCTGAGCAAGTAAGACCGAGTGTGCTTCTCTCCCATGCTAATGTTCTCTGCCATTCTGCCCTCCTGCCTTGGCATCTGTTATCTTGATATGCTTTTGCTATTTCCTGCCCTGCCCCAGGTGTCTCTAAGCTTAGTATTTGGGTTTTGGCACCCTTTTCCCTATCTTGCTTATGCTTGTTTCAGGCAACAGCAGCTGCATGGAATAAATCCTTTGGGTTTTTTAGAGCCATTGTTCAAAGCTGTGTTTAAGAGTGCTCCTACATGTTTGCAATAGTAAACAACTATAGAAAGAAGCTGGAATTAATAAAAACATAAAAAGGCAAAGCTAATACTGTTATACAGTGAAAACAATTAGAAGTATCTACATACAAAAAGACTTTGATTAGCACATTATGAAGGAATTATCATTTTTAGAGGAAGAGCATGCAGTACTTATTTCATCCACCAAGGTGTGTCACTGGTTTTGTGTTTTGAATCCAGTTTTGAATAAACAACATGGGGCAGAGACGTTAGATTCACTTTCTTCATTTTGTAAGTAAATGTAACTTTAGGTCCTTTTTCAACCAAGGGACCAGTACTTTGGTGCATACTGGAACAACCTCAGGAATGATTTAGTTATGTTCGGACTACAGTTGTTCCAAATGGAGAAAGATTCCAGCTAAAAATAAAAGTCTTCCCTCTTTTCTATCATACCCCTTTTTTGCAGAAGAGAAGCATTTGGCATACAACTCCTCTGGCAACTCTTCACCTGCTCACAGGCTGCCTTGCAATAGAGCTATTCCTTGGAGTCCGTATTGGACCTTATTGCTGGAAAAAGAGAATGGTTTGGTTGTAGCAGAATTTTCTCTGTTTTTTTTTTTTTTTTTACTAGGTTACCCACAAATCACTAATTAAAAGGAATGGATCCTTAGAACAAATGAATTCAGAATTATCAGTGAGACTTGACTATTTTACATTTTACAAGAAAGAAGATTACAGTAAACATCTTTTGATAACCTTGCATGCTCCACTCATATAGCCAACTCCTATTTTGTGAAAAGCTATATGTACAGTGTGCATTTTTATAGTATCTAGAACTTCAGAACACAAGATGGCAGTGTACATTGTAATGATTTCAGGCTTCGAGCTGCCTCTGCTACTCAAACAGAGCATACAACATTTTATTCAGTCCTATATTAATCTGATCGTGTACATGTGGCATTAGAAATAAACCTAAAAGTATTTGTCAACAGCAGAAACAAATGCAATTCACCAATAAATGAATATTGCATGAACAAGTGTTAGGTAAAGCTTAATTCAAGATTTTATCGTACATAACAACACTCTGGAGACATTAAAAGCCTCTTATGGAAATCCTCAATTGCAGTAACAAGAGGGTATCCCTTTATAAAGGAATGGAAGTTGGCTCAGGCGTAAGAGCTTCAGAGTAAAATTGGCTGCTGGGGAAAAGCACATAAGAGAGCTGGCAGCCTCTTATGTGAAAAGCTCAGGGCTCTCAGAGGAGTAGTGCAGACCACTGAAGTGGAACAGGCTGAACAGTATCTAAAATTGAACAGGTGCCTTTCCATGAAAAAAACCCAACAAAGCGGACAACTATTTGGCATGACAATTCAGAGAAAAAAATTCCCACTGAGGGCATCAAATTAGAGGATAGGTTTCTGGCTGAGGACAAAATTGCTCGAAGAGCTACAAGGAGTCGGACCTTCCTGTGCGTAACTTCAGAGAAAGCTCCTTCAGAGTCTCTCTGGGTACCAGTGAGCAAAGAGAACTGCAGTAACAAACTTTGTAGGCAGGTAACCCCTAGTCTCTTTTCTTGGGTTGAACTGAATATTGGAATTAGTAGGTGTAGCTAAAAAGTTGTCTTGGCTGCCCTTCTGAGCTGAATGCATAGCATTTGGTTATGCAAACATGGCCTTATTAGAAAGGCCTGCTACATAGTGAAAACAGCCCTAAGAAAAATAGTAATACTTCAGAGTATAAAATAATCCTGGAAAACATTATCCCTGTGGGATGTGTAACACTGACAAAGTTCTAGGCAGTCCTGCCTTCTCCCTGAGGGATGGTCAGGGGATATTGCCTGCTTGCACCAGAACTCATGGCACTAACCCAGAAGATCAAAACTCGGCACCACGGGTCATCATTTCTGGATACAGCTCTTAATTTAACATAGTTATTTGAAATTAGATGATGAAAATATATGTATTTTTCTAAGACAGGTGTGATACAACTATTTTCTATGCTTTTCTTCAGAATGGGAATATTTGTCATCGCACTAAGAAACGGAGAACCTCGCAGCAGTGTGAGTGGAGCATGGCATACAGAACTTGACCTTTTGATAGTTTTGATAGAAAGTGAAATTGGGAATGCTGGTCCCTGAGTCTACTGTTCTTGTAGTCATTAACCATGCGTAAAAATATTACTCCGTTCCCAATCCGTCAGTCACGGTCACTCCAATGAAAAGTTGTGAGATTTTTCATGGTGGTCCACTCCTGTCATTACAATTGAATCAACTGCTGCTTATTGCCTTATGTTCCCATGCATAAATCACTGAGTTTATTCCAAGACTTTTTTCCCCCTCTCTCTTTCTGAGTTTACATAAAATAGAATTTGGCATTGACTCAAACCAAATAATTCAAATGTCATTTTTGCCTGGTATTTAAACTATGGCTGGGTGTGGGTTCGTGACTAAAATAAAGGGTCTTACCTAGCAGTTTCAGTCATTTGGTCCATTTATCACAGTAGATTACAGAAAGTGTGGCATGCACAGAATTATGCATGCACTTTTCAGCCATCTAAAATGGAGAATAAATTGAACATGTTATGGTTCTAGGGCAGTAATTTATATTGAGTACAAGCTGGGAAGGGACCAGAGCCAAAACCTCAGATCTAAATTACCTCGAGTTTCAGGGAAATTTTAATCCAAATAAAAACTTCACAGCTGTTCATTATATAATTAAGTGAATCAACAAGAGACCATGTCTCAGCACTCCCAAACTAAAGAATTTACACCAAAATTGAAACTTTGTGGCCAAGTCCACAGATGCCCTATACTGACCCAGTCACTGAAGTTCTCTGTATGCAATTACTGCCTCTTGACTTCTGCTGTCTGTTGTAACCACTCCACATGTCTCTGTTGGCTTTGCATATATCCCCATTCTCTGTAAATTAACTTTTTCAGCACGATAGTATTTCCTCACTATGGAGGAAATGAGGATTCACAAACGCAAGACTTTTCATATATGAAGTTGGTCTCATGGCCTTCTTTTTATTACAGGTGCTTAGTCAAGGTTTGATTTGCTGCCTCTTCCCTTTGGCAACCCTCGGAACAGCCTGCCTTTCAAATTTCTGTGAATGCAGATACCACCAGTAATGTCCAGGTTTGAGAGGAGAAAGGAAAACATTGCCTTTTCTAGCTTCTTCTGCGTGGTCTTCCCTACAGTCTGTCCAATCTTCTTTTGCTTCTAGTCAAAACCCGACCACTTTTTTATGGCAGTAATCAACCCACATACACATACAGTGAAATTCCTTCTTTAGGTAAAATTGTTCTTACTTTTCTATTCAGAATCATTCCTAATTCAACCTTCATTTACCAGGTGTAAGCAATTTCCCCATAATCAAAGCTAAGCTACCCTCCTCCCACAAGAAAATGTAGCTGTAACAGCCCCCCCCCCCCCCGATTAAGCCCGCCCTCCCCACTATTTCACAAAAGCACATCTTTGACCTGACCTAACACAAATCAAAATTAATTTCTTTCCCATAGTCCAAACCAACTTCTTCCCAAAATAAACTCTTGATTTTAAATTGTAATGACACTTGCAAATTCAGGAAATCATGGTGCGGCAGAATGATAGTAGTCCTGGAGACACTTTAACCTTTTTCATCTGCTGCAAGCATCATCCTTCTGCCTCTCATCACAGAATCACGGAATCATCTGGGTTGGAAAAGACCTTGAAGATCATCTAGTCCGATCATTAACCTAATACTGACCATTCTCAACTCCACCATATCCCTAAGCACTATCATAAACCCATAATGTAAAAGGCAAGATCCGGTCTATGAGATGGAGCAAGAAATGTCATCAGGCTGGAGATTGCTACCCTCTGGCCCAGCACAGGCACCCAGGCTCCATCTGGGGATTCTGAGCTGCTCAGGACAGGGAGTCACTGGGGAAAAGGATATTGAGGATTTTTGCTACCACTGATACGTTCCCCAAGTAAACTCTGATTGTAATAATGAAAGTAAAAGGCAATATATTTAAAACTGGAAAAAGTAATTCGCCTGCTAAACATGCTGGCAAATGGTATCATTGAGGCCAAGTGCTTATCAGGATTCAGTAAAAGGTTATACATACATATTCATACATTTATGTGGGGAATTAGATTGGACCTGATAAAAATTCATAATGGATATAAATGTTCGCAGTTCAGGGCATAAATCAGCCACCAGCCTGAGGTTAGAAAATAACTTCCCCTATAGTCAGGTTGTTATATAATTATCCATTATACTTGCAGAGGGGGGCAAGGAGGTTGAAGAATAGGGCAATTTCCTCAGAGACATCTGGGAATTACTATTGGCAGACAACTAATTTAGATTTGATCTGGTATGGAAGTTCTTATTACATCAAATAATGTAATTTAGAATTAAAGCATATGATTTATTTTGTATTTCTTACTCTTCATGTAATCAAGTTCATGCCTGAGGGTAACTACAACCCTTTCCCCTATCAGCCAGCCAAAGTTAGCGAAATTCACTGTGCTGCACTTTCTCACAGAACCTCCTTAAAATCAGCTTCAGATTTTCCAAGGAAGTTAGGCAGAGTTCCAGGAATTTAGTTTGTTGAAAAACTAGCCAACTAATATAGCCAACTTAGTGTCTGTATTAGCAGAGAAAAAATGGCATGCATGAACTGAAGTAAAAATCTTACATTCTGAAAAGTTCTCTTCTTGTTAAGTTTGCATAATAACCTAAAAAGACTTGCAGAGCTCCTGAACATCACAAATTATAGCACATGGGCTACTCCAGGCCTGCTTTTTCTACTTGGTATGGTCAGTTCATCTAAGCAAAACATAGGTGTTCCGAGTGGACTTGTTTTCATCAAGCAACGTACCTCCAGCTCTCTTGTTGCACTTGCAAACAGTCTGCAAGCTAAAATAACACATACCACACACTAATAAAAACAACTTTTGTGACCTTGCAAACAGCTTGATTGAAAATCAAATTCTTAATGGATTAAGAAACTGTAAGTGGATACAGGAAATCATTTACGTTCACTGCAGGGGTCAAGGGATACTAGCTGCATTCTGCTATAGTTTCTGGAGTGTTTGTGATACACTTACTGTAATTACAGCATAAATTATCATCACAATAGATGTGGGAAACTGAGGAGCATTTATTAATCAAATATCTCACCAATTTTCATGAAAAAAAAGAGCATCAGTCTCTCTTTAAGCATAATTTCTGTTCCTAGTGAGTAATACTAGAAACATTGCACAGTGATTGCTGAACGAACATCTGGAAGGTTCTAGGGCCACAATCAACAAACACTATGGTCTTATTTAAAAAATCTTGCTGTGCAAACTTGAGTGATCTGTTCAGACAGATTTATAAAAGGAATGTCTGAAGAGAAGGCAGTAGATGTAATGTAGCAGATTTTTTTAAAGGTTTCAAATCATATTCCAAAAAAATCTTACTTGAAAAATGAATTCAAGCTGGCTTTGCTAGGGAAGCTGTGAGTTTGTTGCAGAGCACCTGCCTGCTGACAACGGGCAAGGATGCCCCCTCCCAGCCGGGGCTCCCCCAGCTCAGTGCCAAGTGCTGGAGGTGATAGAGGCGGGCGGCTTCGCAGGCTCTAGTTACCAGGCTGTCCTCGTTTAACATGCAGGATCTGCAGAAGTAATACGACTGCTTTATGGCTTTCTCGGAACAAATAGGGCAACTCCCTTAAGCACAATTAACTCCTAACAGTGACAACGTTAACAGCCTTCCAGCTGAATCTCAAATGAGGGTTATGATCGTATGGGGTGGGCCTTGTTGAGACCATTTGACACCAGTCTTCTGCCAGTCACATATGCAGTTTTGTTGTGTCTCCTGCCTCCTTATGTCCTCCTGCTGCTACTACTGACACCCTGCCAGCAGTAAGCTATTTCCCTGGGAAGCTCTCGGGCTTGCTTACAGCCCAGCTGCTTCCTTCTGCCAGCTACCAAACTCCTGCTCCAGCTCCAACATAAGCTCCTCCCTCTCAAAAATGGGTTACAGTATGCTGGAAACTCCAGTGTATACTGGGAACCTCAGTACAGTGTTGCAGAAACATGAGATGTGAATAGACTGGAAGAGTGGGCTGGCAAGAACATCATGAAGTTCAACAAGGACAAGTGTAAGGTCTTGCACCTGGGAAAACATAACCCAGGAGTGCAGCACAGACTGGGATCTACCTGGCTGGGGAGCAGCTCTGTGGAAAGGGGTCCTGAGGGACCTGGTGGACAACAAACTCAATATGCGTGACCAGTGTGCTGCAGCGACAAAGAAAGCCAACAGGATGCTGGGTCGCATCAACAAGAGCATCACCAGCAGAGATAAAGAAGTCATTATCCCTCTCTGCTCAGCGCTTGTCAGGCCACACCTGGAATACTGTGTTCAGTTTTGGTCCCTGCTATACAAAAAAGATGTGGTCAGACTGCAGAGGGTCCAGAGAAAGGCCACAAGGATGATCAAGAGACTGGGAAGACTGCTGTGAGAGGAAAGACTGAGAGAGAATTGGGTTTGTTCAGCCTTGAGAAAATAAGGCTTAGGAGAGTCCCTATCACCACGTCCAGTATTTAAAGGGTGGCTACAAAGAAGATGGAGACTCCCTTTTGTAGTGGATACGAGTTGCTCCTGGGAAGATTCCAATCAGACACAAGAGGAAAATTTTCCACAGTGAGAACAATAAGCCACCGGAATAATCTCCCATGGGAAGTGGTGGATTCCCCAGCATTGGACACTTTTAAGATTCAGCTGGGTGGGGTGATGGGCCATCTTGTCTAGATTGTGCTTTTGCCAACAAAAGTTGGATCAGATGATTCTTGAGGTCCCTTCCAACCTGGTATTCTGTGATTCTATGATTCTGTGATTCTGTATGTTGAACTGTGAGATGTTTGGGGTATGATAGATATGGGTGTGAGGGCTGATTTTTAAAAAAAATGTTTTCACCAGAAAAATAAAGTAAACCAGCATACTGCTGGCATTTACAATTGTACATCACAAAATGCTAGAAATACCAATGAAAAGAGAATTATAGATGGGGTGTAAAGAGATGATGCACTCAAAAAGTAATAGTAATGATCTAGAATACGGCAAATTGGTAAATGGTGTACAAATAATCCAAATAATTTTTCAATTAGAAATAACCTGAAAGGCATGAATTGGAACAGAGAATGATGGGAAACTCTCCATCTTCTCCCCTGGCAACTACATGCAAGTTTGCACAGGATATGGCAAGGCAAAAAAGCAATGTCAATTTGGACTCGACATGAAGAGCTGTAACAGCATCAGGTTAAGTAATTTTCTTTATGGTTTTGGCCTAAAATAGTCAGTTCTATCCACAGCACTATCAAAAAGACAAAAGATAAATAAGAAAGAGTTCTGAAAAAAGCCAGAAAAACAATGGCTGGAGGCCAGGTTCATTTGGAAATACATGTGTATGTTTAACTTGTCCAAACCTTTAGGGGTGATTAAGGGGAACCAATACTTCTTCTGGAACAGAGTACCTAGAAATACATAGTAGAAAAAAAAAAGGTCAGCCGGTCATGGGCTGCCAGAGTATCCCAGCACTGCTTTGTTAGTTGCTGCTGCTGAGCAGCTGCCAAATTACTCTAGCAGCAGATCCCAAAAGAGTGCATAAAAATGAGGGTTGCGTTCATATTCTGAGAATCATGCTTAGCTTTTGTTTCCTCAGAAACTCACTTCCAGAGACAAACCTCCCTGTTTCTACCACATATTTAAATAAAAAGTAGGCACACTGTCCAGTATAGTGCTGAGGATCACACCGACTGCTTTATACTGCTTCCTATGCAAATACAGCCTTTGTTCATCCCTAGGCCTATGTGTTACCCCCTCCCTATAGCCCACTAACAGATGAGATTAGGAGTGAGGCTAATGGGTGGCGACACCATGTACATAATGCTATATTCAGGAGAGGAGGAAAACATGCAAGTTAAGTTATAAAGTAAAAAAGAAAAACCAGGCAAAATACCAACAGAAACATCGTGACTCCAGGGCTTCTGCATTGCTGACTGTTGACTTCATACTGAGGCAGAGAGGACACACTGAACACTGGAAGCCAGTCCGTGCAACTTGTTCAAGATATTACCTCTGCTGCCTAGCTAGCAGTGAGGCTGCACGAACATTCCGGTGCAGCACTGGCATCTGCCCTCCTGCCTGTGCCCATCTTCACAACCCTGAGCACATCTGGAAGTCAGCACCCCACCAGATATATCAGGACAGGCTCAGCACTGACGGTTGCTGATAGCTAACAGGCTGCCTGCGTAACAGCCCTGCGGAGGAGAAGCAAAGCATCCTGTGCGTGCGGCTGCTCCAAGAGCAGCTCTTGCAGAACAGTGTGAATAGAGTCAGCAGGTTGCTTACATTTTAAACATGGTAAGTAAGGACTGCTTGCTGGGTTAGCAGAATATATGGGGCATGACAAGAGGCTGAAGGAGTAAACAAGATATTATGTTCCTATGTCATGCGACTATCAGGAGGAAAATCTCAAAAAAGAGAAGAAGCAAGAAAAAAAAGTGGCAATATAGCAGACAGCTTCTCCCTTTCTCTTTGAAAATCAGAACAGGAAATAACCCTGGGTTTCCCCTACTTAGCCTTTGTGATAGCAGAGGACATACAGAATCATGAGTTAGAGGATATGAAAGACATTTTCTAGAAGAGATTATGAATGTATTATAGATGAAACACTATTTGAGTTATTAATTCTATTTGTATAGATACTACTAGTATACTAAAATGCTTTGACAGGACACATATTCTACTCAATGTCTGTGTTATCTCTTGCATCAGAAAATGAAAGTCAAAGAGACGTCAGTATTATTCTTGTTTTCACACTTTCTGGATTTTTTGAGTGGTTAAAGGGGCAACAAAAAAATCCATGAACAATTATAGTATGTATTTGAGAAATGTCTAGGCTCTCTGAGCTCCTGGGAACAGTTGAGAATTTAGAAGGGAAGATAGTAGGCAGGAGCTAGGTCAGCTCACCTATGACATAAATATATCCCAACACTTCAGGATGGTGGGGAGTTCCACAGCACATCAGACATGGGGTTCTGACTCGAAAGCACATGATGCACTTTAGACACTGTAATATGTTTATTTATAGTTAGTCTGGCTTCAGCAATTGAAGTCACAAAACTAAGTATTTTTAAACTATTTCCAGTATATTCAGTGCAATGTAGATTGCAAATGTTTCTATTCACAGAATTTCACTTGGATTTTAAATCTCTCTGTACAGGGGGTCATTAATTCTGGAATAAGTTCCTTTGTATATACACATATAGCTTAGATATAACTTATTTCAATAAGCATATATGGCTTATTTCAATATTTAATTCTAGAACAGTTATTCTGTTCTAGAATTATTCCAGAATTGTCTTGGCTTCAGAAGGTCACAGAGGTATCTTTCATCAGACATATTGATATTGTAGTATGCCCTAGGTAAAACAAGAATTAAGATTCTAGTTGAGTTAGGAGCACAGATCATATCATTTATTATCTGCAGTTGCCAGTACATTAAAACTTTCAATTGTTTTCCCACCAAACTGAATGAGGCAGTTTGTTAATACAATTACCTCTGTATAACTAGAAAATAAATCAACGATGACTGCATGATTTGAATATTACTTTAAAAATAATTTCATTTTTATGATGCTATTTTGTTGTACGTGGTATCACCAAAAAGCTTATTTTCCTGCTGACTGTGATTTGAGTTTGTCCCTTTCTTTGAGAAGGAAAAATCACATTTTCAACCTCTCTAGTTTCCTGGGATACAGTCTGTGTTGCTTTTAATTATTTAGGCTGACACACGTTAACGTTCATATTCCATAGCGAGTGAAACGAGGGAAGGACAGGGTGGATTATAACTGCCCCAGGAAGAGGAGCAGACCCCAGAGGTCTTTGGCAAGGCCCTTACAGGAAAACAGGAATTTGGGGTAGACAAACAGCCCAGAAGTTGAGTGTTGTGAAGGATTTCCCCTGCTCCTTTCAGAGGAGCGTCCCTAGTCACTGCCTCTTCACTCTTTTGGAAAGAATAAGTTTTAAAGTATTTGGACAGGTAATAGGGAGAAGGGCCACAGGCTACTCTGTGTCAGTCTTATTGGATCTCTCATATTTACAGGACAATGTACTCTGTAAATTAAACTTTATTTTATGAGCTCATTAGGAAAGAAAACACCACAGACAAGGGCTCCATCCCTTTTGCACAGGCTAGTCTATCACATGAATTCACTAATTAATCACTTAAGTCACGAGGTTTCTAACTCACAAGTTCTCTAATCCATAACTCGCGATTCATTAACTCATAACTTGTAACTCGTGCACCTATGAGCTAAATAATTACCTAGCCAGTGATGAGAGTGTTCATCCTTCCTCCTCCACCAGGGTGCAGGCATCCTCTGTATCACACTAGGAAACATAAACATTAGTGCTTTATCAACACTGTTTTCATCACAAATCCCAGACATAGCACTATACAAGCTACTATGAAGAAAATTAACTCTATCCCAGCCAAAACCAGTACAATTTCCACACTTAATTCCATACCATTTACATCACACTCAGGTCCCACACTATCCAGTAGATCCTCATTAGTCACTTTCCCCCTTTCCATCCTTTGATACATATACACGGATATCATCCCTAGTCTGTGGACCACCCCTGTAAAATGTCCGTGAAACATCCATTGAGTTCGTTAGTTCATGACTTGGGTTCTATCTGTTATGGTGGTCACTCGGGTCGAGAGAGGTGGTGTGTTGCATGGAGTTATTGGGCACCAAAGCCAGCTCAGGTTGAGTCACTGCTGCACTTGCACTGTGTCTTGTAAGGCCTGTCCTCCACTGGTAGTGGTTCCTACTATAGTAGTACTATAACATGTAACTCAAATCATAGGTAACAATTTAAAGGTGTATCCATTACAGTCTCTGCCTCTGGTCCCGTTGGACACTGCAGTGTACTTCTCTCCTTGCCTCTGCTCCAGCGTGGACCTATCCACAGACCCCAGTCCTTAAGGGGTGTACTTGCTCTGGCATGGACTTACTCATGGGTCACAGTTTCTTCAGGGGCATACCTGCTGTGGCCTAGACTCACTCACAGTCACAGACGCTTTGAGGCGTACCTCCTCCAGCACAGCCTTATCCATGGGCCACGGTCCCTTCAGGGGTGTATCTGCTGTATTGTGGTCTTATCTGTGGCTACAGATGCTTCAAGGCGCACCTCCTCCAGTGCGGACTTATCTGTGGGCCACAGTCCCTTCAGGGGTACACCTCCTGTGTTGTGGACATATCCGCAGCCACAGATGCATCTGCTCTGACATGGATTTACCCATAGCCACAAACACTTTGGGACATCCTGTTCCTGTGTGGACTTATCCACAGGTCAAGTCCCTTTAATTCAAGTTGACACTGGAGCTCCAGCCTGTCCAGCACAGCAGCACAGGAACAGCAGCAATGCCCTGGTCGTCAGCCAGCCCAGGCACATCGCTACTGCTATTATCAAAATGCACCCAGGCACAGCTGGCTAAGATGATAAGCCCTACAGCAAACAGCCAGAGCAAAAAGCAGCCACCAACTCTAGCACTAGGCTCTAACGTACAGCAAGGCATAGCAAGTACAAGACCCTTACAATTAATAGCTGAACAGCTAAACCAGCTATAAATTCAGTCTAGCAAACTCCGATCAAATCTGTCATTACCTTTGAGCCTCGTATTGGGCACCAGAAAGGTCTGTCATGGTTTAACCCCAGTGGGTAGCTAAGCTCCATGCAGCTACATGCTCGCTTTCCCCCAGTGGGATGGGGGAGGTAATCAGAAGGGTAAAAGTGAGAAAACCTGTTGAGATAAAGACAGTTTAGTAGGTAAAGCAAAAGCTGCATGTGCAAGCAAAGCAAAATAAGGAATTCATTCACTACTTCACATAGGCAGGCAAGTGTTCAGCCATCTCCAGGGAAGCAGGGCTCCGTTACATGTAATGGTGACTTAGGAGAAGAAACACCGTAACTCTGGCAGTGCCCCCCCCTTCCTCCTTCTTCCCCTGGCTTTATATGATGAGCATGACATCATATGGTGTGGGATATCCCTCTGGTCATCTGAGGTCAGCTGTCCTGGCTGCGTCCGTTCCCAACTTCTTGTGCACCCCCAGCCTGCTTGCTGACAGGGCAGCCTGAGAAACAAAGAAGGCCTTCGCACTGTGTAAGCACTGCTCAGCAATAGCTAAAACATCTCTGTGTTGTCAACAGCTTTCATCACAAATCCAAAATATAGCACCATACAAGCTACCATGAAGAAAATCAACTCTATCCCAGCCCAAATTAAATAAAAAAAAAAAAAAAAAAAAAGTTCAATTGACCAAAAAGTTAGCATGCATTTTCACTGCATGAAAGACAATAAGCTCAGCTAAGAAACATACTTTATCTTGGGTTTTATCAATCTAACTTAAAAGGAGGTGTTTTCTTAATGTGCCATGTTGGTAAAATGTGCACCCAGAATTGCCCGTACATTACAAAAAGCTCTTCTGAAAATCATTATCTGTTGAGTAGATCAGGCTGCTGTTACAAAATGAAGGACCACAGAGTGATACTGTCATGACAGCAATCCTTCTCCTCTGTGAATGAAAATGGGGGTCGTGCAAAGTGCCTCTGAAGGCTTCTAAAATACTGCCACAAAGTGGCTAAATCATCCTTGAAAGCTCTTTTATCTGTTTCAAATGCATTGTTCTCAAGACTTTTTCAGCTTGAAAGGAAATTTCTAAGGTTAAGTCATCAAGCCATAATATGACAGAAACTCTGACAATCGTGCATTCAAAGCATTTCAGTGTCAATTTATTCTACAGGATAAGACAAGTACCAGCAATACACTCCGATTTCTTGAAGCCAAGTTGAACTTTCCTCAAGAAGAATAAAGGTCTATATTCTACATGTTCATACTCATGTACAAAGTCCTACCACTTCTTGTATTTCCCTGGTTCCTGGGTATGAGATCATAACCAATAGTTAACGTCTGGGATGTGGGAAAAGGTTGTAGGCATATGGTTACTATTTCACGAGTGCTAGAGACAGGGTCTTCATGAAACAAATAAAGAACCAGCTACTGTATTTATACTGTACATTTACCTCATCTAACTTCTAAGGGTAAGGGTTAGGGAGGATGAGTCCCAACCATCATGGCTGAGAACATACCATCTTATGCCAACAACCAAGCAGGGATCCATGGTCCTTCTTAGGACTTTACATGTAAGAAAGGAACAGAGTTTATGCCACGTGTGATGCTAATCCCAGGGTCCTTGGTTTACATCTCATGCAGAGCTCCCTGTAAAATAGAGGATGTCTCCTTATCACTGAGTGAAAGATAAATTTTGTTTCACTGAATCCTTTCATCAGTGTTTTTCTAGTGATATCACAGGGACTAACTTTAAAAGTTAAAGTTCTTATTAAAATTGTAACACTGAAAAAACTTCTAGTCAAAATCCCAGATCCTCAGAGTCACTTCTCATTACAGTCTCAGTTAAAATAGTCACTGGTTCAAAGTTCAGAAATTTAGTGTGACTGAAATTCACTTGGCAAGTCAAGACTTGTCTCCAACATTTTTCAGAGGTTTGAAAGATATATTCCAACAGATTATTTTCTTCCGTTACTCTTTTATTTCAAAGTACGCAAAGTAGCAAGGTTTTAAAAATGTGTATTTTCGGCAGTAGGTGGCACTATGAAGTCTCTATTTTCATAATTATTCCAATATAAAATAATATAAAATGTTATGCAGCTACGTTAGAACCTCATCAAAATGTTTTTTATAGTCCATTATCTGAAAATATGGCCAGATCTTTCAATTTTCCTATAATTTTAAAAAGAGCATGAAAATATTTTAGAATAAATTCTGATAATAAATGTTTTTCTAAATAATTATGATTGACAAAAAGTCTAATGCAAGAATAGGAATAATGACACTAATATAAAGATAGGCAACTAATAAAATTTAAAATCATACGTGTCGTAAAAAGTTCTCTATACTCTTTGTTACTCTTCAGTAAAGAACCACCACGGGTCATTCTTGAATATACTACTTCAGCTACGTCAAATTTCCTGGAAATTACATCTAGCTCATTTGCATATAAGCATATGTAAGTTTTATAAGGTAACTGAACGTATACTAACAGGAATACATGAAATTGAAAAGCATTTGGATGTGCTTGGCTAAAAGCTCATACTTACAAATGGAGACCAAAGCATTACATGTGGGCCTATATTCCTCTATGTATACCATATGGAGATGTTACTATATCCCAAATAAACCCCAGGATTAGAAAGATACAGTGTTAATTGAAAACATTTTCTTCAAAACTTTACTATACAAAAAGCTATAAAGGTCAACTAACAAACAAGGCTGTGTTTCCAGGTATCTCAGATTATCTAATCAATTGAAAATAACAGTATTGCAAAAGTATTGCTCATACTTTGTTTCAGAAAGCTCCTAGTGCCATACACCTCGTTTGTCAGTGGCGTATGGTGAAAATAGTGCAGTGAGATACAGCATTTTCATTAAGGTGATTTTTGGATGGCTGCCTTCTCATCAGAAATGAAGCGCTGCTCTGCCTGAGCTCAAGGTGTGAAGATAAGGAAAGGAGAAAAGAAATTAAGCAAGGAACACAAATGAAATATATAGTCAATGCTCTTTTATCTGGCCTGGCCAGAAAGTGTCCTTGCCTTTTTTTTTTTTTTTTTTCACCTCAGGCTCCAAGCAAGCTGCTTAGCTTTGCGTACTATTTCTGACTATGATACAATCTATGCCAACGCCTAAGATTCATGTTTGCTTTTATTTTGCTTTCTATTAAATAAAGCATGTAGAAAAGACACCTTTATAGCTTCAGGGCCATTTTTCATGAACTGACATTGTGTATTACTCATTTTGTGCTAACGTGGTCTGCTTGCTGTTTCTTTTATAATACTGAAAAAGCCAAAAGCTGATACTTAATAAAAACATCATTTGCAAGGAGCTGCCAGCAGCCAGACTGAAAGATTTTTTAACTTGTGATAGCCCACTTCTGTTTCTTCAGAGTCTCCAACAGAGCCCTTTCATTTGGATTCAGTTGGGTTAATTTTAGACCACAGAATAAAGCAGTACTATAAAAATAATAGGCAGGAATATTACCTAAAATTTTGCTGCTGGTTCTCCATTACAAATGATTTATTGTGACCATAAATTCTCCACCCATGGAATCGAAGTCAGAGCATGGTAAGAGTTCCTCCAGTGCACCTAGCTCATTCAGTGATGCAGCACATGTTCTGCTTAGACCTCCATAATATGTTCAGTGGCTCTACGGATGTGTTTTAGCTAAACTTTCATTGTAAGGCAAATCCTCCCACTATATCTAGTACAGTTTTCAAACACTCATATAATAAAACTACTTAGATTACAGGCTCTTCTTTATTCAGAGGGATCTATCAATTTCATATAATTACAGCAAGCAGTATCTTTGGGTAGACACCCACCCACATGATAGTGCAAAGAATTTTTAAAATTATTACAGATTTATCAAATTTATACACTTGTGCTATTTTTTGATCTATAAAGTCACACTCGTCTACCTTGAAGGGCAAATGTGAAAATGAGATCTTCACACTAGCCCTGTTTAAACCGCAAGGCGCACCGACACAGCTCCAGGGCTGTGAATACCCGAGGCAGGCACAGCGCACCAGCTGAGAGAGACTGTAGCCGCGCTCTGGCTGCAAGCCACAGAAGCTAAATAAGCACCTACAAAGTCATAGTTACGTCTTCTGCTGTGGCTAGTGAGAGTGTCCTACTGCTAAGCTATTTGGTTATATCAGATCACTGAAAGTAGCCGGCCAAATGGGCTCCAGGAGCGACCAAAGGCTCATTTGAACGGTATGTATTGTCATACGCTGTCAGGCAGGCTACAGACACAGCGGCAGCGGTCATGCCCTTTTCAAAGCCGTATCCAGTGCGCTGAATTAACTGTTTGACTGCCACTCCTACGTCCGTGTGGAATTCAGCTTGCTCTCTGATTGATGTCCTTTACCAAACAATGACAGGTGATTTAAGATAAGACTCTCCAATGATTTGGTAACGATGACACAGGGGTGGGGATCCAGACCTGCGGCCCACCTGCCCTAAAGCACTGCCTCCCGCCTGCGGGTCCGCCGTTACTCCCGAGGAACCGGGCGCGGCGTCGGATGCCCGTTACACAGCCGGAGGAGTCAAGCGGTGGGCGGAATGTCACCGGGGCCAGTGACATTACTGCTCGGGGCGGGGGGGCGGGACACCTCGCCTGAAGGTATCGATTCCAGGCAACCGGGGCGCACGCACGGCGGGCCGGGGGCTCTGCCGGCGCCGCTCCACCGGGCCGTGCCTCTCCGTCAGCACCCGCGGGCTGCTCCGCCGGCGCCGCCCGCCCTGCCCGGCGCTGAGCGCGCCCGCCGGCCGCGCCCCGACCGTCACATCTTTGACCGTGACCCACCGGTGTGACCGTGACAGGCACCTGCGCTAAGGCGCGGGAAAGAACGGGCGGAGCCGCCCCCGGTTCCGCAGGGCTCTGCGGGGAACACCGGCGCCTGCCCGCGCCCCCCGGACCACGACGCCGCCGGCCATTACCGGGGGCAGGGCGGGGGGCGGCCCCTCAGGGAGGGAGGCGGGGAGGCTGAGGGTCCCGGGCGGCGGGGCCGCGGAAGCGCCGGGGGCAGGCGCGGTTCCCGGCACGGCCGTCGCCGCTGCCGGGAAAAGAGCCGCCTCCGCGGGCTCCCGCGGCCGCTGAGTGGCTGGACGGCGGCGGGGCGGAGCGCGGGGGCGGCCGCTGGACCGGCCCGACCCGGGCCGCCTCCGTCCCCAAACCGCACCGGAGCGAGCGGGCAGGCGGTGCTGGGCCAGTCGCCACCGCGGCGTACCGGCCTCCCCGTGCCCCCCGGCGCCGCGCCATGGAGATCGAGCTGCCCCCGGCCGCCCAGGTGAGAGCGCGGCCCGCGGGAGGGGGGGCGGCCCCGGCACCCCCCGCCGCCCCCCGCGGGGCCCGGCCCGGCCCGGGCGGGTGTCCGGGCGAGGGGCGGGGCGGGCGGTCACGCGGCCGGCGGAGCACGTGGCGCCGCCCCGCCCCTGCGAACGCGCTGAGTCACGGGGCGGGCGGGGCGGGGGGGGGAGGGTGTCGGCGGGGGCCCCCCGCCCCGCTCTGCCGGGGGGGCCGGGCCGGGCCCGGTCTCCCCGCCCGCGCCGGTCGCGGGAAGGTCAGTCGGGGCCGCCGGGAGCCGCCGCAGCGGCAGCTGCTGGCCGCGTGCTGCCTCGGGCGGGGGCAGGCGCAGGCGCCCGCTGCAGCCGGGGAGGGGAGCGGCTCCTGAGGGAGCGGCCCCTGAGGGAGCGGCGGGGCAGGCGCCCGCCGCCGCCGGAGGGGCTGCCCGCGCCGGGCGCAGCCTCGCACCGCTGCCCCCGGCGTGCCCGGGCGCCCCTCGCTCCTTACTCGGGTGAGTGACCGCAGGTTTCCGCCTGCTGTAGCGCGGCTGCCCGTGGCAGGGGCCCCGCCGCCGCCCCGTCCCCGCTAGCGTGCGGCCCGCGCCGGCCGGCGGCAGCTGTTGCACAATCACGCACCTCCCTGGGGCGGCCTTGGGGTGGGCTCAGCCTCACACGCCGCCGGCGGAGCCTTCGTCTGGCCGGCGCTGGCCTCGGCCTGCGCCGCTGCTGCGGGGCGCTGAGGCGGCGGCGCCCCGGCTCCTCGCCTGCTGGAAGGCCCCTCGAGGGGCCCGGGGCAGAGCGCTTTCTCTGGGGCCCGCACCCAGGAGGAGGTGAAGCCTCGGTGGTTTCTTCCACGACGCAGCTCTTGGAGGCTTTAGCGGTGTTCGGGTGTACTTGTGCTCTGGACTCTTGTGCTAAGAACCCTCTTTAAAAGCTTGGGGAAGTTCAGTGCTCTTGTGCTGCAAACAAGGAGCAGGGTGAATAACTGAAAACATAATCGAACTCCGCTTTAAGTTTAT
Source organism: Athene noctua (assembly GCF_965140245.1). Lineage (NCBI taxonomy): Eukaryota > Metazoa > Chordata > Aves > Strigiformes > Strigidae > Athene > Athene noctua. The sequence goes on along the minus strand of NC_134043.1, from coordinate 25,703,849 downwards.
ATAAGCATTACATGTTTGTCTTGGGCTTTTAAATGGGAAACATACCCGTATCAACTCAGTATTTGCTTTAAAGAAGTAATACTTGAAGCTTGATCTGGAGATGTTTTAGTTGTTTTAATGCTACAAATTTAAGACCTGAGAGTTTCGAGACTCTTTCAGTGTATGTCAGTACAACGTATGCTATGTAACAGAGCTTCTTTTAACATTGTCTGTCCATCTTTTAGGATATGTAAGTGGGTACTTCCTATAGGTAACATCTTTTTAGCAGTGTTCATTGAATGCTGTTGCTTTTCTGGCTTAGGCCACTCATAGCTCTGCCTGGCCCATCTGTTTTTTCTAGCCCTGCGTAGTATGGCCACAACCTCCGCCTTGCCTCATCAGTTTCTTTGAAAATACTGTGACAAAAATCAGGTACTTGGCCTATGCTACATAAACACCCTATGAATTTCCTTTTTGCCTGTGGTATCCAGCAGTGGTGTTTTTACTCTCGTTTCTTGGAGTATCTTGACAGACTGATTCCTGTGTACCTGCTTTTGAACCACCTTGCCTAATTCATGGCGACTTCTCTACCAGTGAACCTATCTGTTACTGCTTGTTTGCCTGCTTTGTCACACCCTTTCTACCAAGTCACCTGTTGTAATTTTCCTGAGCTCAACAACTGCTGATTTGTCCTCTTGCAGACCTAGCCTGAAAAGGCACTGCGTTTTTTAGATAGTAAATGATTACCATCTTTGTTGTATAGTTTTAAGTGTATTTATGAAATAGAAAATTCAAATACCTGTTTCCCATAAAATACTGACTCAAAAGGAGAGGCGGGGAACAGAGTCTTTAGCCCCCTCAGATTTTGCAAGCAAGTGGATGGGTGTGCAAATACAAGCTCTTAGTCTTTTATGTGCCTGGTAGCAATTGTCATAGCAGTAAAGGTGAATGTGAAGGACTGGGATTGATCTCGCTCCTTAACCAGAATGTAAAATTGCACCTTTCTGCTACACACTTCTGTTGGAGTTAGAAGTGCTATTGTCTGCAGTATTCTTGAAAAAAGTATTCCTTTCTTGTACCTCTGTATGCAGAGGTGAAATGGGATGGCCAATTACACAGAACACAGACATCAAGACATCTAAAAAAGAATGCAATGGAACAAGTGTCAAGGTGTTTCAAATCATACTTGTGAAAGCATAATATTCTGATAGTAACTATTCTCTTCAATAAATTTGAAGTTATTGAAATGGTTGCTTGTAACCTTGTAAAGCAGCTCAACAAAGCCATCAGTTATTAAATTTTGAGCCTCGCAACAAGAATTCACTGACCAACACAAAGAATGAAGCTGTGGGGTTGCACTTAGGTTGAAGTAAGACCAACTGTAATAACTGGCAAAACCAAGAAGGCAAGTAATTGAGTACCTGTGTAAGTGTGTCTGTTAGGGTTTTTCTACTCAGAGAACTGCCCTGAAGAGTCTCCAGCTCAATTAGTGTGATCTCTTCACTTGAAAGGGCTTTAATGAGGAATTGCACATATTTTTTTTATGACATGCTGCATTACATTGTCAAGTGAATGGGTTTATGCTTTATTCCCTAATGGCCTATTGTTTCCACATGAGGTATATTCTGCAGGCAAAGACCAACAAGTGCACTGCTCAGGCCTGGCAACAAGTCCTTGGTTTTTGGGTTGGTTGGTTTTTTGTTTTGTTTTCTTTCTTGATAATGAGGTTTAAAAACCCTGTTGAATAGGAATATTTGATCCAACTGTCTGTCTGTAGAAATATCTGTATATGTAGATAACTTCAATGTAAGAAAATATCCACATTTCTGAATATAAAGTCATCTACTAAAATTATGGACAAGTTTGGAGGAAGTAGATAAGAGAGTATTGCAAGCTCTAACCTTAAGTAAACATATATTTATTTTCACCCTCTCAGTTCTGTGCTGTGCTCACCTTGATCTCGGTCTGCACTGATAGAGCTTTCTTTCCATCAAAACTCAAAAAAGAGTACCTTTCAGTTAAGCTGGTGGTAGATGTAATGCAATGTAGTATGTTTGGCTGAAATGAATGTAGACTAATAGGAGCTGACTGTATCAATCTCTTCAGGAGAACAGCTAATTGGATATTATTGTAGTAAATATCCATCATACGAACACTGTTCTGTAGTTTGTCTTTAAAATGTGCTAAGAATTTACGATTGTATTGGAAATTGGTGGAAGTGCAAGAAGTTACTCCCTCTGAAAATCGGACTTGAAGTTTGTGGTTAGCACTCAAAGTTGGAGAAGAGTTTGGCTTTGGAAGTTTGTTGGGAAATGTTTGAAAGAGACCAAACTGGAACAAAAAGAACATTCAGTGTAAGCAGAGGGCAGCTGGATGATCTCGTGTGCTGTAAAGAACTTGAGACATTTTTATAGCACTCCGTGGGTGGTTAGGAAGGTTTGTGTACACTTCCTACTGAGGTTCAAGGATAAGTTTGGGCTCTGTCCCTTTTTTTTTTTAATTGAAAAAATAAAGACAGTATAATTCTTATCCTGCATAAGAATTCAGCAGGTTATGTATAAACCTGAAGGGCAAGGATATTGTTAAAAATGTGTCAGATTACTGTATCTATTGTTGCACCTGAATACCATTTTGTTTTCTTCTGGTTTCTTTTTCTCAAGTTCTTTATCTTAAATTTGCTAAACAGAAAAATACCTCTTTGATAGGTGTTGCTACTTTTGTGGTCCTGACTGAAGTGAATGTAGCAATAGCATGTTGAACATACTTATTTTATTAAAGAAATCTTAGATACATTTGTGACATGATGTTGAGGAACACTAGAGGTGGAAGGAGCCAAGTGAAGTATTCGTTTATTTACGTTCTCAGTAAAATAATTTCTTACTATTCTTTACTATAATTTTTCCTATATGGTTGTAAAATTTTGTTATATTTGGTCCTTCAGCAGAATCAATAAACCCCAAAACCAAGAGCAGTCAGAGTTTGTAATTGAAAATTATTAGAATTCATTAGACTTTTAAAGGAGGCTTTTAGAAGAGTCAATTGCAGACTCACAAAAGGATGAGCCTAGGGGAGAAGGAGAAAATACAGAAAGTACAGGTGATGACAGTAAATGATGCCATGTGTGCTCATGACTGTAACACTGGATGTATGCTTCATTGGAAAGAAGAAATTTGTTTGATATTTGTATCTAGAACACTACTTCTTTCCTTTCCTTTTTCCCTTTGAAATGATAAAGATAAGCTTTAAAATGACTAAACCATTCACTAAAACTAGGCCAATTTGTGAAAGCATGATATATTTGCAATGATTGTGTTGGCTGAGGCTAGTACAGTGCAAGTCTGGGCAGTAAACTGTTGGCATGAATTAAATATTAATCCCCGGCTGCTGTGCTTGAGGTGAAGCCAGCAAAAAGTCCTCCAAAGTCTTCATGTTAATTACCTAGTTAAAATTTGTTTTGGCCTCCATCTCATTCCAACCCTAAGTAACCTATTATTTTAATATAGCACATTCCTAGAGAACTTGAAAGGGTTTGAAGTCTGTTCAGTTTTCTGATACAGTGTATTACACTGAAGTTGGACTTTGTGCCACAGAATACAGCTTTAGATGAAGGGAAAACAATACAATGCATTGGCCAGATTATTTCTTTTTCAGTAATAATCTAGTTTAACTGGTTTTGGAAACACTTCATCTGCTACCTATGCAAGTCTTTCCAGATAGACCAATGGAAAGTCAGGTAGGAGGAGCTGGAAGTCATAACTTGGGATATCCAAAGATGACCGATACACAGTGAACTGAAATCCTGCTCAGGATTGCCCAACAGTAATACTTTTATAGCATATTTCTTTTATTAAGGTAAACAATTAAACCAGCCAGTAAGAAATGAAGCCAGAAATGCTATCTGCGGTGTATAAAACTGCTGTAAACCATGGAAGGCTTATCTGAAACAGATACCAGCAAATATATTTCAAGTAAAGATAAGCAATGTGTACTTTTATCTTTCCTACCCAGTAACTGCTCTCCGTACAGGAAAAGCAAAGCTAGTGACAGGCACGTATTAATTGGCAGTAGCAAGAATTCATAGTGATCATATAACACTTACTGTTCTCGTACTTTAGAAAAACTATTACCTTTCTATGCAGCACAGTACTGAAGCAAGCGCAGGGTACAGCTCTGATTCAGGATTACTTTTAGTGTTTTTTAGACATATATTTCCTAACTTTTCTTTACCTCCTTTTGAAATAAGGGGAAAAAACAAAAAACAAAACAAAAAAAAAAACAAAACAAAAAAACCCCAAAAAAACCAAAACCAAAACCCAACACTTTCCAGCAGAATATCTTGTTTTAATATTAGTTTAGTTATACCTTGACATGCACAGTCCAACAGTGCCTATTTCAGACAGAAGCAAAGTCTCTCAGAACCTTACATTAAATATTAATTTGGCACCATACATTTAAATGAGATACTCATTTGGATAACCAAGTGGTCTGTAACAACATCAAGTAAGGGTAAAAATGTTTAATTATTTGACTGCTTTGGTGAAGAGGATTTGTCTTCATCTTATGAAGCATTTTCTGTTCTCTGTCTTCAGCAATTTTGAGTTCTTGGTGAAATATTTGCTCAGTATTCTTTAACTGACACATTCATTTTCAAATGTTATGTGTTGATATACATGGTCTTTGTGTTTGGCTCAGTTTCTACTTGAATGTTCACTTTAAAAGAGTTTAAATGTTTTGGTATGTTGATCATGGAGATGTTGGAAAGCTAATAAGAGTTAATAATAGTGTTAACTCAAAGCTACCACTGCTGCTCAGTGGTATATTAATAATCCCTAGCACAAGTACTAATTGACAAGGCTGTAGTAGAAAGGGTATAGTTTAGAAATAATATTTACATTGATGCAATTTATATACTACAGATCTAGTTTAAGTTTTTCATTATGTCAGTTTAGATTTCTGATTTTGGCCTGACAAACTGCAATTTTTATACTGGGAAGAAGGAATATAAAATAGTGTTTATTTTTATCTAAGTTAGTTTGAAAGTGCTGACTGTTAAAGTTTCTTAACTTTACAGTTAAATTAAAACATTTCAAGAAGCATGTCTTTGTTGTTGATGCTGTTGCAGTACTGAGGGAGCTGAGACCACTTGCACACCACTTTGGCTTGCACTGTCTTAAGACTTTTAGTCCAACTTCTGCAGTATTATCATGAGCAATACAATTTTTTTTTTTTTTAAAAAAAAAAGGGAAAGGAAAAGAAAGTTCCTTTAAGTTTGTTGGTGCAGCAACAAGTTATGTAAGACCAGTTTGAAACCATCTCTTTCAAACCTTTTAAGGAAGTATCTTTTGCATGACTATGAAACATAAGGATATCAACTTTTCCCTCTTAGTCCCCACCTGTCTCACAAAGTTTTATTGCTGTTTGCTGTGTTAGTTTTACATGCTGTCTCTTGTAAGTACAAAAAAATCCACTCCAGGAGACTGCTTGCAAAACATTTGCATACTTGAGAAATTGACTCAGAAGGAGCTTGGTTGATAGCCTGCCTTTCAGAGGTTTCTTTTATGATTAAGGGTGTGCTTATTTGCTGTGTTTGAAATTAATGCCCACTAAACGTTGAAGCAGTGACAGCTGAGTTATGTGAAAAGCTGCTGTGACTTTGATTTGCTTCCTGTTCAGATCATCACTGCTATTTCGCCATAAAGGGCTAAGACAGAAAGATCCTGGGGGGTTTTGTTTGAACCCTTGTGGTAAAATTAGTACCTCCCTACTTACTGCTATAATTAGAGTGGAGCAATTCCTGTGGTGCTGGGGCTGTTGGACGATCCCCATTCAGAATTCCCAGGCAGCACACGGTGGATGTGGCTCTGCCACTCTGAATGCTGCCTGCTCACATGTAAGATGGCCAGTGTTTCTCTCTGCTCTGCAGCTGACATTTGTGTTTTGTGACGCCTGGACACTCGCTCATTTCTTCTTTCTGCCTTCAGGAACGGTTTGCTTGAGTTATGTGCTGTTGGGTAAGAAAGCTGAAATTTGTCCTAAACCAGGGTATTTCCAGTTAGTTTGCGTGTGGTTATGTGACCGGATGACACGTTCTGCAATCAGCTGGGTAATAAAATGATGGGCAAAAGAGGGTGGCAAGCGTGGGCAGGCGGCGCTGAAGGTTGGTGCAGCTTGGCTCAGATGGGTGACTGTTTTTCAGAAGCTTCATATGTGGAAGGAGAATGTGGAGACTTTAGCAGCAGGGGTCATCCGAGATGTGCCAATGGGAGTATTCCACCCCAGCTTGGTACACTAACGCTTGTCTTCACTGGTATTGCAGAAGTAGTGGCTGATACGTATGCACTGGTGCAGATAACACAGTTGTTAAGGTCCCTTGGAACAAGCATACCATAGACCCTGGTGCAACATTCTGTGAATTATTTGACATGAGATGTACGGGCATATTTTCTGGTTTATAACACAGAATTATATTTTTTCTACTGTAGATTGGTCTTGAGCAGATCTGTGCCAGCTGAGGAATTTCTGGGAGGTTGTCCCACAGGTATTTGTAAGATAAATCAAACCAACCTGAGTAAACTTTTGAAACAAGTAGGATTTAAGATACCTAAGGATGAAAATGGAAGTACTTCAGTAATAAAAATGGTACTATTAAAATAGCATAATATGAAAAAACAGAACTTATATTTGAAGCTATATAAGTCATAACTTCTGACAGCTCGTCTCCAAAATTATTTAAGTTGAATTCCTTGGCTGTGGAAATGTACATAATGTTTAGATGCTTCATAGCTGTGTACGCCGTAATGGAGAGAATTACAGCACAGTGACTTCTGATACTGTGCTTTCTAATTTGGTTTTAGTGATTGAACTAAAATATTATCAGGTCAATTCTTCAACTAGTATAAATTGTTGTGACTCCCTGGAATGGTGTAGTTCTGTGGAATGTTTTCCAGCTTGATTTGTGATCCTTTATCATCTGCCACTTCAGGAATCTAGTCTGCACCTACCACTCTGGGGAATCATTGCTTAGCTGATAAACAGTGTGAACATCTTAGACATCTCTTCTCTTGAAGTTTGTCTTTGCTGGCAAAATGAAGAATGGAAGCCACTTAAATAATGAAACTGTTAATGGAGTGCTTTAAATTATTCTCAAAAACTATGTTACTAAGGTCAGAGTGATAGAATTATTTTAAATTTGAAATGAAGCTTGGGATGAGAGTTTTTGATAAATTGTGTGTGTATGTGACAGAGATGATGAACAAGGTCTTAGAAAATGCAAGTAGTAATGACAATTAACAGTTCATAGCTGACTCTGAGTAGTGATTTACCCTAACAAGATCTCTCTCTCATTGTCTAGATTAACTGTGCTGCAGAGAAATTTTAGAATCTTGACATTTTTACTGATAACTTGCTATAATAAGATCCCCCCCCCCCCCCCCCCCCCCCAAAGTATCTACTGAGGCATAAGGAAGTAAAGTGCTCTGGTCAAAGGCAGAAAGCTGTTTAAGATCCAAACCCGACATTTTCTTGCCTTCCATATTTTCTTACAAGTGATCATTTTAACCTTTTGCTCAACAAATCGATTCTAATTACATCTGGAAAGTAATCAAATCTTCTGTAATGTCTTCTACTAGAAAAATCATCTGTATATGCTGATTTTAAACAGTCTGCAAAACATACTGTAATATACTTGCAAACGGGATACCCACCCCCTACCCCCCACCCCATATTGTTTTGTTAACCATATTAACAGGCCTGGAATATGCTGCTTACTGATGGAAGAGGTATATTGACATATTCATTATTTGTGGCAAACAGTCTTATTTTGGCCATTGTAGGTGCTGGTAGAGTGTGTGAAGGGACACAGGTCAGGCAGAGATTGGCCTCTGCCTTGATTTCTTGGGTACATCTGCCCATTTAATCAGAAGGCTGAAAGAGGCATTGCTGTGGTAATCAGCTGTACAGGCTGGGTGCCTCCAGTGTACTCCAAAGGGACAGACATGGAAGCCCCAAGGAAAGTGGTGAGTAGTAGAGGCTCTTGATTTGGATGGAAGAACACAGCTACTGATGGTTGAGTTTGAGGGGTTTGTTCTTCTTTTGAGGATATTGAGAATTACTGCTTTTATATAATTGGGTAAGAGGGATAAAGCCATTTACCTACTCTGGTTTATGCCTTGGAAGATGAATTGGTATACAACTTATAAACTGAATATGATATACAACTTATAAACTGAATACTACACAGGACTTTAAAAAGTGAGGACTGGATTGCACCACACAGAAACAAAGCTTTAGTTTTGTTCACAGCGTTGTTTGGTTCCTCAGTGGGTTTACCTTTTTTTAAGTAAAAGCTGTCATTGTGTACAAAACCAATAAAATGGCACATGAATGCCTGACATGTTGGTGCTTCTTGAGCTTTCTGGTTTGGTTAACTTTGCAGGACCTTCAAGTGGAAGAGCTTCCTGAAACCTTTGCGGGGGTTGATGGCTTTTAGAGGATTGATTTTCGCTGAGAAATATGTGAATTACAAGTGCTTAAGAAAATGAGTAAAATCTATCCTTGCCTCATTCTATGGAAAAACAACTCTCTATCTTGGTGTGGCTGGAGAAAGGGGGGAAGCTATTTATACCCCTTTCATGCAAATTAAATAACGATTTCTGTGATGTTTCATGTAAATTTAGGGAGAGCATTTTTGGTCATCAGTGCCCAGTTGAATGGTATTGTTACTTACCGAAGCTTTTCTGTATTATGTCACTAATGAGCGCCAAATAAACTGTATAACCATGAACTACTTGTTTGGGAAGATAGTGTTACTGCAGCAGGAATTTGTCACACTGGGCCTTCCTTCTTCGAATCTGTTACAATCTTGTACTGTCCAGTGGTGAGCAGTTGAATAACAGTATATTTTTTCTGTTGTTTTTTCTTTCCCCTTGTAGAAACTAAATAACCTTTCCAAGTGTATTTGAAGTTGAACACTCCAAAATAAAAAAGTGACCCTGCTCATTTATTCAACACTCTGCACTGACACTGAATTCTCAGCATTATCTCTATAAATTATGTATGTGAAAAGTGCACATTAATTGCAAGACTGATCCACAAAGGTATTTGTGCCCCCCAGACTGCAGTGGGAGGTAGGTACCTACACATGCTGCCCTATGTGTGCCGATGTATACAGAACATGTCACAGCTGGAGCAAGCTATATTCCCTGCAATGTAACTGTATTCTCAAGCTGGCAGTACAGTTAGTGAACCTCATTGCTTTCTAACACACACAGATATTCCTGTTGCTTGCAATTGTCGTTTGGCCCATGAACAACAGCAACAACGTTGGTTGCTTGCAAGGTCAGTGAAGTGAAACTTGGTGAAACATTCTTCTTGTGATACTAGAGCATGCTGTTTCCACATCCAGGCTGTAGTGCAGTTGTAATACCCCATCTGGTGCTTGTCCCTATAATTTGCCCAGCCATCAGCAAAATGACAGGTAAAAATGGGGCTTTACAGGAAGATCCCAGTGCAGTGACCGTGTGTAGTACAAGGAAGATTCTGAATAATCCCGGAGAATATTTTGACTCACAAGCACACTGTTTTCCTTGCTGGTTTGAAACATGCTTTTTCCAAAAAGCGTGTAATCCAGATGAAATCAAAATAGTGGCTAATAGGTTATAACCCAAGGTTGGTACACCTAAGTATGTCATTTGCAGTTCTCTTAGGTTCTTTTCTCTGTTCTTACATTCATCTTTTCTTGCTTCTTGATTTGTTTCATTGGACATAAGAGCGCACTATAATTTGATTGGATCATGTTTCCCAGATGACTGAGCCATTATTATGAACAAATCCTCTTGTAGATAAACTAATGAGTAGCCTGTGGCAATGTCCTTGCACAGCACATGCCTGGCTGGGTACAGCAGGGTAGCTTGAAGATAATCATTTAACAGGTAATTGTTTTCCAAGTACTGTAGGTTCAATATATAAAAGGAATTGAGACATAAAGGCTTTTGTATTCCTATGGTTAAAAGATACATCTGAAAACACTGCTGATATTTTCTGTATTATTTGTTTACATGTAGGGTAAGTGGTTTTTTTGCTGCATTAATGACAAAATTCAATAAATGCTAGGTTTTTTTAATGATACGGTTTTGACTTGAGAGGAAGAAAAGAAAACCAAACGCAAATAAAGCCATTAAGATCAGCTTTTTCTGAAATGAGGTAGGCGTCTGAGACAGCTATTTGAATGTCTTTCAAAATGGAGTTAATGGTACAGTGCCTGGTGATTAGACAACAGCTAGAAAGTCAGCCACAACAGAATCACTCAGTTTACCTGCTGGGGCAACACAGCAGAGTTTTGTTGATATATTAAGCATGTAAAAACAAATAGCCTAACACAGTCTTTTATAAAACAAGCCCATGTTTTTGCCTGTCTTCGAATTTCATCATGCAACTTGTGTAATAGATTGTAACTTGAATACATATTAACTTTGTGTGCTTATTGACTTAATCATTTTGTAATGCTGCTGATGCAAAGTACAGTAAAGAAGTATCAAGTAATGGCTCTGTTAAGCTGAAAGAGGGATTCAAAATTTGAGTAGAAAGGACCACAACACTTTTATACCAGCCAAATATACTGTGGAAAAGTGAAATTTAGATTTAACGCAATATAATTAAGACCTAAAAGGGAAGAATGGAACCCATCTAGCTGAAGCAGCAAAGCTGTGAAAACATGTAAGATTCATTGCTTTAGATACTGATGTTCCAGAAAGCACTCTGGGATGTCAAGAGATTTAGGACTACGTTTAAAGAAGTGGGATGACACCTGTGACCATTTTTGGCTTTTGCTTAGCAGCCGGGGTAGTGCTTGTAAATATGGGCATAGCTAAATTTATTCAAGTTGATTGTCATTGGCTCACAACATTCGACCTCACTGTGTTTTCCTTGAGGCTAAGGCAGAAATAGGGGAATTTGGAGCAGATAAAATGCATGACAGATTTGGCTGTGAATACTAGAGAATGACTGCTGAAAAATCAGATGTTGTACAAAGAAAGCAAGTACCAGTGTCAGATTTAAGACTGTCCTTTATGTAAGCTATGCAGATGAGATGGGTTTTAGCTTTTTTTTTTTTTCCCCCCTGATTTTTTTTAAGATGTTGAGGCAGGATCAGTCTTGGGACAATTCAGCCCCTGGAAACTGCGTACTCTATATTACTCTTATTTTAAAGCTGCCTTCTAAAATACATATTGATTAAACAATTTAGAAAAACACAGCTACTTCTGGAGTGCCTGAGAGAGAGCACCAAACAATTTTCTGCAAAAAGATCTGCAGAACTGAGCAAGAATCCCCTGATCTGTTGTACCAGAAATGGTCACCTCAAGGCAGACCTAATGTATGGTGAGAAAAGGATATATGTATGTATTCCTGACTCCAGAGATTAATGAGCCAGAGAGGAGAATGTTGCTCCCGCTGCTGTGCCCCAGGCTGGAAGGGAGTGCTGTGAGGCCCTCACACACATTCAGTATTTTGAGGATTGGCATGGAGGTGAAGATTGATTGATTTTGCAGAAAAAGAGAAAACTATTGTCAAAGTGAAGAAGTAAACTGCTCTTTACGTGTCTCCTTTTCCTTCTCTTTGCTGTTTCTCTGATGATGGTGTTTACCTGCTGTGGTCTTGCTGTTAGCATTAGGGTTTTGAAGCTTTTGGAGTTGGAATGAAGTTAGTACATTAATGACTATAAACAGCCTACAATGGGTGTTCTTTATTGCAGTTACATTCTTGCTCATTTTATATTATTCAGCCTTAAAAAACCTGTCTTTTCACTCTTACTGGAGAATATATGAAGTATATGTTTTCCCTGGCAGTTTGGAAAGCTTGCTTGCCATAGGATGTATCATATGGGAAAGCCATCATGTTGGGAGCTGTATGGATCTTAGTTGTAGCCTTTGTTGATACCATTCCTGGAAGTTGATGTTTCAGGTGAAATACATAAATCATCCACCTCTCAAGGGAGGTATTTCTGGAGTGAGTGTTGGGAGAGTAGGTGGGTAGTGTCCAGAATTGCACTTGTAGGGGAATATTGTCCTTCCAGCCAGCCAGAGTTTCTCCCTGTCTTTGTCAGAATAATGCTTAGACAAGGCTTGCAGTGAAACTTTCTTAAGAATGCTGGACAATCCAGGCAAAGAATCTTTCAACTAATTTATAGGAGTAGATCCTGACAATTTGGCATTTATCAGGAGAGCCTGCTGGAATACAGTGGGAGGTATGGTCTGAAATATGACATGTATGTTAGGAGAAAACAGGCTGAACAGTTTTAGCTAATGAAATACCAAGACTACTTCTGTTCCTGGCCTCGCAAAGCATTCCAGTTTTCTTTCTTCAGTAAGAAAACTAAATCTGCCTACAAACACTTGGATTTCAGGGACTAAGCTTATTTCATATGACTCTGTTGGGGCAGAATCATGTCCCAAGATACATGGTCAGCATTTTTCAACCGTCTTATTTATATAGACATGGAGTTGAAATATAACATTAGTTCTTTAAAGCTATGGCTTTCCAACCCTTTTAGAGTTCTTTTTCAGGTAAGTTAGCCTGTTAGGGCTTAAAAAGAGTTTGCTGGCCAAGATACTAGGCATCCAAAGATTCTTTAAGGGCCAGGAAGAGCAAAAGGGCATCAAGAAGCGGAAGCAGCCTGGTTTAGTGTCAGTCCAGTCACACCAGTAGTAAGTGGCACAGGTATGAAAGAACAAGACACCCCATCACACCCACCTAAACACCCTGTTTCCTCCTAGATTGCCTGGAACGTCATGGTGAAGAATGTGGGACAGCAGGCGGCAGCTCCTCAGGACGGTCAGGGATTTGACCTTGTGTAGTCACAAATCACAGGTTGCTGTCACGTGGCTTTATTTGACAGCTGTCTGTTCTGTCACATTTCCAAATCCAAATCCAGACATCTAAAATTGCTATTGTACCCTGCTGCCCTGCAGCGTAAATAGCTTCTGCCATTCCTTTTCCCCATTCTTCACATAAGGGCTGCTGCTTGTTCAAGTTTTTCATGGCCTCACTGTCCTTTCAACATTCTGGAGTTAACCTTTGTTCTTCAATTTTCAGTTGTAAGGGATTGAAAATTGTGGGTCAAAACTCAGTTGTTTTTAAAAAGATTTATGGTGTCAGGCTAACTTCATCTGCTTTCTGTGATTTCTTTGGAGCATGAGGCTTAGCTGTCTAAGGATTTTTTCCTGTAATTATGAGTTGTAATTAAGTAACCTACCTTGAAAAAGATTTAGAAATCAAACTACTAGTTATGGTGATTTCTAAGATCATCTAAAAACATCAAATGGTTTATAAATCTTTCTTAAAACCTACTTGAACAAAATCAGGTCCCTTGGAGGACAATGAAGGGGAGACATTCACCTGTTGCTTCCACAGCCTGTGCTTTTCTTAAGTGGTAAGATGCTTCCAGCTCCTTCTCTTGGCACTTGCTCTATTACTTGATGCTCTCCCTTTCATTCTTGCCTTGGAGTATCTCCGGTCCGTGATCCTTACTTCCAACACACTTTTTTAATAAAGCAAAAATGTAAGGTGCTTTTTTTCATGCCTTTGACTTTCTGGAAAACAAACAGGAATTGAGGGATACTTTGCCATCTCTCTTAGTAAGCTGTAGAAGTGTTTTCCTGCTGCTTGTGGGGTCCTGGTCTGAGCTCCCTGCTGGATGCAATAGCCATCGATTCTGTTGCTCTTGCCTTTATTCATGCTGGCATGTGAAATCTCTTCTTGGAGTTAGGTACTAACGGATCGTGGGAAAGAAAAATCCTTGTCTGGTGAGAGATTCTACTAGCATTGGGCTAGCATCTACTACCCCAATTTATGTTGCAAAAGACATGACTTTAAGAAGTCAACGTGCAAAACCCATGATGTGCTCTGTATTAAGGAGATAGCTAATAATGGGTTGAAAGCACTGTCAGAGATAACTGGTTGTTTCTCTGCTGACACTTTGGCCACTGGATGTTTCCACTTTACCAGTACTACCTGAAAATGGCTTATATTTCAAACAAAAATAAAACCAGCCAGATAAACCAAACAGGGATGAAATGAAAGATTAGCATTTTGTTTAAAGCATAAAAGTCAGTCTATGAAAATAACATGAAAACAGGGTCTCTTTCCTTTGTTTACCCTACTACAAATACGTTTGCTTAGGAGCAATAAGAGTTAATTGTCAAACTTTACAATGTAGTCAGAGATTTTCTCATAAAATGTATAACAGACTCTGCCCAGATGGCAAATGCTGATATGTAAATCTAAAACATGAAAATTTCCATTGGGGGCCAGATGGTGGCTTAATGTGAATTGTTTAACATTTATGTTTATCTTATTAAAAGTGCCTTTATATGTCCAAAGTAAGCTATCAATGTGGTTGGAAGAGCATATCACTAAATGAACAAAAAAAATCAAACCATGAGTACAAGGCACCTCCTGCTTACATGGATCATGGGAAAGCAAAGCATGTCCTCTGTTGAGAGTTCTTTCCCTGTTGACAAAATTGTGAAAATACTGCAAACAAAATCAAAACACTGTTAGAAATGTTGGACAATAGTAATACACACATGAAATACCATAATGTATTTCCCCTCAGAACAGGTGTTGGTGTTCAGTGGGCAAGAGCTGAGCAGTAGCTGTGGGGGAAGCGTAGCGGCTGCGGTCCCTGCCGGGCACGGGTCCTTCCTTCTGCACCAGGGGTCTGGCTCTGCCCGCACCGCCGCTGGACTCTGCCAAAACCATCCTTTCCTCTGATGCAATTCAAGACATTGCACAACGGAGGAAAGAACAAACGGGTGCTTGTGGACGCCGTCACATGAGGGACCGCTGGCGCCTTTACAGTAAATCACATCTGATGTTAAGGGAAGTGGTTAGTGTGGCTCCAAAGGGCAGCGACGAGCCCTGGGTCACATGAATCTTTCACAGAACTCTCAGTGAATGTGCTCCTCTTAGAATGTGAATCTATGCTTGCTCGTCCCTCCAAATGAATCTTTCTGGGACTGGCACATTGTGTTGAGGCATCTAAAAATCAGAGGGTAGCTGTTGCACAGGCGAGAAGTAAAATACCTTTTAATACTTTTAGTTAAACTCTCCAGGCATCAAATACACGGTTATTTTTGCGATGCTTTCACAGTGGAAGGGGAAAAAATGCTTCAGTGATAAAGTGGAGTGCCTGCCTGTGTCTGTGGATACCTCTGTGTATGTGTGTGATAGTGTTCAACAAGGCAGAGAAGTAATATAAAGAGGAAGGTTGTGGCGGGGCTGAAAGAACAAAATTGCAAAATACTTGCTTTAGACTGCAAATTATTTATTTTTAGTTCCTTGCCATCACCTTGTGCTGGGAGTTGTGATTCACTCCTTAGTGAATCACTGGCCAGCGTTGACTCCATTAACTTTGACCTGAGGCTTCGGACTAATGCCCAGAATTAATTTTTTTTCTTGAAAAGGGCAGTATTACTAAAAGCATTGGCTGAAATTATACATAAGTGTTAAATGGCAGGTTAATATTTAAAACAGTGTGCTGTTTGATGATATTACGTACTAGCATATTGAGCAGAACATTTCTTTCATGCACATGAATAGTTATTACTTGAATTGTTATTTGAAGTTAAGTCTAATATTGCTGTATTTATATAGAACTTTTCAAATTGAAAATAGGAGGGCTCTTTTCCAATTATATGGTGATTTAAAAAAAAAAACCACCACCCTTTTGGTTTCAAGTGCCACAAACACAACACTAAATAAAATAAAAAAACCCATCTCTCTCCAGGGTAGAGCACAACACTGTTTAGCCCTTTGCCAGGTCCCTTGAAATAAATACAGTCCCTTGAAGAATGGTGACAGGAGCCATTAAGTGCTGTAATATTTCTCACACAACAGCGCAAGATCCTGAAAATCCTGAAAACCATGCTATCAAATTCATTCAAAAAATAATCTTGCCTGCTGAATTAATTGCTGCACACATGCAGAGGTGGTAGTATACAGCCACAGCATTTTTCTTGGTCCAGTTGCTCTCTTCCCACAAATGATGCAGCACTGAAAGCTACTTATTTTGGTAATGAATATAGCCAATAGTATGGCTGAAAGATTTAATAGCTGTGCCTTAAGTTTTTGCACTAAGACTATGTGGGTTTTCTTCTTAAGGAAAACATGTTACGCCTTCTGTACCTCTTTTTTTGATCACTTTTGTTTTTCATGATGTAAATTGAAGCTGAGCGCCAGTTCTGCTATTTTTTGTGCTGTAGTCAGTTGCAGCTTGGGGAGGAAACCAGCTCTGTTATTTCACAGCATGCATTATACACACACAAAAAATCTTTTGAGTCACATTTTTAATGGTGCCTTGTAAATGAATAATTCAGAAATGAGCCTTAAAATCCAGATCCTGCAGTTTTATCCAGAACATATTGCAAATGCTCTGAGACTAGGAAACAGTTTTGAATCTGCTGCAGAAGGAGACAGTGAGCAGCTGGTAAACTACTGGCCCTTAATGAAGCTATACCATATTGCAATATCTCCAATTACTGCAGA
Organism: Athene noctua; assembly: GCF_965140245.1. Taxonomy (NCBI): domain Eukaryota; kingdom Metazoa; phylum Chordata; class Aves; order Strigiformes; family Strigidae; genus Athene; species Athene noctua. The sequence goes on along the minus strand of NC_134043.1, from coordinate 25,687,328 downwards.
ACTTAATTAGTTCGTTTTAACCTGCCAATCTGGAGAGACCAAACATAGTCTTGGGCAGCCACTGTGATTATTTTAGCTTCTTCATTGCTGGCCGTTAAAGCTGAGTTTGGTCTCTCCTAGCAAGGTGTATTAAATATGTCTTAGATTTGGGAATGCCTGCATTGTCACACACAGATATTTTATGTAACTGCCTGATTTTAGAGAAAAGTAATTTTTTTAGTAACTGGTAGAAGGAGTTCATGCTATGTGTAAATATGAGTGCTAATGGTATAGAATTTTTAACAAAGAAATGAGAATACTGAATTGGTTTGTTCAAAAGTAGACCTGTCCTGAAGCTTTTTGTCATAACTGATACACAGAATTGATTTTTCTGGATGGCAACATGAATTAGTGTTCAGGTTACTTTGCTTCTCTATTTGAAAATAGTGTTTAGAGTTAAGGGAATGTTTAATAATGGCAAAAAAATTGTATCTTGGGTGTAGAAGTGGTAACTGAAGCAGTAAAGTTCTGTTTAAATGAAATGTAGTATTCCATATATTATTTGTAGTGTGCTAGCCTGATGAGAATGCCCAACACTGAACATTATTTTCGTGTGCTGCAGCTAAAAGGTAATTTTAAGAGTAATGAAACATGCTATGAAATCAAAACTCCAAGGCACCAGCTAGAAATTGTTGGCATTTACCCATCTGACAAATGTGGCTACCAAGTATTAAAATTCTGTACCAGCAGACATCCAAATTGATAATTTTTTGAGTTTTAGGTTTCCTTTACAGAAGAAAACAGTCCAGACTTCAGGCTTTAAAAATACTGAATATTTGAACCCCAAAACAATCCACTAGCCCCCTTTCCCCCCAAAACCCCCTCATGCAATAAATTAAAAGAAACTGTAGCCAAATCAAATAATATTAACCAGTTGGTTTTCCCTAAATAGCGGTTTAATTTATCTTCTGAAACACTACAAGTGCGAGGGGTAGCTGATTTCTAAGAAATTTAGGTGGTTGTTAGCTGTCTGATAATGACTGACTCTGTGATGAGCCAGAGGCCAACTGATTAATAGTATTTGAGACCTGTTGACCCCTAATTTATACTCAGCTGTTTCAAACCAACTGCACTTAGAACATCAACTTAGACTCAGCTTTAAATTACAGTTTTTTAGTAATAGTCTTAATAATTGTGTTTAGTGCTACAGTGATGTTATATCACTTAGTGACTTTGAAAACAGGTTATCCTGTGACTCTGAAGCCCTGTTCTGCTGATCTTTAATACTTAGTATCAGGATGGAACATAAATATTATTTTAAAATATGTTTTGTAGTATGGCTATTACAGTTACTTCAGACAGCCCCCATCATATTGTTAGTCAGCTTTTACAGTTTTATAAGACCATCTGAAAAAAATTTACATGGGCAAACTTTTCAATTTATTCTTTTCTCCTAAAAATGACTTCTTAATGTGATGCAACTAATTCTATAGCTTCGTGTTTTCTGTGAGCTAACTTAGGCAAAAAGAATATGTTTATCCTCTGGCTAGTTTGTGTATTACCTTACCAGTTGTAATAAATTGCTTAGTTGCTATGAGCCTCTGTGCCGGTTACAGCAACCAAGCCATCAGTTCAGAAGGGTCATATAGAGCCATATTTTATTTAGATAACTTTAGGATTAAGAGAATAAGCCTCAGTTACACGACTCTGTTTAATACAGAAATTACAAGCTTTGCTATTGTTCTAAACCAGTTTTGCTGGGGAGCATGCTTGCTTAAAAAAACCCCACATTTCTGTTGCAGGACATGAACTTGATTGACATCCTTTGGAGGCAAGATATAGACCTTGGGGCAAGGCGTGAAGTTTTTGATTTTAGTCAACGACAGAAGGAGTATGAACTCGAGAAGCAGAAGAAACTTGAAAAGGAAAGACAAGAGCAGCTCCAAAAAGAGCAGGAGAAAGCCTTGCTGGCTCAGCTGGAGTTAGACGAAGAGACAGGTGAATTTGTTCCTGTTCAGCCAGCTCAGCACATTCAGTCAGAAAATACTGAGCCACCACTTGGTTTTTCACAGGTAAGCTCTAATATGTGTTTGTGAGTGCGTTTAAACATTTTTCCATTCACAGGAAGACGTAATGTTAGTGGTTACCTAAAATTAATTTGCATTTGTTGCTGTAATGGAAGATTCTTCAGTTATTCAAAGATGCAGTAACATTTTTTTCATAACTTTCCTATTTAGACCACGCAAACTTCAAAAGCAGAAGCGGAGGCCTTGTCCTTTGATGACTGCATGCAGCTCTTGGCAGAAGCATTCCCATTTATAGATGACGATGAGGTAAAAATGCTCAATACAGTGGTTTCATGGGTGGTCTTCTAGGGGATCAGTCTCATGTTTTCTCTTACTAGTATTTGTCTTCAGCATAATATTAATTTGTGATATGATTTGAGTTTTGTCCTCAGGCTGACTCCCAGCTGGAATAAAGCAGTATAGTAAGCTTAAACTAGGAGCGGAGAGGTACTCTTGTGTTCCTTCTGCTTACTGAATCCTGTAGCCAGCTGATGGCAGCCCTTGCACTTACTATAAATAACAGTAGTGGACTTTGTCAGTTTGTTACAGTGAACTTAGTGCCGATCTCTGGAGTTAGTGTGTTTGAGTTGCCTTTTTTCTGTGTGCTGATCTAGACTATTTGATGTGTAAGGATAAGCCCTTCACCACCCAGTTTCTAGATTAATTTTTTTCCCTATTTTTATCCTTAATATGATAGCGCCTTTCATGGGAGTATTTTTATATTATCCCATTGTTTACAAAAAAAAGCGTTTGTTAAGAAATATCTGTTTATTCTGCAGAAATGGTATAATGCCCCAAAACAGATTTTGCTTTGGAAAATTAAAAGTTGTTTTTCTGAGTGGGGTTTTTTAATATGTGGGGTATTTTTGTTATTGTTGTGTTGGCTTGTTTTTTAAATTTTTTTTCTTTAAACACTTCAGGCTTCTTCAGCTGCATTTCAGTCATTGGTTCCTGCTCAGATCAATAGCAACCCAGTCTTCATTTCTGCTGATCAAACTCAGCCACCTGAATCGCCTGTCCTAGTTCCACTTACTGATGCAGAGAATATGCAGAACATAGAGCAAGTTTGGGAAGAATTATTGTCGCTTCCAGAGTTACAGGTAAAGGTTTAGTATAAGCACCTGAAAAAAATAGCATGATATTTTGGAAGAGTGTGGTGTTTTGGAGAACGCAATACAATAGCATACTTAAGAGATGGTGATTGTAACTATCATCTTGGATCCTACACCTGTAACACTTTAATTTTTAAAAAATAATATATTGAAAAACGTAGGATAAAGGAAATCAGTTGTTTATCAGAAGGCCTTAATAAAACACAATCTATCTTCCCAATCGGAACTTCCTTATGTTTAGCAAATCATGGTTTGCCTCTGTATGGAACTTGTTACAGCATGATCATGGTTGAAATTTCAGGTGCTTAAAAATGGACACTTCTTGATTATGGATGTACAAGAGGAATTGTTTCCACAAGCTTTATTGTAAATGTTGGGTTTTTTTGGAAGTGTCTGATTATGCAAATCATTTATGGTTACTTGTACATTCAACTTGTATCTAAGGAAAAGGTTTTGTAAAGATGGTTAATATTTAGATACATAGAAGAGTCAGGTACAGTTGTAACTACTGTTTATGTATGTTCAGTAAGAACTAATTATGTAACGTACATGAACTGAATATTTCAAAGGAACAAAAAAAATCACATAGCTGTATTTCTAAATTGTGCATTATAGAGGAGGTCTAGGGCTCCTTTTCCTCCTATCCTTATGTTTATATTTTCCTTAGACTATAAAATTGAGTAAATTTATTTTCAAATATATTACTGTAGAATGTCATCATGCTTCAGCATGATGCTGCTCTACTTTATGCTGTTAACACTAGAGATGAATGCTTGGTGGAATGCCTGTAGATCTGAATTGTATTAACAAAACCCCATGTTTGCAGTAACTGTGTTTTTCCTGCCACTCTGCATTTTCCCTTCATCTTTTTATATTTTAGAAAATTTTCATAGTTTCCTAAACTTTACTGCTGTGGTAGGTATAAAAGCCCCACATAAGTAACAAGGGCAATTGGCTGTGAAAATGCAGCAGTGATGCTGGAAATACATTAAGAAACCAAACCAAAATTACCTATTGCAATAATTCTGACTAGTAATTGAATAATTTTCTCAGAGAAGTGAGATAATTGAGGGTGGTATCACCTTTTATGAATTATATTTGAAGAAAAAAAAAAGAGCTCTCATTCAAAACCTTAGCTCAAGCCTTGAATGATCTCTGGTTAAATAATCAGTGTGCGATCCCTTCTTAAGAGAAACAGAATCATTTTGGTAATTGCCTAATTCTTTGGGGACAGCAGGCACACTTATTTCAGCTTCAGTTAAGAAACTGCCACCCCATTGGAAAGAACATTGGTCTTGTAGCCAATGAAAGCCCGTCAATGTAACGGTCTTCGACAGTCACACTGGTGTTAGCCAGATTAAATAAAAGTATGTGGGGTGAGTTTATGTTTGCAAGTCTTCATGTTAGTACTCTTTTTACTTCACTGAGAATTACTTTTCTCTGCACTGAACAGCTGCTTCATTCAGTAAATCCTAAAAGAATCTTGGGTTTTGAGGAACTCTATTACATAACATGAGTGCTAGAAGTAATTGTGTGCTAGTAATGCTCACTGAGTCTCATTCAGTAATTTTACATTTTCTGTGTTCATGCCATTCCTAGCAGTGGTGCTTGTGAAAAGTTCAGACCTGGCAGCTCCAGGATCCCCACTAGCAATTTACCAGAACAGGAGGGCTCCGTGCAGCTTCCATATAGCATTGGAATGGGTCTCTTCAGCATCTTGCTAGGAGTTTAAGAGGCTCTGCTCTCTTAATCTGAACAGCTTTGTCCAGAACAAGTTGCTTCATACCCTTGCTTAGGTATCTAGTCTTCTGCCCAGATTGTCTCTCCATAGCTGTAGTCATCTGGGTTACAACAATGTTGTAATACCCATTTTATGTCCACATTGATTGCTAAAACAGTTAATGTTTGTGCATTATAGAAAAAGGTTTTATCAGTTGGAGATGTGTTGCTCAAATTCTTTCTTGCATTTCCCATGTAGTGTCTTAACATTGAAAATGATAACCTGGCTGAGGTAAGCACGATCACAAGCCCTGAAACCAAGGCAACAGAGATGCCCAACAGCTATAATTACTGCAGCTCATTACCCATCATGAGAAAAGATAACTGTGGTCCAGATTTCCTGGATAGTATTGAGGGCCCCTTTTCCAGCATTTTGCCACCAGAAGACACTAGTCAGCTGAGTGTGAACTCTTTAAATGACATGTCCCCTTCAAACTCTGATTTCTGTGAGGATTTCTACGCCACCTTTATTGATACAAAGGCGAATGGTGACAGAGCAACGACACACACTATCAGTCAATCACTCGCAGAAATTCTAAGTGAACCTATCGATCTTTCAGATTTCTCACTGTGTAAAGCTTTTAATGGCAACCACTCAGGAACCATACCAGAGTGTAGTGATTCTGACTCTGGTATTTCACTGAATGCAAGTTCTAGTGTAGCATCACCTGAACACTCTGTTGAATCATCTGCCTATGGAGATAAGACTTCTGGTTGTAGTGATTCTGAAATGGAAGACATGGACAATGCTCCTGGCAGCGTGCTGCAGAGCAACGCTACCACATACTCTTTGCAGTTCCAGGATCAAGTGTTTTCCTCTGTGGGGCCAAGCACTCAAACACCTAGTTTACAGTGTACAAACACACCAAAGGAAGAACCCCCTGCCAGTCCAGGTCACCCCAAAGCTCCGTTCACAAAAGATAAACCTTCAAGCCGCCTTGAAGCTCATCTCACAAGAGATGAGCAAAGAGCAAAAGCTCTGCAGATCCCTTTTCCTGTTGAAAAAATCATCAATCTCCCTGTTGATGACTTCAATGAAATGATGTCTAAGGAGCAGTTCAGTGAAGCCCAGCTTGCGCTTATTCGAGATATACGCAGGAGAGGCAAGAACAAAGTGGCTGCTCAAAATTGCCGTAAAAGAAAACTGGAAAATATAGTGGAACTGGAGCAAGACTTGAGTAACCTAAAAGATGAGAAAGAGAAATTGCTTAAGGAAAAAGGAGAGCATGACAAAAGCCTTCGTCAAATGAAAAAACAACTAACCACCTTATACCTTGAGGTCTTCAGCATGCTACGTGACGAAGATGGAAAGTCTTACTCTCCTAGTGATTATTCACTGCACCAAACTAGAGATGGCAATGTCTTTCTTGTTCCTAGAAGCAAGAAGTCAGAGACTAAACTTTGAAGGGCAGCACAGCTGGCTACTGTTCTCAGAGTTATTATTTTTGTATCATTATCCTGATAGTTTTTACTGTGAGGTGGAATGCAGAATTAGGTAATGTTTTTCAGGTAATTCTATGCAATGATAATTTTAAAGTTAATAATTAGTTTATGGAAGATTCAAGTTTAAAACTAATAGTGTAATGCAGATGGATGTATGCAAAATTTGTAATCTCACTTTTATAACAGACACTTCTGTCTTATAGCACCACTTTGACTAGTTTCCATATAGATGTAAATATTTAAAGATACCATATTTATATACTGTTCCTATCTCTTGTTATATTCATAGATTTGATATATATAAAAAAATTATTTTAGCCTTCTAAATATAATTTCTTGCAAGACAAACAGTATGGCTTCTGATACTTTTTTATAAATATGCAATAGAGTTTGTTTCCCATTTTTCTTACACATTTATACTTGCTTTATATTTAATATTAATTTAATTTAGTATAAAAGTTGATAGTGTTTGATTTTGCTTTATCAATTCATTATTTTTTTTAAACTCTACTTCATACGCCTTTATTACCCTAAAGGGAAATCCTCACTAGTTTTCCAAGGTTAAGTCTTCATGTAACAAATATGCTTCATAACCAGAGATGTATCACTCAGCACTGTCAGCATTACTAATGCTTGTTCAGCATAATTTTTAACCTGCCATTTGGAAGGATTGTGTAACACAAAGTTAAGTTTCAAGTCAGTGCTAAATTTACATAATTTTTGTTTTGCTCTTTGAACACTACTTAAATTGATGATCTTTCTTTCAAAGGTATTTAAAATCTGTTAAGACACTGTCAGCATTATGCATTTTTCCATCTAAAAATTCTGTACACTTTAGAGTAATTGTTCTAGAAATACACTGTGCATCTCGACTCCAATTAGTGAGCATCATTTGTCACTGCTATTACTTTGGAGCTTATGGAAAAAGGCACAATAACTGTCAACCAACTGTACTGTTTGGAACCTGCACTCAATTAATTGAAAAGCATTGTGGATTTTAAATTATGATTTAAAAGAATAAAAATTTGGCAAACAAATAGCATTGTTTTATTTATTCTTCACATGGATCTTTGTACTTGATCACTGTGGATTTTTTCAATACAAAAAATACATAATTTGTAATACATGTTGATCTGATGAACATTAAAAACTGTATCATCTTCCTTCATCTTCCCTATGAAACTTCTAAAAGACATGTTTAATCTGAAATATTTTTTCTGCTACTGATAATCTATATATAATTTTAGGAAAAGTGTCTATTACAATATTATGCATAATTTCATTTAGTATAATAAACACCAAGTTGTTTTGCAAAGACCCTATGGTACACTTTTTTAAAATAAATAATTGGAGATAGCAAAAAAGGGCAGAGTAGGACCTGCGAAGATTGTTTAATAATGTTGTAGGAAAAAGGGTTTAAAGAGAGACATCAGAGTAGGAAACCAGCCTTCCATTAGCTCATTATTCACAAAGTTGGAGTAACACTGAATGAAATGATACGGTGATTAGTGAATTCTGTCTTGAGATTTTCATAAACCATGCTGGAGTTGCATACCCAGCAGAAAGCATCCCCTCTCGTGGCTGGTCATGAAAGCCAAAGGAATGATTTTAGATTATCATAACCCCAATTCCATACTATATTGCTTTTTATGGATCTTCTGAGTATGCACAAAAAACCCCAAAGGTACAAAGAGGAAGTACAGAAAGCTGTAGTTCTGATGAATATTATTCTGTCAGGATGCTGTGGAAGGTCTCCTGGTTTTGGCTGCTCTGTGCTGTTTGCTGCTTCCATACAACTCTCCAGTGCCTCCAAGCTCTCACTTGAATAGTATTAACTAGGTTGATTACCTTGGTACATTTTGGTTTTCCCTGTATGCACAGAATTTCAGAAGCTATTATCCAGCTAGTCACAGTAGTATAAAATGTAACTCTTTGCAAACAGTTTTTATTACCCCAAATTATTTTTTATTTCCAATCGTTGTCACCTCATCAGTCATATTCCAGTTAAGTCATTTACTGATTCTGAATAGTACAGGCCCCTCTAATACCTGGTGCAATCACACACACACACACCCCCCCCCTCCTCTCTCCCTCTAACCCAAGAAGAGCAGCAGCAGTAGGAAAGCAGAGCAGTAACAGCAGCTTCACCAGGAAGGTAGTAGTTTTGCTCCAGGAACCACGGCATTGATCCTGTTAACTATATCCTCTTTCAAAGGCAGGTGTAGTGGCCGAGTGCCATGACCAGAAGTCTTTGGTTCCTAAACCTGGGACTATCAGATGTTCTGGCCCTGCCCTCCTGAAGAGAAAATTAAGTTTCACTCAACTTCTCATGCTGTGTTACTTGCTGCAAACTTTCAAGTGTCCTGTCCCCAAAAAATGTGTGTCTGAGGCAGCAGATACAGCACAGTTGTGAAAAAAACTTCAGCCTCAGATTTTCAGCATCCCTGGAAGTGCCAGGAACCCTGCCTATTACATCAAGTAGTAACATCTGGTTTTGCAGTAGACACTGGGAAATGTAAATCCGGGTGCCTCTGCCTGCACTCTGAGGCTGCTTACCTTGTTTATACTGGCCTTCTATGTTACCAGCGTGTCACTCCATCCCACTGCACTGTCATTGACACACTCTGAACACAAGAACATGCCTTGTTTTGGAGCAAATGGTCAATACCAACAGTTGAAAACCTAGAGGCTGAGTTTGATGGACAAAGCAGATTTATTTGCTCTAGATACTGCAGCCAAACATCAACTAAATCGGAGATACTGCAGCAGTGAGGGATATTTTTTTTGCTGCTGTTCATATGTGCCTCTCTCGACTTTGCCACCAGCACTGCCTAGGAAGGAAAACACCTCTAACAATTGCTGAGCCTGGGTGAACAGTAGAGAAATGTGAGAATGCTATTTAGAGCAAGAGGATCTAACCCATATTTAAGGATGGCAACTTCAGAGCATAGGCATTATGGAGAAATCACACCCAGCTTGTGGCCCTGGATAAGTCTTTCAACACTGATACACAGTAGCTCTAATACAACAGGTAGGTCTGATGGCAAAGCACAGAGAACCTGGAAGAAGAGCTCTGGGTTCCCCGCCACCATTAACTAGGCTATCAAATGTCCGACTCACAAGGAAAATGTTTGTTCTAGCTGTAATATAGATACCTTAATTACAAACAGGGACCTCAGTAAACCCCTGCCCTCCAATTTGTTACTTATTTTAGCACTGATGCAAAAGCCAAAGCAAATAACAATCCTTACAGCCTTTGCAGGGGCCGCTGTATTTGTCCTACCCACATGACTAAAACCTAATACAGGGATACTTACTCCATTACCAAGACGAAAACAGCAACAACAAAAAACCTGTAGTTAATGCAGAGGCCATGTTTGAATTCCACCAGGCAAAGAACCAGTCTGAAGTAACTCAGATCACGACCACTTGCATTCAGTTTAAATCAGTGCTTTTCATAATCATGAACACAGTGAATGTTGTACTCGCAGTGAAACACTCAACATCATTGAAGAAAAAAATATTCCACACTAGATTATTTTGGTATATGTGAAAACATCAGATTGCAAACGATATCCTTCATTTTATTATGATGAGGTAGAGAGTATGTTCCCAAACCTGAGAGTGACTAGTGACACTGCCAAGTCTAATGCATCACAATGCCAACCTCATACACTAACAAGGCTCCAACGTGGAGAACACTGCTTGATCAAAACATTCAGTTTTAGAACTATTAAAGCTGAGGAGCTGGGCTGAACCAACGTTTGCTGACTTGCAGTCCCAAGTTGCAAAGATGATCCTGTAACTCAATGTGTTGCAAGACGGCTTTGTGTTCCTCACAGCACTAAAAAAATGTCATGGCAACGCATTTTAGATTGTAAGTCATTTGACAATATACACTTTATTCTGATACAGAATTGACATATTTTAACAAATTTCAATCCATTATGGACTATACTGAAATTTTTAATTTCCATGCTATTTTTAAACTTGTTTAACCACAAGTTCTAAGATTTCAGCACACTAGCACCATTGCTCTTGAAGTCTTTGCCAGTTATTACATTATTCTGTTTCCAATCTTGCGATATTATCTTCTACATGAAGGCCATTTTTCTTCTACGGAGATACTTGGGATTACTTTAGTTCAGGAAAAAGCTAATCTTACATAGAGATGTCAACCTGTAGCACCCACAGCAGAGAAAGAATCATCCATCAGATATCTGAATTTTAGTGATACTCAAGATCTTTCATGCTCCACACAATTTAAGAAACAAAAAACTGTCAAGAGACCACAGACCAATATGTACGTGAACATTCCACCGCAGCAGACAGTATATGAAAACACGTTCATGTCTTAAACACAGGAACCAAAGACAGCAAGTCAGTACATCACACAATCAGCGCTTGAAAGCCTAGGAGCATTCCCCTTCCCACCTTAAAAGTGTAAAGGATATCGAAGTTAAGAGGATGTGCTTAATTTCAGTATTCTGTAATCACAAACCACTAGGCCCCTTTTGGGGACAGTTCTGCTACCTGTAAGTACCATTTGCTTTTAGATTAACACAGGTTTTAAGTATCAAACTTCTGTAGATCTGCAGCTTAGGGACCAATGCCTCATTAACTTTACATCTTTACATCTCCTTTTACAGCTGCTGTTTTCAATAGCAGCCGCTATAGAAAAACCCAGCCACAAAAAATATTCTTAACTCTTGGAAGTGCCTCTTGGACATACACTTGAGCAAGTACTTCTTAAGGATCTTTGACAAGGTTTATTTCCGAACAAATTGGCGTATGAATAATTAAGCAAATTAGTCTAATATATAATTTGTTATAAATCCAAGTGTGAAACAACATTGACTAGTTCTATATATGGTGCGAAAAGACCCCTCCACAGCACAGAACAAGTCTGCAGCAATGCGGAGTCCTTTTATGTTAAGGAAAGGTAGAGCTTTGCTCTATACGCAGGCCTAGCAATGGATGAAAACCAGTTTTTGTTAAACCTTGCTTTTGTTAAAGCATTTTCAAGACTTTACTGTTAAAAAATTACATGTAACAGTTGCCCTCCACCCCCCCAGTACAAAAGCATTTGCCCTCAACCAATTAACCATGAGACACAAATACTTTTCCCCATTACTCATTGCTACATACAGACAGATGCCTAAGGGGAGTTCACAAGGCAACTCCGCCCAGCAGAGAAAAGCAAAGGTTTTCCACCTCTATATGTAAGAAAGCAAGCTTGTTACCTCGGCAACAAGCTGCCTGGCACACTACACTAAGGACAGACTATGACCTTACTGCAGCAGTTTCAAATTTCGGCTCAACTTTAGCTAAGCAAAAACGTTGGTCAACATATTTAAAAATTAGTCATTGTGAGATTTCCATTAAGTAGCTCCAGATTATAGGAAAATCTCAACCTTACCCCTGTAAATTACTTGCAAAGTACGTTACTATGTTAAGAGTTTGCTTTCTGGATGTTTAGAGACAGTAGGTAACAAGTTCGAATACTTCAGTCTGTGAACATGCCTAAGCCCCAGGTTAAACTGAAATGCACAGGTTCCATTTGACTATTTTCTGAGTAACTGAAGCATAACCAACACTAAAATAGAAATTGACTTCACAAAAATAATGCAGAGACTCAAAAAATGTATCGGTAAGTTTAAATAGGTACTAGACTACTATATAAAAGGAGTTAAAAATACCCCAGACCTGTAACCAAAGATGCAGAAAACGAAATACATGTTCCAAGAGTTAAGAACCAACGTGTATAAAAGCAGATTCCATGAAAATTTCTTTTATTGCCATTCATCTGTATAAATGCTGTTGTGCTTTCAGCTGGGTATCATGTGACAGTATTGGCCTCCACTAAACTACCCTGCCTGAAAGCACCAGAAATGTGAAAGGTAATTCTTGATTTGTACAGATAAATACAAACCCACCTTGTAAGCCAAGATTCATTTATTAGGAGGGAAATTGCTGCTCTAACCAATGCAAAGTGCCTTTACAAAATTACTGCAGCAGCAGTGGATCACCCACTACTGAGAACTGTGATGAACCGCTTCAGTATCTTCACCTTCCCGGGTTTCTGTGAGGCGTCTCTTTCTATTACAAGGCAAGGAACAATTTCTCCAAACCCCCACAGTACACTCCCCACAGTAATTAGAGCACGCATTTCAACACATTTATCATTTGTCTTGATCATGGACAGTTTTGTACCTGCCAGGAATAGAAGATCCTTGAATAGCAACTAGGCCAGCAAACAACCCTCACCCAGAACAGGCAACACTGGATGACATATGCTGAAATACTTGCTCCTTAATACTTTCCTTGGTATCAAAAGGCTGGCAAAGGGAAGTCTAGAAGGAAGTAAGGGTTAAACAAGTGTTTTACTATACGCTACAAATCTTACCCAGTCAGAAACCTTCAACTGAAGATGTGCAAGACATTCCCCATTTTGTCAAGCAGCAGCTTCTCATTCAACCTGAAAATTAAAGAAATTACTCTTACCTTGTTTAAAAACCTCCCACTACTCTTTATAATTCATGAAAAATGTTAAAGGCAAACCTTACCTATGCTCATTGCCCTTCCTTTCAGGTCTAAATGCTAGACCTATTGATTTTGAGTCAACTCAAGTAGCTATCACTCAAGGAGGTTCCAAAAGGTGAAGAACTCTTGCTAGACTTTCTTCGATATTTCAGCTGTGATAAGCAGATTTAACTAGCCTTTGGAAAGCTGCTCACTATCAGCACAGTATCTTATGCCTTCACTTTTCTGGAAGTTGAAGCTGTTGCTCCTGCTGCCTTGTCATTCTTTAATTATGCTGACTTCTCCATACTCAATAGGCTGCTGAAGTCCTGTCTTACGAGTCTCCTTAGCAAAGTATGGATCAAAGAAGTACATCCTAGGTTCTTTAAAGCTGGTTAATCACTGTCCTCACGGCTTACGCTTTTCCACATCACAAACAACAGCTAAGCTACCCCACCCACCTACAAAGCGGTCACTTACATCCATCTCTTAAAAGGTTGCATACAGATCTTGTTCATAAAGTTTATTATGACACTATTTTTCAAAGTTAACATTGTTGTCACAGTACAGCTACAAGAGGCCCTGTTAAAAAGAACACTGTCAATACATTCTAAAAAAATTTAGAAATACCAGATCAATTGTCAGAAGGGACACCAACCCCATCCTCCAGTTGTCCCTGCAATCAGATGCAGGCCCCACGTACAAGTCTACACATCTTCTAAGCATAGTAACGTACAAAGCAAGTCGGTAGTTAGGTGGCTCACTCCCTAGTGAGTTGTGGTTTAGTTTCCAGTGTTTTCAAACTCCAAATGGGTTGTTTAAAAAAAGCCTTTATTGAAATACAGCCCCCACCCCAAGCCCAAATTAATATGTACAACAACAAAAGCGTTCACTAAATCACCAATTCTTGCTTTAACTTTAGAGATATTTTTAAACTCCACAGAAAAGAATAAGCAGACTTTGAAATCCAGTTTGGAGGCTACCATCTTGACACCGGTTCCTTGTTTTAGTGTACTGCAGTCTAAATACACTCCAATAACAGTGTTTAAATAACATTGTTTAATTTTTTTTTTTCAAACAACACACTCATTTTTCTACTACTTCTTAAAATTATAATTCATTATTAATATGACTGATTATGCCTTGAGCCATTTCATACATCTTTGCAGATTCATTCCTACACTGGAATCGCATTTACCTTATACTGCACATTGACCCAGCAGTGAATCAGGTGTGAATAATTCCAATACCATATTGTCAAGTGTCTGAGCATTTCTTCTATTGACTGGGTCCCTACTCTTCTGAGTCTGAATTGACAGAAAGCACTGTCCTGGCAACAGTTGAGAGAATTCACGTCAGATGAGAGGAGGACAGACTGTAGTGCCTTAATTTGGAGGTCAGAAGTGAGAATGAGGTACAATTTCTAGCCATATGTGCTGATAAGATTTGCTACTCCAGTGCATCAGATCAAATGGTAACACACTATCGTTCTACCTGTGGAAACCCAAGACTGTACCGTTCTACATTGCGGGACGTGTTTCTAGTCAGTAAGGTACAACTAGATCGTGTTTTGTTTTTATCTTCGAGCTCTCAGCTGAGCACAGACATTCGCAAGGGCAAAAGCTTGAGAACTATACTACTTAGAGCCCATCGTGACCGGGCTTTTGGAACGCGTTACCTGGGACTGTCAGTGATTACACCTGTGCTACCCTTGGCTCCCAGTCAGAAGAATGTGTCCAGAAAATTGCCTAGGGTGCATGCAAGAAAGTATATAGCCATTAAGTTAGTGAGGAACACACCTATTACTCTCACTATGACGCCTCATTTAATTGAAACAGCACAGTCCGGTGTGAGGGAGGGGGAAATGGGGACAAAGGAAGGGGATGAAAATTCCAAGCCGCCCTCCCCAAAGTATAGTTTTATTGAAACAGAATCATTGTATATCCCAAGGAAACAGGCACTTGATTCCCCCCCACCTTAACTTCTCGGGAATTACAATAAATATAAAGGTAAAAAGCAAGTTTCTTTTTCTCTTCACCCAAGACTTAAGCAACTGCAGTTATCCCTTATACATCTCAAATGAGACGGGAGACAGCTTTAATGTGTCTAAAGTTGGTCTTGTTAAAATATTTATCATGCCTTATTTTCTTGAAGCGCTAGTACTAATACAGAACTACAAATTAAAAAAATATGCACAAACCAAAAAGTAATTTAAAATTTTCATTAAGGTAAAGCTTAGTTCTATAATTCACAAACACTAATTTGAGTAACTCAATCCTAGTTATACATCTAAACAAACTATAATGCAACATACAGATGCTTTCCCTCTGTATGCCTATGTAACTCATGTCAATGACAGTTACATATATACACTGAGACTAGACCCCTTAAGACTGCAAATCAATAGGTGTTTCTATTGTTAACTTTAAATTAATACAAAATAGTAATTGAGAAATGCATTAATCCTCTCTATTAACTAACAAGGAAACACCCTAAACTACATTTTATTTCTGTTATAGAGTTCTCTGTACTAAATGTGGAAAAACTGAACTACACAAATATTGAAAAGTTAAAAATTCCTTAATTTGTTTATTCCTGGTACCACTACCACAATTTACAGGGCAATATACCTGATGTAATGGGAAAATAAAAAGAAAAAAGAAAGACAAAGCTACAACAGATAAAGACCTCAGGAATGTACATCTAATTGACACTACATTGCATTAATCAATAGCTGCACTTTTTGCAAACTGTGGCTATGACAGTCCTGAACAAGAAGGGTTTCCTGTTTAAGCTGCAGTAACTTTTCTGACTATGGATCATCGTTCCTTCTGTGGCAGATTTTACAGTTCCTCTAATGCATTTGGGACGACTGTCTCAAAGTAACCTGCAGCTTTCCTGACAACTCCTCGCTCTCTCTCCTGCTAAGAACTGTAGCCTGTTGAATACAGGATAAGAAAATTATTACTCTCAGTGAACAGTTGTACATTATTAATCATCATTATAAATATGCATTACACCTACCCTTTTCCTGGTAGCATTTTTAGAATCTTCTACCACCATAGCCCCCACTTCCACTTCCAGATCCATAACCACCTGCAAAAACCAGGGTGTGTTATTGAAATATAAGAGTAACAAGAAATTTTAACAAAAAAAGTATTTTCTGCACAAAATCACACTTACCACCATAGGGACTGCCTGAACTTCTGCCACCAAAGCTGCCACCACCTTTCATGGGACCATAGTTAGACTGCTGTTGTCCACTGTAATTGCCAAAATCATTGTAGTTTCCACTTCCACCATAATTACCTGAAACAAATACAGACTTATAAAGCCCCTTTTGCTCAACATATGAAGTGTTGAGTGCTTGCAAAATTATGACATCCAGTGTAAATTTTAAGTTTAAAACAATGTAAAATAGAACTGCAGGCATTTCACATGCTATCTCTACTCACAATGCACAAATGACAGAAGACCCTTAGCATTTTAAAGATTAGAAACTGCTATTTCATTGAAGGTGAAAACATCACATGACATTAGAAAGTTTATAGATTTCTGTAGGCAATTTGAACACAATCAGCCAAATTTAAGGCCTCCAAACTCAGAGAAGCACATGAGTTTCACTGGCATTCTTCCACTGCCCACCATTTTGCATGTATGACAACGTGAACTACATACAATTTCTTTGATCCAAAAAGTGATAGAACTGTAACAGGCACATTGCATATACACATCGGAGGGTACAATGAAGTATGCAGCAATTTTGCAGCTTAGCTTCCCAAATTTGGAGCAAAACTTAGATTTATATCCTCACAAAGGAGGAGATCTACATGATGTAAACTGGTATCTGACAGCAACAGCATACTGTGAATGGTCAAAAGCTTCAAAATTCTCCTACTTTACGATCACACAGAGATTTACAGCTGCTGCTTTTTGAAAAATAAGTTCCAGGCAAAACAATGTTGTATGACGTATCGAAGCTGATCCAGATGGAAAAAGAACTTTCCAGTCTACATTCAGACCTTATTATGCAACTCATTTTATGCAGTATCATACTTCAGGCAATGTACAACTCAGGCCTGCCTAAACATGGATGTCCAAATAAAGCTGGCATCTTACCACCACCAAAATTTCCTCCTTCATTGTAGCCATCATATCCTCCTCCACCACCTCCATATCCACCACCTGGGTTTCCATATCCTGGTCCTCCACCACCACCATAACCTCCTCTGCTGCCATAGCCAGGACCACCTCCATAGTTGCCACCTTCGAATAAAAGGTAGTCAAACTAAACACACCAAAGCTAAACATTGGTAAGGAAAGGTCTATTTAACAACAACAAAAAAAAACAACCAAAAACCAAACACACCAATAAAAAACACACAGTAAAGCAATCCCACAATGTTTTCCCTGTATTGCATTCATTGTAGTTGCAACATTTATCTAAACAATTTAATCCGAACAACAACAAAAAATCCCTTTAGTTTATGTATACCCTTGAAACATGATACTTGTAAGTTCATTATGGCTCACAGGAAATACAGACACACTGCTACCAGCACCACCCCCCATTACATGTAAAACTGCCTCTTTATACAAATGGCTTTGTCAATACTGTGTCTCATCCTCTTTATTCCTCTGAACTGAACTAACTGAAGTAGGCAAAGCCCTCAAAACAATTCTGGTTTACAGTTTTTATCTAGATGTACAGCTTTATTTATATGTGTGTCTAAGCTGCTGGACATTCTTTTTCCGTAATCGTTACACGATTAAGCATATCCGAAAGACTCAGTATTCCAGATGGTGATCTGGTCTCCCAACATCCTGATGGCAGCAGGTCCAAACTGGGAAATAATTCCAAGGAACTCAACATCACTACATATATCTGCTTAAAGAATCACAACATACATAGCTACATGCTACCTCCCTCATTTATTCCCCCCTACGGCTACTTCCCCAGCCATTTGGTAATCTCCACAGTTTTCTTCAGATGCAGTCTGGATACTCATCCAAACTTCACCATGAAAAAGATACTACTGAGCCATGAAAAGTCTTAGAGCTGATTGAAAAGATTTCTGGTATGTTAGCTGGTCAACTGATTTATTCAGTTTTAGTCATCTCAACTGACACCAGAATCTTCATTTAGTTTTCAACCATCATGAACAGCTGCTGCATGACCTCATGACATGAGATTATTTAAACGGCAGAGCGCAGTATGCTTTTTCCACCCATCATTTTGTGGGGAAAACAAAAAAACTTTAACTCTTCACAGCTCTACAATGTAGACAACATTATCACCAAAGTAGACTTCACTTCCAAGGTAAAAGCAAGACTTAGAGCTGGTTTTAAGGGGGGGGAGTGAACAGTACACTTACCATCACCAAATCCATTGTATCCGTCACCACCCCCAAAGCTTCCTCTGCTCCCACCACCGCCACCACCACCCCCATAGCCTCCTGGAACACAAAACAGATGAGAATATTTTCCTGAACACACGTGTTAAGTGTTTAAGCCAACCAACACAGGAAATTAAAAAAAAAATAAAATCATATTCTATATAAACATTCCAGTCATTTACCTCTTCCACCGAAGTTTCCTCCTCTGCCAAAGTTCCCTCCACCGCCTCCAAAGTTTCCACGACCCATGAAGTTGCCTGAGCCACCCCCACGACCTACAAAATATTTTACTTAAATTACATTAATTGAAATCCAGTTACATAAAATAACCATGCACAACTCCAAACTCACCTCTCTGAGAGCTAGCAGTCTGCATCTCTTGTTTTGAGAGCGCTTTTTTCACTTCGCAGTTATGTCCATTTATAGTATGGTATTTCTGAACTAGAGAAAATAGTGAAATAGGAGTTAGAAAAATCAAATAATTGAAATCAGTATGCTGTAACTCTCATAGGAAGCTACTGTTAAAGCATGACCACATTTTTTAAAGGCACATTAAATCCACCCCATCTCTTACGATAGGAAAGCAGTTGATTATACCAACATTTTACGTTTCACACACTGCTGTTCTGAAATCGTTACACTTTTATCCTCTAAGTCATTTCTCAGTAAGCAGTTACATACCAACAATTTTATCAACTGTATCATGATCATCAAAAGTTACAAAAGCAAAGCCTCTCTTCTTTCCGCTTTGTCTGTCTTCCATGACTTCTATGGTTTCAATCTTGCCATATTTTTCGAAGTACTCCCTTAAATTATATTCTTCTGTATCTTCTTTAATTCCACCAACAAATATTTTCTTTACTGTGAGATGTGCCCCAGGCTTTACAGAATCCTATAATGCCAAAAAATGCCAATCAGTGTTTTAAATTATTAGGTAAAGATTAGGAAATAAGGTTAACTGAAACACTAACTTAACTTACCTCCCTCGAAACGGCTCTCTTTGGTTCAACCACGCGTCCATCAACCTTATGTGGTCGAGCACTCATGGCAGCATCCACCTCCTCCACACAAGAGTAAGTCACAAAGCCGAAGCCTCTGGAACGTTTTGTTTGAGGGTCTCTCATCACCTGCAAAAACACAGAGGGTACTCTGCATTTCTGTACTAGATTAAGTATCTATATTCTTTCAAATCATAAACTAATATTTGACACTTTACCACACAGTCCGTGAGCGTGCCCCATTTTTCAAAGTGTTCTCTCAAGCTATCATCTGTTGTTTCAAAGCTCAGACCTCCAATGAACAGCTTTCTCAACTGCTCTGGCTCTTTTGGCTCATGACCCTAAAAAATCAAAAATCGAAAACTTACTTTGAGTACAAGCTACAGTTAAAATTTCACAGAATTAGTAAAAATCATCTGTGCACATTCTAACAAATAGGTGGAATACATTTATGAAAAAACAATGACTTCTAATGGGTTTAGACAGCAGCATAGTAAACACTTAATGAGGTGTGATTTAGATTAAAACACTAATAACTTTAAGAGTGCTCAAATGCAAACAACAATAAAGAGATTTCAATATACTAAATAATTTGGTTGATCCTGACCCCCTAGAAGTGCATTCATTTTATGTCTATTTTACATTCAAGTTACATATTGCTCTGTAGGGATTAGCAGTGAAGTGCTACTAGATAAAGGGAAGTTCAAATACAGCGTACAAGAGAAAAGAAGTTATCATCCAAACAGTGTCTAGTCTTTTGGGATATCCACTTTGAAAGGTTATTTTAATGCATTTTGAAGAAAATATCAATTCTTAATTACTTAAAATTGTAAATTTTGTACTTGGATAATTTTGTAAGTTGAATGCATGCAAGCAAGAAGACAGAAGTACATATGTGGTTTTCAGTGTTATGGGAAATACCTCTCAAATGTGAATCAACACAGACTTACAGATTAAAAAAATGTCTTGAATAATGACTAATCAATGACCAGTAGCAGATACAACTACTGGAATAAGGCTGGTACCTTAACAAGCACCGTAAAACAAGTTAATAGAAGCTATTGACAGTATCACCTATGTATGGCCAGCCACATTTTAAAATGTGCTATTTTCAGAGCCCAGTTTTCTATAGCATGATTACAGTGGTCTAACAAAGTGCATTAGTGTTTCTGCTCTCTTTCAGTGTTGCACGTTTTTTACGTAGGGAGGGAATATCCCTGTAAATTTAATAGGAGTTTATGAAAAAATATTTTACAGCTTTCTCCCATCCCCAAGACAGAGAAGCCTTATAAAAAGCAACCAGATTAAAATGTTTTTTAGCAAGCTGATACCTTTGTGCACATAAAACACTCCACAACAAGGTCCTGGCCAGTTATGCTGCCAGCTAGCTATGCTGCATATGACTTCAATTCTGCAGCACGAACACGTAAGAGGCTTCACTGTTTCTGCTGCAGTGGGTTAACCTAGACTAGATGAAGCATCAGCCTGAGAACTGAACTACATAAAACCAGCGCCAGATTTCTGCATGTAGATGTCTTGCTTCAAACCTAAAGGTGAAGTGCTTTAATCTCCACCACAGTTCAATTAAAGGCAGGGGTGGTGCTATTGTTGGTCAGAAAAGTGTGTATCCCTTTGAGTGCAACACAACCACCCTAAAGAGCAATGAATATTGTGAAGCAATACATGGCAAAAGAGAATTTCTGAATTATATACTGCTTTAGGAAATCTGTGGTTTATAACGTTCTGGTTCTACTACAGGAAACAATGCCCAAAATTATGAAAAGCTGGCTGGATGCCCTTACACCTGCTAAACCTAGCAAGAAAGAGCCCCAACATTCTCAGTAACAACTTTCTATTTAAAGCACTAACATTGTTACTACAGGAACGTTATATAAATGATTGACAGTCAATGGTCCTGTGACTACAAAGCAAAGCTTTTCTACTATCTTCCAAGCGGTTTGGACAGAAGTGTAATTCAAAAAACCTCCCTTATAACTATACGCAAACTTAAAATCTTACAGGGTAACAAACCTACTGTACACAGAAACTGCTTCAGGTTAAGTCTGTTGCTAGTTGAATTTATTTTTTCATCTACTGACACTACTTCATTTTTAGCAGGGTTGTGTTAAAGTGTTGCAAACTCTCCTACGCATATTAAAGGAAATCTATTATGAAGTATTACAAATTGTAGAGTTCAAACTCCTCCAAAATCAAAAACTTATATAAGGAAAACAGACTTTTTACAGTGCTCTGACACCCCTCAAGGCTACAGGGTTTTCAGCTGTCAACTCAGACTGCTTTTACCTTAAAAGAATGACCACAGAACTCTTCAGGTCACTCCTGAAAGGAAAAGTGAAGTCCTCTTCTTACTTTTTATTTTGTGCACATGAACTGACATTCTCATAGGGGTGAAACACACTTGCTGCTACAGCTTCTCTCTTCTATTGAAAGAAAGTTATCCTCAGGACACACCTATGTTATAGAAACTCTCTACAGGAATAAAAGGCAACATCTTCTTAGGGTATTAGCTGTTTTTTTCATGTATCTTGTTTTTACTGGGGTTAAGAATCTCTAGGGTTTTCAGAGTGTTGTCCTCTATCACACAAGATGTTGTTTCTCAGTCCTTCTGCTGCAAGCTAGTTATAACAGCAGCTTCTCCTGGGCAGCAAACCTTGCACAACACATCTCTCCCTTCCTCTAGTGTTAATTACCACACTGCTTCAACAAGATCGGCAGGCTCGCTCCCTCCCACTCAGCTGATACTGCAGGCCAGCACGCCATTTTGCAGCGCTCCTTCAGTCGGAGCAGAGGGGGATGGTAGCGTTAAGAGTGCCCAGCCTGCCTGCAGCCAGCAAGAGGCTTTGTTTCTGCCCCTAAGCAGTTTAAAGGACTTCCCAAACATATTAACAGACTCTGAGGTGGCGGAAAACTCCCTTTCCGGCCTCGACTAGGGACTTCCTCCCTCAAACCAACGCTCTACGCGGCGCCGACCGCCTCCATTTTGTGAGCGATCTCGTCTCCTCCACCCTCAATATGGAGCCGAGGGGGCGGGGCCACGCGGGAGCGGGAAGGCGCGCGCGCAGCAGCCCCCCCCCCCCGCCCGCGTCCCCGCGCCGCAGTGGCGCCATGGGAGTGTCCGCGGGGGCGGGGGCCGCGCTCGGCCGGAGCGGGCGGCCCCGCAGGCGGGCAGGGAGAGGCCGGCTTCCCTCCGATCACCCTGCCTCGCCGTCAAAACCCAACGCCCACCTAACTAACACCCCCCGCTCAGCGCTGACTGCACCTCTGCAGAAATCCCGATGTTTCAATCTGCTGCTGCAGATACACACTGCCTCTGCTCCGAGTCTGCTATAAACTTAACTTTCATACGGCTGGGATTTTCAGTAATCAGCCTTTTGAAGTTGCAGTATTTCTCGGAAAGCACCGTTTTAAGTCCTCCTGTGCATCGTACCTCTATGAACACCAGCAAGTGTCCACAGAATGCCTGGCACCACACCTACGTTTATCTGCAGCTAAAGCTGTAAAATGAGACTGCTCCATCCCGCAGGCAGTCCAATCCCAGGCTGCCGCCTGAAACGGGAAAGCTTACAGGCAACGGGGGCCCCACCAACCTTCTCTGTGAAACACCTTTTCTAGAAACTTAATAGCTTTTAAGTACATTCCAGGGCAAGCTACTTTTGTCAGCTGCAAGAGCTGATCTCAGCAGGCAGCCTAGCGACCCCAGTTACATTCTTTCTACCCGAAGTCCAAAGCAGTGAGACAGTTGCAACATTCCTCCAAAAGGACTTTACACACCACACTTCAATACAAAATAACCACACGCTACCAGATACATGCAACTCAACAAGATCTGTTCTCTATTCAAGTGTATAGGCCCTCCCACATTGCAGTCGTGTATCAATCCCCAAAAAGTTCGAGCTACCTAAAACATTCAGGCACCCTGGAAAAGTAACGTTAGAAAGCAAACAAATCAAAATAAGCAATCAGAAAATGTCTCAGTTACAAGCTATATAAACATATTTAATACCCTCTTTGCTGATCTTAAAATTGAGCTTATTTTCTGAAGGATATCAAGACTTTTCCCCCCCCTCCCATTTCCACACCCTACCCCAAAGTAACTAGCTCCCATCCTCCCAGAACAGCCCCAACATCTTCTCTATACTACGCACCTTATTCAGTCTACGGTATTTCTGCTAGAAGCAAAAGAAAACAGTTATTTTTACTTAGTACAGCCTCGCTTTAATTTGCAGTGACTATTAGGCAACCATTTTTTATTAAAAAAAAAAAACCCTGTCTTCATTCCCACTAAAAACAGGATTTTGAAGATAGGAAGGAATATCAAGTTCCTGCTGATACTCTGAGGATGCATGAATTTCTTAAAAAAAAAAAATTATACCTTGCTTTAATCACAAACATATATTTAATCAGTTTTGTTACAACATAAAACTAGAAAAGCAAAATTTTCCCACTATGCTTAACACCCCACCCCTTAAAATGGTAATACACTGCAATTTAAAAGTTACTCTGCTAATATGGGGATGAAGAAGGTAGAAAAAAGCTATTAATACATCAGATAGAAACAGCTGATTTAAAAAATACTTTTCCCCTTAAAGCTACCTTTTTTTAAAAAAAATCACAATCTTCTCACCTGTGAGGATCGTCTTCCTTTCCTCTTGTAGTCTTCCACATCTCTCTCTTCCTTAAGAGCAGCCATTTTGGAAGGGTACTCTAACTCAGCCTTTCTTTTAGATCTAGGAAACCTAGAAAACAGGTTGGATAAGTCAGTACTTACCCCAATACCTGTGAAGCAGGGCCTTCTCTGGCTGCAACGCACGGGCGTGGCTTTAGGAGGAAACAGAGAGGGGTGAAAGTAGAAAAAAATCTAAGTATTTAAAAAGGTAAAAATCCTCACTCTGTTTTGCTCACAATTAAGAGCTGCAGAAGGAACATCTGCTATCCTAATAAAGGTCTTTTTACAACTGCTGGAATAATTAGATACAGACTAATGCTAAAATCTGCAGAAAACAACCTACTGTTGATTTTTGTCTTACATAACTATCACGAATACAACTTGTACAGGGCAAGCAAACTCCCCTTTGATACCCAAGCCCATTACGTAAATCAAATTCTACTTCTGTAGATTTAAAAACCCCAAACATCTAACATTTTGTAAATACCACTTATTAGAATTATGTGTAACCTATTGTAAATCAGTGATCCAGCAGCCTGGAACTAGAATGCTAGAGGATGTGTTAAATGTTTTTTGTATTGAAAAATACTTTCCACTAACACCAGTGCAAGAATCCTTTACTGATTCTATTCTTGCAACATCAGAAATTTTAACAGTTGATCCTCAGCAATCTGTAGCACTAGTCATCTGCATTACTTCTGCTTCCAAGTGAGCTAGCTATTTGATTTCTACCCTGTACTCTGCATTTACATGCCCAACTTGTCACAATAATTGGTAAGTCATGTACATATCATTACAAAAATCAAGTATTTCACAAGATAAGCTCAGTAAATGAATCCATACCTAAGCATTCAAACAAAGAAATCCAATTCCCTTTAGCCTTTATTACTTCAAGTTTTCTGAGATCATTAAGTTACTTATCATACTGTATTAGTATCTTTGGCTACAATTCAACACTACTTTGGATGTTTCTTGAAACTTTATTACAGTAGCCAAAACACAACACTGTCAACTAGATAACATGCTTCTGTAAAACTACATTTGTGCCGCGCTGAGATCACTGATATTTACTATACAATCAGGTATATTTTCGTGGGGGGTTTGTTTGTTTGGGTTGTGTGGGGTTGTTTTTGACTCCTGCAAATACTGCATAAGGAAAGGCGGGCCGATCTCTATTACTGACCAATACATACTGTTATTCAGAGTGGAAATTATTATTTACTATGCTAAAATCTAGACTCAAATTTAAACTCAACTGTGAAATCATGAGTACCATGATTTAATGCATTAACAACTGTAAAGGTTTTTATGAAGCAATATCAAAGTGTTTGTATTATTTTCAGTTTCTTTCCACAAAATGTTAAATCTTCTCTTCAAATCCTTTAAATCAAACATCAGTTTGACTTAAGAGGCATTAAAATACTGATGTTCAATTCCTTAAGTCATACACGGAAGGTAAGAAACGGAATGTTAAGAATTCCAGGGCTTTTAAAAAATAGCTGTATGGCAAAATTAAAATTTGGTAATAGTTAGGGAGGAAAGCGATAAGCCTCTTTAAATACTTTAAGTAATGAAAAGTACGCAATCCCTATCTGATTTTGTCACCTACTGCTTTTCCCAGTGAGGCTCCATGCTGGCCAACATAAAGCTCTCAGGCATGGTCTCTGCCATGATGGCTTCTGAAGGCCATGACGGTCAAAAGAGTTGTCTCCTTGCTAATGCGCACCATCAGCTGAAGTGGAACACAGCCCTGTTCAGCTCCATTCTTACTTTGCTCCATAAAAAGTTGTTTTAAAAAGCTGTCAACATTAGCTTTTTTTATATTTATCGTCAACAGAAAATTCTATTCAAATCTAAATAAAAATATTCAGAACATCAGTCAAACTACTATTGAAACACTTGTATACTGCAGGTTAACTACAGAACTGAAAGCAGTCTCAGAACAAATCTGTTATGATCAGAAGAAAGTCACTAGAAGATGCCTCATTATTCAAACGAACTTATAATGCCACTGTATCTCTTACAGAGACAACAAGGTAAGAGGCAAAACAGACATTCCCATGATGGCAGTTTACCTGTCCCTTCAGAATACTATGGAGATGTACTGGTCTTTCCTGTAAATAGCTGGAGTTGGACCTAATGTACATATAATATCGTGCCAAACCTAAGAGTTAAAGCAGCAAAAACCAGATTTTCAGCTCTAAATGGCAGTTTGTTCTCAACGCCAATAGGAATGTCTGCTGGGAAAAAAACAAGAAGATATTAGCTTAATAACTTATGTGATGAGGTTTCCAAGCTTTACTGAAGCATGTTCAAATGCTTTGAACTCATCATCCCTCCCAGCTGTCAAACTACCCAACAACCCTGAAGCAGCTAAAAAAATTGCTTACATGGAAGTTATTCTTAGCTGTTTTTCTAAGGGATTCAGTTTCTTCTCTGCTTTTAATGTAGAAACAGAAACTACTGTGACCTGTTAATTCCTCTATCCTCAATTTTGTACGGTTTCATCTTGCAATGAAGGGGGTCAATATATAAAAAAAACCCAACACAACCACCACACAAAAAACCTGCACCAGTTTTGCTCACCATACTTGAAATACTTGAGCAAAACCTTAAGATTTTGAGGAGAGAGGAAAGAAACTCAGTGGGGGGATATCGTGCCAGTATTTCCCTCCAGATAGGGTGTGGATGAGTGCCCTAGCTGCCTTTGATCTCGACTTCATTCAAGTTGAGGAAAATTTGAACCAAGGTTTGTGCCGAGACTGCTTCTTCGTGTTGCCTACCAGGGCTGCCACCCAATGTCGTGACTCTTGTGCATGTGTGGTTGGGGGAGCGAAGAAAGGGAAGAGAAGCGTAGTGAGCTTTGTACGATGCTTTCCCCCACCTCCCCGGGCAGCAAAAGCTCGCTACACGTGCTAACGCCCCTCAGAAAAGAGGGTAGTGGGCCGGGAGGAGGGAAGTTAGGGAGGTGCTGCAACGTGTACCAGCATTCCTCAGCAAGAAGCAGCGTACAACACTGAACGACCTTAATACCTTAAAAGTCTGTTCCCAGGAAAATGAGCGGGAAAAGAATACCCCCAGCGCACTACTCCGGGTAGCTTACGTGGAAGGCCACAGGGAGGACAGAACAATGACACACGCACATGCGAGAATCGCCTCTCCCCAGTCTCGCCCGAATACGCGGTTAAGTGCTTCGGTATCGCGCAGAACAAGACGGGGACTCTGCTACTCACGGCCCTGTCTCAAGCCGAGGGCCAGGCCTCCCCCACCCACGCTCTGGAGCGCAGCGAAATGGCGGCCACAGTCGCTGTGCCCGAGGGGCCGCAGGGCGGAAGCGCAGCCTCTCCCGCACCCTCCCTCTTCCTCCCAGCGGCCGCCATTGCGGGCTAATGCGCCATGTCGCAGGGAAGAACGGCTCCAGAGCGCGGCAGAAACGCAACAAGGAGGCGGCGGCCGCTGCGGGGCGGCCCCGGGGACGGCGAGGGGCACCATTACGTGCCCCCCACGCTTCGCACCCCGCCTTCCAGCCCACTGCGCCCAGCGCTCCCCCTTCCCGCCCGGGGGCTCTGGCGGTCGGTTAAAGCAGCTCTACCTCCGCGGGGGGCGGGGGGGCGGCCGCTCCACCTCCCCGTCCACCCTCGCCTCAGCTCAGCCTAGCGAGCCCCGCTCCCTCCGCGCGGCGGGCAGTTACCTCCATTTTGTGACCAGACTCGCCTCCTTCAGTACCAATATGGAGCCGAGGGGAAGAGGAGGGGGAGGGCGGAGGCGGGGTCACGTGGTGGGGGAGGCGGGCTCGGGCACCGCGCGGCCGGGAGGGGGAGGGGAGGGCCGGGCCGGCAGCCGCGCGCGCGCAGCGGCCGCTGCCGCTTTCTCCTGAACGCCCGCCGCCCCTCCCCCCGCCCGCCGCGAGCCCCGGGCCGCGCTCCGCCGAGCGGCCCCGTCCCCCCGGGAGGGCGGACAAGGGCGGGAGCGAGGGCAGCCGGAGAGGGAGGGGGGGTACGGGGGGGAGGAGAGGAGGGGAGAGAAGATAAGATATAACCGTGCCAGCGCTAGTTCGGCGCCTTCCCGCCCTCCGCGGTCCCACGCCGGCTGCCGGCCCAGCGCACGAACCGCCGCCCGCCGTGGGGGTGTCGTTGCCAGCGCGCAGCCGTGACTGGTGCGCGCAGCCCGGCACCGCCTCTCGGCCCCACGTAAGGCCGCCCGGCGGGCTTGCGGCCTCCCCCCGCCGCGCCTGCCCGCCCCCGCCGCCTGCCGAGCGCCGGCCCAGGGCCGCTCGCAGGGCGGTGTCTCCTCGGCCTGCGGCCCCGGGGGCTGCTGCGGGGAGGGACTCTTGGCCGGATGGGTTGTAATACCTTGTAGGAAAGGAAAGGAAAGGAGGGAATGTGACGTTTACAGAGCGACTTCTGCAGAAGTATCAGGGTATGCCTGAGGCGCCCAGGACCTTCTAAAAGAAGTTATTTGTCTCCACGTATTGTTTTTATCCTGGAGACGCTGCAAAGAGGCAACGAAAAGATTTGCTCTCCAGAGACTGTTCAGCACTCACCCTTTGAAAGTGAGGGTAGGTTAGTGTATTTCTGGTTAAATACCAAAACGAATCCGAGCAGTAAGTTTACAAACTTCTCCGTATCTTCTTAAGCAGAGGCGTTGCCTGTATCTTGTGTTTGTCATCATAAACTAACATAGTTTTTAAAAAAGGGTCTTATGCAAGAATTTTGTATAAAATAAAGCATAGTTAAGCACATGACAAGTTTTTCCTTATCTGGAAAATGACAGCGGGAAAAAACAGCATTATAAAAATTTACCCTTAAAGTCAAACTTTCTACAGGCTTCGTTGTCCCCAGCCTCTCACAGTACCAGTAGCTATTTCAGTATGATGACTTAACCTAAGCAGGAGGTATTGGCACCTCCTAAAAATATCTTTCTCCTATGTAAAGGAGTAAACCAGTTGACATGGTTTTACTGAAAGGTTTGTAGGTGGGCACCCCCATATGAAATGCTTGACTGAAAGGGTTGTGAATCACTGGAAGTTTAGTATGAGCTGTTAATTTCATTTCTTCATATTTTTACACTGCAGTTCCTACCAAAAAAAAAAGAAAAAAAAAAAAAAAACAACACAAAACCCCCACCACCACCACTTTTAGTTTCAGATTAGTATCTTTCATTTATGCAAAAATGTCAAAATCTGTTTGATTTCTCTAAAGAGAATTTTCCTAACATGGAGAGAAATTCCCAACATGTTTAGAAATGTTCTGGCTACTACTGTGTACAGAAGTTGAAAGAGGTTTTTAGATTATTCCTGTATTTGGATTTCTGTGAGGAGATAGGTGACTTCCTAGAAAGTAAAACTCACTGGAAATCTCAGCAGCCTCCATATATCCTTTGCATTGAGGCCAAAACCAACAATTTCTCATCTTCCTTCTCCCAGCGAAGTAAACCACACGATTTAACTTTTTGTTTAAAATAAAATAATTTATATATGCGTCATTTATGTTGCTTGTTCTCTTGCCCCTGTTACCCACAGGGTGCAAATACTGAGACAGGCAACAGTACTGACTAAATATGTTTCTCAGTTTCAGAGGTTCTTGTAGTTTACACAGGAGCTGCCTCACCGAATTTGAAGAATACCATGCCTTTGTTAGTTTAATTGTCATTCATTTCAGTTAAGCGTCACTCATGGAGGCTTATTGTCTTGCAGTCTCATTTGGTTGCATAGCCATAGGCAGATCACATTTGAATTCTACAGTTTCAGTTCATGATTGTCCTTCCCTACGTGTAATCAATTGTACAGAATGTAATAATTTTATAGTACTGTGCTTACTGCACTGACATAAAAGACAAGCCAGAAAATGAGCCAGAAACGAGCCACAAAATATTTCACAAAGATATGCAGTTGATGAAAATTACCCACAAGTTTGAGGTCTTAGGTGAAAAATTACCATTTTGAATTCAGGCAAACAATTTTCTGCTAGTAAAATGTTTTCAGGTTGGTTGTTATCTAGTAGAGTATTGCTTCCCATTTCCTTCAGAGAAAAATGTAGCATTTAATACACCTGTATCCATTCTGGCTGAGGTAGTTCCACAGTTAGATGAAGTTTCATATTATGTAGCAGATGTAGTTTTGGTGATCTGTGCAGATGGCTAACATGCTGCTTTTTTTTTTTTTTTTTTTTTTTCCTAGCAGTGTTTGCAAACATGTAGTCTCCTCTTTGTAAACCAAGGGAACAGTAGTTTGATCCTGGTTCCAAAAAAAAAAAAAAAAATTGGTTAGGGCTTTTAACTCTTATATATTTCTGTGGCTGAAATGTCAGTTTCTCTTCATTGTCCTTTTTTTGTTGTGGGTTTACTGCAGGTCTTTATTGCTTGATTCTTACCTGGCATTTGTTTGTGAAGTGAATCTTTGGATATATAAATACTGTTGGTGAAACTGTCCAAAGGTTGGGGTTTTTTTTTAGTGTTACACAGAGATTAAGATGCGAACATGAAATTGATCTTGAATTCTAGCCTCCAGAACAGTAGTGCTAATGGAGCCAATTCACTGAACCTAATATATTTTCCATAAGCCTCTTAGATTGCAGAAACAAATGGACTCATTATTAATTAAATGTTAGTATTGTGATGATAGTTTTGCAAATATAATTGGTTTGAATATATTTAAGTTTCATACTTTGAAAAGAACACGAACCATGATTTTGGTAAGAAGGCCTGAGTGCTGTATAGAAAAGTGTTCATGTGAGCTTCAGGGCAAAACATTGTTTAATATTCAGTTCTTTTTTCTGGGTTGTAGAAATATGGTATATTTAACCATGGGTAAGTGTTACTGCAGACACTTGACTTGTGTAAGCAACTGCAGCTTCTGTTATGTTCTTCATTTAGAAACAATTGTTTTCATCTCTGAATTTGATTTAACTTGCTGAGCTTCGCTGAACAAAGACAGGATAATATATTAGTGTAAAGTCTGGTAACATTTTGGCAATTCTTCTTGTACTTGTATGCAGTGCAGGGTGCATGAACATCTTTTACTTCATTAATTAAAAAATACATAGAACCAGTATTCTTGATATCAGAATTCTTGATATCAGAATCAGTAGTATGGTTATGCTACAGTATTTGAATTATTTTGGAAATTGTTAATAATACTCTTTATATAATATATATACATAAACATTCATACATTGGTATATGCACACACACACACTCCAGAAATGACAAATCCTAAAGACCCTTTCCACTTCAGATTGTACCAATTCAAGTGTCTTATGCCCCAGAACTCTGGCTTTCTCTGGAGAACTAAGCTGCAGTGATTTGAGATAGTATTTCCCCTTTCTGTCTGCTTTATTCCTGTGGAAGACACTGAATGCATGTAGGTACATCAGCTGCTTCAATTTACAATCTCCTACATTAACTTTAATAATTGATAACGGTGCATCTGAAGTAATAGGTCAGTCTATGAGCTGGTTTGAAGCAAAACCACACATACTTGTCCAGCAGCCTAGTACAGGTTTAGTAATTTCCAGAAAACATTTGGGGAAATTACACCAAAGTCTTGCAACAGTGTCCATTAGACTCCATCTGTCAGAGACCTTAGATCAATTTTGCATGACTTATATTCCTCAAGAGCTACATCTCAGAGCTGTGATCCAGGAAATGAGAGAGATCAAACAATTAGCAACTAGCTCAATTAAAAATACTTTAAAACAGCTTTCCCTTTGTATATTTTGGTTTCATTCAAGGACATGGGATTAATTCTTTCTATAAATTGTCTCTCTATAAAAAATATATTCTTTAGAATATTTTCTATTTGTACCAGATATATAATATGGAAAATAATCCTGCATTTTGGATTTCTATAAAAATGAATAATTTCCTAAATATTTTTTCTGTTCTTCTTTGTATGCTAATCAAATCTGTACATATTAGACTCCATTTTATTTCACAATGTGCTCTCTCTATGTTTTATCTGAATTTTCTCCTTAAAATTTTATTTGTTTAAATCCTTCTGACAAAAGTTAAAGGAAGAATTGTGCATTGGGAATGATATTAGGACTAACCAAACACGAAAACCTCTAGCAGTGAAGGAAAGATAGCTTGCTGAGATGCCATTATAACATAGATGGCTCTGTAACTTTGTGCACAAGAATCTCGCATTTTTTGTCTAGATCTTAGGATAGGGGGAATTCTGCTACTAGCAAAATTTTGCTCTAGACAAAATGTAAAGGTGTCATGTTTAAGTGTCAACAATCATATTTAAAGAGCTTGCTCGAGATTATAAGTATTGTATGCCTAACATTCTATGCTGCTTGGTTTACACAAGGGTCTAGGGTAAATTTAGGACTTTCATAAAAGCAATATACATTGTTTATGCTAGATTTTTTGTTGTTGTTGCTAGAAATCATACATTTTCTTTAAATGTAGATTTAAATGAGTATATTGCTACGGGAAAAAAAGAATGTGATAGCCACTTAGAGTTGAAGACTCCAGCTAAAATGAAATTTAATATGTTGTGTTTGAGATGCCAGTGTATGAGGAGTCAGCACTGCTACAGTTTGTATAATAAAATCATCACAACTGGGAAAAAAGTAAGAAATACAAGATCTGTAGAATGATTTTTAATTGGGATTCATGTTGTCTACACAGGAAGGAAAAATGCCTTGAGATGTAGAAGAAAGAAGAAAAATGGAGGATGTAGCAGGCAGTATCTGTTGTTCTTGAAATCAAAATTGTAAGAAGTAGTATGTGATTATACTTGGTCCTAGCATCCATTCTTTGTTACTAAGATTTGGAAAACGAACTCTACAACTAGCTAAATAGTAAATATTATTTGGTACATTTTATTAAGGCGAGGAACTGCAGGTGGATTTCCTACTTGCTTACATATCTGTGCAAGACAGTAGGGCAGGGGAAATAAATCTTGTTCTTTCCTTGACTGCAATGCAGATCTGGCTCTGGGAGGGGTTTTCATATCCGCACAGCTCAAACACATGGTCAGCGTTCAGCCAATAGTTAGCCTTACATCTGGCACTGGATTTGTGTGACTCAAAATGCCTTTTCTGACTACTAAACATGAAAACCTCTCACTTTTTTTTCCCTAAATTGAATTTGCACACATTCTTCAGACTGTGATTTATATCAAACATAATTTTAACTGCTTATCTGGTATACATTGTGGCTACCCTAACAACTACTTTGCAAACGACTGCCACAGACAGGATTTCTTTCAAAACGCAGCTACATAGATGATTCCTTTCCTGTACTTACTCTCCCAGCTATGCTTAAACTGTTTTTTGGTGGCAAGCTATGTTTCAATCTGTTTGTAAATTGTACTTCACTTTTAACTATTACACTGTCCCCTGGCAAGTCAGATATTAAAAAATACATTGAATTGATTTTTTACATAATTATTTTCTGATCTGTTCCTGCTGAGAAATATTTCATTAATTTTATAACACGTATTTGAGATTTTTAGATTACTGTGATACAAGAACATAAGTACAGTTCTTCATATATAGCATGTAACATATTAAGCTTATGTCTTTCAAAAGCTGCCAAAATAAATTTAAATTCCAGAGGGTAATACCACATGTGCTCATGTTTGCATTTGGAACGTTAAGGCATATATGTTTTTAAAAAACCACCAAGTCTTCATAATGAATCCCATACAAGTTTTCTTATTTCTTTCCTAACACAGAAATTTTGTATTCAGTTAGAAACAGATATTGCTAAATACAAAATATTATGCCCTAAAATATGAGTGCTAATTTAAACCGATATCATAAGCATTATAATAGTTTCTGCTAAGTATCTTATCATCCTTTCTCACTATATTTAAAATGGCTGTACTGACCAGTACCAGGAGTTCAGTGAAGATGCTGGGCAAGTAGAATAAAATTCTAGAGAATGTCAAGAACCAATCTACTTATTTCAGCTGATTAAATCACTTAATTAAGAGAAATGTATTGAAATTGCTGGGAGAATATAGCCAAAGGTGAGGAAACTGCAGCTGGTAGTTACTCATCTGTACACTCAGAGACCTCAAGGTATAAACGGATGTATTTCATAGAAAATTGTGTTATGAGTTTAAAAAAATGCCCTGTAATGCTAGAATACTTGCCACGGAAATGGCTGCACATGCTTGTTTACCAAATATTGTAGGTCATGTGCAATAAACACAGTTGGAAAATGCTGAGTAGTGGAAATATTTATGGCAATATATAACCTGATGACATTTCTGCCTTCAGGACACACATGGTTTGAATTCATTGGCCATATAATTAATCATTTTCTATGTGTTAATAAGAGGATGGTAATATAAGCAGATCGATTATGCAAGAGAAATCTAAGATAAGGTCAACTACCTAATTCATAAAAATGTATTAATGTTTAAGGCTATAACTTTCAAACAAGTTACATTGTGTAAATGAGAACAATTCAGATTTAAAATGTTGCTATTTTGCTTTTAGAAAAATAACAAGTATTTTTGGTGGACTTTCCCCAGAAACCTGTCAGTCTTGGTGAAATGTAGTATAAAAACTAGTACCTTTTAATGTTTGCAACCATGTTGCTGTTGTACTTGTATCATCTGCATGTAATGTGTATTTAATCAGTCTGTATTATCCAGGTGTCAGAAGACATGGTTACAATATCTTGTACTAGATATAGTTAAAATGTAGTTTGATTTTGTGGTGTTTAAAATATTTAATAAACTATCTAACAATGTCCCCATAGAGTAAAAAAAATTCTGGATAAAGGCTTTAACAGTTATAAAATCCAATTCTTGTCCTATATACATTTCTTGGCATTTTATGTTGGCTGAGGATGAGGCCTACAATCTAAGCAAGCCTAAGTAATTTGCAGATATTATACATTTTCATATTCTTTCTGGGTGTCATTTCAGAGACTTGTCACTCAAAACATGGAGATAAATGGGTCTGTTTGCTTCACTTCAGTGGGGCCAACTTGAGGAAGTATCACCTGGGTGTCTCTGACTTTGGAGCAGTTTCTTATATTTTTGCATCTATCAGTATACAGTATTTTATTTAAAAATCAAGAAGAGTGCTTCTAACATGTAAATATAGAAAACATGCAGCTGGCTATTTCTGTAATTTAAAGTTGCCATTTTATCTAAGCAAGAATTAACTGCTTTTCATGTGCTCATATGGACATGTGCTAACCCTCCGGTATACCTGTTGCTTTTATTCCCTCTGTCTCGTGAAGTTAGCTATGGGATTAATTACATTAGGGGTTTTTTTTTTCTTCATTCTGTAGTCCTGTGCCCAAACAAAGCCTCTGTCTTGCCTCTTTTTTTAGTGTAACACCCTCCCAAGAGCTTCAGAAAGGAGACTGATGCAATTATATAGCACATCCCAGTGGAAAACTAGGACTACTATGTGAGGCCTGGAGCAGCAAGGCAATATTCCAAGTTGACTGCTGGAAACCACAAATCTTGACCATTATTGCAAAACTTGTGATAGGAACACAGAGAATATTATTATTAGCCAGTCATGGAGTATTAAATTATACATGACTGCAGCACTGCTGAAACATCAGCCACCAGCCTAAAGCTCTTCCTTTTTGTTCATTTCAATGACAAGAGGCAGATTCTCCTGTTTTGACCTTTGGATTAAAGCTGTCAATATTGATTTTTAAATCTCCTTATAGTCCATCTTTTGAACCCAAGGTTCTTTTGTTGGTGGTGTTTTGGTTTTTTTTGTGAAATTTGTCTCTGAGATCCCATTTGCACTAAAACAAAAGCACTTATGTTTCCAAGTGATTTACATGCATTTTGGTCTTAGAATGATGAGGAAATTGGCAGTATGTAAGCTGAAAAATGTACATTTCACCCTGTTATGAGAGTTTTACTTTAGTGGTAGTCCACCAAGAATAGAACATAAACTTCAGTCTGTTCTAGCATGACTTCTGTGTGTCTGCAGTAGCAAGCTTCTTTACTCTAATGAAAGCTAATTACTGGACCAAAACAGCTGTTGCTGAATTACTTCTCTGTGAAAGGTAATGAGGAGAAGGGAATATTCTGGTATTAAATACAGTTTCTTTTGGAATGCACATGTCCCTACTATATGCTGCTAGATATTATCTTAGCTTGATAAATGTCCCACAAACCTTCAGATCCTCATACCAAGGACCATATTCCTTTGTTGTCTGACTTGCATAAATGATAGTAGTATGCCAGAACCTACTTTATTTACCACTGTGTGAATACCACCGGTGCAGAAAGTCTTCTCAGGCCTTGCCAAAAGTGTCTCAGCTGTTCCTGAGATTCCCCTGGACACTGCTGCTCTTCCTAGAGCTCTGTGAACGCTCCTGATTCCACTGAGGACTGTACAGGAAATTTGCTACGTAACACTGTAGGACTACCACCTTGTTATTTCTAAATTATAGTTTAGCCTTGCAAGGTCATGGTTTAGGTAGGATGATTTGGGAAGAGGAGTAGGCTAGAGTTCTATCTTTGTTGTGACAATCAGCTGTGCTTTAACCATTCTGGGAGGAACTGTTATAAATACAGAATTACAAGTATTTTGAAAAATTCAAATAATACATAATTGCTTATTTTTATTTCCGGGGGGGGGGGGGGGGGGGGGAAGTGTGTTTCTAATAAAATCTGGCAAAAAGCTGCTTTCATAATGCTGATTTTGAATAGTGGTGGGGTTTTGTTGTTTTTTTGTTTTTTTTTTTAAACTACTGGCAGATTGGTTATGACTTCAGCTGTGGTAATTGAGGATGTTTTCCTACATTCCATGATTTAACATGTTGGATTGTGAACTGAAGCAGCTGAAGTGTAGGCCTGCATTCCCCTCTCCTTACTGTTTTCTGAAGATGGTAACTTCCAGCAGGGGAGGTACCAGACAACAGGCAGTGTGCAAATGACTTAAATCTCTGCAGCTGTTGGCTCATTTCTATTCTGGTGCCACATGTTGTTATCAGTAATTTGTGACATTCATCAAAAGTGGAAAGTGTGTATGTTTTTCCTTTTTTGTAATGTATGTGCTACCATTGCAGTTAAGCTGAACGTTAAAGTATTAATGCAGTTTGTTTTATTACTTTGGCAATACTGCCCTAGCAATTACTGCTCAACAGACAGACTTTGTTCAGGAAAAAAAAGTCAAGGTGAGTCACAGCAAGGAAAAAAAAGTCATTAGCTCCTAGCAAATCAGAAAGAATAATGTTTTTGATGTTTGGGGTTCAGGGTTTTTTTCTGTTGTTCTTATGAATTATATACAGAAGAAAATAATACAAGAAAGAAAGAAAAGGATTCATGAACTTAATGGGGGGAGGTTACGGAAACAAATAAGCCCCTTTGTTCTCTTTCCATATAAATGCTCGGTGAATTTCAGACTGGACTTTTCTGTGATTGTGTTTACAGATAAGATAATTGATACTAGTTCAGCTGGAATTAGTATGAAATTAGAGCACGCAACAACAGAATAAACACGCGAGTCCATATAGAGTTTGTTCAAGTTTATTTATGTAATAGCCTAAAAGATTTCTGCCAAATCTTACTTCCATTATACTAGTGATATGTCCTAGCTCACAAAATTCAGATTCTGAGCAGCATTTTTCTACAGTCTAGAGGTGTTTTGTTTCCAGGTTTGCTTTCTTCTCTTGATAGACATTGTCTTTGTTTTTACTCATGAGTGAACTGCAGCCTTGCTCTTTTTGTAGCTTTAAATCTTTGATTGTATCTTCCATTTTTATTGCTATTGTCTGTTTTAAAAAAAATGTTGTAAAAATTTTTAAGTTAATAATAATTTTATTTTTATGTTTATAATTTGTATTTCAGCCTACTTTTTATTTTAAAATAAGATGGCTGACGTAGCACAAAGTAAATTTAATTATATGTTAATAAGTAATGATTATAATACATTTTACTTGCACTGATACATAAGTTTTTTGCTCTGAGGTCTGAATCTGGGACTTCTATCATTGTTCACAGGTTTCTAATCCTTACACAGCATTCCACTGCAGTTGGTCCTTAGTAAAGAAGGAGTTGTTCTTTACAAAACTGATCAGATGGCCAGGATCCAGATTATTCCTGAATGACAGATCTAAATTTTTCAATTTCGTAATAATGATGATACTGATTTAACATATCAGTTCTATTGCAAAATAAAATATTTTGAGCCATAAATTCAGTCTTATTTGTTAAAATAATCTATTCATTCAAGATAGGAACAAAAATTAGTTTACCTTGTGTGTTTCTTTTGATATTACATTCCTAAATTAGGTAACGTTTCTCTTCATTT
Source organism: Athene noctua (assembly GCF_965140245.1). NCBI lineage: Eukaryota > Metazoa > Chordata > Aves > Strigiformes > Strigidae > Athene > Athene noctua. The sequence continues at coordinate 25,649,091 of NC_134043.1, read as the reverse complement.
TGACAGTGTCCAACTGGACTTAAATGCTAGTTGTAAGAGTACAAATACTAACAAAGGTGGAGGATTATGTGTGGCATATTTGAAACCATCTCCTTATACATAGTTTAATAAATAGATTCAGTTTTCAAATTGTGTATGTTTTGGCAAGCACCACAAGTAGGGTAGATTTACGCTATACTACACCATTTCTTTGTTTCTTTGGGAAGAATCAGGACTGGGAATATCAAACCTGAATTCCTTTCTCAAAGGAAGACATTAAATACTTTTGACATCACTACAACAGTATTATCTGAAAGAATATTGGTTTCTTGAGCGTGAGCTGTTTGGGTTTGTAGTACCAAGGCTCTCATCCAACCAACTGTGGGGTTGGTTATACATGAAGTTTTAATATAGGTCTCTTACTAGACTTAATGTATACTAGCATTGAAGAAAGGGTTTCTAAATTCCTTAAAAGAGGATGAACCTGTCTTGAAAGTATTAAGTTAAAACCAATACATTTGTCAAATAAACCTCAGATGGTGACATATAAATTTGTTTTATTCCCAAAACAGCTTTGTATACAATTTAAAGCAGTGAAAATTACTGGTGTTATGAAGCCTGGTCTAGCTTTTTAAGTGAGTGACTTTTTTCTTTTTTTTCTTTTTCACCATTCCACATATAAATACTGAGAAGCTTGGCATAAAGAACGCAGCCTGGGGCATACCCCATAAAACTTACAATGCAATTAAATGAGCAATTTCTACTGGAAATAAAATGGGTATGTTGAGTAGAATATGAATTAAACCAAGCAAGAACAGAGTCAGACAACCTTTCGTAGTACTCCAGGCTCTTCGAAAGAACCCCCAGGGTCAGCACTACCAAATGCAGCTGACAGGTCAAGGCCAATCAGTAAAGAAAGATAACTGCAGTTTGCAATGAAAAGCAGGTCATTCCAAATTTTGATTAATGTAGTCTCAATGCTGTGGTGTCCACTCGAGTGGGTTAGCAAAATAAAGACAGATAGCAGTGGATTAACTCTAACACTTTTTTATTATACTGCAGCCTTTACAAGCTTCTCTGCTGCATTCACTAAGACTGGTTTTTCTCCAATTTATGGTCCTTCGTCTCACATTGCCATCTGTCCTGAATCCTGTGGAATTGACTCAGTTACAAGGGGCTGCCCCGTCGACTATTTGCAAGACTACCAAAGTGACCTCAAAATAACTTTGGAACAAGGCAAACCCACTGCATTCTTAACATTATGATTAGTTGGTGTTGGCAGCGTGTTTATCCTGTGGAGCAGATATGGCAAAAAGGTGTCAGTTCCCATGGCTTTGTTAAAACACTAGGGGCAACTAATTTGTTGTTTACTGACAGTTTTTGTTACACAAAACAAAGACTCAAAGCCTTTGGATACAGAGTGAACTTTGCAAGTGTAACTTGCCAGTGGCAGTCATCAGAAGTCCAGATACAATGAAGAAATGTTGCTATATAAACTTTCTTCTTATGAAAGAACTGTGATCCTAATCTGTGTTCCTTAGATGGCATTTTTTGAAGTAGAAGAGAGATAACTATGCTCTCTTAATTGTTCTTTTCTGTTCCAAGATAAAATTAGCAAAGAAACGTTTGTATACATACTCTCTGATATGGGATTGAAACAAAACTTTACAAAACACAAAATACCTGTATCAATGAAGGATAAAGTTCGCTAGAAATATGAAGCTACTCAAAGAGATTTAAAACACTGAAAGAATTTGATCTAGGTGGGTTCCTTCCATTACTTTCCAGCCTTTTGTTTGTGTTTCTTTTTCTTTTGTAAGGTAAGAATTTGTGCCATACCCGCTTGAAATTATATTATAACTGTATTAATTAACTGAAGTCCTTCCATCCAGTCTTCCAAATCAATCAGTTCACTAGAACTGGCTGTGTCATTTTAGACAACAACACTTTCATGACGTCAGTGATTATCCTAGAAACATCAGTGCAGTCCGTATGCATAATCTCCTCAGTGCTGGTGTGTGGGAGCTGCTTTTTGCTCTGCTGTTCAGCTGGATGGAAGAGCAGTATTTAAAGTGGGCTGAAGACTAGCCTGGCAGTGGTACTGTAGTATGCAAATGACAGAATCTAATCAGACTAGATAATAGTGAAGAGGTAGATGAGGTTCACCATGTCCCTGTTAGGTAGGACAGAAATGTCACTATAAAATTATACGGGAGGTGACCTTTTTCAGAGTAAGAATTAGAATGCTTTTTTCCTACATAGCTGACAGTATATGTTATTCTGTGGTACTTTTTTTTTTTTTTTTAATAGGGAGTTATCAGCTGGATATTTTAGTGAACGAACTGCACAATTTATACATGTATAGCACTGTTGTTCAAAGGGTATATTATCTTCTCTCTTGTCCTATGGAAGATTGTAAAAAAAAGAATATGTGTAACTTTATGAGCTATATTGTTTAATGGTGCCAAGGCCAGAATGGCAAGGTTCTCTTAAGGTGACTTGGCTCTTGAGGCCATAACTGATACAGAAATCTTGTCTGTATGTCCCAGCTTTCAGAGTGACTTTGTTTGGACAGCTGCAGAGAACCTGTCCCATAACAGAAGGAAGCTTTCATTTCCTTTTAGGGAAGATTTTCTTACGTTATAGAAGCTTTTCTGTTCAGACCACAACTGACAGATCGACCACAAATATGATGTATTTGTCAATTCAAAATGCTCTGTTATTGGTATGATGTGAACATTTATGGGTTTCTTTGCCCAACCTGTAAGTAAATATAACATTCTTAGACAGTTGGCAATAGTTGCCTGAATTTTTGTTGGGTCTCTTCTGAGGCTGAGCAGCGATGACTAGCTTGTAACTCCCCTGCTTTGAACTCGGTGTGTGCCGCACGTGTGGGCGTGTGTGCCAACGCATGTGTTGGGTCAGCCCAGAGTGACTAGTCTGAAAGAAATAGAGCGGAACATGGCAGTGAGGTCTATTGCAATGTCAGAACCACTGCAGTCAGAGAATGGAAAGCAAGTCTCTGCCTCTTAGGGCATCTGTATCCAGCCAGCAGACAATGAAAGCAGCATGCTCTAATGAGAAAAGGGAAGCCAGTGAAGGAGACAGACTCTGTGAAATTTATTAGCTGGTGCAATAAAGCTGCTTCTTTGGGAATGAACCTGAAGTGGCCTCTGAGTTTATTTGGGATAAAAAGCCCAGTAAGGGAGACAGTTTATTGGGGTTCATCCTCTTCATAAGCCAAGATATTGACCTCTACGATCTCCTAGCCAGTAGCAAAAATATCAGACTCTCCCATCTGTGCACAGTACCGTTTATTTTCATCTAATAAAACCAACCCCTGAGTCTGTTAACTATTATCCATTTCCCTTTGCAGGATGTATCATACCAGTCATCACTGAGAATATTGCTTTCAGACTCATTTTAGTTTATAGCCCCAAATATTTCTCGTTTGCTTTGAATAATTGTTTTCTGTTAAAAATTAGGTAGCTGGCTTGTTAATTAGCAAGATATAAACGAGACACATGGCTACATTTTTAAAGCTATGGTGCCAGCTAGTGGTGAGAGATGATAGATAGCTTCTCAAGCTTGACATCTACGTTAAGTCTACAGTATATTTTTATTTGCATCATGATAAGGTGACATTAAGTTTTATTTGTCAGTTGTCACTACCTTGTGACAAAAAAGGCAAAATAAAATCAGCAGGTGCTATCATTTTCCAGTCGGATTTAAATTGGGTATTGTTTATTTGAAACCTTCCTGCCATTATTGATAGAGTAATTGCATCATTCATCAGGCCATTTGCCAGTGAAGTCTTTTAGTTCTTAGTTTCTCATCTGTGAACATCAGTTCTTACGCATTATGAATCTGTAGATGCTCTTTTACTTTGCTAGAAAACGAAATTTCTTAAAAAATGAAGTATAGTTGTGAGAAGCAAAAAGATGCTTGGATGGTTTCTGCAATTGATTCACTTGTGAACCCTGAAGAGAGCTCTAGTGTGGCCAGCACAGGGTAAAACTCTTAACTGGTTGTATTTGCTTGTAACTGATGCACCACACTAAGATGAAAAGCCTGTATTTTATAAAGATGTAAGGAAAATTCAAACAATTCATTACTCACATGCACTATTTCTATTCAAATAAGCTCACAACCGAAAAGAAAAATAATCAACCCTTAAGAACATTTGTAAAGAAATATTAAAAAAAATATTTTAAATGTTTTTTTGAATAAAGAGTCATTGACAGGCTACCTTTTCTAGTTTAATTAAGCAATAACTGATCTCAGTGAGGTTGTGGAAGGCTCTTGAATACTAATAAATAAAATGAGAAGATGAAGCATTTCTTTCATTAAATAGTAGGAGCTGTTTATAACTCTATTACTTACTGCTAAAATCAATTATTATTACTAATACTCTACAAGTAATTTATAACTGAAGGCTTACTGAAGGTTGTAAAGCAGAACTTTTCTTTTAAAATGTCAGACATAGCCATGAAGGTCAGCTATTGTGAATAAGGACAACTCAGATGAACACACTTGTAATAATATTTGTGAAGATAGATCTAGTGTTAGTGACAGCTGCAGGCAGTAAGCAAAGCTGCCACAGCCTTACTTCCAGTCTAATGCATATGACTACACTGGTGTAAAAATACAGGGATGTTTCTAATCCAAGGCAATAAAGAAAATGTAATGATTTTTGTAACAAGATTTAATCAACTGCTTTAAAGACACAAACAATTTGTTTTAAAAATACGCTTGAAATATTAACCTATGTAAGAAATAGTCTTCTGTTATTAAAATAAATTGTATTGTAATAGTTGTGAAAGAATATCAGGGGCTCATGGTGCATGCTTGTTTCTTTGCATGTAACTACTTGAAATATACTGTTATGCTAACAGACTTTTGGTCCACTTTCCACAGACAGTGTGTTTATGACAGATGTGCACTCCCCATTTTTTTTTCATGTGCTATTACAACACAGTTGCTTTAATTTAACACTACAGGAAATATTTAAATGAAAAAAATCTATCTCTTAAAATGTTAGAATGAAAATATGAATCTTAATGGATTTCTTTTAACTGTAGGTTTTATAATATGTCTTTCATGCTCTTTCCTAATTTATTACTTGAATGATTTGGGATATTCTGCAAATTGGTAGTCTCTTGACGTTTACATAACTGTTGATTTAATAAGGTTTTAGTTTTTCAAAGAACTTATCATGTGTTGCCCAGTCATGACAGTTGTAGAAGAATAGGTGCACAGTTTGAATCTGAGACCAACAAAGAGCATTCTCCAGCTTCAGTTTTCTCTTTTTGTACTTTAAATTAAGCAACTGTCCATAAACACTGTATTGGTATGTAATTAAACCACCATTTTTATTTTATTTTATTGGAACTCCATTGTAATTTTAAAAAAGTAGCTTATTCGGGCTAATGACTATAATGCTGTCAGCACTGAGGTTAAATTGCCAAGGTATTTGACTTCCAGACAAAATAATGTGGAGTTCAGTGATCTAGACACGGTGCCTATTATTTATTATGGTGAAATAACCATTTGAATTGGCAATCCTTTAGCTATCATGGTATTATACTCCAAAGGTATTTCTTGTCCAAAAATAATGCTTTATGCAGAAGACAGAAATGATACAAAATGATTCTTTTTTAAACCATTTTTAAAGGTATTTCAAAGTTGGGGGGGGGGTGTGGGTGTTTTGTTGGGGTTTTTTGTTTGTTTGGATTTTTTTACATTTACTGGATAAGATATAAATTTAACAGTTCACTTTCTTTACTACCATAGAACACATCTTGTTACAATAGCACTGAGATAATATACACTTATTAGTGTATTCTAAACTGAATACCCTTATGCATCTCACAAAGGTTGCTGAAATTTATGCATTTAAAAATCTGTATAATAGATTAAACTCAGTGGACTTAGAAGAATCCAGATTTTAAGCATGAACCTTGATTTTAAAATAAGAAAAAATCCTGCCTAAATTAAGTTGTCATGTAATTCCTTTACATCCACTGATGCTGTGTTGGGGCTGAATTTGATACCATTGCTGATGAAGGGGAAAAAAGATCCATTATAATTTTGAAGTCAAAAGAAATGTTTGGAAGGCCCTTTGGAAAAAAACAAAAACAAACACAAAGCAAACCACAAAAAAAACCAACACCAAACAAAAAACCAAAAACACACACCCCCCAAAAAAAAACCCCAAAAAACCCAAAAACAAAACCAAAAAAAAACCCAACCAAAAAACCTCCGTTTTATTATTTACAGGGTTACCACATTTGAGTACCTGGTGGCGGCGTTTTCTGCCCTTCCCTTGGAATGCTGTGACTGGAGCCCCCCCAGATCTCTGTGTCAGAAGGTGTAGCAGCCCAGTATGGGAGTTGGCCACATCTGTCAGGAACCTGCTACAGATGGTTCAACTCATTAGCTGACAAAACTCCTAGCAAACATCATCCAAGAGTATGGGGACCTCACTTAGACTAACTGTTAAGCTTGCCTCCTGTTCAGTGCCATTAAGTTTTATGAAAAATAAGATCTTTAACCATTTCTATTGCACCCTGGATACACTTCAATGGAATCAGTCTGCAACCCTGTTTTACCAAATTTGAAAATATAAAAGAAATGAATACAGGTTGCAACATTACAGGTCCACCCAAACAGTGTCTCAAGCATAGCTCACAGTATCTTTTATTTGGCTATATCTGATATTAGTACGTCTTCATAATGGTATCACAACTGTGATGCAATGAACTCCAATACATTTCTAATATATTATACATTTGTATTTGTAAAACCATCGCTTTAGTATCATGTTTATCTGGTTATGTGTGCAGTCACCCATGCAGAAATTCTCAACTTACCTTTCTTCTTGCTGCTTGGTGTTTCTAGCAAAGTTGTTAGATGTTTATGTCGGTATTAGTAGCAGAGCAATTACAGCAGTGTTTCACAATTAACTTCTGCAGCAGAACCAGCAGAGGGAGCATACACGTTGATGGTTTATGATACAGATTTTGGCCATTTTTTTTTCCTGTTTTTGCAAATACATGTATTTTCATATAGGTGGTTATTATATATGACAACATGGCCTAATGTGTGCTCTGGAAGTGCAGTAACTCTGGAGAAAAGCTGAGCTGTCTGTTGTTTTATGATTACAGGATTAGCTTTGATTTTGGAAATACTTGCATATATCTATTTGTGTACTGGGAATAATTCTTTGGATGGAATTATTTTGGACCCTGGAGAGAAGAGACTTTCCCCCTCCCCCCCAATCCCTTCTATTATACCACAGAAGACACTGTCTTTAGAAAAACCACAACATAAATTTAAGGACAGGTTAAAATGACTTCACACAGTTGCAAGGTCAAGCCCTTAATAAATCACTACATGCATTGTGTGCAGTTCACCTGTGTGAAATAGTCTTGAAGAGACTGTTCTGGTTTTAGCTGATATTTGGAGATACATTTTGGGTGTATGTAAAATATACTATGCCAAGACTTCTTTTTCGATTACATCTAAATGCATAGACTCTTAGAATGCAAAATCTGAAATCATCCTCACATTCATAGTCATTGTGCCTTGGGCCTGCTCCCAAAGTTGACAGGAATTTTACATGAAAAAGTGTCAGGCCAGAAGGGTGGTTTTTTGTCCAGTCTTGTGTGTGTTTAATCAATACAGTAAATTAAGTATTACTTTGTAAATTATGTTGTTTGCATCATGATTTAAACTTTATTTAAATACTTTTTTTTGTATTTAGCATTATTACACTATGTGCTTGGTTAAGCCAGGCAGGGTTGATTATCATTAAAGTGTTATTTATTTCTATTTTATTAAGCCCCTTTTTACATTCATGTTACAGGTTAATTTATACTTTTATTTCATGCACTACTTGGCTTTACTGATTAATATGCCCCATGGCATTCAATAAAGCCAGGCAGTGGAGGAAATAAGAGTGGTATTAATTTCTAACATTGCTATAAATTTGCCTTAATAAAACTAGCTCAATAACACTGCAGTAGTAATACAATGGATGCTTCCAAACTGTTAGCAAAGACACAACTGAAAGAACAACACATTTTTTTCTGGAATGTAAGAATGCTGTGCTGTCTTTCTACTAGTGTTCATATTAGACTATCTGTTATAATACTGAGTGCTCTTACATTGTGTTCCAAAAAGTGATATAAGTTTTTCAAGAATTATTATTATTTTCCTTCATCAATCAGTTCAATCAGATGCAGATAAATTCTTTGGATCCTTTCAAATGCTTTGTGAATTTTCATGACCACTGTTACTTAACAGACTGCCTAAAACTGGGTTATAAATATCAAAGAAAAAAGAGACAATTCTGGAGTATAAGGGTAAGCAGCAAATAAGAAAAATTAGAATAATGGATTTTCTTTTTAGTAGTAAAATAACTACTACTGATTTATGTTTTCCAATATCTCCCATTGATTTACATGTTGTTTTGTAGTAGAGTGAAATTCTCAAGACAGAAACACAGATAGGATTGGTGAATTTTAGTTTTAAGTCTACAAACTACTTATTATAGTAGAAATATTTTTGGTGTATTTTATTTAACTACTAACTACCATAAGATTTTCAGGTCTAGATTGTGATGTCTTTGTAGTGTGAAATTCTTAAGTAATCTCTGACATGTAACAGCTAGCTGTGACAAACTTTTTACTGAAGCCAGCATTCCTTTCTTGCTCAGACTCCTTGACTTAACTGGAAATTTTGCTCAGTAAGAGGATACAGCAGTTATTTGACCTCAGTGCAAAACGAAAGCATGATAAAGAAAGTTAGCATACAAAAATCTGAACACAACCGTAGTCCAGAAGGATTGCCAAATCCTCAGAGCTTGATCCTAGAAGGTGCATGGAGAAGCCCTTAATTGCTCCTGAAGCCAGTGGGATGTGAGCCTTCTCTGCACTTTGCTGGGTCAGACCTTAATAAATCACTTGACACATTTTGCAAGGATCACCTATGGGGTGAAAGGCAGCAAATGTTTAAAAGGATTAATATAAACATTATATATCAAATGGAACTTATTTTTACATTCAGGCAGCTATGAAAATAATAGTGTCATTTTGATAAGTGTATTGGTTAGTTAAAATCAGATGGTCAGCAGAGTATCTACTATCATTTGATTTTACTAAATAAATACACTTGTATACATTTACGTAACTCATAGGCTGAGGATCTAGCAATGTAGATTCAAATTCAAATTTTAGGCTTTATGTAATGATCTTTGCTTAATATGTTTTTCTAAATAGTAATAAAACCTGTAAAATGTCTTTATTTACTATAAAACTCATATATGTCCAGATATACCATTTAATTTGCTTATATGATGCTGGTATAGTTTAATTAAGTCAAAAAGCTTTGTCCAAGTGTTCATATGTTCTAATCATAGAGTCACTGAGGTTAGAAAGGGAAATGGCCTCTTTGCATGTGCAGGGCACAACCAGTTCAGGTCTGCGCCCTACATATGCGATGTGTGATACTTTCTCTGGGCCAGACCTCTTCCAGAGTTTTATGAACTGTTTTCTGAGAAGAGTATTTAGTTACTAATGGAAAAACTAAATGTCTTCCTGTATCAAGCTTTAAACAAGGTATTAGCCAACAATAGGAATAATGACATTCACAGTCATGTTAAATTCAGTGTTTTAAATGAGATATAATCCATCATACTTTGGGGAAAATTTGCCAATTGCTGTGTCAAACTGGATAGCTTATTGTAGAATCGTACTTCATGGAAAGCTTCTCTATATGCTCCTGGAGTGGTGGAAAATTAGGTCAGATAAACAGACCATCAATTAGATTGTTTGGCAGTTTAGTTTGCAGAAATGCTGAAAATGTGTGTCACGTATTAATATTGGTGATATACGCAGACAGTTAATGCTTTCCATCTTTCACTGAGAATGGTGGAAGTTTGGGCTACTCACTACCTCTCTGGATAAGGCATTTGGGGTGTATGCAAAAGATACTCAGAACATTTTATTTCTAGTTGCATACATAAGCAGCAGATACGATTATAAAGGAAAATTCACAAGAGTAATTTTTAGTGTTTAACCCCCCAGTGCAAAGCTATATATCTGTTTTCTTACTGCATCCTCACAGCCAAGCAGAATAAGCTGCAGTGCTTGCAAAACAGAAAAATGCGTGTTTGGGCTGTGAGGCATAACACGTGCAATTAAGTAGGAGAAGATCTCTTTAGTTAACAGTGTAAGGGCCAGGGGGAGGAATGAGTAAGAATGCCTCATCAGCTTGGGTGCTGCAAGCAGGGCATGAAGGGCTAAGGCACTGTCTTTTCCTTTGTGAGATTTTTTTTTTTAAAAAACAGTTCATTTTAAAGGGATGTCTATAAATGAAAAGATCAAATGGAGGAAGGGTGAGTCCCCCTCCCTGTTTCTTGCACTGTACTTACCTTTGTGCAGATTTTGAAACAAAAATATTTACTTTTGTTTCTACTTTTCTCCAAGTGTCTTTTATTGGCAGAGATAGGACTGATTTTGATTTCTTTTGCTCTTTTTGTTGTTTGTTTCCCCCCTCTGCCCATACAACACACCTCTGCTTTTATAGAACACAGAATCTCTACTTTTTGTAGAAGGAAGTATGTACTGATTTTCTATTCCACCCCTCCACAAAATGTTTCTCCTCTTTCAATGTATTTTTATGGAATTAAAAGGTGTTGCCTTTATTTATTGGCTGACGATAAATATTATTTATTTTTACACCTCCTTCTTTACACCACAATACTGGAAGAGGAACTGTGGTCTAAACACTGTTGTTAAGTTTTATATTTCCACCCATCCATATAAGTAACTTTTGTTTCAAAAGGTATAGATCACTTTTAAGGTGACATTTTCTGGGAACTAAACCCAAAACTTCAAAAACAATGTAGCCAAATCCCTGCCTGTATGTACAAGAAGAGTTTAAACTGAACACAAGAAACAGTCAAGCATGATCGTAATTGGGATCGTTAAACTATTTTCTGGACATCTGAGGCAAAAATATATGTAACAGCACAGAATAATAAGCACAGTACATTCCCTACGAAGCGTCTGAGTGCGTTGGGCTGTTCCGCGGCCGGCCTCCGCCGGCACGTCCAACGGCGCCTGTACTGACGAGGCCTCCCCACCCGCGGCGCGTTGGATGTGGAGAGAGAGCTGCCTGCCGCTGCCTGCCCTTCCTCCCCTGCCTGCCGCTGCCTGCCTCTGCCTGCCCTTCCTCCGCTGCCTGCCTCTGCCTGCCGCTGCCTGCCCTTCCTCCGCTGCCTGCCCTTCCTCCGCTGCCTGCCTCTGCCTGCCGCTGCCTGCCCTTCCTCCGCTGCCTGCCCTTCCTCCGCTGCCTGCCGCTGCCTGCCGCTGCCTGCCGCTGCCTGCCGCTGCCTGCCGCTGCCTGCCGCTGCCTGCTCGGTCGCGCGGGAGAACGCCCGGCCGCGCGCCGGGGGGAGGGAAGGGCGCGGGGGGGCGGGGCCTTGCCTCCGCGCCGCCGCCGCCAGGGGGCGCCGCCGCCCGCCCCGCCCCGCCCCGCCCCGCCCCGCCCCGCCCCTCTCCTCTGCGCGGGGGGCGCGGCCGCCCCGTGGTCCGGGCTGGCGGGGCGGCGCGCGCCGCTGTGAGTGACGTGTGGCGCTCGCGCCCTGAGGCAACGGGCGGTCGGGTCAGCGGCCCTGGGCGCCGGCCGGGGGCTGCGACACCGCGGGCCACCGCGGGCCACCGCGCCGCTCCCCGCCCAGCGGCAGCGCGCTGGACCTGCCAGATCCTCGCAGCCCGCCAGTCACTGCCTTGCAGCCTTGGCGACAAAATTTTTCTTTAAATTGTCGCGATCTTCATAAAGAGATGGGAAAATAAAGGTGGGATGGGGAGGAGGAAGGATATCAGTTTGCATACAGGCATAATGCCTTTCCTTACTCGCTTTCACATATTTGTTTAAAATCCTGGTTGAAATGTCTATACCCTCTAGTGTGGGAGGTTGCCCGCGGCTGGTGGGCTCAGTGTCTGTTAGCTGAAGGGCACTCCCGAACGCACGGGCCGCAGGGGTGTCAGGAACGTTGGCCTCTGGAGTTTATGGAAACTCCTTCCTCATGCTCCGGCTGGAGATGCAGATAGAGGAAGGTGAACTTCACGTTTTGGCTCGCCACATTACCACTGCTCCTTACTCGTTAATAACCTAGTTATAATAATAATGATGATAGCAATATTAATAATAACCAGCATGAAGAGCAGAGCAGACAAAAGGATTTCATACTAGGGAAAATCATCAGAAACGTTCTGGACACCTCACCCAATGCATTTAACACACAGAAATAAACTTTAAAATTTGAGCAAAACAAACACCTGTTTCCTTTTCTCTTCTCTTTTGAGCAGATGCTTGCCCAAAGCCCTTCCTATTATGGTCCCTTAAGTGGAAGGTTGTCTGGAGGATGCTTAGAGAGTGTGGATGTGGTTCGCTGCAGTTCAGCCCAGGTACAGAGTCCCACTCTAACTGAAAGATGCAGGCACTTATTGCAAATTGCAAAAGTATGGCCTTTATAATTAAAAATCAGTGGGATTCATTTTATTGGGCCTTCCTGAGATCGATGCTGGATAGCCTCACCATTTCTTTGTACTTAATCAAACTTGTTGTGGAATAAGTAACTGGCATGCGTATGCATTTATGCATATACAAAAATAGATGTTGGCCAAGGAGCCTGGAGAGGATATCACAGCGGGGTGGTGCTCTCAGCGTGGTGCTTTTAGGACAGTGATACAATAGGTCTTACCAAATATCTGAAGTCAAGGCAGCTGAGATAGTATGGGCAGTTTGTGTCAAGTATAATTCTCCTTGTATTATGATCCCAAGCCTTTTTCCTAAAATCCACAAACTTGTGTTTGGATCGTCAAGTTCCTGTTGCACAATAAATTCAGCTAGTGAATTTAGGGAGAATACAAGGCTTTGTGGCTTCAGGATTCCGTCTGAGGAGATGCATCTGAAAATATTCACTTTTCCATGGTTATTTTTATCCTGTTCTTTGTTATAGAAAATATGCAGGAAAAATATGTTTCTAAAATGTGTTCCCAACTATACTAGTTGTTACAAAGTAGGGTCTTTCTTTTTTAAGCTATAGAGTATGTTCTTCCAAATTGCAGCATCTTTTTTTTTTTTTTTTTTTTTTTTTTCTGGCATTTGTTACTTGGAAAAGAAAAGATGGGAGTGACAGAAGGAAAAGATGAGAGATTACAACAAATGGATTAAGTCTTTAGGAGCAGTTCACTTTTCACCTCTGGGTGCCACTGTTCAACTGTTTCTTGTGCAGTGACCATCTGCTTAGAAGTTCAGCTCTTGTAGAAATATTCCCTGTAAAAAACTGTTAAAGAGATACTGCCTATATCTCTGGGTAATCAGGAAACAAGTTTGATGTATGGATATTAGTTATGTGCTGTTCTGATATGCTATTTACATACCGAACAAGGTAACAGTAAACAGTCCATATTTGTTCAGTTTAATGAGTGAAGTAGTCTTGAGGATTTATTTAATTTTTTTCTTGCCTTTTTAGTTAGAAGTTGAAATGTGAATCTCCATTTTTTTTCCTGTATAAATGAATACTACTACAGATTTATTAAGTCCGTGGATTTTCTGTAATCATTCTGTTGATTTAAACAAGTTTTACAATATCAACAACAATAATTTGCTTTATCGCCCACAACCTACTTAATTCTAAAATCTATTGACTGATATAATTTCTTTTCAACTGCCGTGGAACTGTTAATATTCAGAGCAAAATTAATTGCAGTCTGTGTATCCAGCTGTTCCACCAGATTAATTATATTGTGACTATTTCTCCTAGAAACTCAGCCAGGGCAACTCATTGCTAAATGACACTAGACCTCTTCTCTGAACTGTACTATGATTTTAGTTCTAGTCAAACAGAAATCTTCTGTGAATGAAATCAAGCATGTCATTTAACTCCTTCATTACCAGAGGGCTGTGTTTTGGGCAACATTTTCAAAATAAGAACAATTGCATTTTAGGTCATAATGACATCTACCTTTTATCACCCAGAGGGGACCACTGCTGCTGTCTTGCCCATACCTTCAATCTAGAAGTGTTCTTCCTGCACCGTACTAAGTACTGCAGTCTATCAATGAAAGCCATCAAGGCTTTTCATATCTGCACATAGACAATGGAAAGTTCCATGATAGCCTTAGAAACAGGCATGGGCTGTATTTATTTCTGTTCAATAGTTCATTATGTGTTCTATATATGCATTTGTTCAAAGTGGTAGAGGAAAAATTCAATCTAAAACATCTGCTAAAAATTAATTTCAACTTTGTCCCAGATTTGTACATTTTTCTATCCAGTTTCATTGGAAAATCCCAAATAAATAGAGCACTTCAAAATAAAAGAATTTAACTTTATCCTGGGAACATACAGTTCAGGTTTTGGAAGGGGAAATGTGTAATAAAATGCTGCTCAAATGAAACTGGTAGAGCTGTAAAATACGTAAGTGGAAACTTTGAGGAAACTGGCAGTGAGAAACTGGAAATCAAGCGGTAATTTAAGTTTCACACAACCATCCTTTGCATGTGTGAGTACAAAGGAGAGACTAGGCACAAATGTGAGTCAGAGCTCTCCTCTCAGGAACTGAAGGGACAGAGATTCCCAGCATCTGTTTCCTTAACTATCACCCAGAGGATACTGGTGGTAAATCACAGTGAGTAAAAATAGAATCAGAAGACTAGCTCAAAACAAATGAGGTACTGTATTTTGCAGTACTTTTGCAGTAGATCTGTATCCAGCACAGCTTTCGTCTGTGTTCAAATTGAATGTGTCAGATTACATTCACTTCTAAACAAATTGTTATTAAAATCAGAAGCTTGGATAATTAGGATGTCCCACAGAATAGTCAGCCAAATTTGATGCCTAAATGGGAGACTTGTCCTGCTCACATATTTTAATGAATGCATCAATGTCACTGTTGTAGAACAAGATGGCCAGGCCCTTTGGTAGTGTTAATCACTGCCCTTCTTTTGAAGTGAATGGGCCTATGTCAAGTTGAATCAACTCTGGTCCAACCAAGAGACTTCAACTGGGAGAGTAAGTTTGTATGTGTGAATTATTTTAGGAGCTCCATTGATCTGTACATAATTTCCATGTCATCGGTGAAGGCTGAAGTAATGATAGAACCTTGAAGGGCTCTAGTGAAATTTCATTAAAGTACTGTGAGCTCTTAATCTGGAAGACACATGTAGTTTCAAGGAATTCTGATCAGCCGTAAGAGTTCTGAATTTATATTTGAGCATTAAACATTTAAAATAATATTTACCCATTTGTTAAAGTTGTGAAGTTTAAAAAAAAAAAATCAAAGATCAATATGGAATCAACATGTCTTCAGTATATCCTATTTGCTGTAAATAGCCTTGTTATTAGGTATGGGAATATAATGTGACTCTGGGAATTCTGAAGAAAACCTCAACCTTTTATTTTAGAAATACATTTATTTATATGCAAATAATATGAAATATTAATGGAATCTATAAAACGTTACTAAATGATAGTTACAGATTTCAAACAATATAGCAGGTTTAATGAGTTGGATTTTCGTGTAGGAGAAGTTAACAATATTTACCAGATTGATCCAGTAAGTTATCATTATCAACTGTTAGTGACTACTGTTCAATATACACTAATGTCAAAAGAGAATAAAATTTTTGTGTCTTCTTTTAGTGTTTTGGCTCCTCATACTTTGAGGACCTTTTTAGTCTCGGTTTATTCATCATAAAAGATCATTTAGTTTTATTTCCAACACAATATGTTTTCAGAAAAACCTTTTCTTCTATAGAAGTTCATAATTTTAGTTACAGTAGACCTAATAATTCTTGTGATTGAGAAATACTTGATAAAACAATAAAAAGCTGACAAAAAAGAGAACAATCTATATGCAATAAATACTAAGAATGGACCGCTGTTGGTTAAAAGCTCTCAAGCAGAAAAGAAAAAGTTTCACAATGAAGATCACCTGTCCTACCATCTCCTGTTGCTGTTATATAAAGATCATTTGATTCAAATTGGTATCACAAACAATGCAATAGCAAATTAGCAGTGGTGGTGTTCAAGAGTATTTAAATTAGCTGAATCTCTAAAGACATAAAATGTAAAATTCTGAACAAAAATATGCGACTCTGAAACTGGCAGACTTATGTGACTCTTATCTAACCATAAGTATCTGTTATTTATATTTCTTATCATCTTTGCTCTACAGTGCATTTTGTCCATTGTCCATGTTCTCTTCTTTACAACAGTTACCTTTCTAAGGCAGTTTTCTTTCTTGGCATTTATATAGTTTAGAATCTGGACCTATTTTAAAAGAAAATATTTCTTACATTTTTAGGCAGGTTAAAAGATTTCAATTATTTTTTATTTGGTATTTATTTGGTATTCAGAGACAGGGTTCCACAGCACTATGTTCTTCTGCTACATGCTATTATGCAAACATTAGCACTCACACAGAGATCTTCCCCTTAAAGAATTTGTGAATAGACTTTCAAAATTACTAGTTGCTGTTGTAGCCATCATGCCCTATGACCTTATGATGTATCACATTGAGTAACCAGTATATTGAAAGATAGGAAGACGTAACAAGAATATTGAGAAGTTCCCTGAATATGATGATCCAGCTCCATTCAGTCCTTTCTGCTTACTTCTATTTGTGACTTGATAATTTCTAGTGATTTTTTTTCCAGTAGTATTTGAGTCATGTGGTGTGGTGAGTGCACCAGCTGCCTCAGATGCAGGTAGTATTTTCTATGCCATTTGGCATTTGTTTTCCATTTTGTGTGTTGACTCATTCACTCAGGAACTTTAGCAATTGAAACACATCTGATTTGTTCATTGAATATCACACACTTTTTGTCTGGTATCTGCTGCTGAGAAAAGGTGTGAAAGACCCTGAGAGACCGGAGGCAAACAAGGCACCAGGTAAATGAAGTGATGTCAGGAATTTTTGCTGTCTGTACCTAGTTTTCTTGATTAAAAAAAAAAAAAAAAAAAAAGCAGTTCACCTACATTATATATATTTTTAGTATAGTTAATATGTAGTAGTTACCCAAAGCAGCTCCCACTCAAATAGTGGCAGCAGTTCTTTTAGCAGTGGGGAGAAAAACCTAAGAATTTAAGGCCAGTAGTCGTTTGCAATGTGCAATTTCCTATGGTTTTCAAAAGAGTTATATTAAGTGAAATTTTTCTGTGCTTTCTCCCACTCATCATGTAGACAGAAACATATTTTTGTATTTATGCTGCCTGTTTTACCATTCTAGCTCTGTTACTGGAATACAGGAATTTGCTGATTCATTCAGTAACGTTTCGTGACATCCATTTTCACACCGTATTTGCGTAAAAAACCCCATATGGTTCTGTATCATGGGAAGCTCTGCTGATAGCTCCAAAAACAAGAGCTATGAAATGGCTAGACTTGTCCGCTGATTGTTTAGTCACTGGAGGCAAGATTTAATGAAACTGTTGTCTTGTAAGAGCCTATGTAAGCAATGCAGCTCATTATTTCTTGTCCTTAATGAGTGTCTAGATTTTAGAAATAGTCTTTGTTGAATTCAAGTATTTGTTGAATTAAGCTTGTGTATATATGATTATAATATATATATAGCTAAAATATATAAAGTATATGAATATAATAAAAATATACATATAAAATATAAAATTATCTTTTAAATATATAAATATATTTGTACAAATATAAACAATTACAATAGTTTCTGAAAGATGTGTAGAAGTGGGATCCAGTCTTAACATAAAATAGAACGATTTGTAGAAATTCAAATACTAAAAAAAAATCAAAATACCCATTGGTACGATGTCTTAGATAGAACACTTTTGAATGAGATGAGCAACAGGGTAAATACTGATGTTAAAGCACTTGCTGACCTCCCCCCCCGCTTTCTTACTGGGTCCTCTCTGCTGTTAACAGGAAATGGATTATCCTAAAGTTGTGGGAGGACTTTGAGCTGCTCATTAGTGAAGACTGTAACACAGTTGCTGGTACAAAGCCAATAACCCTTTTCCAAAACACAGTTTTGCCATGTGCTTTCCTGGAAAAAAACCCCAAAACCTCCACAAAAAACAGAAGCCCAAACCTGGTCCATAATGTTTTCTTTCTCTTGGAGCTGAATTTTAAGCTTTCTTTAGTTTTGATCTGAATTATTGATACAGTTATCATAAAATAATTAAATTGCATACACATATTAAATTTCACTTGTGCAGAAAAAATGGTAAGGGGTGGCCACTGCCTAACAGCAGGGGAGACTGATATCAGTTTACTGTGCTGTTAGTACCAGTGAAACAAAGTGAGGCGGAGCAGGATCTGACATACCAGTTCACCACTGTCATAAGAGAGATGTTCTTCTCCAGTGCCCCATGTCAGCTTCTTCTCACTTCAGTGGGCTTTTCTACTGTTTGTTTTGTGGCAATTGAAATGCTCATTCTATGTCTCTTTGAACCCAAGGGTAGTTTTTGTGAGGAATTGTCTGTTGCTAATAGTGAGTTAGATGGCCTTGCTGAGGCATCAAGTAAGTAAGCACCAGAGCTGATAGGAAGGAGGGGCAGGATCCTGCAGCCAGATGCAAGAGCAGAGAGAAGGAAGCAGGGAGATGCGCAATGTCGAGGTGGGAGAGCAAAGACAAGATTTTGGGTTTTTTGTACTAGATGTAGTACAAGATTCTATATTTTTCCATCTAAAGCCTTGACTTCACTGTCACATAAGAGGTTCTATAGAAGTTAGCTATGTTTTCAGCAAGTTCATACAAAGGGTACTTAAAAATATTGGAGTTATGCATGAGAAAATCTTTAGTTGCCTAACACCAAATCCTACAGGCCGTATTCAGTTCTGAAGCAAATTTTCCCCTGGCTTCAGTTTTTCTGGCAAGCTTTCAAGAATAAGTAGAAATCTTATCCAAGTGTCAGATTTGGTCAGTAGCCAATATTTTATAGAAATACACATGTAGAAAATAGGGAAAAGAGACTAGCTTGGAAAAGGCGCAGCTGGAAGTTGCATCTCTAAAAAAGTCCGTCTACTGAAAGACAAAGTGGTCTTGTATGTGGTGTTTTCTTGCTTGGAAATATGAAAACTTTGCATGGGTATGCTTCCAGTTTTCACGTGAGTTTTAAGTGCCTGCCTTTGAAAAGAAAAGCGGAAAGGCTGCAGTCTGTGATCCTTACATTCCTGAGGGACTGTATCCTCACAGGGTGGTTTTGTAATATCATGCCAGCTCCTAGAACTTTTATTGCACTTTTAATGGCCTATTCTAAGTTACAGTTAATTTACACTCAGTTAATAAGCAATTTTAATTTCTTGTTGTTGTTCAATAGGCACACTTATCTGCAGCAGATTACTATAATTTTTTATATGAACATTGATTCCCTCCTGAACTTTACACAGCACTCTTTGCTATCACACTGGTGTTCTACATAATAATTAACTTATTTTAACCAAATTTTTAGGAGATAAAGTGCCATTATCTCAGTTTTACAGATGCAAAACTGAGGCATGTAGAAACAAGAATCAAAAGAAGCTACTAATTCTGGGAGCATGGCTTGAAATACTAGCTTGTGTTTTCTGAGTATTACAATGGCTGTATTATATAATAGCACCAGTAATATGGTAGCACATTAAAAGCACCATTTCCATTGATTTCAATTACTCCTGTCATGCATGAAAAACACACACTTGGTGATCACTTACCAAAAAAAATTGCTTTGAGTGACTTGCCAAGTGTATAGGGACTGTGTAAGTCAATGGTAGCATCTAGTTCTTTAGGGCTGGTTTCAACTGCCTTATTCAAGAAATCATCCATTCTGTTTCTACTAACTTTCAATTCTTTTAATTACATAGCTTAGCTCACCTAGTGTAACAGATATTTCTGGTTGTGGCAAAGAAGATAAAAAGATCTAAAGTGAGAGATGCCAAACATTAGAGGAAAGATTTATGAAACAACAATCCAGGCATCTTTATTTTTTTTTTTTTTCACAGATGATTGCAAGCATATTAAGAAGAGAATCTGATTTGAGGAGACTTGTGAGGTCCTGAAGGTATTTCTGGATATATCAGACTGAAATCTGTCACATTCAGTCTGACTCACTAAAATGAAGGATAGTGACAATCATAGTGGCTGGAGTCCTAAGTGCCAAAGTTGCACTGCACATGAATTTTTACTGTAACTCCACATTAAGAATACACCCGCACCCTTCTGCCTTCTGCCACAAATGAAGCAGTGGGGTCTGAAAAGTCTTCTATAAAATTGTAGCACAGAGCAGCTCCAAACTGTGCAGTCAGATAGGAATCCTACGGAATACTTCATCTGCAGTTCTTCTTTTTCTGTCCTCATCATCCTCTCTCATTCCCACTTGAAATTCTTGTTCCCTCTGCTTATCAGGATGCTTCTAGGTGTTGCAGTGACTTTTGCTTTAGTTAGGATTATGGAGAACTTGCAGGTTCGAAATCTTGTTTGGCTGTTGAAGGATTATATTTTTCAGTGAATAACATTCAGCTGGATTTGTGCTTTGTGTACCAAGTTTTATCAACTTGGCTGCTACCTGTAGATGCTCTCATGAGAACTGTTCATTGTTAATGAAATCAATGTTGGTGGTGGTTTGGAACAGCCCGTAGATTTTATTTCTATTTGGCTTCTGTTTAATTGGTTTTCTGCATGTATACACAAACTATAAAAATCTATTTATTTCAAGCAATCACAAACAGAATGGGAGGAAATGTTTCTATCCAAAACTTAATCCACAAAGGACACTTGGGTCAAACAGTTATTTTTATCTGCTATTTATAGTGACTAAATGTTATATGAATGTGTCTTGCAGGAGCTGTTTATAGACTAATGGTTGAATACAGTCCTGATGGAAATATATGGAACTCTGCTGGCCACATTCAGTTATAACAGGTCTGGAACAGGGCCATTCAATTCAGTAGATTAGTGCAGGATGTAAATTGGTGTTGAATTTGATTCACTGCAGTTATTAGGTGTGTGAATATGAAGAAAATAGAGTCTTGTGGAAAAAATATTAACAGCTAAAAATCAAAAGCAATATTTCCATTGGGCATTTCTCCAGTAGGTGTTCTATGAAGCGTTAATAATATGCAATTAATTCTCCCAATGTAGCACGTGCACTCTTTTATATCAGGGTTTTGAATGTTTGTGAAAACAGGATCCTTTCAGCTCTTTACAAGACACTAACAATTCTGTCTGCTTTTAAGACTTGTGTTCTCCTCCTGGGAGTTTGAAGGAGGGGTAGACTTCTAGATTTGCTGGGTATACAGATGGCTTTGACCAGCCCTGTCTCTGATACACATTGCAGATACAGGTTATAGTACTTCAGCACCTTATAATACATAACAGAACGTTTTTGTCAGGCTAAAGGTATATGTGCAACAAATGTATATATGTGTACATGCTTTTCTAAGATATGAAGCCTCATTTCTTCATTCTATCTAAACCACAGAACAGTCTTTCATTTATTCTGTCTGCAAGCTTATGCACCTGTAGTTAATTGGATTGATAATTGGCTAAAACGGAGTATTTGGGGGGAAATGGTAGAAATGTTGGGAGCAAATGACTGCACGACTTCTATTCTTGCTTTTATTTGAATAAGAACAAAAGGATACAACTGTAACAAAGTGTATGCCTATACAGTCAGTACTCTGTAACTAGGCTCCAAATCTGTCCAATAGTATCCAAGATAATTTTTTTCCAATGATTACTGAACTATTTTTAATGAAAGGACACAGAACACCTTTACAGATAAGTAGTGATGTTTTTTCTTTTGCTGTATTTTTAAAGTAAATTGTCAACATCTGTGATGTAAAATTGGTTATTTCCTGGCAGTTAACACTCAAGTCTCCCATAATAAGATTTGTTTTCCTAGCAAACTGATGCCTTGGTACTGTAGGATTAAAATTCTAGATCATCTCAATGAAATGCCTATGTTTCCATTTTTAATTGTTGAAGTCAGAAAGGGAATAAAACGACATAATTGTAAATGGGTTTGGATTTCAATTTAAAGAGAAAACTGTCATCTTAAATAAGTCAAATAACTCCTGGAAGCCAAGATAATTTTCAAAAGATAATAACTTTGAACAAAAAAACCCGAACAACTCAACCTCAAGTGGTGTATATTTATAAACAGGAAAATCATTTTCAATTGAAGAGTAGTCTCTAGAGATCACTACACTTCCACAGTAAAACAATTCTCAGCTTGAATCCAATCCAATTTCATAGCTTTCTACTGTCCTAGCATTGTAGCCTTATCAGTGAAGATGCTAATTATTTCCCTTTTGACTCTATCATCTGATTCTGATGATATCAAAGCAAATTTAAGTGACTAAACATACAATTATTGGACATTTGACGTCATCAAGTGGCAAGGTTCACTTTTTCCTCCTGTTCACTTATAATGTTATTGTCAAAGTACAGTAAAAGTCCTTTTGTACTGTGACTTAAATGGTACCTTTCCTATAAATGCTATGCACACTTACTCCTATCAGGAAGCAAAAGAGAAAAATAAACATTTCATGTTATGAATGTGGCTTTTTGCACTCTGATTTAACCTTTAGAGAATGAAAGATACAAAGTCGAAAGGTAGTTATGTTAGAAAATATTTACCTGGATTTATTTTTTTTAAAAGGGAAAGCCAATAGCATATAGTTACAAAATTCATTCATTTTGCAACTATATGATATGGCATGTTTCTAACACCAGTGCTCTAGCAGTCTCTGCCTGCCACCAGTTTCTTTTTTAATGGTTACAGTGAAACATTTACTAAAAAGTAAATTACTCCTTTTTTTTTTTTTTTTTTCTGTAACATAAATGATACATTTGGTATCACTACTCTTTATGTGAAGCAGTAATATTTATTTTACATTTCTACTGCTTTTCTGAGAAAAATAATAACAAAGAATCAGAAGCTTTAACTAACTGTTCTTGGGCAGTCAAGAACATGTGGTTGGGCAAACAGGAGCACCTGCTGGGCACCAACACCGCAGGTCAGATCCTCATTTTATTTTTGTACTCGTTTAAATTGTGCTGACCAGTATGTAGGAAGCA
This sequence comes from Athene noctua, assembly GCF_965140245.1. Taxonomy (NCBI): domain Eukaryota; kingdom Metazoa; phylum Chordata; class Aves; order Strigiformes; family Strigidae; genus Athene; species Athene noctua. Next base: position 25,626,004 of record NC_134043.1, on the reverse strand, counting down.
GAGAACAGTTTACATTTGTATTCAGTTTCAAGGTCTTTAGGTTGACAGAGTAGTGTGGAGAGCAGTCTGTAGGTACACCTAGTGACCAGCAAAAGCCAATAGTAAATGCCTAGGGACACTTTTTTTGAGCAGACGTAAAACCAGAAATGTACAGAACAAGAAGTTATTTGTATCGCAGTGTGGACACTCAAGTGTTATGAAAGTTCGAATTATTCTGGAACCTGACACAAAGTCTTTGAAATAAATAACTTATTTTCTTTGATTTTGAAGTGCTTCAGATCAGTAGCAACTTCATTTTTAAGTTTCATTCAAATCATGGTATCATCGGCAGCCAAATGCTTTCCTAGCATTGCTGAAACATTGTTTCAGTGCTGGTTTGTAGGAGAAAGAAACCAGTTAGTGAATCAGTGAGACCACTTCCTGAACGTTTTAATTTTACGGGAAAAAGAAACTAGTCATAGGATATTGAAAACAATAGGCTCAGCAGCTTTTTGCTGGGGGAAATCTGACAATACTGGGCTTTAATTTAAATACTGTTATGAAAAAGTTATTTATCTTTCTTTAGGAAATCTAAGAAAACACAGAGAATGCTACTGAAGTTTCATCTGATGACTTTCCCATTGTGCTTATAAGGTCAGATTTATGATGTGTTTTTATCAGTTATATAACCATCAACCTAAAATGTGCTCTTCCTGAATATTGCCAAAAATATTTTTTTTCTGAAAAAAACAACCCAAAAAACCTAAAAAATCAAAACCAGAAAACAACCCAACAACCAGAAACAAGTTATTATCAGGATTTTCTTTACCCCGTTTAAGGTTATATTCTCTAGAATATTTAAATTATTTATGTGGAAGAAAGTCCATAACTATATTATATCCATATCCATTTATTAAAAAATACTTGCCTGATCTCAGATGAGATGTCAACCATGTAACAGATCCTTAGAAACTGATTAAACATTTTGGTAACTTAGAAATTGTCTATAAATATTTAAAACTGTGAATTGTTTCAATACCGAATGTTAAGTATTCATGAGGAAAAGAGAATTTGGGAACCCTGTCTGTATCAGAATCTGTTTCTACTAATATAAATCAGTTAGATTTTTCAAAGTGTTATGTTACATTATGCTGATGAGCTGAATCAGGCACTGAATGAAGCAGTTTCCCTGGCTGTCAAAAACCAATAAACAATAAAGAGCTTAGTTTTGTACAATCAAGGGGTATTTTTAGAATAATCTGAGATTCCAGAATTGGCATACTCAAATCTTTATACCTGTAACTAACTTAGACTTGATTATTCATTTTCATATGCCTGATCTCTCTACGAACGTGAAAATTCTTCATGTATTGCCCATGCTTATCTATCTGTGGTGCTACATATAAATAGAAGTTTGCTATTCATATTGCTAAAAATTAAATCTCCTAGTAAAAGGCTACATTATATTGAAAGAATGGGCTATACAATGGCAGATGAAATTAAATGCTGGTAAAAGTAAAGCAAGTAGCATTGGGAAAGAAGCATTTCCAGCTTTAAGTATGCAGGGATGATCTTTGAATTGGTTATTACCTTTCAAGAGAGACCTAACTCCATCAGACTAGACTTACGATAGCTACCTCTGTGAGGACATCTGTTGAATTCAGGGTAGTGGTAAAACTGAGTAAAATATTGGGAATTATTAAGAAAGGAGTAGGAACCAGCCTTTGTTAAAACCATCATGCAGATATATCTTCAATACTTTTTTGCACTTCTGACACCATCAACTAAAATTCACACAGTAGAACCAGAAAAGTCATAAAATAAGACAATGACAATAAAAGAAAGAACTAAATAGATTAGGGGTTCTTCAGCTAGAAAAACAGGTAATGAAGGGAAATATAATAGATACCTGTAAAATCTTGAGAGAAAGAGAGAAGAGGAATAGGGGTTGTTTCTTTAAATGCAGAAATGAGGGGCCATGAAATTAAGGTACAAGGTAACAAGCTTAAAATAAAGACAATACATTTTCAAAAGTTTAATTATTTGGCTGTGAAAATTTTTGTCACTGGATGTTGTGGAAGCTAAATTTTACTTTGGTTTAGATATCAATTAGATAAAAAGATAGATTAGATAAATATGTGGAAGAAAAATCCATCAAGGGCTATTAAACACAGATATTACCTCTAGTTAAGGAAGTCTCTTCCACAAACTGCTAGAAGCTGGAAGAATGTCCAGGGAAAGTATTGCTATATAATTGATCTGTTTTAATACTCTTCCTTAGGCACTTACTATCAGCTTTAGCTGGAAACAGGATACCAGGCTACTTTCATTTTGACCTGCCATGGCTATTCTTATGATCTGTCCTGAAAATAGTAAGCATCTCTATTGAGTATTTTCCAGTGAAACTCAAAAATCAATATATTCACAATGGGAATAACAGTCCACAGAAATATAATGTTTCTAAATATTATCTAAGTGCTTTTATGTCCTGTAATTAAAAGTTTGTGTATTCTTACACATATATAAATATGTGTGTGATTACACACATATGTATGTATGTATACATGCAAACACACCTTTAATCTGTGATGGTATGATCTTAAACCTTTGTGCTTTTTTAACAGCACTCATAAAGATGTGTATAAAATAGCAACTGGAGTAGTTCCATTGACTTCAAATAAGATTTCATATTTTACTGAAGTAGGGTATGAGTGTGTACATTGGGCATTATGTTTGTGCAGTTTTCTTTAGTGTTGGCCAATTTTATAATCTGATCCATCAAACTCTTACTCTTGTAATGCTCTTTATTGACTTAGCTGCTCAATCAGTGAAAGTTTGGAGAACGAGGCCCTAAATGTCCCTGTGTCACAGCTGTCTAACCACTTCCTCGATAAAATCCAATCATTCATGTGGAAACATAAACTGTATATATCGCTGCTGTGAGATCATATACAGATCAGACCTTCTAGTAACAACAGTCCTGATGTTGAAGAAAAGCTATCAAGGAGTATTTGGAGGAATATTCTGCAATGAGGGAATCTGTTTGAAAGGATCACTTCAAAATATAGTTTCAGCATTTCTGAATTAAGTTAAATTATTTTATATCTCTGGAACAAAATGGTAGTATGAAAACAAAGAGGAAAAGCACACAAAACTACTGCCTTTTATTCTCTTGGACTTTTTTGTTCCTCCTGTTTATCTGTTGAATTTTACATGTTGCAGATCAAAATATTATTCTGAATTTACAAAATCAGTTTCACTGCAACATGTAACAGAAAAAAATGTATGAAATACGTGACGTCAGGAAGGTATTTTAAGAAACTTTATTTTTAAAAATCTTAGAATACAAAGCTTTAGGAAGCATCTTCCATTAAATTCAGCTGAATTCTTCCACTTATCAACAGTTTATTGTCCTAGAAATGTTTTATTAAGTAATAGATTTGAATTTCTTTAGTTTATGGCCAGAAGACCAAATCTTAGCCTAATCTTAGTTCTGTTTGTACAGGATTCATAGTTCTCAATTCAGGCATTTTTGTAGAAGTATGGTACTTAGACTATCTCTTCAGACAGTGGGAAGAGACAAGCACTTCCAGGAGTTGATTACTGAATGAAACTAAGCTTTAGATCTAAAGTTCTCTGAACGGAGCAAATCACTTTAAAATTGTTGCTTTTAGGTTTTCTTACATTGTTATGAAATCAGAGAATCAGATAGTAATGTAGTACATGAATGTATGTGTGTGCAGCTGTATGTTTGCTGATAACCGTGTCACTGCATAGAATACTCTGGTGCTCCAATGGTGGATCGGAGATGTTGGATACAGTAGCAAGACTTTCAGAAGAAAACAGCAGTCCTGAAAGCCCTTATTAACAAGCCTACTCTATAGTTGTAAAAGACAAGGAGATACCATCATATTCATTCAACCAAACTGCCTGTGGAAGTCATGCGACTTTTATTCCACCTGTCACTGAAACCCATAATTTCAGTGTTAAGCCCATAACATCTTTTCGAGGATACAGCCACACAATAGACTAAAATAGTTGCATATTTACACAGAAACAAAATAAGATATTAAACGTTTTCTGGAGTGGTGGAACCGATGTCTGGATCCAACACTAGAATCCCCGGGGAAAAACGTAATCTCCTCTGAAGTAAGTGCATCTGCCTGCTGCTTCTCCTGCTATGGTGGAAATAAACTGACTCAGCAATGATACAATGAATCTGACTCCCTTCCCTACTCCTGCTACTTCCTCCCGCTTAGAATTAGTAGATAGATACTCTGATTAAAACCTAGTGTCTAGATACAAACTCTAGCACTGATTAAATGGATTGTTTTGCCAAGGGAGATGTAGCTGAATTGCCCATTTTTCATTCAAATGTTCGAGCTTAGAGAAGTAGCTTCCAGCTCTAAATATATTGAATCACCATTAACCCAATGAAGAGGGTAGGAACACAGATACACACTATTAGATGAGCAAGGTTGCTTGTCTGATAATATGAACAATTAAATGGTGGTGTTTGTTTAGATCCTTTTAAAATGAATTTGATTCCACATGACAAGGTGTTGATTAAACTTGCAAAGACAAGAATTCAAGGTACTGATGTTAAAGTATTTGTAGAGGTCTGGTAAGGGCCCACTATGCAAATGCTGTGCATAAATAGTTAAAAAAGAAAAGGCAGAGAGACTCACCAGAAATGAGGCTCTTCAGAGTTATTACTTTTTCACAGTTGAATAGAAGCCACTTCCCATAGGAATCAGTAATTGAACCCTGTTCATTCCACTCTGTAAAATGATCATGGCATAAAAGTAAAGCAAAATCTTTGAGAACAGGAGAAAGTGCACATACAATTTAAGAGTGCTGAGTTTTGCTATGTGAATACATTTCATATGAGAAGAAATTCCTTTGAAAACATTATAAAATATCTAAATTTTATATTTGTTGCTCTGTTTATTTCATATTCATTTTGGGTTTCTTTAGTACATAACTTACAATGTATTAAAAGAGAATTAGATTGATGTATTTGTGTTTATTAGTCACGAGGTTTTACTGTAACTCTCCAGATTTATAACAGCTTTAAAATGGATTCATAGAGTTTTAAGGCTAAAAGAAATGACTATGATTATCTAGTTTGACCATACACCATTTCCTCTGGTGATTCCTCATTGACTCTGATGACCTGTGGTGGAACTACAGTAAATTTTATAGAAAGATAGTAGTAACAGAATATGAATAATTTGCACATTTGATATTTCATATGATAATCTTTAGGCACCTTGTATCACTTTCACATGCCTGAATATTTCCAATGTGTCTACTGCTGAATATTTGAATACACATGGGGGTTCAAGGCTTCAAAATTTGTTTCATCTCTTTATAGATGTTGCAGTTCTCAGCATGGAGTAGTAAATTACTTGGTCAAACAGAAACAAATCCATGACAAAATCGGTAACAAAACACCTTTATTTATGTTGATTCTGGTCCCACCCACTCACCATCCTCAAAATACTGCCTCCATTTAGTATTTAAATGAATGGTGTGTTTTCCAACACTTTTTATTGGATTTGAATGAATGGGCAAACTACCTGAAAGGAAATATCTCTTTAAATAGCATATATGATAATATGAAAATTAATAGCAATAATATGAAAAAATAAACATACCTTCCTCATAGTAAAGAGGTAATGGCATAGACACCCATGGTCTTTTAGGGTTAGCAAGGAAAGCAATGGATGTCATAGTGAAATGTAAACTGAGAATACTTGTGGTAACTGTGTAGCAGCAATTTATCCAGCAGTGTTTGAAACGGAGTAGTATGTCTTACACCTTTGGTGGTTTTGTGTTAAGGATATGAAATGAGGGCCTAGAAATGAGTACAGTTTTCTTTGTCAAAGATACAGGAAATGAGAAAAATTAAAATCCATTTGGCAAGATTTTAGTGAGAAAGCTTTTCATTAAAATTATACTGTTCAAATTAATACAATGCAACTTATAGTGAAGATGTAACAATTGTGGAAAGTGGTATTCTGTTTAAGAATGGAGTTTTAAGAAAGAATCACAATCACGAGAACATGTTCTTGCTCTTTATGTAACTGAGAGAAGTAAAAATTCATGTGGCATCTGAACTAATGATTGACAGTACCATGTTATGTGTGAATTTGATTTTATACTCTCAAGTCACAGATAATTGTGGTTTTTTCCAATTTTTGTATGTATCAACCCCTAAAAAACTTATTAGTATTACTACTAATATCTAATGCTGTCAGTTTCATATGTATCTGTCTATTGATGTGAAACATGAACGTATGCACTCAGTTTTACGAACAAAGTTCCCAGTAGTGTGGAGATATTTGAAAGCAATGGCAAGTGACAAATTATTTTGGACTCCTTTTTGGGTTTTCCAATGTTTTTGGACTCCTAGAAAGGTCAGAAGATAAGGATAAGTTCTGTTCAAGTCAGGAGGAGAATATTAACATATATGTTGGTGTCATATTGTCCTCTAATGTCTGGCTTAAAGATAAGAAACCTGCCTCTACAAGGGACAGTAAAAGTCTGCTTTCCTAAGTTCAGGCCTGTACTCCTTGACCTGAAAGATAATGATTGCAGTCTCACATCTTTTTCAGGTATGTGTCTATGTGTTTGTGTGTAAAAGATTTACAGAACAATACATCTGCAAAAAATAGTTACATTAATTGAGTAGAGAAAGCTCTATTCAAAATGGCCATTACTAGTTAGACAGTAATCCACAACACTGAGGAAGGAGAATGTTATTTACATCTTCAAAAATGAATTTGCCATTTCTGCTTCACTAAGAAATCATTAAGTGTTGTGACGCAACAGAAGTAATTCTTTTCCCCTCCACCGCAAGCAGTGAAAAGAGAAATTTCACTAAGTAATGCTTTTTCGTATAGCCTCCTGATCTTAGTGCTGTAGATGTATACTAAGCTGTGAAATGTTTCTTTTATTTATTGCTTGAAGCAGAGCCTATTGCAAATTGTATTTCCTTCTGTAGTAATTTTAAGTGAATAACTGCAGAGATCCTGGCACATTTTCCATGGGTATGAAAGGGAAGGAGTTGCATGGTTTAGTTGTTTATCACCGTATTACTTTCTGGTGTTTTGGCTGCTCATAATGATTGTCATTTGCTTTCTTTTGACCAGGCAGCTAGTTAACTAAACTTTCCATAAATATTTATTGGCATGTGAGTTATATGTGAAATTCAACTCAATTCAAAGGTAAATCTTAAAACTCTGAGTGCTTCAGGTCTTAACTGTAAACTCAGCAACAGAGCTTAGCACACAGTGTGTGCTAATCCCACTCTGATTGGAAGCTGTAAATTTTCGTTTCAGCACCACTGGGTCAGTTTGAGTTCAGTTACGCTGCAGAATGAAGTAGTCTACATGTTACATTACCACTGCATGCTAACTCATTCTTTCAGTACTGAAGAACTGATTACCAGATGTCATTTGTGGAGGAAGAATCTCAATGAATATGAAAGTTCTGCTCTACTGCCAAGATAGAAGTAGTATTTTTGGAAGTATTTAAGCAACTAGATTGAGATAACTTTAATTTGAATAGATATATAATTGAATAATATTAATAATTTTTATTTTAATAATAAATAACAATAATTTCATTTTAATAAGACACTTTAAGAATTTGTGACTCCTAATAACATGCTTCTGAAGTGTTACTTTGAAATTCAAAAGCCCCTAATATTACTTGTGTATAACTGAAAATAGATTTTAACTAGTGTTTATGGTTGCAAAAAAAGTGTCTATTAGATTTATTCCAAAAGTGCAATTTGCATTTTAGTGAAATGATCTGTAGCAAATTTAAAAATTCATGCAAGAAAGACAAATCACTTTCTCAGACTAAAAATGCATCACTGGTGATGCATCATTGTCTTTTATACCTTCGTCATCATATCTCATAACACTAATACACAAACGTGCACTACTCAGAGGGTTTAGTAAATTTTATTTTTCAGTGATTTATGGCTGTTGTTCTTTCTTGCATGATTCTGCAGAAGAAAGGTTCTGCCTACCTCCAATATTGTAGTGGTAAGGCATTAGCTGTTTTTTTCCATCTGCTTAGCCACAGGGGTGTGGCGCTCAGATCACAGCTAACCCTTGCAGGAGGTTAACTCCGCGGGAAAAGAGAGCACAAACGCCAATATGGTGGATACTATCTGTTCGATTTATTAACTGCGCAATTGCTTTATATACCCCTTTCTGTACATCGCGAGATCTTTAGTTCCCTGTTCTTTCCGTGTATCACGAAATCTTTTCATGTGCCTCTGTTTTTCCCGTACATCGCGAGATCTTCCGAGCGCCTCCCCCTACACAATATTATTTAGATCATGTCTTTAGTGACAGGAACTGATTCATACATAAATGGGAACTTAAGGCCAAGGTTGGAGGGTGCTGATCAGCAGTACAAAGTCTAGCTGGAGGCCAATAACTAGCCGTGTACCCCAGGGGTCAATAGCAGGCCCAGTACTAATGAAGGTCGTCATTAATGGTGTGGATTATGAGGCAGAGCGTACCCTTGGTGAGTTTGCTGATGACACCGAACTGGGAGGAGCGGCTGATACAGCAGGGGGTTGTGCTGCCCTCCAGAGGGACCTCAACATGCTGGAGAAATTGGCTAACAGAAACCTCATGAAGTCCAAGATAGGGAAGTGCAAAGTCCTGCATCTGGGTATGAATAACCCCCCACACCAGTATGTTCTGGGGACCAACCAGCTGGAAAATGGCTTTGCAGAAAAGGACCAGGACACCAAGTTGGACATGAGCCAGCAATGTGCCCTTGTGACAAAGAAGGCTAATGGCATCCTGGGCTGCATTAGAAGGTGTGTTACCAGTAAGTGAAGGGACATGATCCCTCCCATCTACTCAGGCCTGGTAAGGCCACATCTGGAGTACTTTGTCCAGTTCTGGGCTCCCCAGTACAAGAGAGACATGGGCATACTGAGAGAGTCTAGCAAAATGCCACTAGGATGATCATGGGACTGGAGGAAAGGCTGAGAGAGCAGGGACTGCTTAGCCTAGAGAAAAGAAAGCTTGGGGGATTTCAGCAGTATATATAAATATCAGAAGGGAAGGTGTAAAGATGGAGCCAGGCTCTTTTCAGTGGTGTCCAGTGACAGGACAAGAAACAGTGGGCACAAACAGGACCCAGGAGAGAGGAAGTTTTGTTTGAATGTGTGGGTGATGGAGCACTGGCACAGGTTGCCCAGAGAGATTGCAGAGTTTCCCTCCTCGGAGATACTCAAAAGCCATCAGGACACGGTCCTGGGCAACCTGCTCTAGGTGGTTCTGCTTGAGCAGGGGAGTTGGACAAGATGATCTCCAGAGATCCCTTCCAACCTCAGTCATTCTGTGTGTGAAGTTAAGTACTTAAGTACCTCTTAAATTTAAAATTACTGAATTAAAATAATTGAGTAAAATAAAAGCCCTCACTTCCAAAAATTAGGTGTAACTGATGAATAATTATTGTGTTGCTTCACCAGTGTTTTGGCAGAATAGGGGGGCTTGGAAAGATGTGTTCTGAATATTTGTTACCTTTAATTTCTCATTTTGTGGCTGCCTTTTTTTTTTTTTTTTTACTGACATGATACTGCCTAGTAGCTATGAGAAAGTCAGCAGAGGAATTACAGACAACAGAGCTAGAAATTACACCTCAGTTGGGCAGAATTTCATCACTGTGATAGCAGTCTCCCTCAGTTGAGGATTTGGTGCTAAGAGCATCAGGAAGCATTTTTAGCAAGATAAATATTTACAGAGCAATCTCTATTACTGCAAACTACAAATAATGCCAGCCTAAAACCACGTGTACCCTTGTTTTGGCTCATGACTATGGTTAAACTTCTGTCTGCTGCCGTTCGAACTGCTTGAAGACAGCCAGCCACACCCATTCTGGTTAAAAAAAATACAGCGAAGGAAAATATTTCCAATTTTTCTGTGTTCTCTTTTCTGTCATATTTGGAAGCTGGCAGAGATGTACTGAAGAAGTTATACTTACATGCAGAGAACTTCATAAATATCAGCCTTCTTATTTTAATTCTGCCTGGCTGGTTCTGGGTTTAGAGAACCTGGAGGCCATATGCTGCAGGGAGGATAGACTTCCTGGCAATAACCCAACTTTGTAAAAAAGAAAAATGCTCTGCAGAGAATGATGAAGAGCTGGCTTTCTAAAGTTTGGAATAATTTCATCAATTTACAACCAAAGCACGACCAATGATAGTTACCATATACATCTATTATAGCAAATGAAATAGATTATAGTAGGCAGCTGAAATATTCTTATTCTAAACAGTGAATAACTGAAAGAATAACAAGTCTGCTGTTTGAAGGAGGAACGTGTAGGGAGTTAGGTGCTGCTAGATATTAGCTGACTCATTGATATGAGGGCCAGTAAGAGGTCCCCTTTAATAACTTGTCTTGCTTTATAGTTAATGAGAATCTATCATTTCATTAGAGTGAGTCATACTTCTGAGGATAAGAGGTCACTGTAGAACTGGAACCACACTGCCGAGGGGTGGTAGAGGCAGAAATATTCTAGTTGTGATGGTAAGTGTGACTAAATCTCTCAATTTTTGTACTACCTTAGGTTTTCAGGGAAAAAAAGCCAGTTTAGCTATGGCGCATGAAATAATCTGAAGACCTTTTAAATTAAATTAATATTTAAAAAGCATCAATTTATAGAAGCACAACAATTTGAGTTTCATTATTCTGAGGTATCCGCCGGGAAAAAATTGTGATTTAAAACTATTGCAAGTCCTTCTCAGCTATCTTTTCTTTTACATTTATGGGCCAGGATGAAAATTTGTAAAAAAAATACTTAGTTTTACACACTTTTTAATAGATATTATTATAATAATAGGCAAACAAGCAAACATAATGAATAGTTCAGTAATCAAACTGAACTCATAACTAGCTATGAATGAAACTGTTACCCTTCAAATCAGTACAGAAGGTGTCAAAACAAATTATGACATTGATGCAAGAAAAAGTTATTTTCTTTTCTAGTCCTGTGTCAGAACTTTGAAGGAGCAAATTATTTCCTTTAATCTAAGACCCTAAAAAGCTACTTAGTGTTATAGCAGGGGTCTTTATGTAACTGATGAAGGACACAACTATCAGTTCTGATCTGAAATAATTTACAAAGATAGATCAATTAGTAAATGTGGTAATATTGATCTAGTAAAGTTTCTGATAATTGCAGAGACTACGTAGGGTTTTTTGATGGCCCACATATCCAAATATTTACTGTTGCATTAGCAAATGATATTTTCCTTGCTCCTTTACTTAACATAGTCTTGCATGGATCTCACAAAGGCTTAGGTAGAACAGACTGCTGAAGAGCTTCGATTTCTGCAATTTAAAATAAAATCCTTTAAACTTTTCAGAAGGTACAGATCTGAGAGCTGTGATCCTGTTACCCCAAGCCTATGTGTGCATTCACAGTCTATCTGTACATTCACATGCTGATACTGGAAGAATTCTTCCATCTCACAAAACAAGCAATCATTATTATATTTTTTAAATTGTGTTGCCATTTCTTCTGCATTAGGAACTGCATTATTCTGTATTCAGGAACTTTACTCTCTCGCGTTTGTTGTTCCTCAAATCCAGTCAAAGAACAGCTTCATTAGATACTGATGGCAGTAGGAGTTGCACAGGCAATGGTGGTTAGCTGGCACAGACAGTGACTGAAATTGTTCTGTTTAGTCCTGCAGAGGGCTATAAATGGGATGGGGAGGCACTCGTCTGAAGTGTTGTGGATAAGCTGGGAGACCACAAACTGCTTTTATGTGTTCATGACTTCCTGGGTTGGGGGGAGCATTCTACTTCATTTTGTGTGAAGACAGACTGTCAACAAGCATAAGAAAAGTTCATGTGGCCCAGTCTTTCCATAGTATGTAGGCTTCAGATCTCTTGTCCTGCGTAGAGAGTCCTACTTGTATCTTCCTACTAATCTTGCAAATTCTACTGATGTGCCTGTCTATCTGGTACTTTCAAAAATACATCAACAAGATCATCTTGACCCTCACTAGGAAAAACAGCTCTCTGATATATATATCTCAGAGGGACAAATGCTTAAAAAAATAGTCAATGACATCACTAGTATCTACATTTCATTTAGAGTCTTTTAAATCCGACATTTACTTCCTGGCAAGAAATGAGGGAAGTAGCATGTGGCCCAAATCAGAACAGAATTTATTAACTACTTCAGTGGCTTTTAACCTAGAGATGCAGGACTGCTTTATCTTTCTATCAGAATTAATTAAAACAATTCAGCTTTTTCTTGTTCTTTTATGTTCTTTTTCTTCCTTATTGGCTTAGTAGTGTTTGGTAACTATCCTATTTTTCAAATGATAATTGGACAATCCTTAGTGTGGTCTTTTGTCACTGTATGTTGGCAGATTTCGGACACCATTGCAGCTCATGTTTTGAACACAGTGATCACAAAATAAGAACAAATTCAAGGAGGAATTTGCCTTTCTATCAGCTGTTTCTAGATGAAAATCTAGCATACATATTGACTAATTGAGTTCTTCAGGTTCCCTAGGCACTTATATAAGAAAACAGCTTTGAGCACTTGTAAAATTTCTATCTCTCACATACATTGATTTAGAGCATTAGGCCAAGTTGTATTTCTGTAACTGCTTCATGAAAGTAATAGGCAGAGTGTCTTGCTGAGCTTGGAAGAAACCCAACAATTTTAAATACTAAAGTACTTTTTAATAATCCTCTTGGGACTTTTTTATCATGTGTTATACTCTGTGATCTGGGTTGTTATCTTATTTCCTACATTTATGCTCAGAATGGAATATAATCAATAAAAAAACTTAATTCCAAGATCATTTCTTTCCAGTGTCAGTAAACAGATCAGCTGTAATTCATTGTCATATCCATTTTACGTGCCATACCTGCACAAGTTTAGCAGATGCTCTCCTCTTACAAAGCTTTTGTGAAAAGTAAAGCTTAGAGACTCTATTGGAAATTAATAGGAGTTAATGAATTTTCAAGTTTTTGAATATTCCACGTTTCTGACTCCTTCAGGTAAAAACCAGTTATTTATATGCACTCAAAGAAGGATTTATTTCTTATTAAGTAAAAAGGATGCATACATGTTGAATTTAGTGACCACTGAGTTTTCCTGAAGAAAAGCTGCACTTGGAACTCTACAGACATAGACATTAAAATAATAATAAAAACCAGGCTGCTGCAATAAATAGTTTTCATTAGCACATCAAAGAAGTACACTTATCTTTCCTTGCTTTGAGTTTGACAAACAAGAAAAATGTCAGGAGATCTGCCTTCTGCTTGGCTTGTGTGGGTTGTTTAGTATTATCTTCCTTAGTTCCTACCTATAACAATTGCCTCATAGGGGTTAATTAATTTTTATAAAGGGAAGTGAGATTTTTGGGTGGAATTCATAGTCAAAGTGCAAATTGTCCGTACACTTTTTGGAATCTTGAAAATAAAATCTTTATATATAGATTTTATCCTTATTCTTTGCAGAAAAAATATTTTCCTCTTAGGTACTTTTATGAGCTTCAATGTGTTTGAAACAGATCATGTACAATTATGTGTAATAGGCAAAAAAGTCTGTGTTTCAGACTTAAGAACCTTAGTTATGCCACTGATAATGTTGATCTAACACTTGCCTCATTAAATGAAAAGAATTATGTTTATCTTCTGTTACTAGGTGATAAAGAATTTAGGGGAAGATAATGTGTGGAAACTTTAGCAAGACCCAGTGCAGTAGAGACATATAAAATGGCTACAGTGTAATAAAGAAGTGTTAGGGTTAATCCATTGCCATCTATCTTTATTTTCTATTCCCCACTCCATTGCAACCACAAATATGAACTTGACAGATGTTAGTAAAAGGCTGGATATAATCCAGACTACAATGGTTGCTGTGGATAGAAAGTTTAAAAGTTTTGGCTCAAGGCTGCAAGAAGCTGAGGAAAAAAAAAAAAAAAAAAAGAAAAGAAGAGAATTTGGGCTCAGTGACTGATGGACAAAACATGGATTAAATTGATGAACTGTAAAATAAATTCATATTGAGAAATATAAGGTTGATATAGCTTCATGAAAATAAGGAACTAGATAGCTTGAGATCTGTTATTTGTTGCTATGGCTTATAATGGTGTTGAGAGATAAGTAATTTATCACTCATTTTACATTGTGTGGTGGGACTTCCTATGCTGCGATTGGTCAGCTGAAAAACACAAGTATTAGTGTACTGGGCAAGCCTTAGCATTAAGGGATAGAATGTCATAATTCTCATGTAAATATAAGTCAAGAGTTCAAGTTTCAAAAATCATATTTTAAAATCTGTGCTATGGTCCAATATTTCAGCTTAAGTAAGTGTTTGTGATTGTCAGAATGAGAATAAAAAATACGAGCTTGGAACACAGCTCACCCTCTCTTGCCAAGGTAAGGATAAGCATATTTCTTTCTTTCACCTCCCCAATGCTGTTGATTTTTTTGGCTAAGGGCATGGAAAATATATCTACCTTAAGAACACAGGAGTGTCTTTGTAACAGTTGATCTGTTCAGCAATCTTTAATAATGCTGTCTTTATTCACTAGACTCCTTTCTCACCTATCACATGTTATGATGCTGAGTTCAATGAAACCTATATGGCATTAGAAGTGTTACTACCTAACTGAGCTACTCTCTGCAACTTAAAAAACTGCTTCTAGCAAAATAATAATAGTTTTCTCACCCTTGCTAACATTGTATACTTGTTTGCTTCAGGAAAGCATGAAAACCTTGGACTTTGGCCAGAAAGTGTTCCTATTGTTTTTGCTGAAGTGAAGAGTTGGCAGAAAACAGCTTTTTATTTTAACTCAGTCTTCACTGCTCTGCAACAAAATGCAATCTAGGCTTTCTACAGGTAATATTCTAGCAAAGAGAAAATACAAGCAGTAGAGACGTGTTTGTAGTGAACTCCTATATCTTGGCTCTTTCCCATTTGTTCTTGGCTGTTTTTCCATTAGTAATGCATCATTTTGTTATCTGCTCTCATATATCTGTTACTTAATAGTCCCTCAGTTTTTAGGGTCAATAGAGCTGAAATCCAGAACTTCATTTTTTGTGTCAATGCCTCAATTTTGGCTGAGGCATTTCTTCCATTATTGGGAAGCAGCTGAAGCAGTCCTACAGACTGGTTAGTTATCCAGGAGGGTAACATCTTTTATGACCAATAGGTATTTTTAGAAGAAAGACAGAATGTTCCTTCAATAGAGCTTGCAGAATTTTTTCCAATAGAATGATGCCTGTTTGATGGAACAAAAGTGTTCCACAGGAATGTTCATTCTGTCACAGCTATCAACGGAAAGCAGGCAGGGAGGTGAGCTTTTATTTTCTTGCCAGGTTTTGTACCAATCAACCAGCTTGTCAACAGCTGTGTGACCTTTCTAGGCTCTCTAGGCTCTTGACCTGGCAAGCTCTCAAGCTCCTCGGTATCCCAGTTCATCACTTGGTGGGCAGCCAGGTCTTTCTCTGGCTGTTTGTATGGATCATAGATGGCTTGCTCCTGGCTTGCCTAAGCTTCTAAGTGTCTTGCTAACTGGCTTTCTTCCCTTCTATTTAGCTCCTCAAATGCCATTTCCACAGACTGCCTCTTTCCTCATCTTGGCTTTTGAGATGTGGTTACTGTGACTGGCCTATTGTCCATCTAACTGGTTCCCTGGTGGATAACCGTCAGAAACCCTGTTGGCTTGCTGTCCAGAAGTTGCCCCCTAGCTGATTGTCTGTATCGATTCTTTGTAAAGCTTGCAGGCAGTTGTTTTCTGCTGATGGTCTGCTCAATGGTGATCTCTGGACTTTTTTTGGATTTTTGTACCACAAAAAATGGTGGGGTTTTTTAACTTAATATAATGATTAAATTGCCATAATTCTTTAAATAAATATTTGCAGTTTTTGCAGAATAAGCATAAGACTTTGGCTACTCCTGTTCTTCAATGAGCAGGAAGCTTTTTAAAAGAACACTGTAAATTAAAAAAGAAGTAAAAAGAAAAGGATATTGCATCTCTCCTTTTTTGCTAACTGATGTGTTTTGTCCTCATTAAAATGTCTTTCTCCTTTGAATTTCTAGAAAGACTCACGTGAATCAGAGAAGGTAACGTTTATTTATGTTTTAGCAATATATGTGCTAAAAGTAAAACCAATGTGAAATACTGCTAAATTATAATTAAAATAATGATATTTCACTTAAAAGATCTTACAACTAAGAATATAATCTAGCAACATTTTAAAAAAAATGTTCTCTCACTATATCTGGCCTGTGGAGGGAGAGGTAAAACTATTATTTAGGAACATCATAGACCACTGTTAGGACACCACTGTTTAAAAAGTTTTGATTTTGAATTCTCCCTATTTTCTATTCCTTGAACTCCTTTCTGGTACAGATGCTACTCTTTACTTATTTCTGTCTTTTTCTTATATTTTGTTTGCTCTTACTTTTCTCATGCCACTTGCCATGTATGACAAACTTGAGCATCCTATGCACCAGTCAGCCACCAAAATCAAGACTGCAATTAAAGTTTCTGATTCGATTATTTGCAGTAGTAGGATTTCTTAAAAAAAAAAAAAAAAAAAAAAAAAAAGAAAGAAAAAGGAAAAAAAGAAACAAAGAACTACCATTCTCTTCCAGTTGCTTGGTTTCAACACCATACTCTCTGAAATTAATATCGCTGATGATCTCCTAGTAGTTGTCCTTGCTGCATGGAGTAGTAGGTGGTACTTTATTCTAGCCATAGCCAGGCATTCCAATCACCTCTTCTGATGGCAAATGGTGCTTTATTCTTTTCACAGTCTGAATTTTCAGTAGACCATAGAAATTGGAAACACATGAAAAATTTTATGAAAAAAGGTAACCTTACACAATTGGTAAGGATCTTAAAGAGCAGGTAACTTGCTTTTCTCAAATGCTCTGAGCAGTTTGAAAAATGAGGTAATATTCTTTCTTAGTTTCAGTTAGGGGAGATAAAAGATGTGCTGGTCATACTTAATAGTACTGCAGTATTCATGTTAATGATGAGGGTGAGACTTTTTTCTACCCACTGAAGCAATATAATGTCAGCAACCAATCTTCTGTCAATACTTCAGTATTTCAGAGTATTAGTTCCCTCCTTTAATGAGAGGTGAAATAGTAACAGAGCATCTGGAATGGACTTCTAGTGACCTCCTGAGCCAGCTCCCTTCCTATCCATTTCCCAGTGAGTGGAAAGCTGTTTTGTTCACACTGCTGCTATAGATACATGAAGTCTTCCCACAAGAAGAAGGAGTACTGAATGGAGCAGAGGAAATTCACACAGAATACACACCTCTGTGTAGCTAAGAGGATGCAGTTTAAGGTGATGAGAGAGAAGTCCTTTGTACAGTTGTTTTGAATGTTTATTTAAACAAGATATAAATCTTCATTAAGGGACCATTCTTCAAAGCCAGTATTCACCCATAGCTTCAGGACCTAATTCAGGCACCAATTCACATTCTTTTTCCTTTTCCAACGCTTCAAGCTATTCAATGTGTTCCTCTCTGGCACATGTTAGAAGATGATAAAAACTGTTAGAAATCTCATATCCGTGTTTGAAGCTTGGACAACTATAGTGCACTCCTGGTATTTAAAAGCTATTTCCTTCAGGCAGTCAGGCCAAAGGAAGGTATCCAGAGTATATTGCAGAGATTTAAATATGTCTCTTTGGCTAAGAAAAAAATTAAGTCAAGCCAAAGCAACATTTGCGTACCTTGTAATTAATGTGAAAACTTTGTACTTGTGACTAGAAACTCTCGACCTGTTCTTTGGTATCATCTAGTTTGAAAAAAGGTGAAAACAAAGCTGTGCAAATGGCTAGAAGTGATTTATAAAAGCAAAATAATTGGATTGGCTTTGCTGAAAAGTTCTGGATCTGACTGTGAATAAGGACTAGTTTTTCTGAAATGGGTACTACAAGTAGTAGTTTTGCAAAGTATTTCTGTGAACTGTGATGCTTATAGCAACCTTTATATTCTACGAAATAGTTGAAAGTTATATGCTTTTATATATACAATATAGGAAGAGAGAAGAGGATGTTATGTGCAAATAGTAGAGGGGGAAATGGTTCCTGCTCCTAGAAAAAGAGAAACAATCTCATGACTTGTCAAACAGAACTGGAACTTCTTAGCTGAGTGGTCCTTGTTAATGTAGCTGGTAGTCTTTATCATTATGCAAATATCCACTATTCATGAGGTTTATTATTCATTAATAAATCATCAGATTTTTATGGTATTAGGCAAGTATTATTGCATACTATACCTAGCAGTGAAGTGACAAACCCTGAAAAATCTTTATCTATTTAAACTGTAATGGATGGCCTGGCTAGTAACACTGTCAGCGCTTTACCCAGTTATTCTGTGTTTTGGCTTCCTATGCACTAGAGCTCAGTTCCAGTATTCAGAGCTGTCTCTAGGCCTGACCACAGCAATCTGAAAAAGTCACATCTTCACCAGCACAACCTCATCCATGGCCATATATAAAGCCAAAGAAAGTGTCAGGCAATGTGAGAGGACTTAGAAATATGTTAGTGCATGAAAAAGAATTTTGCAAAAGCTGGATATGGATTTGATAACACAGATCTGTTTGAGGAGGAATTATCCCAGACTTTATTATTTCAGAGTTCAGAACAAAAATCAAACTTGTCCTTTAGTTTTTCTACTTCAAAATTTCTCCTCTAAACCCTTTGAGAGGTATTATACAAAACACTACATAATATTAGCTAAGAGACTTTTAGAACTGGTTACACTAAGTTTACATTGCAATTTGAATACCTGCCAATGTTAGTGTTTTAGCGAAAGAGTTTCTTCCTTTCCACACCCTTTAAACATCCGTAAAGTATTTCCAAGAAAAGAAACAAGTGTAAAGATCATACAGTATGTTTGGCATTTCTGATAAAGAAAGGCCTGATTTATGAACCTTTTGCACACTACTCATGTTCAGAATTCATAGACTTAACCACTTTTTTCCTTGCACATGCAATTTCCTTCTATCTCAAAAAGAAAGAGTGGGGTTCATGAAGGCAGGTGAAATTGCCTTACACAACTTACATAGTATTCTGTCATGACAAACAGGGAGCACATTTATTTTTCTTGAAGGTTCCTGGTATGATGACTACAGAAATAACCGGATTGTGTTCAGTCCACATACAAGTATGTAAGCACAGAGTAGGTACAATAACCACTTCTAGGGAAAGCCAATTATCTCCATTTTTCTGGAGGATACCAGGGTTTGCATCCTCTTAATGTGACCTGGAAGAAGTAAGAGTCCGGAGTTGAGGTTCCCCTATACTACAGTTAGCAGAAATAATTAGAAGAGCAATGGATGAGGCACGTGTGACATCCCAGAAACGTCTTTGGAGTTCTAGGTAAAAGTTTGTTCCTGCAGTTCAGCAGAGAGTATTTCTGCACAACTGTGTTTTAAGGGCTATGAGTAAATTTCTGAGCCTCACTTTCAGATTATGTTGTGTGTAAATAACTGCAGTAGAGTTTTACAGCTGTTTTTCTCAGTATTAATTTCAATGTTTAACTGATGCAGCCAACACATATGAAGCTCTTAGCCTCTCCAAAGAAAGATTAACTCTTACCTGCTTGTTGTAATTTGTATTTATTTCATTTTAGACTAAATACTTTTAAAAAAATTCATCTTTTGTATCTAAATGATCTACATGAATTCACTCAGGATCTGAGCTGTTCCTAAAAGGGGACATGTTCTTTGCTATTATAAAACTTCATAGGAAATTAAGCCATCTGCGTGATGTATGTGCTGCATGATATAAAATTGTCGTTAACCTTAATCACAGCAACATTAAAACTGGTCAAAAACCAAGACTATGCAATATTTGGGCATACAATTAATATATTTACTAATCTTTATTTAACTATGAAAACATCTCTGTCAGCTGTAATCTTTTACTGAAGGTATTTGTGGCCAAGGGAGCACTTAACACTGTTTTATAACTTCTCTCTCTTATATAGTGCCTAAAAGAACAACAGCAAAAATATACTTGCAGGGTATCTATCTTTAATGGGTAATTCTTATAGAATAGAGATTGTCATAGTTGACAGGGGTTATAGAACACCTAAATAGATGCTAAATATGTCTGGACCACCAGAACATGGTAACTTTGCAGGACAGTGGCTGATTTGAAATTAAGTCTTTATTGAGAGACTGTAACAACTCTACAGGAGGTTTTATGAGCTTTAGCGTAAAGAATCTGTGCACTAAAGAGAGACTTAGTCCTTGACACAATTGACCATTGTGGTCTAGTCTGTCAATAATATGCCTGCTGAAGAGAAGCATGCACATTATAGATTGGAGTATCCTGCACTGCTCCATGACACATCCAACTCTACATTCTCTATCGCTAGCACATATTGATAACATGCATATAAAACTCTTTTTTATGTGCTTTGCGGTGGAAAAATATGGATGACTGAGTCTCAGAAGTGTTCTCTTGGAACTTCCATTTGACAGTAAAACTCCATAGCAGGAAATCCTTCAAGCTCATGATTTTAGATTAATTCAAGACAATATACATAGCATTTTTAATGTTCTTCTACTGTGGGATTGTTTATTTCATAACTGAATTCAATCAGAATAGAAATCATCTTTTCTAATAGAAGAAATAATCATCACCTTTCTAGAAAAGATAGGTTGCAATAATGGGTTAGTATATATTCTCAAGCACAAAGAATTTGACAATAAATTGAAAATTTGTCACTAGCAGGCATAAGTATTACTAGATTGTCAGGTATGGTGTACAATACAGTATGTTACAGTCACTCCTTACTATAATACTTTGAAAAAAATGACATTTATTATTAGCTTCAAGCTCTCTAGTTCAGTCATTTTTTCAGAACCTTAAATTTATAGATAATTTATGATTTTAATTAAGGTATTATATAAATTGTATATGATTTTGTCTGGAAATTACTCCTTATCTTTAAAGATAACAGTAAATTAAAAATACCTGTTAGTAATGTGTGAACTCCCAAGGACAGGGTTTTAAAGGACTACAGGTGCATATTCAAATCCTACTGAAGAAATAAGACTGCAGTTTGGTTCAGTTTAATGTCTGCACTAGAAATTTCATAAATTTCCTATTCAGAAAAAAACAGAAATGGGCTGGAAAAGGGCATGAAAACAGCTTTATTTGTAATACTTCTACTGTTTGCTTTTCAGCCTTGGTGAAGACATTGTCTATTAAATTCAGTCAGGTCTTACTCCCATTTTAAGTTTTGACTATCTGTGTGTGAATAAAAACATCTTTATAGCAACAAGTGGAAAATCTACAACTGAAAGTTCTTTTGAGCAACTTCCTGTGCACTCCCGTGCATTGAGAACACCTGAGCATCAGTTGCAAAATTGTGATTCAGTTTTTCTTTTCTTATATTTTTTGAGAAGGGGAAAGATGATAAGGGTAGGTTTTGTATTTAAACCACAGAAAACCTGTAATGGTGCTAGGAATACAAGATGTATGGTAGGTACTGACATGGGCAAACCAGTAACTTGTGCTGTGCGACACATCCGTGATGAATCAAGCAGGGGGACTGCATTCTTGTGACCTGCTCTGTGCCAGTGAATCTTTTTACCCAGGTGTGGTACCCGTGCTCTATTTGTGTGCCCAGATGCCAAATAAATTCAATCTACTGGGATTTAAGAGATTGGTCCTCCTATTATGATTATAAAATGGGAGCCTTTACATCCTAATAACATGATGGTAATGTAACACATAATAGATATTTTGTGTTGGTAGTGAAAATACATTAAAGTTGAAAAAAAATTCTATTTCTTTATTGGAAGTGGCTCCATTAATTTGTTTGCTTTGATTTCTTCTTTTGACTGCTTGGACTTCTGAACTTTTTTATCTTTTCATACAAAGCACATGGATTTTATACTCAGCTGAATGTAACTTATGCTCAGAAAAACTCAGTTTTGCTTGTCTTTTCTGGGCCATCTGCAAAATAAACACAGGAATCAGCAAAGTTATAAAGCCAATTGTTTGTCCTAGCTCAGGTCAAAACACTGAAAGTTTGCCTGTGAACATTCTCTGAAATCCAAATGACTTATTATCAGGCTTCCTTTGCTTTTGATCCTGTTGTAGGATGATGTGTTTTCCTAATGATGCAGAATCTCTCATTAAGTTCAGGAAACAGGATATAAGGATAAGTCAATTGACTCAATTTATGGGCATAATAAAGCAGACCCTATTACCTTGAGCAATCAAGGCAAGACAAGGTGAAACACAAAGCTGTAAAGTTATTATGACAAATAACTTCGTATTTACCTGCAAATACAGAGTTAATATGCTGTGGTTTTGAAGCAGAATTTGAGGCATTAAAACCTGACAATAATAGCCAAAGTCTATTGTTTAATCTCTCATATCAGAACATTTCAGAATTCATTCAAAGCCAGAAATATCTGTTACTAAGCATGATGAACTATAAGAATTTTTTTAAGTATTTCCTAATGTCTGCTTTACATCTCTTTTTGGCCTTTCCGAGTCAGTGTTAACAGCTGGGGCATTTTTTTTCTTACTTGTAATATAATTAAAAACAAATTTAGGAGGAGAATAGAAGTTTTGTCCCTTGGAGGCCTGTTAGTTTTTAGGAAGGTGGTTGGCAATGTGCACAGCTGTTCCTGACAATTATAAAGTTAAAACAGCAAAACAAGGGAAAGGCTGAATTTACCAAATATGGTTTTCTTTGTATGTCAATGAAAACAAATCATTGGACTGTCCAGAGTTCTTCATGCAGCGTGCATAAATCAAACTCCTTTACACATACTGCATCACAGAAATTACAGATGAAACTTAATATCTTCCCAGAGAAAACAATGGAATAGATTCTTCCCAACTGCATGGGACACAGTAGCAGGTAAAGAAAGCATTTGGGATTTAAGCTATATTTTTTTGCATTAACAGGAAAAGAAATACTTTTAATTTTAGCTGGAATACAGTCAAACCTGGCAGAGAAGTGTGGCTTATTCATGCAATTAAAAGTGGCCTTGAACCTATATTCATCTACATATCATCTACCTATATCCAGCTAAGTTCAAAATTATGAAAAGAGGTCTTGTGCTTGTGCATCAGTTGAGTCTGTTGTGGTACAAATATTGCCAAAGGAGGAAAATGGGACAGTACTGTAGGAAGGAAATGTGTGAAGCAAGTTGTCACTCATTGGTATAATTCCCTAGTATGGAAGTGTGGTGCTCAGGAACAAGTCTGCATTGAGATGCTCTGACTCTGTGTTGTCATGCTGGGGAATATTTAATGCAGGGCTTCAACCACCTACCACACTTTCTGTAAGGAAATATGTGTTCATCTGGGTGTCTCATATCCAAATTCATTTCAAACAATAATACTTATGTTAGTTTGGACTTGTTCAAAAGGTCTTCTGTGACATGGGAAGCAGATATTCTAAAGAGAATGATGCGAGTGACCCTTATGTATCATTTTTACGTTTGTTTGTAAAGTGCTTCTGAATCTTAAGGAATTGTAAGTGGTAAGTGCAAAGCATCATGCATATTATATAAATGTATGCTCATTAACATTAAAAATTCAGAAACTAATTATTTCCAGTGCTAGAACTTAATTCGTACGTTCAGTCACTCAACAGGCAAAATTAAAGTATTAGCAACACCATTCCCATGCCAAGAAAGACACTGCATTTCAAGACAAGGGGAAAAGAATGTATGGTTAACATTGTAAACATTTTTACCTATCACTTTGTACAACTGTTGGATAAAATTATACTGTAAGCCCATCTCACCTTGCTTTTTCTCCCTTGATACTTGTGCCTATACATCTGAATAACTTCTGGTTACTGAAATAGTCAAAATATAACAGCAGCGGCCATGCAGCTGCTGTGCAAGGTAAATATAATAATGATATTAATGATTTTACAAACTTAGTGAATGAGAATTTACCTTGGGAATAGAGATGAGTTTGTTGTCCATCATTGTTATCTCATTCATCAGCTAGATATTGCTCTGGGCAACAGGTATCCTATTTGCCTCTCCTGCTTTTAGCTTGTTTTTTGACCAGAAAGATTTGCATTTATTTTGCTGGCTTCTTGTACTTGCTGTGAGCAGTAAGAAAAAGGAGACCGCTGCTCTGTGAGGAATCTGAAAATGAAGACTTACAACTCCTGAAGAGCTAGAAAGCCTCATGACTCTGTGCCCTAGGATTTGTAGTTGTTTGAGAGGAGCCCAGCCTTTTGATCCAGCTGATTTTTAATTTTTAACTTTTCAGGTGACAACAACTTCCAGTGGCTGTAGTAGCTCAACCTGATTTTGCAACAGTATTTGTGGGGTCCCTTTAAAAATCAGTTTGTTGCTGCTTTTAGAGAACTTCAATAACTTCTGAATGCTGCTTGTGATCCAATAACCAGAGAGGGAAGAAAAACTAATATTTTCCTCCTTGTTCATGTTCATAACTAACACTTTTCTGCAATTGATATGCATATATAACTCACATTCCTCTACTTCATTAACTTTCCCTCATTTGAAACATATTTTCTCTTCTGTTGTTTGTTACCTAACTCCATTACTTAGTTACTGAACATATTTATTGACAAACATACAGAGCAATATCGAATGCCTTGTGAACATGCATGTTTTTACTGCTTTGTCCTCTTAGCTACAGCTGAAAAAATTAAGAAAAAGCATACATTTTTAGATTTAAGATTCTGATGTGCCTGCAAATTAAATATGTGAAGTTTCATGACTCTTATTAAAATTCATTAACTTCTTTTAGATTTAGATATTTTGCCAACAGATTCCTTTTCACCTTCTAGGTTTTAAAAAGAGCATAGAAAAAAAGCACAAACTTACTGACTTTTCTTCAGTATAGGAAGGTTTGAATCAAAACTAAATGCCTAATAAATAAAAAAAACAGAACAGAACCTGAACTTCCTGGGAGAGTTTCAACTGATTTCAATGAGCTTTGGATTGACTCCTCAGGGGTATCAACAACAAGGCTGGGATTTGAGGAGGCTAAGGATGTTGGGGGAAGATCAGTTTCTGGGGATCTGAAAGCAAAGATTGCTCAGCAGGGTTTTGGAGAGAGAATTTTAGAAGGTTGTAGGATGAAGACTTATGGAGTCAGTAGAGTTCTGGAGAATTTGAGGTCTGAGAAATCATAACATTCAGTTTGAGAAATTATAGGAAATCACCTCCATGGTGAGCTTTGGGAGAGATCTTATGTATGAGCAACAAGTGCTCTGAAGGAGTTATGGAAAAAGGACTGGAAATATGTTTCAGGGTATGCATCTTTGTTGAGTCTGTGATTGGTGGTTGAGCAGGTATATGGTTCTGTTTGTCCCTTTCAGTCTTTATGGGAACCCTTTATTTCCTTCCAAGCAGAAGCTGCTATTCAACCTTCTAAGTCTCCTGAAAGGGGAAAGAGGGGAAAGAGGAAGAAGGCAAGGTCCAAATAGTTTCCCATATGTGGGAGGTTAAGACCAGAACCAGGTCTTGGAAAGAATGGTGTAAGAATTGAGAAATGAACTATACTCATTAAAGTAGGGCTTTCTTCTCCTTCTGTGAACATCTGCTGGAACAGGCAGAGATAAACACTACGCTCCACACTCTTCTGGGCAGCAATGGTTGGCTGTGAAAGCAGAAGTGGTTCAGACTAGGTCGATTCTCTCATTAGACACAAATAATGTAAGCAGTATGCCACTGCAAGTTGTTCCTACTTTGTTGCTTGAGTCGTCTGGTCATAAGTGAGTGATGTAGGAAAGTTTGTAAGCCCTTCCTAGAGAGTGTGTAATCCTCATTTAAGCTAACGGTTGGTTGGTGTTTATATTGATGATAAATCAGGATAGAACTGAAAATGTATGTAGCAAATGTTGATTTCCAGGCATACATATTTATTTTTGAAGTTCTATATAAGAAAAAACCCACTATAGCCACTTTGTGAATTAGCAAACAGATCCAAGCAGTGGCCATAGGAACTGTAGGTGGTTGCTACGTAGCCAACATTTTTATTTCAAAAAGTCAGTGCACATTTGAAAAAGTTCACTGCACATTCATGTGTCACTGCATGTTTTTATGGCCCTGCTGTGCATGCAGAATTGTTTGTTTTCTTCAAACAGAAAATAGTGTGAACCTGACTAGCACTACATAATAGCATAGACTCCTCTTCTAACATCTGTTTCCTTTCATACTGTAATAGACAAACAGCTAAATATTCAGTGGCTTAATTTCTTTTTCTTTTTGTAAATCTGAGGCATTCAGATGCTTATCAGATCCTGACGGGCTTGCTGTTTTTACTTAGGCAAAATCACTACTGACTTTGAAGCCCATATCAGCTTTGTTTAGCTAATGAGCATTGACTTGAGAATTTGGCCCCAAATTCCTTTTATAGATAAATCATCTGGAGCTTTCACATAAGCAAACCAACTACTTATGTTTCCAGTATTTTTTGGGTCTCCTAGCATTAGGAGCATCACAGAAGTGAATGACCTTTCTCACAATCCTTCAGTATCAAATTGGGATTGGGAATTTAAAATAGAGGTTTATATAAAATGCAATTTTCCTGGCAAGAAAGTAAAGTAAGTTCAACAACTTTATACCCAGTAACACTCCCACAGAAACAGATAGCAGTAGTGTCAGACTTCAGCAGGAGCAGGAATGACAAAGACTACTAGGAAATAAGACTGTGTGACCAGACCTTTGAGGACGTACATCTGCAAAACATTATATACCATGTGGGCAGCTACACAGGTGTTATAAAACTGCTGGTGTTGAGGGACTATTTGATTAGCTAATTACCCTTATAAAGGGACAACTTAATCTGTGTGAAACTCCCCCAGCTGAAAACTCATTTTGTCATTCTATTTTCAAATATTCTCTCCACAAATTGCAGTTAAAAATAATTGGAAATTTAGAAGAAAAGAAAGAAAGAAAGAAAGAAAAAGAGAATCTAATTTGTCAATAAAAAAATCAACTTTTAAAATTCCTCCCTGGTGGTCTGGTATTATTAAATATTCTCCTTGATTTTTTTTTTTTTATCTTGGTTTATTGGAGGGAGAAAAACAATTATCTGTAAACGTAATTTTTAATGCATGGTAATAAAAATAAATGGTACAGCTCTGCTGCTGCTCACCTAAATCTTCTTCCCTGGTGGTCTAGCGGTATTAAATAATCTGTTCCACATGTATTCATCATTTGCTGACAGGAAAAGGAAAACTTTTTACATTTTATTGTCCACAAAACAAACACAATGTTAGTTAATCAGGTGGGGAAGACTTTTCTGAGGGTCATTCAAGAAACAAAAGAAATCTTTTACTTTCCTAGCTGGTGTAATTTTGGCTTTCCTAATTTACATGACAATTAGCATGAAACTAGAAGGGCAGAAATTATTTCCAGGATGCCCTTTGTGTTCAGTTCTATTTTGGCCAGATAATATTTGTTATGGTTTTATTCTTTCCTGAAAAAAACTGGCTAAATTAATGAGTGTTTGCCACAAATTATCTCACTGGTGTTGAGTCATTCCTTTGCTTTAGGATATTTACTGTCTGTTTTACAATCATACATAACACTTTTTTAAATGTAAATCTCACAGTTCTTTACTAAGTTAGATGAGCAAACATTATACTTGCTATTTCAAAGACTGATAAACTGATAGGTGATGGTGTGCAGTGGGGACTTGCCTGCAGCTGTGTGGCAACTGCATGACAAGGGAGGAAAATAGAAACCCAGTCTCTGGGGTTTTTCCTGTTTTACATGCCTCTAGTATCTTCTACTTCAAAAACATGAAGATTTTTTTTTCCAAATGCCCTTAAAGAAAATAAGCTTTTGGCAATGGAAGGAGAGTCCCCATTAATTCTTATTCATCTTCTTTTCTGGAGTTTGTGCAGTTTTTAAAAACAACACTGGGCAAATTTTCCCTTGAGTAGTTTTAAATGGTGTGAAGTCATGGTGTGTGTACTCTGCTCTCAGAGAAGAAAGACCAAAAAAATATTGATTTGTTGGACAGGGTACTATATGTACTAATACTGAATTTTGAAAATACAACATTTCTGCACTGTTATAATTTTGGTTTTGGCATAAAGTTTAGTAACATATTTTAGAGATTTATCTGTGCTAACTGATGATTCTTTTCATTTTAGAAAACAATATATATGATTTACTTATTAAATACAAGCCAATATTATTAACATATAAATCTCAAGTATTATACTGGGTGTATACTTCATATGGCACATTGGGGATGCTGACAGAAACTGCTTCATTTCCTTTGGGTTGTTTTACTTTGATACAGTTTGGACATTGAAAACAGCAGTGGGTAGAAAATGCATACAGGATCATTTTTACAAAAGCTACTGCAGGGGCTGTTTTTTTCTAAAAAGCCTGTAAATAACAAGAGCATAATAGACTGCCACAAGATGTAATTTTGATCTCATTATGCTGTGAAGTCTTGATAACTCGAGAAGTAAACCACCAGAGAGGAATAGATTCTCTATCACAATGATGTTAAAAGTAAAAAATTGTTCCAAAGGGTTCACAGCCCTTTCCTGGGAAACACAAATATTTTTGCTTTAAAATAAGAAGATATGTACTTTTGTTTTTAAACATTAATTGCTTTCATCTCAGAGATATAAAATAATTAACTTAAACTCTGATAAAATCTGTAGTTTGTAATTGAAAACATGTGCATTGTGGGACCAGTGGAATGTTTCCAGCCAAGCTGTGTGTGGCAGAAAGGAATCTCTACAGAGCTCAAAGCATTCCTGTTTTTATGGTAAATGTCTCTCTCTCCTCACTGAATTCTTATTAATCAGTTTTATTTGCATGGCATTGTAGTGATCTACTGAAGAGTAAAATGCTTTAAAAACATTCTGAAAGAGATGTAAGAGTCCTTGAGGGAGTAGACTTTAATTTAGCAGCAAGTTCCATTACAAACCACATTCAGTGATAAGGCTTTAAAAAACCCCAAACTTCTTATGTATGTATGTACATATTTATTTTCTAACTGATGTTGTTAGTGTCTTCTTGGGAAACTCCTTTAGAGTGGAGTGATGAATGACTTGTGTGGCAAAGATAAGGATATATTTTATTAGGAGACAATATTTGTTCACATTAACTACCATGAATATATTATAAAAATATTATAAAAACAGCTGCT
The DNA here is from genome assembly GCF_965140245.1 of Athene noctua. NCBI lineage: Eukaryota > Metazoa > Chordata > Aves > Strigiformes > Strigidae > Athene > Athene noctua. The sequence goes on along the minus strand of NC_134043.1, from coordinate 25,596,834 downwards.
CTCTGGGGCATGTAGTTCCCAGGGACAGTAACAAAAACTAGAGTACTGTCTTTGGGGCAAATGTCACACTGTTAAAAGTCAAGATTGAAAAGGAAAATCTAATCTAAAACCATTACTTGTCTCTAGCAAACAGCTTCATTTTCCCCCAAACATTACTTTTTCTTAAATATTTTATTTAAAAAGAAACTGATAGACATTGTTAAATTTTCAGTGATAGAGTCTATTGTCATTTTCCCAAAATGCCTGAAGATATTTCATTTATTTCCTAATCTGGTTATCTGTAATACCATAGGGTTGATTCAGTTTTAATCCCTGTAGCATTCCTCAGAAGACAGTCTGTAGTTACATGGGAAAAAAAATTAATCTGGGTGACAAAACCTTGCTAGGACATAGGTAGATGTGGGGTATCTTGCCTGCAGTAACACCCATGTTGCTGTGGCTGCTGTGGGATTTATCTTGTTAGATAGTTCAAAGCAAGTTCAGATATACCTATGTGAATTGCAGACCTACTTTTAAACTATAATATAGACATGCACACTGATTTACTTCTAAAATACCATGTACAATTTTGTTAGAGAGTCTATGAAAAAAGCACTCTCTGATTGTGTAAATGAATACTGAAAAGAATATTCAATTATACAATGACACACAGGCTTTGCAGGTACTTAATTAGCCAGAACGCTTTTAAAAAGCTCAGTGATGAAAATGGAAATTCCTTTCAATAGACTGTCTCCAGAAATCTTTCTGGTAGGACCGAGACTCTGCAGCACTGATCTCTGTAGCTAAAATTAATTGAGAAACTAGAAGTAACAATTAGAGGTTACTATTTTCTCATAGACCTCGCCATAACTTGAGGGGAGAAGAGCATTTTGTTAATGAATTGTGTATTGCAGCAAGGGAATGCAATATTTTATTCTCTGTTCTGGAGATGTAAGATCCTTCTGGCCCCACTTCTATAAAGCCTTTCTGATTTCAGATGACTCAAATGTCAAATCTGAAATCGTAGCTCCAGTGGAACAGCTTTCAGTACCGGAATACTTTGTTGCGTTTTTTTTACCCCCCTCCTAAGTCAGTCTGAGGTAGAAAGTTACCACGGGACATTCACTCTCTCCACTGAAGAGAGCTTTAAATGTTTAGTGTTAAGCTTTAGGTTTTGCAACCTAGCTCCCAGCTCCAGTAAACGCATGATTTCCTAGAATAAGAAAGGTTTTAATCTCAGAATAAGAATTAATGGCTAAAACTATGAAAAAACAGTGTCCTGAGGACATTCGCTCCACCCAAAAAATCTGTTTGAAGAATTAAATTTTTGTAAAGGCCAAAATAGATTCTTCACAACAAACTAACATACCACCTACCCTTGTGTTAATATGTTCTAAAGTACCAGGAACTTATAGACTAATTAGAATAAAAATAGTATTATTCTAATATGAATGGGGATCTAAAGGAAGCTAGTGGGTGTTCAGTTTGAAACAAACAGAAAGGATCCTTTTTCGTACAAAAGAAAGCAGTGGAATTCCTGACCTCAGTGTTTAGGTTCAGTATTGAACATGCAAAAAATGTATTATGATTCAAAAAACCTATTAAACAAATTTTTGAGAGAAAAATATTAAATACAAATGTACTGCTTTGGCTCAGAAAGTCCCCAAAGTGAAAGACTGTTCTGGAGAAATACCAGTATATGATATACAATCCTTCCAAAGCATCCTTATTGGCTGTAACAGAAGATAGGATGGGGGATTAGATAGATTTTGGTATAGCTTTTCTTCTGTTGATACACTGCTGTAATATCACTACTTTGACAGCACTATTCCTTTGTCACAGAGTAATTCTTCTTACAGTTGTTAGATTCTTTGATATTTGCACTAATATCAAGGACATCAGTCTTTGTAGTTAAAGCTAAGAATCGCAATAGTCAGTATTTATAGGCATTACTCTTATTTCTGTTGTCACCTCCTTATGTGACTTGAGGGAATTCTTCAGCTTGTGTGCCTCTGTTTACCTATTTTAAGAAGCTATTTTTGAGTTTTCATTAGCTGAGTGGTAAGATTCTTGGTGAGGTTAAAATAAGAGTCAATTTATACTGAAAAGGCTCTAATTAATGATTTTTATTTATCATTGTGCTCCTTAATTTTCATTTTCATATTTGCATTTATTTCACCAAGTGTAAGTGTTTTGAAAAACAATGATAAAGAACAGTGATACATACCGGGAAAACATCTTTCTGGAAGGAAAAAAAGCATGTTTGGAAGGGAAACTTCAGTTATATGCTGTAAACCCAAGGAAAGTATGATTAGCGCCTCAAAAGCCTTTCAAGCAAAAAGAGTTGTATAGCATTAACCTAACTATTATTATGTATTATAGCATTATGTTGATATGCCCTTAATCATATGGAATCAAGACAGGGATACATAAATTATTTGTCAAATCTTCATGACTTTTAGTCATCTCAGCATATGATATTGTCCTTCTCCAGGGCGATCATGAATCAAAATATGAAGTTTCTTGTGTTTTGGATTCTTGAGAGAAGAGTATGCCCGTGGACATCTGACAAAAGAGGGGTGTTGCTGCGTTAGAAGCTCTGAAAGGTGGTAGTAACCCTCACAGCCCTTTCATTTCAGGCAGTCTTTGTTTTGAACTCATTGGTGAAGCAGTTTGAGCAGCCTAATTGTGCGTGCAGGATATCTTTTCAGTACATAGTTGAGTGGAAGGAAGCTTTCTGTTCTTTAAATAGTTATCATACATAAGACTTCATCTGTAGCAATGGTTATTTTCCTAAAACAAGCAAGTTTGCTGTCTTTGTGCATATCGTGGAATGCATATCCTCAGAACACGAAAAAATAAAATCAGTTTTAGATACACAGAAGTCAGAAAGAAATCTAAATAGGTTACTGTTTGAAAGAGAAATCTGAAACGATCCCAGCTTGCAGATCTATGGGTAGAAAAGCTTACAGTGCCAGTATCACACTCTGGCCCATTCCAGATCTCGAGACAGGAGACACACCTATATGATAGCCCTGTGAGACCAATTAGTCCTACCCTACAGGCTTCCAATTCCTGTGCCAGTGGAGCTGTTGTTATGAGAGCTCTGTGGCTTCCGAGGATGCCAAGCAGCCAATCTACTCAGTGTACACGGGTAAGAGCTTAATACTGGGAGAACACAGTGAGAATACGGTCATTGGAAAGTGACATTCCAGTCATAGCATTGACTAGTTATGTCCAAGGCTTGCATTATGGCTCTCAGGTTCCTGTCTGGACTTGAAAGAAAGGACTGTGTCTAGGAGGTTCATTCTTGAGAAGGAATGGAAGCTCTTGCCCTTGTAAGGATTACATTCAGCAGTTGTAACTAATAAAACCAATTAGCTGACATCATCAGCACAACTTGACATGATTTAACTTAAGCTATAAAGTAGCTTCAGAATTGAATCTATCAAATATAATTTTGCATTATCCAGATGCAAATCAACAAAAATAGGTTCACTATACAAGTGCTTTCAAAACTCAGTGCACAAAAGCAAATATCCTGCCCTTTCTGTTAATATTTGCTGTTCCATCACGATGGAATTAACTTATCTCTTAGCCTGCTCTTCCATAAGATAATAAATGTAGCACCCAATCCTTCTAAGTCTTTCCTAAAATGCCAAAATATGCAAAAATACCATCAAAATTGTTTTGTCTTTAGAACTAGAGAGAATTTCGCCTTAGGAGAAGTCCTGTGTGACACCTTTCATGCTGTTTCTGGAGGAACCGCTGAGATTTCTATTTCTTGCCCTGTCTGTGAAACACTACTACAACAGCCTCAGAGAAGTGCACAGGCTCTTTTCCTCAGAGAAGCAGAAGACCATCCTTTCCATACAGAATATATAATACAGTCTGAAATAGAACTGATTGTCTTTTGTTACTAAATGTTAGTAAATTAATAAGACAACGTAGTTCAACACTTTTTGTTATGTGAGTGTCAAATGAATACGAATGAATACAAATTGAAGTACTGACAATGAAAAGTCAGGATTGGCTGGCTAAGGTAAAGCTGAATGTACACAATAGCTCTGGGTAAATGGAAGGTCATTTTCTATGGTCATAAGGTCATAAAACATCCCAAGATGCATATCAAAAAAGAAGAAGGATTTTTTTTTTTTTTTTTTTTTTTTTGAGCAACCTGGTCTAGTGGAAGGTCTCCCTGCACATGGCAGGAGGGTTGAAACTAGTTGATCTTTGAGGTACCTTCCAACCCAAAACATTCTATGATTGTGTGATTCTGTGGTTTAACTGATAGGTTGGAAAATGAGCACAGTAATACAGCTGAGCACAGAGAAATCTTCCCAGAGAGGGTAGGATTGCTCTTCGTTTGTAATCTACTGGCCATCAGCTTCTTTCATTGTAGAGAGCAGGGGCTGTGGTGATGGAACCAGCTAGTTAGCAGGCGTGCATTTGCCTCTGTAGCTGCAGGTCTTACGTAGCTCCCACAGCTACCCACAAAAGCTGCTTTTTTCAGTGGCTTCTAGCCTTCGTTAGCCTTAACTGAGCACAAGATTCACACTGTAACATTGAACATATGGACTTGCTCTACAAGAGGCTGCACTTCCACACAGGTAAACAAGGTGGTTTATGTGAGAGGAAGAGGTGGTTATGGATACATTTTATGTATAGTGTGTGCCTACCCTTGAAATGTATCGGCTAAGCTGAGCAAAGTCGAACACGGGGTTGATTAGGCATATGGCAAGAGCAGAATTAATCGGTTTTCTGAATAGTTTAACTCCACCTTTTTTTCTTCTTCCCTCATCTGTGCCTTTATCACTTCAAAGTGTATCAAAATGCTAGCTGCTCATTAAAGAACGAGTATGCCTGTGGCAGTCTATAAACTAAGGGCAGAGTTTCAGAAGTGCCGAGGGCCTGGCAGCTCCAGCCCATTGTCAACAGGAATTGCAGGTGCTCTGCACATCTGAAAATTCAGGCTCATTTTTTTACCAGAGATCGGTCTTAAGTGTGGCTGTATGTCTACCTTGGGAAAGGTATTAAAAATACCAAAGCACACACTCACGTGCCAATGAAGAACAATGATGCTTTCATTATGTTTTCATATGTACTCTTGAGATAAATCTAGAATGTCAGAGTGAAAATAAAATCCTTCATATTATTTGCAGTTCTTGCAATCTAATGAATATATATACCAGAGTAGATCTGGAGGCTTACAGAAAGCTAGCCCATGTAAACCTGCAGCTCATGTCCTGGGGACAGATCCTTGCAGTGTGAAGAGCCTCATTATGTGCGCAAGCACTGGTTAACATAGTCCTCCTTGAAGGAGTGAAGTTTATAGAGATGATAGACACACAGGTCTGAGATTTCAGCACTTGCAAGGGATGTCAAAGGGAACTGCGTTTTGAATGTAAAAAGTTATAAAGTGCCATGGATATTGATCTGAGAGTCAGGTGTTAGCAGCTTTGTATAAGCATCCAAAATTACTGCTGATATTTTTGGTAACTGGTAGCTATTTCCCACTTCTTTATTCTCCTTCCAGAAAAATAAGAAAATAGTATGACACCAAACAATAATACTGCCTCATTTCATAGGTTTTGACATTGTTCTTGCTTTTTAAGAAAAATGCATTTATATTCTATCGAGAAACTCTAGAGAGGAGCCCACACAGAACTGAAAAATTCTGTATTTGGGGCCACATGTTCTGTGGAGCATATAGAGACAAAACTGCTCAAGTATTCATTTGCTGAATGAGGCGAAGATCTGTGGAAAAATACTGCATGCAGTCATCTCATTAAAAGCTTCATCACAGACTGTGTGGAGCTTTCTACTAAACTTTGAGGGTCTGGTTTGCTAATTTAGCATCAGTTTTATGTAGCTGTGTAAGTGTGTAACTATGTTAACCATCAGAGGATCATCACAGAGCTTAGTGGGTCTGTCCTTGCAGGAAGACTGTAACAGCATGGATGTGTGTCACTTAACATAGTAACAGCCTTTTCTTTGTCTTTTAAATTGTATGTGCACTATTTTCATAAGTGCTAAACTCACTCAACATTTAAAAACAACCCCTCTCCTCTCCATCTTAAGCAGAATTAACACTGGTTTTGTTGCAGTCAATGCATTTATTTATGAAAGAAGCAAGTCTGTTACTTAAGCAAGCCCCTGGATGAGTTTACAAATACCAAACACAATCATTTTTGGTGTATTACACTGCTAGTCATTGGCTGTGTTACAGATATGCCCTGCCTTTTTCAAATACTGTAAGAGAAGTCCTAACATTAAGGCAAAATCTCTAACAAACAAATCCCAAAACCCTATGCCAAGGGGAAAAAAAAAAAAAAAGAAAAAAGCAGCTCATTTTCATAAATTTACACCTAACACAACCTTTAACTACAATGACCTTTTTGGAAAAAACCTTTGACTTATGACAGATCCTATTGTGCATTTGGTTCTTTTTTTTTTTAATGATCCTCTGAGCTGTTGGATAGTGTTGGAGACAAGCAGAGGCCTCAAGATATTGCTGGACTGGCAAGTGTTCTGTCCCTTTAAGAGTCTAAGCTTGATTGTCATGAGGCGTCTGCATGCTTCACAGTGACAATAGTTTAAGTCCAATTTTAAAAAATAGATTGAAAAAATAGGACTTGCTTCTACAGCAAGCTTTCTAGATACTGAAATGAAATCTGTATTCTTCATCTCATCGGCAGTGTCTGAAAAAATTGTCAATTTCTTTAATATTAAAGTGCTATGATTATATACCAGTAGGGTGCAATTTTTATCAAAGATAAATTAGGATGGAACTGTAGGTTAAAAAGTTGTAAAGAACGAAAAATAAACAGAAGCATGAATGGTAAAAGGAGAAGGAATACCAAATGAATAATAAAATATTTAGTGCTTTTCAATTAACTATTCGGACAATTAGTATACTAGTATATTATATCATAAAAATAATGTCTATTAATTTTTTGCAGCCATTATATTGACTGTGATTTACTCCCCTCAAATCATTAACAATGCTATTAAAAATGTGGATGTAGATGAACATTCTGGGTAGTGTGCAGGAAAATAATAGGATTATGGCTGAGGGTCAAGAATGAAGCTGCAAACCAACAGATTTGAGAGGACGGAGGTGGGGAACTGGAAGGGAACAGACACCTGAAAGGAAATGAAATGAGGAGGAAGGAATACAGCAAAACCCATGATCTGACTGTCCAGTGCCTTACGGTAGCTGAAGTGCTTTTCTGGTAAGATTCCTTCTCTCTTCCCCAAAATGCTGCAGTTTAATCTTAATCCTGAACAAACCTTTGTTTCATGAAAGGCACAGCGTTTTGGAATCACACAGCTTTTCTTCACAATGGAAATCTGTGTGTACATCATGAAGAAGATAAATATGTGTATGAAGAAGAGTCCCCGGGGTCTTTTCTGAAGCAATGAAGCATCCTTGTTTCAGGTTACAGTGGCAGCTTGAGGGCAGCATTTCCATCCAGAAGAAAATGGCTGTGACTCTTCATAAATAGAGGCCTTCTTGGAAAATGAGATAAAGTGCATAACCAGGAATGTGTTAACCAAAGAGAGAAGAGAAACATCAGCAAAATGAAAATGAACGGCTGACACATAGTTGGGAAAAGGTTACCAGTGGGAATTTCTTTGTCTGAATGGATGTTTTGTTGTATAAATAGACGTGTTTTTATCATTATATTAGTTGCTAGTATTAATTAAAATTGTAATCTTGTAATCAAATTTCCCCAGTGCTTTTTGCACCTGAAAATGACACTCCTTCCCACAGCTGTAAGGATTCACTGAGTCAGAGTGTTGTGTTAATGTTCAAATCTTATGCTCAGGTACCAGCTAATTAGACTGTGCATTTAAAGTGAGGTAAGTATTTCTATGCTTTTTTCTTTACAGGTTTGAGTAGAACGGTTGAGCTGCTACAAAGGAGGTAGTACCAATGCTTTGTGACTGTAAAAGCATGTCATATTGCAAGGTCCACAATAGGTTTTGCACGTCCAGCGCCTCTCTACAAACACAGACTCCAGGCAGACATCAGCTGGCGGGAGAAAGGTGCTAGCCAGCCCAGCAGAGGGATGCGGATCGCCTTGGCTCCCTGAAACAAGGTGGCTGAAGGTTGTGGTCTGCAGCATGGCTGTGTGATAAACTCGACAGTGATTGCCTCCTGCCTCCCCCCACCCTCCTTGATACCAGTATCAGCAGCAGAAACGTGCACACTTACATCCATTTTATTACACCCACTGGCCCAGGCCTAACCACTGGGCGTGCCAGGGAATGCATTGTCTGCAACTCTGTTTGTCCCTCAGATACCTAGAGAAGCTCATGGTTTTTCAAGTCTAGAGATTATTTTACACCTTTGCAAGACGGGAAAGAAATAGGATGATACTTTTAATAGTAATTCAAAACTAAGGATAAATTATGAATGTGAGCTGCATCTGCTGGTTGGAAGAGCTCCACATATTGCCTCAGCTCCCGATTCTGGACACTAGAGTCCCTTCTATTGTTTTCCCTTTTATTTATTTCTTCAGTAGAAGTCCAGCAGGACTTTACCTAAGCCAGCAAATATTCTCTAGAGGAAGAATGGACTCCTGACTCCACAGTAAGGGAGAAAGCTGGAGAGTGAAGAATGATAATTGTAGGTGCACGAGGAGATATATTTTCTCACTGTATGGCTGGGTTTTTGGTTGGTTGGTTTTGAGATGTGCAGGTTTCATCTCATTACTTGTTTCTCAGGTCAGGCTCAAGCCTCCCTTCACACCTATCTGAAGGAATGAAGGTGAGGAACTTAAATAGTTGATTTTCTCACATTTCCATAGGCTTGGGTATGTGCTTTCAGTAATTTCTTTGAGAAATGTTACGTGACTTATTCCTCTGCATTCTGAGTTACAGTGTGCTTATCTCTTCAGAAGAAAAAAACACCTGACTGCCTATTTATTATTAATTTTTACAAGCAAACTTATGATGAAATTCTGATACATTATTTTTATACTATTTCACAGGAATTAATATATTTAGATACCATAACCTGACATAATGAAGGAAACTTTTACAAAATTTTTCACCTCCACAGAGGCAAATCACAATTTGAACATCAGCACCATGATATATCATGAATCAACTGCTTCCCAGAATGCTGCAAAAAAGCCAGTCACTTGCTTGAAGGTCTTTGTATAGTGACAGTTTAGAGAGTTACAGATTTAACTCCGTTATTTGGCTCTGGACATGCTTGGATAAGTCACACCACTGAATGAAGAAATAACTGACTTGATTAAAATATCTCCAGAGAAGCACTTTTTGGTTTTTAGAATGCATGAGGGAGATACTAATAAATATGCGATTTGTAATTTAGAGTTTTCTATTTTGACTGTGTTTCTTTATATGTTAAAGATATGTGAATCCATAGCTGTCCCTCATTCTCAACTGCTTTCATAATGAAACGAGGTAAAAGGGTGAGTGCAAATACGGAATAAAGGGGCAAGAAAAGAATTAACAAATGCCATACAGGTCAATCTAACTTTTATTGAGCTTGACATTCAATATCTGCTCTCAAAGAGCCTTGCTTTCTGTCTTATTTTTCCAGGCTTCAACTGCCATCTTTATGTAAAAAATTCAGTGAAGGGGCAGCTTTTAAAAACTTCTGCATGCTCATGAATGTAAGTCATTGTTTTAACACCTTCTGCCACAAGACCGCTGATATCTTATTGTCAGCCCACTTGAGTTCTCTTTCTATACCCTAGTATCTCCCTTATCTATCTCCTGGCCTTCTGCTGAGTCCTTATTTTTGCCGTCTGCCTTCTCCTTGATGTGCTGATGTAAAGTCCAAACTAATGAACCTGAACCCCTTTAGTACTGTTGTACAACAGTATCAATGCAACTATCAATGCAACTATCTTCCATTAATTTATCTAATTATTGTTTGATTCATATATATTTGTGAGTTTATACTGTTTAATTATGCACTCTGTAAAAAAAGTACTTTTTTTTGTTTGTTTGGGTTTTTTTTGTTTATTAGCTAGCTGATTATTCCTTGAGGATTTGGGGAATTTTCTGTAATCAGTTCTTCACTGAATGCACATTTTATGTCATATCAAAACCAGTCTGAAACAAGGCAATTATGCGCTTATCCATTAATATGCTTGTTTCTCCATCAAAGCTGAGAAAATCATGTTTTTTCTTTCATTACCTGAGATGGTGGTAATACACAGCATTCTTGCAAGCAAAAAGACCCCTTTTGGGAATGAACAGCCTTCAGAAACATCTGTATCTCACGTATCAGTCTCATTTCTGCTTTTATTGAAGTCAATAGCAATTTTCCATATGTGAAAGAACTTAGTTTTATTCTGTTAAAAGCATACAATATTCAGAAAATCTCCATTAAATCATTATAGTACTATTTACTACATGTGTAATGTCCTAAGTTGTCTTTCTTTTTTGTTCTCTCTTTCATATGCTGTCATATCCAAACATAGTCTGATCTCCTATGCACTACGAACATGAGTAGTTCTGCTAAAATGTTAGAATCTTTGCTTAACTGAGTCTTCTTAAATAGCAGATGTACAAATATACATATATATTTGGACATTTTATTAATTGCATAAGAAATATGGGGTAAAGGGAATTTTCTGAATGTCAACAAGTTATTTTAACTATATATCTGAACCACTTCTTCTATTAGCTCTTCTTGTACACCATAATAGCACACATACATGCTGAGTTAATTATGTCAACTTTCATAATATGAATAAGTGACATAAAATCTCATTAATGTATTCTGAATAGGTCACAGATTAAAATCTGTTCTGTTCATATAAAAGTTCAGTTACTGTTCCAAAGAAACGAAGATCTGATAATAGTGAAATAGCAACTTGACAAAAAATTCAAAGTATGTATAAACAACAAAATGAAGTCTAAAAGCCTTACTGTAATGACCATAAGGTGTGAATAGACAGAAATACCTTTTGAACTTTTCAATGGTTGGGTAATATCAATATTAATGAAGTTTGCTTGAAAAGAATCTTTCAACAGCATGTAATAACACTGTTTAGGCTGTGAGGGAGCTCTGAGCTTATTTTAGAGTTCCAGCATTACTGAGGCTGGCATGGTGTCATATAATTGCATCCAGCTGATTTCTTTGCAGTAATCCCAGCATTTATTAAATAACTCAAAACAGAAAATGACAAAATGGTAAAATTCCTTCTTTCCTCCCTTCCCCATAACATATATTAAGTCTGCCTTTTGCTGGTTCTTGTGTTTATTTCCCAAATGCTTGTGATTCTTTCTTAGCCTAGAAATTCCACGTAATAAAGTTAGTTTTAGCTTTGTTTGCATTTTTTTCTTTTTTTTTTTTTTTTTTTTTTTTAGAACAACTGAGACATACAATTAAAGAATCCTTTTTCATTTATAAACTGGATGGGTACCCTACCATAAGCATGTCTGTAGTATTATTCTTAGTGTTATTGTTGGCATTTGTTGGTCTACTGCTTGTTTTAATTAGTGTTTAAATATGTCGCATGGTAGCAAGCCACACATTTCTTGTATCTGGAGTCACATTCAGTTAAAGTTCACTGGTGTTTATCCTTGGGATTTTGGCTTGGCCAGAGAATTCCGTCCACAGAATTTAAATGTGGACTTCACTGGCATTTAAAGCTCAGTGACATTTGGAACTAGAGGTTTGATTCTGGTCCACTGCTATTCTTAATTTTATTTTGTTTATTATTGCTACTGTAACAAATGTGTTTCTGATGCCATGATTCCTGTTGTCCCTGATACCATCAACCTTACTTTTAACTTCTTAGTATGGCAAGAATGTCCTGAAGCAAGTATCACTTGTCATTTCAACTGTAAAGTGACTTTTAATGGCAATAGACTAAAACTTCACCCAGACCTATGAATTCAGTTTGTTTAGAGTTGGTCAAAGAATTACAAATTAACTTTTTTTAGGTGATACTTCTCTTTTGTGTATTTGTGCTTTAAAAAAAGAGTAATTCCTGTAATACATTTTAACATATATATTACCACTGCAGCGAAGGTTCTTATAAGCGTATGTCTTGTTGGATACTCATAGCAAAAAGTGTGACATGTCTTTGTAGGGAGACTGTGCTAAAAGATAGGGGGATCAAATGGAGAACATTAGAAAAAAGTGTAAGGACAGGGAAATAAAAGGGGAAAAGTGTTTTCTGGAGGCCAGTAGCACTACTACTAATAAAAATCATACTGTAATACTTCAATACATTTTATTTTAAATATGACATTTAATTTTATTTGGATGTAGCATAAAGCCAGGGATAGCAATTGTTAGATTTAAGAGACCACAATATGTCAGTCTTTCATTATAAAACGGAGAGAATGTGGGTAGTCTTTAGTTTAAAGAATTGATATTTTGACTGCTTTCTAGGTTTTGTCAGTTTGAAGGTGATTCTGAATAAAGTACCTTTTCTTATTTGTGGAGTGGCCTGGTCTCTTCTGGGTATTATATTCCAGGAAAGATTCACTGGGTACATTCCTTAAACATGGCTGTGCATAAAGCGTGTGCAGATCAAGGAAAAATAAATTGCTTCTGGCTAATAAGTTAGTTCTACATCTTTACTGCTGTTAGGCATAAAACTTCCTGCATATAGGTCTAAACAAATTTTTGTGATTAGGACAAATGGTTCTGGAGAGATGGTTATGAATATGAAGGCAGAAAATACCCACTTACATTCTGTTAGTTTTAGTAAGAAATGCAGACCGCTGTTTTCCATGTATAAAAACATCTAAGATGTATTTTCTTTGGTGAATTCAGTTACATGCAACAAACATCACACAGGTGGGTCTTTGCTGCCTCTATAAATTTTCATATTAAGATGCTGTCTTTTTATTAAAGCTCTCTGATTTGGTTTCCCAAGAGACATAGGTTTAGTTCCAAGATTCCATTATATTTAGGCACTTAAATGATGTTTGTCATCATAGTTCTGGGCTCAGCAGCTCAGGAAGGAATGTGACTAATATCTGTCACATGTTGGTCATTCTCTCATTCTCTCCCCAGGAAAGAAGCATGTGCAATGGAATGTCTTGGTTTACTAGAGATGTATTATTTTAAAATTCACAAGTTGGTATGGGCTTATTTTAGGGACAGCAATGTCAAAGAAATGTGCCTTGCACTGGGAATGGAATGGCACGAATTTTGCAGCAGTCTTTATGCTTTGTGGGAGTTCGCTCCATGCATTTGGATGAGCTGAGGAAGGTCTGCGTTCTGTGGGCCAGCAATCATTTGTTGTTGCAAGTCCCACTGTTTTAGCTTGAGGTGTTTTTCTTATATTCTCCAGGTCCAGAATGTTGAGGAAATGAGTACAAGATAAAACACAGTGTGTAGTCATGCTTGAGATGGCTTTGAATGAGCTACCTCAGAGCCTTTGGAACAAAAAGAACTTCTGAACATGCTTTGAAATTCAGCTGAAAACAGAAAACATCTTTGGTATGCTTATACTTACAGTAAGCTGAGGTAATTCTGTTACAGATTTCCTTTGTGGCCTTTGGCTATGTGGTATCTGGGCCTGCAGATACCCGTATGCATGCACAGATCCTGAAAGTATCACGCTTAGAAAGCGGTGCTTCACTCCTGGCCAGCTCCTGGCCTAACACTCACGCAGAAGGGACAGTTTTCGTGGCCAGAAGAGGAGAGAATTTTATATGTAAATACACAAAATATTTTGGTTTGTATGCCTAAGTACTTGTTGTTGTCTGTTGATACAATTCTTACTAATCCTCCCTGTTGTAGTGTGGTGTTAAAGAATCAGAAGTTTTGCAGCGTGGTGGGAAATAACACTGAAGAGTGCATTACTGTACTCTTTGTGGTAATTATGTCTATAAAATTGCAATCCAACCTTGTAAATTATTGTAGGATGACTCATAAGTGGTGATAAGTTGTTGTAACAAGTCTTTAGTGAGTTAGTATTTGCAGATCAGGTCCGTAATTAGTAGAAGATCCAGAAAGTGTGTTCACATAGTGTCAGTTTCTGGAAAGATTTTAAGTCAGAAGGAAAGAATTTCTGGCAATTGAATGATTACAAAATCAGGTCTATAATGACTACAGTAAGAGAGTACTACTTTTATTTGAACTAAATGTAAAATACTTTTAGTAAATTTTATAACAATTTTTCTTGCAAGTATCATAAACAGAGGACAGGAATGTGCTGTCCTTGTGCTAATTAAAGATTCTCTGATCTATACAGTGCCTCCATCAGCTAAATAAGAATGTTTATGTACTGCTTGCTTAAGGATGACAGAATCTGCTACACATAAAATAGCCCATTGGGAAACTGAACTCTTTCCCTTCAAAATTATTCTTGGTGTGTTAGATAACCATTTAATAGCCATCTAAAAGAGAGAGAGAAATCCAGAAATATGTGTCAAGAATGGACTATGTATCTATCTGTACGTATATATCTCCAACTTTATAACATAATGCAAATAGGATTTTAACCAAAATTTGTTTATTGAGGAGTGGAAATGGAGTAATAAACTGTTAGAACAGTTCTCCCACTATATAAATTAAACCTTGCTAATATTTACAGAAGTAATATTTTCTAAGAAATTTCAAAATGCAAAGAACACCTGGACTAAGAATGAAATTGAAAAGTGTTCTACTATTATGAAGAAGGGTGCCTGATTCTGCAAGCACTTGCAGGAGTAAAGAACTGTGAACATAATAGCATGTCACTGATTCTTTCTATGGCTGATTTCATTCAAAAGTTTCCACAGATGCCAAAACCTTGGATTCCAGAAACACCCATGAACTGTACTTTGCTCACAGGAGTAGCTTTATAGATGTTAATGGGGCTACTTACATGAGTAAGACAAGTGTTTGAATAATTTTTAAGGAATCCTTGCCTAGATATTAATGTATAATATGAGCTATTAACTAATTAATGTGCACTTGTGAACGGTGAAATGCTCCTGCAGATGCTTACGACAGACTCATAAATTTGCTAACACTAATCATGCAGTAATGTTACTAATATACTTAGTTGTCTTCAGGTTTGGGCCATGGTCTTCAATATAGTGGTAATTTAATAAAATTTTATTTTAGGCTTGTGGCAGTTTAATGTTTAAACCAATCAATGTTTAAAAAGTACTCTTAAAAGTGCCTATTTCGTTATGCTCTCTGGGAGAAAGAAAGCACAATGGAAGGAAAACACATCTATAGAGGCAGCTTAGTAAGATCTTTCATAATTATTCAAGAGTGCAGTTTTCAGCTGGTGGTTTGATTGCTAAAGGGCTAAGGAGAAGTCTATGGAGTGCTCTTTGGTGAAAACGTGACAGACCCATAGCTGTCTTACAGATCCTTTATATTATACTACAGATTCACCCAGTGGAAAATACATGCTAACACAGAAGTATGAACATGACGCTTCATTCAGAATTGGTGCTCAGCAGGACTATGTGCCTTGTGCTATTTTGCCTGTCTGATTTTTATTTCAGAGAAACAAAAAAGAAATAGTAACACTGGGAATCTGGAAATATTCCTTGACTGAGCCTGAGAACAATAGATATATGGAGATGCTGGATTTAAAGATGGCAGCCTCTGAGGCATGTTGCCTCATTGAGATTTACACCCTCTTCCTTTGCAGGACAAAGTATTTATGTAATTTTATATGTTTTTCCTGCTTTCTTGACCAATCCTGTTCAGTCATGTATTCACACTGGAAGGTGTATGAGCTCTTTGCAAATATCCAACGAAGTCTCCTGGATTTGTTCTTTCTGGTCCCAAATATCCCATTTGATTTATTTTCTGACATTCTTTCAATTAATCCCTGGGATCTATGGAAGCTGTACTGCCAGCTTTGACTGTATTTTATCCCTCTATACTTCCCCTCTTACTGCCTGGTAGAGTGGCACCAACAAGCTGCATACTAGTTTTCGGCAGTGACATTTCCAACTTCCCCCATATTATTAGGGATGTGAAGGAGGATCTTAAAAATTATAATCTAGCCTGAAGATGTTTTGATTTTCAAAAGATGAGGATACATACAAGGGGCTACTATTTGTTCCTATCAGCCATTCCTAGTGTTTATTTCCCCACAAGAATTCCTTGGCCCACTGGAACCAAAGGGAAAAGTCAGTATTTTAGAGTTCCCAGAGATCTTTTTTTTTTAATTCTGTGAGTGAAGGATACGATATACACATGGAAGGTGACTGCATGCAGGGTTCAGGGGAATCACTCTGATGCAGAAAGACTGTCTCATGATTTGGATTAATATAAAAAATTACTAGTATTTAAATATTAGTGTGGTGGGTTGACCCTGGCTAGACACCAGGTGCCCACCAAAGCTGCTCTATCTCTCCCCCTCCACAGCTGGACAGGGGAGAGAAAATATAATGAAAGGCTCATGGGTCAAGATAAGGGCAGGGAGAGATCATTCACCAATTACCGTCATAGGCAAACCAGACTTGACTCAGGGAAATTAATTTAATTTATTGGCAATCAAATCAGAGTAGGGTAATAAGAAATAACAAAATCTTGAAACACCTTTCCCCCCACCCCTCCCTTCTTCCCAGGCTCAACTTCACTTCCCATTTCTCTACCTCGTCCCCTCAGCAGCTCAAGGGGATGAGGAATGGGGGTTGTGGTCAGTTCATCATATGTCTCTGCCTCTCCTTCCTCCTCCCACTCTTTCTCTGCTCCACCGTGTGGTCCCTCCCACAGGATACAGTCCTCCAACAAACTTCTCCAGCATGAGTCTTTCCCACAGGCTGCAGCTCTTCACAAACTGCTCCAGCGTGGGTCCCTCCGATGGGGTGCAGCCCTTCAGGCACAGGCTGCTCCAGCACGGGTCCCCCGCAGGGTCACAGCTCCTGCCAGCAAACCTGCTCCGGCGTGGGCTTCTCTCTCCACGGGGCCACAGCTCCTGCCAGGAGCCTGCTCCAGCGCGGGCTTCCCACGGGGTCACAGCCTCCTTCAGTCATCCGCTTGCTCTGGCCTGGGGTCCCCCAGGGGCTGCAGGTGGGTCTCTGCTCCACCGTCACCCTCCATGGGTGCAGGGCACAGCTGCCTCACCGTGGGCTGCTCCACAGCTGCAGGGGAACCTCTGCTCTGGCACCTGGAGCACCTCCTGCCCCTCCTTCTTCACTGACCTTGGTGTCTGCAGAGTTGTTTCACAATTTTCTCACTCTTCTGTCTCCACTGGTATTGTTCTATACAGGGTGTTTTTTTCCCCCCATTCTTAAATATGTCATCACAGAGGTGCTACTACCATCACTAATGGGCTTGGCCTCGGCCTGTGGTGAATCCGTCTTGGAGCCATCTGGCATTAGCTCTACCAGACATGGAGAAAGCTTCTATCAGCTTCTCACAGAAGTCACCCCTTCTGACACCCTGGCTGTCAAAACCTTGCCACACAAACCCAATACAATTATGTTTGAAATGTGTTGCAGTGTACTAGGTGTGCACAGAGTCCATATGTGAAAGTGTAAGGCAACAGTTTAACAAAAGATTTGAACCTGGAATGGCTCATCGTCACCAAAAAGTTGTCCTACACACCTGCATGAAGATCCAGTTCACAATCCTGCTCCTGTAGACAAAACCCTGTTGGAGAAATTTTGGAGCTTGTCATCTGACATGGAATTATCCACAGCTGGGCTCTCAACAGGGTATAGCAGGAATTTCTTTAGAAATTACTTATATGAAAACAACAAATTCAGTATTATGAAGTAGACCATGTTATATAATAATAGGTGTTTCTAAATGTCTTAAACTTGTTACAGGCTATTGCCATTGTTATTGATTTCTTACACAGCTAAACCCAAGACTAACACTAATAGGAAAATTTAGTGTTAAAAGTGCAGACAGAAATGACAAAGTTTTACTTGATTTACACAAGCATAAATGCAAAATAACCCCACTATCAGTAAAGGAATTGTGCTAGATTTACAGTAGTATAAAGAAGATAAGGAGCCGGTCCAGGGTAGGCACTTTAGCAATAAAATGCATCCATTTATAGGGTGAAAATGCACAGCAGTAAGAGATAGGAGGAAACTAGGGGGGATTCCATCTGGCAGAGCCACGAATTGCCCTGGGAGAGCCTGCTGTCTAGGCTAGCTTTCACACCTGCTTCTGTAAAGAATTTTAATAGCTCAAACACAAGTGTCACCTATCAAAAATTTGCCAATGGGAGGAAGAAACAAAATATACAGCGGCCCAAGCTGTTCAGTATATTGCTTAGATCACTGACATCCATGCTGTATATAATTTATATATTCTATATAAAAATCTATGCCTTTTTAGTGTACAGGTGACAAAGATGTCTTTTTTCTTATAATTTGTTTAAAATTAAGTTAATCTCAATCTTCCTTGGTATTCATTTTGGTGGAGACTTTGTGCTCTTTCATCCTGTATAGAGACAGTTTAATACCGTAGAAAAGGTGCTATCATAGTGATGGTACAAAGAGTTGTTCTTTAATAAGCTCCTGATCTTTATTTGACATCACTGCTGGTCCTAGCCTGTGCCCATAGTCTTGAAGTTTAATGCACATGGTAGAATTGTAAGCTTGGGGAAAAATGAAAACATTATTTCATGGAGATCAGAGTCAGATTCTGATACTAAGATCTTGAAAAATATCCACCTCTCTCTTACTACTGTAGATTTAATTTTAAATGATTGTCTTTCTACAGAGATAAATGAAAGTACTGGTAAGAACAGTAATACAGTAGTCTGGCTGGCACTCCACTATTGTTCCGGTAGGTACAATCATCCGGAGCAGACACTTCCAGGATTGATAGCAAACTTCAGTCGTTCAATACGGCTGGTAATACCGGCCCATCTTTAGTGAAGGGCACTATTAATAGCCAGGTAAAAGCATTTGTGTATTTGAAGATTCCAGTTATGGTCATATTGTGTCAGGAAGATGTCAGTGTTCTATCTCGTCTTGCTGCTAATGATTGCTAATATAGTACTTACAGGATAATAGATGAGGAAGGATGGATTACGAAGTTATAAATCAATCAAAGTTTTTGTGATACATTTATATGCTTTTGCGGCTTGTTAAATCATCAAAACCCTCAGATTGATTTTTACTTTAACAATCAATCCTCTCTATGTTTTTTAACATGCAGTCAAGAGTTAAATTTTTGTAACTATAAATATTGAGAAGAGTATTATGACACTAGCAGGAAGATTTATTACATTCCGATGGCAGAACTGAAAGGATGTATATACCATACTACTGAAGTGTCAAGATGCAAAGGTTGATTAGTCAGAAAGAGTTTGTTTTACACAGAGGAAACTCATCTATATGTTCATCAGCTGATATGCAGCAGGAATTCATCTGCACAAATGTTTGTGCTCACAGATGGTCTGATATCAGCCTGCACATAGGATAACATTTGAGTTTGTATTAGGAATGCTTACAACATTATCTGTGATGAAGCTATGGCAGTACACAGATAACTGTCACATCTAAGGCTGTACAGCTACTCAGATATTCATCATGGCTTCTGATAAGCAGTGAATGACCCTCAAAGATTCAGGCTTTCTGTTCACACATTTACCCAAAATGTGAGATTCCAAACTAGGAAGTCTATTAAAGGGAAGGAAAGCAATTAAGCCTCTGGGTGTAATCAGCTACTGGCTTTTAGGTTTACAGGCAACTTTATATTTGAATGCTATCCAATAAGTACATAAAAATTTGACAGTTGAGTTTTTGACAGAATTTTTGCAACTGAGACATATGTAGACCAGGAACAAGTCTATATCAGCAGGCACATCATGTGAAATTAATACAGCTCTCAAAAAGAACACATGTTTATTAGGCATATATCAGTTTACTGTGAAAACTGGTCTGTACCATATTTAGAAACCACAGTATTGTACACAAGAAGTTATGCCAGTCCACTGAACGCTGGCTGAGGAAGGAGATTCTGGAAAGTTGGATGCTGCAGATCATTAGTGGGTAGGTTCTTTGGTAGCTTGTACAAGCATCCCATGTAGCTCTATGTCCTGTTTCCATCACTGGTGCCACCTCAGGCATGCAGGATCTTGCACTTTTGTGGAATGTCTTCAGTGCAGCTGTATGCAGCTGGTAAAGTGCAGCAGCAATCTGAGTTGAGATACACATCAGGTGTGTTGTGTTAAGTGACTGCATAAGTATGGCCCATTGTAATTGTGCTGCAGTTGTGACTGTCCTAACTGAACCTCTTTTGATTTAGCTGACCTGGTTTACTTCTCAAGTGGAACAGGCAAGTAGCATATATATGTCTTGTTTATAAGTGCTGAGCTGACTATTTGCAGTTATTTGCACATATCTTTCATCTTGAACTCTTTTGATTATAAAAAACTTTGTATTATGTTAACATAACACTTATTAAAAGGATTAAAAATAAGCTAATGGCAGATATCAAAATATATTTTTGTATAGGGAAAAATTAATTTGGTAGATTTATTTCCAGTGGAGCTCCCCAGGGATCTAGGCTTGTTTTGATGCTAATACTTTTGTCAAAAAAGCCAGACAGTGCTGAAAAGCCTTAGTTGCTAAAGTCTGTAGAGGAGACAAACATTAGTGAGTTAGTAACAATAAAGAAAAAACGCAATTGTTAAATTAATATCAGTGACCTAGTGACATGGTCACAGACCCCTTATGTTTTCAATTGCATGATAGTATCACTATAGCTACTATACTACAGATGCTAAAATATGGCTAGATATGCTATACCTAGAAGTTCAGAATGTAAGCAGTAATTTTGTCTTAGAAGAATGTAGTACCTTATGAATATTCAGCTCAATATGAGCTGTCAATGCTGTAGCTAAAAGAAGTAAAGGGTTCCGTGACTGTGAGAAGAAAAGTATCTGTAGATGTAAAGATCTACAAACAATACTGGCAAGATTAATATTGGCAACAATAGTAAAGTTGTGGTTTTTTTCTGGAGTCTACCCTTCAAGAGGTAGATGTGGAAGTAAGAGACTTCAGATGCAAGCCATGAAAATTATGCAGGTGTTAGAAAACAAGTCTTATTCTTCAAAAAAAAGAAGCAAGGAGTTATACAGCTTCTTAAAGATAAGGTCAAGAAGCACACGGATAGCCTTCCATGGAAAAAAATGTGATAATTGGGCTTTTCTGTCCTGCTGACAAAGCATAACAAGATTGAATGGCTGGAAACTGTGAGAGTAATTAGATGCAGGAACTGTTTGCCAGGTGAGGTGGAGGACTCACTGTTACTTAGTTTTTTAAGGAAGGGAGATTAGATCGTCTTTTTTTAAAAAAAAAAAAAAAAAAAATCCAGTTGCAATGAGAAATTCTAATACCTGGGTGTTTGTAGGGACAGGAACGTGTGGATGGCAGTGAAAGTGCGTTGCTGGAAGTTTCCAGTTATCTTTTCTGTCCTTGGAGTTTGTAAATCTGAGTTCCTCCTTTCTTTTGTGGGTTGTAGCAAGAGATTAAATGCTTGCATTGCTCTCTCTCAAATGCTTTTTCATTGTTTTGTGACACAGCCAGCTCTGCATTAAGACAATGGTTCTAAAGAGTTCTCAAGCTTCAGAGCTTCAGGCAGTCAAGAAGGGATTTCCCCAGACATTCAATTAAGTATATGGATCCAAGGATTTTGTTTGTTTGCAGCTTCCCCTAAAGGAGGAGAGGCTGACCATAACTAGACATGGGACACCAGATAATGTGAGCCAGTGCTCTGGGTTGTAGAGAGAAACCTCTTGGATGCATCTGGCTTGTCTTGCTCAGGTACTTGTGTTAGACTGACTGCTGTCTGTGAGGGATACACCTGCAATCCAGATGGGGAAGGCCCTCACTCATGGAGACTAGAGTTCATTTGCTGAGATCACTTGGGCATCTCTCACCTCATCAGTTGTCTGTCTGTGTGGAAGTTTTGCCTGTTTAACTCTTATTTGTGCTCCTCTACTTTCTGCTTCAGTAAGTAATTTAATATCCCAATGGGGCCAAATATTTTGGTTTAGCTAGAAATTTTGGGAATAGATGAGGACCATCTGAATGAAACTTAATGGTTTCTAATTAACAGATGGCCAGCTGGAAGCATCTAATAATTCTTTCTGACTTTGAACTAAAACATTTTGAAATGTACAGTATAATGACTTTTATTCAGGGCTCCTTGTTTAATAGGATTAGAGTTGTAGTTCCATTTTCCCCTTAGCTTTTCTTCAAAGACACTTTTACAACTGTAGTGATTATTACTGTTCCGCTAAATACCTCTCTGAAAAATCCTGTATACTTTTCCTTGAAACTGTCACCACGGTTTTTAATGGTGAGAAGTGTCGGTAAAGACAGATGTCAAAGCTTCTGCTAGTCAGAATGAAGTGCAGATTGTGCTTGAGCAAACTGGGAGGAAGGGGTGTTAGTACACACACTATGGCAACATAATACCCAGTGCCAAAGAAAAATTCCTTTAGTCATTGTATGTCATCAGTATGTGAAGTACAAAGGGGTCCAGAGTAGCTTTGTCACATTCTCTAGTTTTATTGGGAAGGAGTTCAAAATGTATGGGCTTGAAGCATGAAGACTGAATGAAGATTGTACTATTTAATCAGAGCTTCATGGCAGCACTGGTTCCTAACGTATGTGTGATATACGCTAGCATGCTCCATTTACTTTATTACTTTGTAGAGAGGTTCACAGTTTAACCAGTATTAGTGATGAACCTGGAACTGCAATGCACTGAGTTCCTTTAACAAATGCAACAAATGACATAGTCGCATGCAGCTTAGCTCAGAAAATCAAAGTTGTTTTAGAGCAGG